>NC_091437.1:71500219-72100219 GCF_964237555.1 Oryctolagus cuniculus | reverse complement strand
TTGAAAGGCAAAGTGACAGAGATGGAGAGGTAGAGAGAGTGATCACTCCCCAGCAACCAGGTTTTCCATGTGGGTATCAGGGACCCAGGTGCCTGGGCCAGGATCTACTCTTTCTAGGCACATTAGCAGAGAGCTGGATTGGAAGCAGAGCAGCTGGTATCTAAGCAGCAGCTTAGCCACTGCACCATGACACCCATCCCCAGGACTGTCTTACACAGTCCTAAGGAAGGTTGATTCACTAGCGTAAGATGCTATGTAGAAGGACAGGTCAGAAAGTGAAAATTCTACCAATTTGTCTGTTAAGTTATGAATTGTACCTTATTTTTTTTTTTTTTTTTTGACAGGCAGAGTGGACAGTGAGAGAGAGAGACAGAGAGAAAGGTCTTCCTTTGCCGTTGGTTCACCCTCCAATGGCCGCCGCGGCCGGCGCGCTGCGGCCGGCGCACCGCGCTGATCCGATGGCAGGAGCCAGGAACCAGGTGCTTTTCCTGGTCTCCCATGGGGTGCAGGGCCCAAGCACCTGGGCCATCCTCCACTGCACTCCCGGGCCACAGCAGAGGGCTGGCCTGGAAGAGGGGCAACCGGGACAGAATCCGGCGCCCCAACCGGGACTAGAACCCGGTGTGCCGGCGCCGCTAGGCGGAGGATTAGCCTAGTGAGCCGCGGCGCCGGCCATGAATTGTACCTTAGATTTCTTATTTTACATGATCTCTGTCTTCATTTTGAAAACATAAACAAAAAAATCTAGGGGCCAGTGTTGTGGCCACCACCTGTGACACCAGCATCCCATGGGGGCATCAGTTCCAGTCTTGGCTACTCTACTTTCTTTTTTCTTTTTTTTAAAGATTTATTTATTTATTTGAGAGAGTTACATAGAGAGAGGAGGAGCAGAGAGAGAGAAAGAGAAAAAGTCTTCCAACTGCTGGTTCACTCCTCAGTTGGCCACAATGGCCGGAGCTGTGAGAGAAGAGAGAGAGAGAGAAGTCTTTCAGAGGCTGGTTCACTCCCTAGTTGGCTGCAATGGCTGGAGTTGTGCTGATCCGAAGCCAAGAGCCAGGAGCTTCCTGGTCTTCCACATGGGTGCAGGAGCCCAATGACTTGGACCACTTTCCACTGCTTTCCCAGGTCATAGCAGAGAGCTGGATTGGAAGTGGAGCAGGTGGGACTTGAACCAGTGCCCATATGGGATGCCAGCACTGCAGGCAGTGGCTTTAAGTGCTATGCCACAGCGCTGACCCCTGCTCCACTTTTGATACAGCTCCCTGCTAATGTACCTTGGAAAGCAACAGAAGATGGTCCAAGTACTTGGGCCCTTGCACCCACATGGGAGAAATGGAAGAAGCTCCTGGCACCTGACTTTGGTCTGGCCCAGCCCTGGCCATTGTGGCCAATTCAGGAGTGAACCAGTGGATGGAATATTGATGTCTCTCTCTCTAATTCTTTTTTTATTTTTTTGACAGAGAGAGAGAGAGACAGAAAGATCTTCCTTTTTCTGTTGGTTCACCCCCCAAGTGGCTGGTACGGCCAGCGTGCTGCGCCGATCTGAAGCCAGGAGCCAGGTGCTTCCTCCTGGTCTCCCATGAGGGTGCAGGGCCCAAGCACTTGGGCCATCCTCTACTGCCTTCCCAGGCCACAGCAGAAAGCTGGACTGGAAGAGGAGCAACGGGGACAAAATCCGGCGCCCCACCTGGTACTAGAACCTGGGGTGCCAGCGCCACAGGCAGAGGATTAGCCAAGTGAGCCATGGTGCCGGCCTCTCTCTCTAATTCTTTCAAATAAATAAAATAAATCTTTCAAAAAATACAATAAAAGCCTGGAAAGTAAAACATGTAAAACCTTCCCTGATTGTATTCCCTGGTGATAAAACTAATAATCACTTACTGTTAGTCTCCTAAACTTTTTGTATACATATAAAATTATTATATGTATTTTTATCCTGATGTTTTACTTAGTGGAATCCTTATGTGTTGTTTACTATAACTTGCTTTTTATGAAGAAACTGAACACATTTACATATATTTTTTAAAGATTTATTTATTTACTTGAAAGAGTTACACAGAGAGAGAAGGAGAAAGAGAGGCAGAGAGAGAGAGAGAGAGAGAGAGAGAGGGAGAGAGGTCTTCCATCCATTGGTTCACTCTCTAGTTTGCTGCGATGGCTGAAACTGTGCTGATCCGAAGCCAGGAGCCAGGAGCTTCTTCTGGGTCCCCCACGAGGGTGCAGGGGCCCAAGGACTTGGGCCATCTTCTACTGCTTTTCCAGGCCACAGCGGAGTGCGGGATCAGAAATGGAGAAGCCAGGATTCGAACCAGCGCCCACATAGGATGTTGGCACCACAGGCGGCAGCTCTACCCACTACACCATAGCGCTGGCCCCAATATTTACATATTTCTATGCCAGTAAAGCTTGAACTTGTTTAAATGATTACATATTACCAAATTATGTAGATGTATTATAATTGAGTAGTCTTCAAGCTGTTTTATTCCCTTGAGGGAGGGGAACATTAAAATAATGTGTCTTTCACTTGTTGTCAAAATTTTCTTCATACCTTTAGATAATTTCTAATGTGTTCTAAATGTTGATATTCTGTGATGTATTTATTTTTATTTTTTCAAATTTGAGAGGCAGAAAGATACATAGAGAAACAGAAGGAGAGAGATCTTCCATTTGCTGTTCACTCCTCATGTGCCTGCAATAGCCAGAGCTGGGCCAGGCTGAATCCAGCATCCTGAACTCAATCCTGCTTTCCCATGTGGGTAGCAGGGACCTAAGTATGTGGGCCATGACCTGCTTGTCTCACAGGGTACACATAAGCAGGCAGCTGAATCAGAAGCAGATTAGTCAGGGTTGAACCAAGCCCTCTCTCATGGATATGAGTTTTTATTGCTGTGCTACCCCCCCCATTTTTTCCAATATATTTATTTTCATTTTTAAAATTTGAAATACAGAGAGGGGAAGAGAATAATATTTTAATAAGACTATTGATATTAATTTTTTAAAAGTTTATTCAGGAGGTGGGCTTTGTGGTACAGTGAGTTAAGCTGGGTTACAATGACAACAGTGTCCCATGTTGGAGCGCTGGTTCAAGTCTTAGCTCCTCTGCTTCCAATCCAGCTTCCTGTTAATGCCCTGTGAAGTAGCAGATGATGACTCAAGTATTTGAGTCCCTGTTGGGTGGAGTTCCTGGCTCCTGGCTTCAGCCTAACCAAGTCCTGGCTGTTGCAGGCATTTGGGAAGTGAACCAGTGGGTGGAAGATATCTCTCTATGTCACTCTGTTTTCCAAATGAATAAATGAATAAATTTTTAAATGTATTCAGTGGACCATAAATACTGAAGCCAATTTATTCCATTGCTATCTGCTTTAAAATGCAAAAATTTTGTTGCAAGACTTGCAAAGTAATTTGGAAGGTTACGGAGTAATATTGAAATGTTATTTCAGTTCAGTACCCTACCTCCCACATTGTTTTATCCTAAAGTTTTTTTTTTTAAAGATTTATTTGTTTATTTTGAAAGTCAAAGTTTCACACAGAGAGAAAGGGAGCGAGATCTTCCATTTGCTGGTTCATTCCTCAGATGGCTGTAATGGCCAGGTCTGGGCCAGATTGAAGCCAGGAGCTTCATCTTGGTTTCCCATGTGGGTGACAGGGGCCCAAACACTTGGGCCATCTTCTGTTGCTTTTCACAGGCTGTTAGCAGGGAACTGGATTGTAAGTAGAGCACCTGGGACATGAACTGGCACCCATATGGGATGCTGGTGTGCTGGCTCCAGTATTGTATTTTTATCCCTAAAACTCTATTCACATCTTCCAAACAGAAGGGTCTGCATTTAAAAAAATTTTTTTTCTATGTTATCATTCAGTTATTAGTGTGAACTACATTTATTAAAATCACAGCACCATAAATATAAAAATTTTGATACTTAAGTACAAGAAGTAAAATTATATGGTTAAAATACTGTTTGTGTGGCCAGCACCGCGGCTCAATAGGCTAATCCTCCGCCTGTGGCTCTGGCACACCGGGTTCTAGTCCTGGTTGGGGCGCCGGATTCTGTCCTGGTTTCTCCTCTTCCAGTCCAGCTCTCTGCTGTGGCCTGGGAGTGCAGTGGAGGATGGCCCAAGTCCTTGGGCCCCGCATCCCATGGGAGACCAGGAGAAGCACCTGGCTCCTGGCTTTGGATCAGCGCGGTACACCGGCCGCAGCAGCCATTGAGGGGTGAACCAATGGAAAAGGAAAACTCTGTCTCTCTCTCACTGTCCACTCTGCCTGTCCAAAAAAAAAAAAAAAATACTGTTTGTGTACATTTTAGTACAAAAAAAGGACTTGTTTACAAAAATAAGTGCCATATTTGATAGTTCTAAACTGCACATTCTCCACATTCCCTATATATTTTGTTGGAATGTGTCCTTTGTTGTCTTTCACTTAAATATTTTGATGTTTGCAAACCCAATTCTTAATATATGATCTCTCAGTCCTTTGATTACATAGTGCATTGTCATCATTCTTACTTTTTTAAAAGCAGTTAATCAATTGACCATTTTATTAATTTTCTTTATACTTTGTTCAAAACAAAAAATTGTAAACCCTCAGAAGATTTCTGACTCAGGCATTTCCCTTATTCAGTCTTCCAACATGCACACTGTATTTCAGATTGCTGCTTTGGGGCTCTGAAGGCCCTTTCCACCCTTGGATGAGCCAGGGGTTCAGGAGGGTGAGCAGGGAGTCAGTTAGGTGGGAGAAAGTTGTGAGATGTGGGAGAGGACCACTAGCCCAATGGCATCTTCAGATGGAGGGATTTCTGTGATAAAGCCCAGCTGGGAATTGATCTGAAGACTGATTCCCTAAGATGACCAGTGAGCATCCATGCATGTTTGAAGATGACTGTCAAAATCTGTATATTGCCCCTTTGAAGGACTCTTAGGATGGCCTTATTTTTTTCATTATTAATAAAAGTAGTAAAGAAAACATTCTTACAAACACATTTTTTTAAGATTTATTTATTTATTTGAAAGAGTTTTTTAAAGATTTATTTATTTGTCTGAAACAGAGTTAACAGAAAGAGATGGGGAGGGGCTGGTGCTGTGGTGTAGTGGATGAAGTTACCACTTGTAGTACAGGCATTCCATGTCCTGGCTGCTCCACTTCTAATCCAGCTTCCTGCTAATGCACCTGGGAAAGCAGCAGAAGATGGTCCAAGTGCTTGGGCCTCTGTACCCACATGGGAGACCCAGATGAAACTCTTGACTCCTAACTTGGGATTGGCCCAGTGCTGGTGGTTGTGGCCATCTGGGGAGTGAACTAGTGGATGGAAGATCTCTCTCTGTCTCTCCATCTCTGTCTCTCTCCCTCTTTCTCTCTCATTAACTCTGCCTTCCAAATAATAAATAAATCTTAAAAAAAAATCAGAGAGGGAGAAAAAGATCTTCCATCTATTAGTTCACTCCCCAAAAAGTTGTGACAGCCATAGCCAAAGCCAGGAGCCCAGATCTCCATCCAGGTTTCCTGTGTGGGTGCCAGGGGCCCAAGCACTTGGGTCATCTTCCACTGCTTTCCCAGGACCATTTGCAGAGTGCTAGATTAGAAGTGGAGCCACCAGGACTCGAACTGGATGCTGATGTCACAGGAAGAGTCTTAACCTGCTGTACCATAAACATATAATTTCAATTCTATTATTTCATTAGATTTAAATTTCAGTGCTAGATCAAAGATATGTTACATTTTAAACATTTGGTAGAAACTGGCATTCATATTTTTTAAAGCTGTTGGTTTGACTTGCCTTTAAAGTGCCTGTTAGTTTATTTTCTCACAAGTGGTATTTGTAAGTCATGATCTGACCTTTCATAGATACATTCTGATTGTGAGTCTAAAGCTGAGCTTTTGGCTGTATTACTTTTGAAATTTTGAAGTGAGGGGCCAGCACTGTGGCGCAGTGGATTAAAGCCCCAGCCTGCAGCACCAGCATCCTACACGGGCACTGGTTCGAGGTCCGGCTGCTCCTTTTCCGATCCAGCTCTGCCATGGCCTAGGAAAGCAGTAGAAGATGGCCAAGTCATTGGGCCCCTGCACCCACGTGGAAGACCAGGAGGAGGCTCCTGGCTCCTGGATTCAGATCAGCTCGACTCTGGCCATTATAGTCATTTGGGGAGTGAACCAGTGAAATGAAAGTCCTCTCTCTCTCTCTGGCTCTACCTCTCTCTATAACGCTGTCTTTCAGATAAATAATAAAATAATTCTTTAAAAAAAAAAAGAGGAAGCTTCAATTATTAAAAAAAGAAAAGATTTTGAAGTGAGAAGCAATAATTTACTGTATTCAGCTTTCGTTGGTCTGGAAAGCATATCACACCTATACTTTAAAAAGGAATTCTACATTAATCTTAGTGGAGTCAGGAGGAAGCTTATCCAGATGTTCTTCAACTTAGGCTGGGTTATATCTGATGGACTTGTCATGAGTTAAAAATATCCTGGGGGGTGCTGGCGCCATGGCTCACTTGGTTAATCCTCCGCCTGCAGCGCCAGCATCCTGTATGGGCGCCGGGTTCTAGTCCTGGTTTCTTCTCTCTGCTGTGGCCCGGGAAGGCAGTGGAGGATGGCCCAAGTGTTTGGGCCCTGCACCGCATGGGTGACCAGGAGGAAGCACCTGGCTCCTGGCTTCTGATCGGCGTAGTTCCGACCGTAGCAGCCATTTGGGGGGTGAACCAATAGAAGGAAGACCTTTCTCTCTGTTTCTTTCTCACTGTCTAACTCTATCTGTCAAATAAAAAAAAATTAATATCCTGGGGGCAGCGGCACTGTGGTATAGCGGGTAAAGCCACCACCTGCAGTGCCAGCATCCCTGGGCACCGATTCGAGTCCCAGCTGCTCCATTTCTGATCCATCTTTCTGCTATGGCCTGGGAAACAGTGGAAGATGGCCCAAGTCCTTGGGCCCCTGTACTTGTGTGGGAGACCCAGAAGAGACTCCTGACTCCTGGCTTCAGATCAGCACAGCTCTGGCCCTTGTGGCCATCTGGAGAGTGAACCAGCGGATGGAAGACCTCTCTGTCTCTGTCCCCCTGCCTATCTGTAATTCTGGCTTTCAAATAAATAAATCTTAAAAAAACAAGAAAATATCCTAATTTGAAAATGTACTGACTCCCCCTGACCCTACCACACTTCCCAGCTTGGCAGCATAGTGGGTTGCTCCCTGTTATGATTGCTGGGTGACTTGGAGCCATGCTCACTGCCACTGCCCAGCCTCTTAGGAAGGATCAGACACAAAGTCCTAGCCTGGGAGAGATCCAGATTTTTTTTTTTTTTTTTTTTTTTTTGACAGGCAGAGTGGACAGTGAGAGAGACAGACAGAGAGAAAGGTCTTCCTTTTGCTGTTGGTTCACCCTCCAATGGCCGCCGCGGCCAGCGCGCTGCGGCCGGCGCACTGCGCTGATCCGAAGGCAGGAGCTAGGTGCTTCTCCTGGTCTCCCATGGGTGCAGGGCCCAAGCACTTGGGCCATCCTCCACTGCCCTCCCGGGCCACAGCAGAGAGCTGGCCTGGAAGAGGGGCAACCAGGACAGAATCCGGCACCCTGACCAGGACTAGAACCCGGTGTGCCAGCTCCGCTAGGCGGAGGATTAGCCTGTTGAGCCACGGCGCTGGCCGAGATCCAGATTTAGCATTCCAAGCACATTTTTTTTTAATGGCCTCACAGTGTCTGTCTGTCTCTCTCTCTCTAAAAGATTTATTAATTTTCTTTGAAAGGCAGAGTTAGAGGCAAAGTGAGAGAGAGAGATCTTCATCCATTGGTTCACTTCACAGATTGCCACAATGGCCGGAGCTGGGCCGGTCCAAAGCCAAGAGCCAAGAGCTTCTTCCGGGTCTCCCATTTGTGTGCAGGGGCCCAAGGTCCTGGGCCATCTTCTATTGCTTTCCCAGGCCATAGCAGAGAGCTGGATCCAAAGTACAGCAGCCAGGACTCAAACTGGTGCCCATATGGGATGCCGGCACTGCAGGTGGTGGCCTCACCCCTCACAGTTAGGGGCCTCAGAATGCCGGCCCCTCCAAGCACAATTTCTTCTAAATGCTTAGCAGACTCGCACCTTTGTAAAGTTGAATGTTGGATGTGGAACTCTCATAAACTGGGGAATATCTCTGCTAATATTTTAATCTAATTATTTCTAGGTACTGAAGCTCAATCTTCACTTTTGAAGTCGCTGGCTTTCTTTTTAGAGAGCCTTGCTATGCATGATATCACAGCAGCAGAAAAGTGCTTTGGCACTGGGACAGCAAGTGACAGACCCAGCCCGCAAGAGCAGGAAAGGTACAACTACAGCAAATGCACAGTCGTGGTCCGGACTATGGAGTTTACCACAACTCTGCTCAGCACCTATCCAGAAGGGTGGAAGGTATGAGTGCTCTTGCTGTGCTATCAATGTGAGGGCAGTATTTGGTAGAGGACAAATATTTTAAAAGTTCCTGTTAGGAAAGTTCCTATTAAGATGTGATTTGGGCTTTTTTTTAAAACTTTTATTTAATAAATACAAATTTCCAATGTACAGCTTTTGGATTACAGTGGCTTTTTCCCCCCATAACTTCCCTCTCACCCGCAGCCCTCCCATTTCCTGCTCCCTCTCGATTTGGGCTTTTCTACGTATTTCCATAACCAGAATAGGTATTCTTTTTTTGTTTTTTTAATTAAATTTTTTTAACAGGCAGAGTTAGACAGTGAGAGAGAGACAGAGAGAAACGTCTTCCTTCCGTTGGTTCACTCCTGTAATGACTGCTACGGCCGGCGCGCTGCGCTGATCCGAAGCCAGGAGCCAGGTGCTTATCCTGGTCTCCCATGCGGGTGCAGGGCCCAAGGACTTGGGCCATCCTCCACTGCCTACCCGGGCCACAGCAGAGAGCTGGACTAGAAGAGGAGCAACCGGGACTAGAACCCGGGGTGCTGGTGCTGCAGGTGGAGGATTAGCCTAGTGAGCTGCGGCGCCGTCCAAGGTATTCTTATTTATTTTAATTGACAAATAAAAATTATTTGTTTTTGATGTATAACATGATGGTTTCACATATGTATACATCGTGGAATGGCTGGAGCAGGATAATTAACAGATCTATTACCTCATATACCTGACCTTTTTGAATGGTGAGAACATTTAACGTCTACCCTCTTAGAAATTTTTAAGTGTATTAATTACTTATAATTTGTTTTTGAAAATAATAAAACTTTGATGTATAATCTGTTTTACCAGTAATAAAACTGCATATCCTTTGGATTTTCCTTGTGTGACTAAAAATACAAAATAGTTTTTTCCAAATGTTTTATTGGATGCTACATTTCATACTGTGACACTCATTAATATATTTGTGAATATATCTGTGATAGTTCTTTTTTGGACAGGCAGAGTTAGACAGTGAGAGAGAGAGAGAAAAACGTCTTTCTTCTGTTGGTTCACCCCCCAAGTGGCCGCCACGGCCAGTGTGCTGCGGCCAGTGTGCTGTGCCGATCCGAAGCCAGGAGCCAGGTGCTTCCTCCTGGTCTCCCATGTGAGTGCAGGGCCCAAGCACTTGGGCCATCCTCCACTGCCTTCCTGGGCCACAGCAGAGAGCTGGGCTGGAAGAGGAGCTACCGGGACAGAATCCAGCACCCCAACTGGGACTAGAACCCAGGTGCCAGCGCCGCAGGTGGAGGATTAGCCTAGTGAGCCATGGCGCCAGCCTATCTGTGGTACTTTTTCAACAAATTCCATGCAGCCCTTTCAGTGTATGCATGATGGTACTTCAGAAATTTCACAAAAATGTGTATAGATTTCATATTTTATTTTTACATTGAAATAAGCTTATTAAATTCCATTTTCCTGTGACCTTTTTGAAGTACCCTCGTACTAAGTGCCTGCTGTATACGAGGCCCTGCTCTAGTCTGTGCTGTATACGAGGCATGCTGTAAACCAGGGGCTGGGGAGCTGTGGTCCGGGAAATCCCCATTTGCCACCTACTCTTGTAAATAATAGTTCACTGGAACCACACCTGCCCATCTGTGTACCTGGTTCCCATGGCTACTTTCACACTATGATGGGCTAGGAGACTCAGTGGAGATTGTGCGGCCTCCACAGGACTTGACAGCGAAAGCTTCCCAACCTCTGTGTGGTCAGAGAAAACTCCTCACCTCAATGGCCTTACACTTTGGAAACCATAACCGACAGAATCACAGATGTGTTTTCATGCCCACAACAAGCTTTGTCTCTACAGCTCCTGGAGAAGGACTTGTGCAACGCAGCTCTGATGCAGCTCCTGGTGCAAACGCTCTGTGAGCCCGTGAGTGTAGGGTTCCACGTCGGCGACGTCCAGGTTATGGACCATCTTCCCAGTGTGTGTGTGAACCTGATGAAAGCACTGAAGCAGTCCCCATACAGAGACGTCCTGGAGACCCACCTGAAGGAAAAAATGACAGCACAGAGGTGGGCATGCGGTTGCGCTCCGCGGCACGTTGTGGAACTTAATTCCAGGGCTCAGCGCCTTGCAGTGCTCCTGGTAGCTGTGTGCATGGCTGTTGAAGCTCCCATTTCCTCCAGGAAAGGAGCTCATCAGTGCAGTGCTCAGGACACAGGCGCTCACCCGCTGTTTGGAAATTGCATATTTAGCAAATGCCTTCCCTGCACCTAGACTAAAAAGAAAAGAAGCCTCGGATGTGGTGGCCTTAACCTACTGCATCACAACGCTGGTGCCACACACACATCATTCCAATTCTGTTATCTTATTAGGTTGCACCATGTTTGGTCTCCACATTGGGTAAGTGTGTGCCATACTTTCTAGGATCACGGTAGTGAGTTTGAATGCTGGGTACTTAGCAAATTTGTGAGAACACATGGGTTTTTTTTTTTCAGTGTGTCCTGATAATGTGACAGGATCTTAACTTCCTGAATTTCCCTTTTGCTTTCCCTGCATGCCAGCCTTGAGGAGCTTTGTTCAGCTGACTTGTGCAGTCTGGATGCTCAC
This sequence comes from Oryctolagus cuniculus, assembly GCF_964237555.1. Lineage (NCBI taxonomy): Eukaryota > Metazoa > Chordata > Mammalia > Lagomorpha > Leporidae > Oryctolagus > Oryctolagus cuniculus. The sequence continues at coordinate 72,089,256 of NC_091437.1, read as the reverse complement.
TTGCAGAGGAGCAGGCTGGCTTCTGTCGTGTCTGCCTACAAACAGCTTCACAGAGCTGGGTTCTTGGACGTCGTTCTGCCATCTCAGGTAATCGCTGCCACTTTGTTTTTACATTTCTTTTGACTATTAAGGTAACTAGCCTATGTATCTTCTTTGTTATATATCCTTTGTGTACAGAGAGTGCTGAGGTGGAAATTGTAGAAACCTTTGCTCTAGACACATAGCTATTATCTGGGATGTAAATATGAGAGTAAATGTAAGAGGCACATGAAATAAAAAGACACATTTGGATGTTTCAAGAGCAGCCTCTGAAAAATCTGAAAGCCTAACTGTTTACTGTGCCTTTCTGGTGTGGCTATGTAAAAGAAAAATTGAAACGGGTGGCTTAGAAGGCAGTGTTGAATTAAAGTTGTCCTGAAAGCTGGAAGGAAATTGTCAGTGTTAGCTCAGAATGATATTTTAATTACTGAGAGGTGTGGAATTGTGTTTTTCTGTAAAATACTTTTTGCCAGTATTTCAGCGTTGATTTTATTTTAGGCTACAGACCTGCAGCATTCTATTGGCACAAGACTTCTTTCCCTGGTGTACAATAGCATCACATCTGGAGGTGACAGGCAGGGTCTACCTTCACTAGACCCCAGCTGTAAGCGACTGGCCATTGGATTTCTGGAGTTGGCCTTTTCTTTTGGAGGACAGGTAAGAGAAACATCTACAGGCTCTACTACCCTGATGATGAAAATGTATGAGCACAGCTCACATCGTGTCTCTAGAAATAGCGGCATGTAGTTGGGTGAAGTCTTAGCTGGACAAGTACTGGCATTGGTTCACACAAGCTTTCTTTATAAAACAATGTGTTAATGTGTTAACACTTTTTTACTTTTTTTTTTTTTTTAAAGATCTATTTTATTTATTTGAAAGAGTTGTAGAGAGAGGTAGAGACAGAGAAATCTTCCATCCAATGGTTCACTCCCCAAATGGCTGAAATGGCTGGAGCTGAACCAATCCAAAGCCAAGAGCCAGGAGCTTCTTCTGGGTTTACCACACTGGTGAAGGGTCTCAAGCACTTCCACCATCCTCCACTGTGTTCCCAAGCCATAGCAGAGAGCTGGATTGGAAGTGGAGCAGCAAGACTCAAACTGGCACCCATATGGGATGTTGGCACTGCAAGCTGGGGCATTAACCCACTGAGACATGGCACTGGCCCTGGCATTTTTTTCTTTTTTAATGAACAAAATAGAACCACATTCATCTTTAACTGAGGTTTTGTCTTCCCTCCTTTGTTTACAAACAGCTTCAGGCAGAGAACATTTTGTGATTGTAAAGCTGACCTGTGTTGGCACATGGTCCATCTCTTGGCCTTGGTGCTTCTTGAAATGGGTGGCTTGGCAGGCCTTTGGAGGGTAGTTCCAGAAGCACCACCAAGAAAAGTCTCTGTGGTTCTTTGAGCCTTTCAGGGCTGAGATCTGCAGATTGTGCCTTCACGCCAGTCCCCCATTATCTTCTGTAGCCAAACACTTGGCCCCTTACCATTTAGTGCAGACAATAGCATATTTGAGTTCTCTGAAAACACTTGCTTTTACTAGATTCTGTCCTCAAAGCAAAAGCAACAAGAAGTTCTGTGAATTCAGAAGAAATGCCAGCCAGGGCAGTTGCTCTCCCAAAACGAAACCTAGGAAATGGAGGCTAGCAAGCATGTGCACTGTGAAACTCAGCCTCTGCTTCCCCCACCAGGCTCATTTGGGTCTTGTGTGATTTTCTGTGTCATATAAGGATGAGCCTGTTCCCCCTGCCATGCTGCTTCTCTTTCTTTTCACAGTGTGAGCGCCTTGTGAGTCTTCTTCTGGACACGGCAGTGCTGTCCATGCCATCGCTGGGCAGCTCCTCGAGAAGCAGCAGTAGCTGCTTCTCCCGTGGAGAGTATTTCTATAGTGTGTTCTCAGAAACCATCAACACTGAATTGCTGAAAAGTCTCGATCTTGCTGTGCTGGAGCTCATGAAGTCATCAGTGGACAATCCCAAAATGGTAATGAAATATTTTATTTATTTTTTAAAGATTTATTTATTTGAAAGAGTTACACAAAGAGGAGAGACAGAGAGATAAAGAGACAGAGGTCTTCCATCTGCTGGTTCACTCCCCAGGTGGCCACAACAGCCGGAGCTGTGCCGATCCGGAGCCAGGAGCTTCTTCCAGGTCTCCCACATGGAGCAGGGGCCCAAGGACTTGGGCTTTCTTCCACTACTTTCCCAGGCCATAGCAGAGAGCTGGATCAGAAGTAGAGCAGCTCTGTGGCAATCCAGCGCCCATATGGGATGCCGGAGCTTCAGGCCAGGGCGTTAACCTGCTGCGCCACAGCGCTGGCCCCATGAAATATTTTAAATATAATGTTTATAAGTCATTGCCATATCCCTGAAATATTTGATTAACACAAAACAAGATTTCTTCTGGGAAGATTAAAAACTTTTCTAATGTTTCAAAAGAAAAAAAAGCAAAATAGTTTTTATCAGTAAGTGAATGTTACTGGGTTTACCGGGTATTGGAGCATTATTTTTTCTTCTTTTTTTTTTTAAAGATTTATTTATTTATTTGAAAGTCAGAGTTACACAGAGAGAGGAGAGGCATAGAGAGAGAGAGAGAGGTCTTCATCTGCTGGTTCACTCCCCAATTGTCCGCAATGGCCGGGCTGTGCCTATCTGAAGGCAGGAGCCAGGAGCTTCTTCCAGGTCTCTCACACAGGTGCAGGGGCCTAAGGACTTGGGCCATCTTCTACTGCTTTCCGAGGCCATAGCAGAGAGCTGGATTGGAAGTGAGCAGCCGGGTCTCGAACCAGCGCCCATATGGGATGCAGGCACTTCAGGCCAGGGCTTTACCTGCTGCGCCACAGCACTGGCTCCTGGAGCATTATTTTTTCTATTCCGTCATGCCTCCCAAATCTTTATGCCTATCATAAGGGATAACATTTAGAGTATGGGCTTTTGCCAAGTTGCTGTGTTGAAACTTGCACACCATCCTGAGACCCAGGGCTGTCTTTGGCTTTTCACCAGCCATGCGCTGCTCTGCCACATCTGGTGAGCTTTTCTGTGCTCAGCTCTCACAGCCTCCTGCTGTGTCGTCATTTCCTGTGTGCCTCCTGCTGTTTTCCCCTTTGCCCCTCATGTTGACTCCTTGGAGGCCAATGTTTAACTGTATTTAATAATACCTAGTTTTCTTTGGTTTATTGAACTTCTGGGATTTTGAAATGTTCTGTGGATAGTCAGAAACAGCTACCTGTTGGTGTGGCCATTTAAAGAGAGAGAATGTAACTACCTACTAAGTTGAACTTTTACTCTGGGGTACTTGTCTGTTGTAGACTATTTTATGAAATGGAACACTAGGAATTCGTTGTTTTTTCCCTTTTTTGGGAAATAATTATTTATTTGAATGACCAAATGACAGAGAGACAGGGAGATTTTCCATCTGTTGGTTCCCTCTGCAGATGCCCTCAATAACCAGAGCTGGATCATGTCAGAGCCAGGAGTCAGGATCTCTATCCAGGTCTCCCATGTGGATAATAGGGGCCTAAGCACGTGGGCCATCTTCTGCTTTTTTCCTGGATTTGTTAACAGGGACCTGGATTGAAAGCGGAGCAGTTGGGACATGAACTGGCACTCCTATATGAATGTCCATGTTGCAAGCAGTGGCTTATCTGGCTGGGGCACAATGGCATTCCCTGGATTTATATTTTTGAAAGTTAGAAATAAAATTGTAGTAGACGTACAACACTCAGGAAATTTAGCATTTTGAGCTTTTAAACCATTCAGACTTCTGGTGAAAATGATGAACAAAAATCTATATATATCATCTATTCCTTCCCCAAATCCCTCTAAAATGACAAAATGGGGTTCAAAAAACGACAAAATAATCTTAAAATATTTGGAAAAAAACCCACAAAACTTCAAGAGTAACACAAGCCATAAAGCACAAGGACAAACGTGACAGATTTCTGAGTCCAAGAGGGCTGTGCTGGGGCCTGGCAGCACTGTGCAGAGCGGAGTATGCAAGACAGGCTGGGGCAGGAAGGACTATGAGAAGTCAGTCTCCCTACCAGGGCCCTCTGTCTCTGAGGCCTGGTGCTACTGCTGCGGGGAGAAACCTGGTGGCAGGGTTCTCTGTGGGTAAAGATCTGAGCTTGGCTGGGTGTATGGAGACCCTCACAGGAGCAGGGCACAGCCTCATAGCCCTTTCTCCTGTTTGGTGTCTGGAGTGCCATCAGTTAGGTGTTCACCCTTGACACAGTGTCAGGATATTCTGATCAGCCTTAGAGCAAATAAAGACTCGGTCATCACTGCAGCCTGATGACTCACAGAGACCTTCAGGTGTGCGAACCCTGCCCAGTGCACAGCACCTCAGTCAGTTCTTAAATGTGAAAGCAGGCCTGCGCACAGAGGTTCCAGAAACCCCATTCTGCAGGGAAAAGGCAACTCTGCAGAGAACATTCAGTGAGGAGGAAGTAGAAGAGGAAGAAGCTTCAAAGAGATGAGATATTATGTCCGTGAAACAAGAATTGTGACTGAGGAAAATCATCAGAGAACAAAAAAGAACTCCTGGGATGAAGCATGGGCATCAGAAATTAAAAATGAAATACAGTATAGGAGCTCTCCCAGACTAGAGACACAGAACCCAGCGTAGGAGAGAGGTGACGAGGAGCCCCCCAGGCTGCGCAGCAGGACTTTTGCAGAGGGCAGGACCAGGACAGCCCTTCCTGATGCCACAGCACAGGAGGCCACAGAAACCATGGCCCAGGGTTCTGCAGTGTCCTGCATGGTACGTGGAAAAGGCGCCTCTCAGAGTGCAGTTCCTGAGAATTCAGAACCCTAGGGTGTCACCAAAGGAAAGATCCCGAGACATTTATACAGAAGAAAAATAATAACATGTAAAAAGGATCACAAGTGAAATGGTGTGTGGCTTCTCAGCTGCGTTGTGGATGCTATAAGTTTGTGAGCCTGATTTCTTCCACAGTTCATGAAGAAATCTGCAGTCTGGAGTTGTGGGGGTGTAGAAATGCAGACGTCTCAGACATGTGGGATCCCACAGGGATGTCTCCTTTGTGCTTCTCATCAGGGAGCTGCTGGGTAGGCAGCATAAGGCAGTGAGCCAAGACAGAGGAAGGTGCTAGGTGCAGCAAATCGGCCCCCTGCAGAGCAAGGGATGGAGCAGCCAGGCCTGGGCATCAGCGTGGGAGAATGAGAGCTGTGTTTCCACAAAGGTGGAACAAAACTTCCTAGTGGGCTTAAAGATGGCTTGAAGTGATGTAATTAATTTGGGAGACTTTGATGACAAATTAAGATATGTACTTTGGGGGCCGGTGCTGTGGCACAGCAGGTTAAAGCCCTGGCCTGAAGTGCCAGCATCCCATATGGGCTCCGGTTCTAGTCCCAGCTGCTCCTTTTCCGATCCAGCTCTCTGCTATGGCATGGGAAAGCAGTGGAAGATGGTCCAAGTCCTTGGGCCCCTGCACTCACGTGGGAGACCAGGAGGAGGCTCCTGGCTCCTGACTTTGGATCGGCACAGCTCCAGCCATTGTGGCCATCTAGGGAGTGAACCAGCAGATGAAAGACATCTCTCCCTGTCTTTATCTCTCTCTGTAACTCTTTCAATTAAACAAATCTTAAAAAAACAAAACAAAAAAAAACAACCACAGATATGCACTTTGAAGACAGCAGGGGTTGGCGCTGTGTCACTGTGTTGGACTGAGTAAAGCCGCCACCTGTGGTGCTGGCACCCCATATGGGCACTAGTTTGAGTTCGAGCTGCTCCGTTTCCAATCCAGCTCTCTGCTGTGGCCTAGGAGAGCAGTATAAAATGACCCACGTCCTTGGGCCCCTGCACTCACATGGGAGACCCGGAGGAGGCTCCTGGCTCCTGGCTTCAGATCAGCTCAGCTCTGGTCACTTCAGTCATTTGGGGAGTGAACTGGTGGATGGAAGACCTCTCTCTCTCTCTCTGGCTCTACATCTCTCTGTAACTCTTTCAAATAAATAAAATAAATGTTATATAAAAAAAAAAGAAAAGAAAAGAGCAAAGATGAGCATACCAAGTTTAACTTCAGAGAGGACAACATTAGCAAGAAGGGAGAGCATTGGTATCAGACTGCCTGGTGCTCCTGTGAGAAATGTGTGCATTGTCAGGATAGCAGGGATGCTGAATGTTGACATAACCAGAGTTCAGATGTCACTCTTTTGGAAGGGTGAGGGGGGCAGCCCATGTGTGTACTTACACATGTGTACACACAGATGATGGTGGTGTGTGCACAGAAGAGAGCTCATCTCCTTCAGGCGGAGTTAATTCGTGGGTGCCACAGACTGAAAACACTGGGAATGGCAGGATGAGCACAAGGACTGAAGTGTTTCCACCCCTGCTCTCTCTGGGAGAATTTATATTTTGTTAAAGCAGTGTTCTCACATTCGAGGAGCTTGTTGGTCAATGCCTGTTTTAGAAATAGTGTCGTTACCAAGAATAGTCTTGGAGAAGAGTAAGTTTGGCTTTAACCTGTTGTTCTCATTGCTGACAACTTGTCCTTCCATCGCCGCACATTATTTCAGGTGAGTGCAGTTCTGAATGGCATGTTAGATCAGAGCTTCCGAGATCGGACAAGTCAGAAGCAGCAAGGACAGAAGCTTGCCACCATGATTTTGCAAAATTGGAGGAAGTGCAACTCATGGTGGGCCAGAGAATCCCCACCCGAGAGCAAAATGGCAGTGCTGGCTTTGCTGGCAAAGATTTTACAGGTATTTTGGGAGTCTTTAAATAGGCAGTCATGCTTGTGGTTTTGTGTAGCTTGTATCTTTAACAATGTAATGGAAGCTGTTTCAAAAGCTCATTGGTTTGACAAAAAATATTTTGGAAGGCTAACTGCAGATTGCATTACAGTTTTTACTTTTCTCATTATTTTATATCATTTCTTTTACTTATTTCCTATACTTTTATCATTTTTTAGTGTACATTTACATGCATTGTCTTAACACATAGTATTAAATTATTTTAGACTGAGATTGGTGAAATATTATTAAAGCCCAAGAGCAAATTTGCAGTCTGTTACTGAGATTTAAATGTTTGAAAAATGTGTTAAAGGAATTACAGGCATAACAGCAACCTGTCATGTTCATTCTCCGACCTTTAGATTGATTCACCTGTGTCTTTTAATACAAGCCATAGTGCATTCCCCGAAGTCTTTACAACATACACCACTCTACTTGCTGATTCACAGTTGGGTCTACATTTAAAGGTAAGTGATTTAAAATTATTTTTTCAGATCAAATTCTATTTTGTATCTCCATTTTTGTATACCTGTGATTTTTTTGTTTTAATTTTAAAAATCTCAGAAATGTACAAAAATAGACTAGCACAGTAAGCCGCCATGCAGTTAACCACCTTGTCTTGATAACCATCCATGTGTAGGCATGTTTGTTGCAACTGTACAGTTACTGCATGCCCCATCTTTGACCTTGAAGGAAACCCCAGGTTTCCACATGTCTGATCTGCACATGCTTGGGTAGGTCCCCACATAGAGGAGAGCGTTTCTTTCAAATGTAGCCATGAGATTGTCTTTCTTGGGAGCACTGACATTTGTCTGTTTTCTATTGCTATAACAAAATACTTGAGACTGGAATAAAGAGAATAGAAGTTAATTTGTCTCACATTTCTGTAAGCTAGGAAGTCCAACAACAAGACACTGGCATCTGCTCAACGTCTGGTGAGGGCCTGCTTGGTGCTTTATTACATGGCTGAGAGCATCCCATGGTGAGACAGAGCAGGCTGCTTGATCAGGTCTCTCTCCTTACAAAGCTGCTAATGCCATCAAGGGGACTCCACCTTCCTGACCTCATTGAAACCCAAGTACCTTCCAAAGGCTCCCCCTCCAAATTTCACTAATGTGTAAAGTTAGAGATTAAGTTTCCAAAATGTAAACTTCAGGGAAAACGTTCAAACTTACCACTTCTCATATGACTTAAGTTGGCTGTTAGAATTGCTGCATTAACTTTATTAATCCGTTTTTCTACTTAAAGTAATAAAAAATTTCTTGGTGATCTTTAGGGTAAAGAATTTAATGTGGTTATTTTAAGCTTGCTAATTTTAAAGTCCCAGAATAGAAGTCTTTATATTTTTAAGCTTCATGAACATGTGGCCTTAATGAAATGCGGATACAGAGGATAATTCTTTGGAATTTCCTGTTCTGTGTGATTAGTCAGGTTTCCCATGTGTCTGGATGAGAGCGCTTAGGAATTCACTAGCGTCCTGGGGCGAGCTGGCACAGCAACTAGACCTGTTAAACTTAGTGTGAAGTGGAGTGGTGTTGCAGCAGGAGTTGTGATTTACCCTGCAGGTTCTTCAAGATGCTCTTCCCACACAAAGCATGTCCTCCTACAGGGATCATATTGTAGACTCGACATAGAGCATCCTATTTATTTACATGTGTGTCCCAAGGCAGCTCTGTGACCTCTGGAATCAAAGCTGAGGTGCAGAACTGCATTCAGGTTGGCTTTTATTTATTTGTTTTTTAAGATTTATTTATTTTTTACTTGAGAAAGTTAGAGAGAGAAGGAGAGGCAGAGAGAGAGAGAGAGGTCTTCCATCCACTGGTTTACTCCCCAATTGGCCGCAATGGCCGGGGCTGTGCTGATCTGAAGCCAGGAGCCAGGAGCTTCTTTCGGGTCTCCCACGTGAGTACAGGGATCCAAGGGCTTGGGCCATCTTCCATTGCTTTCCCAGGCCATAGCAGAGAGCTGGATAGGAAGAGGAGCAGCCAGGACTTGAACTAGTGCTCATATGGGATGCTGGCACTGCAGATGGTGGCTTTACTGGCTATGCCACAGCGCTGGCCCCTAGGTTGGCTTTTATTGCAGTGTGCAGGTTGTTCTGCACTTGCTCATTGAATCCAGAGTGCTGTTTTGCAGTCATTTTTTTTAAAAGATTTATTTATTATTTGAAAGGCAGAGTTATAGAGAGGCAGAAGCAGAATTAGAGAGAGAGGTCTTCTATCTGCCGGTTCACTCCACAGGTGGCCACAACGGCCAGAGCTGTGCCAATCAGGATCCAGGAACTTATTCCAGGTTTACCATGTGGGTGCCCAAGGACTTGGGGCATCTTCTACTGCTTTCCCAGGCCATAGCAGAAAGCTGATGAGAAGTAGAGCAGCTGGGACTCGAACCGGTGTCCATATGGGTTGCTGGCACTGCTGGTGGTGGCTTTACCTGCCACACCACAGCGCTGGCCCCTGCAAAGTCTTTAGAAAGCAGGAAATTCATTTATTCTGTAGGATCCAAAAGCTACCATCAGTGTACCCTCATGACTGCATTGTTCCTCAGGGCCAAGCCATCCTTCTCCTTCCATTCTTCACTGGCCTCCCTGGAGGCAGCCTGCAGGACCTGAAGTGTGTTCTGGAGAAGCTCATAGTCTCTCATTTCCCCATGAAGTCTGATGAATTCCCCCCCGGAACTCTGCGGTACAATAATTATGTGGACTGTATGAAAAAGGTTCGTTTTGCATAGGGTGAAATTTGTTACACTTGTTGATGAGAAAGCGTAAGTGAAATATCCAGAATCAGAGAAGTCCTGTAACTTTTAATAATTCAGCTTAATTCTTGTGAAAAGCTAGCTGTCTGCAGTGAAGATTGTATATTTCCATCCCTTGGAATTCACTTTGCCCATTTTAAAATTGTTAAATATGTTATTCATAACAGTAGAATATGTAACATATGTAAGTCATGAACAATAATACCAAAAGACGCTAAGAAATTACCAATATGTTCTAGATTCTAAAATTTAGCAGAATAGTGATTGTTTGAGAAGCATTTAGTGATTATCGCTGATACCACTTAATATGCCTCTGAAAGTCCCTATAGTACTGGGGACTCTCAAAATGCCCACAACAGTTCCTAGCTGGAGCATAACCGAGAGCTGGAAACTCAATCCAGGTCTCCATGCAGGAACCCAATTACTTGAGCCATCAACTGCTGCTTCCCAGGATCTATATTAGTGAAAGCTGTAGTCAGGAGTGGAGATAGGTTATCAAACCCATGTACTGCAATGAGGGGTGCAGGCATCTTACCTGCTAGGTCAGACCCCACCCCACAATTCAACCTTACCAGCAACAGTAGCACAGAAGGGCATCACGTTTGGTGCCCAGGCTAAGGTAGTACCTGTCTCCTCTTCCTGTTGAATGATGTGTTTTCTTTCTGTGATTAATAAGTGATCAACATGGTGACACCATTATGTTGGAATCATTTTAGGATCTTGTTCCCCAACAACCTGCCACCTAATGACTGGCATCTACAAAAATTCTAAGCTGACCTTAGTAGTTTCTCTTAGTGACAATGCTTTCATATAAATGTGAATAAATAATGACAACATTTGGAGAAAGATGCCAATCAACAGGAAAAAAAGGAGCTCAGCAGGAAGAACTCACCAAAGAACAATCGCAGAACAGCTTCAGAGATGAAGAATGTATGTGAAGGCTCTTCAGGATTAAATATGTAAAAGAAGGGTTGAGATAGAACTTACTTATTCTGGGAAGGTGAAATTGAGAGTGTCTCTTATAAAGTAAAAAGATAGTCATAGTGATGGGTAAGAACATCAGAGGAGCAGCCTAGGACATCTGTGGGCCTGGCAAAGAACCCCAGCCAGGGCCAAGGCTGCCTTGCTTGGTGGAGGATTAGGACCTCAGTGAAGGCACATTGCCGTGTGGACTTTCAGAACCAGAAACAAAGGGAAGAGAGACATCTGTAAAACTGAAGAGTCAGAACTGAGGTACTTCATGTACCTTGTTATTTGCCAGGTAGTCTGTGCAGCTGCAGAGATGACAAAATTATCAGCATTTGATAATTCTTGAAAACTGTGTTATATTTTATGTCTGTTTTTAGAACTATTAAAAATAAAGCACAACACAATTTTGATGATGATGATTTCCTAGCTTTTAGATGCTTTGGAGTTGTCTCAGAGTCCGGTACTGTTGCAGTTGGTGACAGAAATTCTTTGTCGGGAGCAGCAGCATGTTATGGAAGAGTTATTTCAATCGACTTTCAAAAGGATTGCCAGAAGGTAAGTCATTGTAGTCTAGAAATCCAAGAAACATCCATATTTTGTTTATGTGGGAACTTATCTTCTTTGTTCCAAAAACAGCTGAATGGCAATTGCACTTGCCACCAGACTTACTTTTTCTCTAAAACATCAAAACAAACCAAGCTGTTACTGTGACTTTTTAAATGTGCTCTAAACTAAAAGTATAAATGAGATTCCAGACTGAGAAAATGTCAGCGTTTTCCCGGTTTTGCTGCTGTTACTATAATTTAATGCAAATCCCAGGCACCATTGCAATTCACTTCTGAATCCTTCTGTATATATATCTAAACAATATTTTCTTATATAGCTATAATACTAGTATCAGTTGGGCAAAAATGTCAGTAATTCCATACTCAAGATTTTCTCATTTTTCTCAAGTGTTTTTATATCATTGGATTATTTGAATTTTGATCCAAACAAGGACCCCTGAAGTAATTGAGCCATCCACCTGCTGCCTCTCCGGGTGTACATTAACAGGATGCTGAATCAGCAGTGGAGTAACTGCGACTCTAACCAGGAACTCTGATATGTGATGCAGGCATCTCAAGCAGTTGCTTAACCACTGTACCAAACACCCACCCCCTTTTATTTCTTTTAAATTTACAGATATAGTGGGTTGAAGTTTCCCACATCACTAAGACTGTTTAGTTAGATACAATTTATTATTTTAGCATAAATATAGGGGGAAGGATGGCATATTTGATGACAGTGTTTACAGTAAGGGTTTGAGGGTAGGTGCTGTGGCAAGCAGGTAAAGACCTACAGCACCAGCATCTCATATGGACACCGGTTTGAGTCTTGGCTGCTCTGCTTCCAATCCAACTCCCTGCTAATCTGCCTAGGAAAGCAATGGAAGATGGTCCAAATGCTTGGGCCCCTTCCACCCACATGGGAGATCCAGAGGGAGCTCCTGGCTCCTGAAATCAGACTGGCCCGGCTCCAGCTGTTAGCTGTTGCAGCCATTTGGGGAATGAACCAGCAGATGGAAAATCTTTCTCTCTGTGTCTCCATCTCTCTGTAACTCTGCCTTTCAAATAAAATAAATCAGTCTTTAAAAAATAAATAAAGGCTTGATACAACAGCTTCTTCGAATTGTTTAACTATCAGTGAGTATTTTAAAGTTGTGTTTGTTTATATTAATTTGTAAATATTGATGTAAACTTGTTTGTTATATATTATCATAAAATTCACTTATTTTAAGTACATAATTCAGCGATTTTGGGGAGCTTTCCAGAGAGAGTGGTGAAACCATGACCATGGAGCATTTTTATCCTCTAGTAAGATCAACATGACCATTTAAAATTTATTCCCATTTGTAGCCCCCTAATCTTTTTTCTGTCTTTATAAATTTGCCTTTTTGGGCATTTTATGTAAATGGGAATGATACAGTACTCAGGTGTGATCTTTTATGTCTGGCTTCTTTATTCAGCATAATGAAGTAGCATGAATTAATAATAATTCACTTTTTTTAATCAACATTTTTAAAAGTCATAATTGACCAAATATTTGTCACAACAGAACATAATTTCTTTTTTGAGCACACAGGGAAAATTCTTCAGGAAAGACCATATGCTAGGCCATAAAACAATTCTTACTAAAATTAGAAGGGTTGAAATCATACAAAGCATATTCTTTGACCACAGTGAAGTTAAATTGGAAATCAACAACAGAAGGAATTTGGGGAATCTGAAAAATATTTCCAAATAAGCTACTAATTAATAACACATTTCCAAACAATCCTTCAGTCAAAGCAGAAATTATTAGAGAAATCAGATAGTAGTTTGATCTGAATGAAATAAGAATTAAAGCATATCAAAATCTGCTAAAGCAGTGCTTAGAGGGAAATTTACATCTTTTAATACTTGTGCTAGAAGACATTTCAAATCAATAATTTAAACTTTCTGCTTTCAAATCTGGAGGGAAGAAAAAGGAAAGGGAAGCTGAAGGAAGGGAGTGATAAAGATTAGAGTCAAAATAATGAAATAGAAACTGAAAAATGGGGGAGGAAAATTAATGAAGCTGAAAATTGGTTTTTGAAAAGGTAAATGGATTTGACCAACTATTAGCTAGACTAATCAAAAATAAAGAAAAAGCAAAGGTGAGTGAAAGGGAATGTGGCCCCTGACTGCTGAAATGTTTAAAAAATTGTGAGGTAGTGATGCCAGCATCCTACTAACCACTTCAGCAACTTAAGTGAAATGGGAAGATTCCTAGAAACTCATAAGTTACCAAAACTGTTGCAAGAAGAAATAAAAAGTCTGAATAATACCTCTAGCAAATAAATGTATAACTTATTAATACACATAGGTTTTGTTTTTTCCTTTTACAAAGGAAACCTTGACCCAGCTAGTTTCACTGGTGAATTTTATCAAATATTTAAAGAAGAAATAATACCAATAATGCTTAGTAAACTCTTAGAAAATAGAGGCAGGTAAAACTCTTCCCAGCTCTGTCTATGAGTCTAGTACCCTGACACCAAAGACAAGAAAAAAAAATCATAAGAAAACTACAGACCAATATCCTTCATGAATATAGACCCAAAAGTCCTCAAAGATACATTAGCAAATCAAATCCAACACCATATAAAAAAATACAGACCATAACTAATTCATCTCTGTCCAAAGAAAGTAATGCTAATTTAGTATCAGGAAATCAATGTTGTATACCATGTTAATAAAATAAAAGATGAAAAACACATCATTTCAGTCAATGCAGAAAAATTCTTGACAAAATAACACACCCATTCATGGTAAAACTGACAAAGGTCTATATGAAAGACCAACAGCCAACAAAATATATAATAATCAATGGTTGAATGCTTCCCTCTTAATACGGGGACAGGACAAGGATATTGTATCTCTCTGCTTATATTCAACATGATACTGAAGCTTTTAGCAAACGCAGTACAGTGAGGCAAAAAAAGACAACTAAAATTTTTGCTTTTTTTTTTTTTATTTGACAGATAGAGTTAGACAGTGAGAGAGACAGACAGAGAGAAAGGCCTTCCTTCTGTTGGTTCACCCCCCCCCCCCAAATGGCTGCAACAGACGGAACTACACCAATCTGAAGCCAGGAGCCAGGTGCTTCTTCCTGGTCTCCCCTGTAGGTGCAGGGGCCCAAGCACCTGGGCCATCCTCCACTGCCTTACTGGGCCACAGCAGAGAGCTAGACTGGAAGAGGAGGAACTGGGACTAGAACCTAGTGCCCATATGGGATGCTGGCACCACAGGCGGAGGATTGACCAAGTGAGCCATGGTGCTGGCCCCAAAATTTTTGCTATTATTTATTATTATTTTCTCTTCTTATTCCTTATTTCCCTTTATGGAACTTTATTTTTTATTTATTTCCTCTTATTTTTCTTTCAGATTTAACATTATAGGAGCAGGCCTTGTGTCACAATGGGTTAAGCTGCTGTGTCCCATTTTGGAATACCTGGTTTGAGTCCCACCTGTGCTTGTAACCCAGATTGCTACTAATTCATACTCTGGGAGGCAATAAATGATGGCTCAAGTACTTGGATCCTTGCCATCCATGTGGGAGACCTGGATAGAGCTCTGGGCTCTTGGCTTTGGCCTGGCTTTTGTGGGCATCTGGGAAGTGAACCAAGGGATAGAAGTGCTCTGGCTCCCTCTCTCCCACTTTAAAATAAATAAAAAAATAACGAACTTTAAAAATGTAGTAATTCAATCATTTAATTTAACTCATTTTCGTATTCTCTTGTTCCCTTATACTACAGATCTTACTTTTTTCTTTTACAATATTATCACCAATGACTTGTCATTACCTAATTGCTTTATCCTATAATGTACATGAAATATTTTCAAAAATAGCAATACCAGTATTAATACTAACAATAATCACATCTAATTTAAGTTTAAAATTTTCATTCTAGTTATAATGTACTTAAAATGTATACTCTGGGAGTATAATCAAATTTTGTGTTCTAAAGATATTTGATACAACCTGTTTGATTTGTGGTTATTATATCAATTAGGTACATTGTTTTAGTTGATTTTTAAGTTTTAGAAGTTGTTTATCTTATTTATTTATTTGAAAGAACAACAGAGAGACAGATTTAGAGAGACAGAGAGATCTTCCATTGACTGGTTTACTCCCCAAAAGCCTGGAACAGCTGGGGCTAGGAGTCTGGAACTCAATTCATGTCTCACACTTAGGAGGCAGGAACTCAAGTACTTGAGCCATCATCTGCTGCCTCCCTAGGTGCACATTGCAGGAAGCTGGATCAGAAAGGAGGCATGGGACTGGATCCCAGGTACTCTGATATAGGATGTGGGCATCCCAAGCAGTGGCTTAATCCACTGTGACCAAGTGCCCTCTCTTTTCTTTTCTATTTGCCCTTGGTTTTCTTTTTTAGCATGTAAATATTTACAAGATGCTAAAGTCGTGATTAGTGAGCTGATTGTAGACTCCTGCTTCTCTGTTCCTTTCCTGTTCCTTCCTTGCTCTCTTCCTCTGCTTG
The DNA here is from genome assembly GCF_964237555.1 of Oryctolagus cuniculus. NCBI lineage: Eukaryota > Metazoa > Chordata > Mammalia > Lagomorpha > Leporidae > Oryctolagus > Oryctolagus cuniculus. Next base: position 72,073,682 of record NC_091437.1, on the reverse strand, counting down.
ATGTCTTCTATACTGGCACAGAAAGGTCTTTTGCTTTTAAGATTGTCTTATTTAAAAGCAAAGTTGACAGAAAAGGAGAAAAGAGAGAGAGAGAAAGAGGGAGAGAAAGCACTGCTACCTGCTGGTTCACTTCCCCTGTTCCTTTTTTAAAAAAAAAAAAGTGTGTAATTCTTCATTGTGTGGAAATATCATAATATTTTTAATCAGTCTCCTACTGATGACTTTTGGGTTTAAAAGCCAAAATATTAAAAATATTGTCAAAGTGAACAGCCAATGGTTTATGTCATTTTGTATCTTACTAGTACATCTTTGAGGTAGATTCCTAAATAGGATTGTAATTCTGCTGCACATCTCCACATGCCTTCTATTGAGACTATATTGTACAAATTCTCTCCAGCAATGTGCAGAAGTGTCCATTTTATCACCATCTTGCCAATAGATACTTCCAAACATTTGGGTTTCTTTTAGGTTTTTTGATGAAAGGGTTACTGTAATTTGTGAAATATTAATTATGAAGTATTATGAGTGAAGTCGAACATCTTTTCATATATTTTCTGTTTATATACATTTATTTATTTTTTAAAGATTTATTTATTTATTTGAAAGAGTTACACAGAGAGAGAAAGAGAGGTCTTCCATCTGCTGGTTCACTCCCCAATTGGCTGCATCGGCCGGAGCTATGCCAATCTGAAGCCACGAGCCAGGAGCTTTTTCTGGATCTCCCACATGGTGCAGGAGCCCAAGGACTTGGGCCATCTCCTACTGCTTTCCCAGGCCATAGCAGAGAAGTAAAGCAGCCGGGTCTTGAACCAGTGCCCATATGGGATGCCGGCACTTCAGGCCAGGGCATTAACCTGCTGCGCCACAGCGCCAGCCCCATATACAGTTATTTTTGATAAGCTATATGGTGGCCCATTTTTATATTTATTTATTTATTTAATTTATTTGAAAGGCAGAGAGACAAAAAGAGATCTTCTATCTGCTAGTTCATTCACCAAATGCTTGCAACAGCTGCAGCTGCATGAGGCTGAAGCAAGGAGCCCAGAACTCTTTGCAGGTCTCCCACATGAGTAGCAAGGAACCAAGTATTTGAACCATCATCTGTTGCCTCCCAGCATGTACATTAGCAGGAAGCTGAAATAGAAACAGAGCTGGGACTTAAACCCAGGCACTCCAGTATGGGATATGGGTGTCCCAAGTTGCGTCTTAACTGTTGTGCCTAATGCCTGCCCATTTTATTTTTTAAAAATTATTTGAGGGACTGGTGCTCTGGTGTAGTGGGTTAATAAGCCTCTGCCTGCAGCTCTGGCATGCCACATGGGCAGGGGTTTGAGTCCTGGCTGTTGTCCCTCTTCAATCTAGCTCTCTGGTATGGCCTGGAAAAGGCAATGGAGGATGGCCCAAGTGTTTGGATCCCTGCATTTGTGTGGGAGACCCAGAAGAAGCTCCTGGCTTCAGATTGACCCAGTGAACCAGCGGATGGAAGAACTCTTTCTGTCTCTCCCTCTCTCTAACTGTAACTCTGCCTCTCAAATAAATTAATAAATCTTTAAAAAGCAAAAAAGCATGAATTCTACACGTCAAGCAGTCACCAAAAAAGAAAATATTTTCTGAGAATCAGCACACTTGCATATCATATGCTGGGACTGTACTAGACCAAAGCCAGGAGCTAGGAACTCAAAGTGAATCTTCCACAGGGGTGCAGGAACTTATTCCTTGATATATCACCTATATCACCACTGCCTCCCAGGTTCAACATAAGCAGGAAGCTGGAGATAGGAACCAGAACTGAAAACTCGAAACACAGGCATTCTATTATGGGATGTGAGTGTTGTAAGCTGTATCTTTTTTTTTTTTTTTTTTTTTTTTTTAAGATTTATATTATTTGTTTAAAAGGCAGAATTACAGAGACAGAGATCTTCCATCAGCTGGTTAACTCCCCAAAAGGCTGAGTCAAAAACAGGAACCAGAAGCTTCTTCTAGCTCTCCTACCTGGTTGCAGGGGCCCAAACACTTGGGCCATCCTCTGCTGCTTTCCCAGGTCAGCTAGGGCTCGAACTGGTGCCTAAATAGGATGCTGGTGTTGCAGACGGCAGCTTTTCCCACTATACCACAATGCCTCCCTCCATACCTGTCAAGTTGTATCTTAACTGCTGTGCCAAATGACTGCTCCTGTCTTTTTTTTTTTTTTTTTGGCACAGGCATAGTTAGACAGTGAGAGAGAGAGACAGAGAGAAAGGTCTTCCTTCCATTGGTTCACCCCCGAAATGGCCGATTCGAAGCCAGGAGCCAGGTGCTTCCTCCTGGTTTCCCATGCGGGTGCAGGGCCCAAGCAGTTGGGCCATCCTCCACTGCCTTTTCGGACCACAGCAGAGAGCTGGATTGGAAGAGGGGAAACCGGGACAGAATCCGGCGCCCCAACCAGGACTAGAATCTGGAGTGCTGGCGCCGCAGGCGGAGGATTAACCTAGTGAGCTGCAGCGCCGGCCCCTGTTTTGTTTTTAAAAATTATATGAGAACTGGAGAGAGAACACTCCCATCCCTGTTGGTTCCCTTCTCAAATGTCTCCAACAGTTGGGCTAGGCCAACGGAACTCAGTATGAATCTCCCACATGCATGGTAGGAACTTACTTTTAAGCCGTCATAGAGTCTACATCAGCAGGAAGCTGGAGTCAGGAACCAGAACTGGGTGTATAACTGATTCTCCAATAAGGGATGCCGGCATCTTAACTGCTCAACTTAATGCTTATTCTGGCCCACTTTTAAATTAGATTTTTGTTCTTTTTCTATTGCTGCTTCTTCTCCATCTAACTTAATATTTAAGAGTTGGAGTTTTTTAAGTTTATTTTTTTATTTGAAAGAGTTACAGAGAGGGAGAGAAGAGAGAGATATCTTCAGTCCTGCATACCCATGTAGATGCTGGTTCCTGACCCTGCTGTTCCACTTCCCATCCAGCTCCTTGCTAATGGCCTAGGAAGAGCATCAGAAAATGGCCCAGGAAGAGCATCAGAAGTTGGCCCCAAGTATTTGAGCTCCTGCCAACCATGTGGGAGATCCAAATGAACTCCTGGGTCTTGACTTTGACTTGGGCTAGGACTGGCCATTGTGGACATCTGGGGAGTGACCCAGTGGATGGAGGGTCTCTGTCTCTCCCTCTATCTCTCTAATTATGCTTTTCAAATAAATAAATAAATAAATGAATCTTTTTTTAAAAAAAAAAAGAAGAAAGAATTACAGCACACTTGAATTTGGGGAATGTAACTTTCAATCATTGTAGTGCCCAGATGAACATTAAAAGCCTATGGAGCACTTAGGGCAGCCTGTCACTTTAAAATTGTATGATTGAATTACATTCTGAACAGTGTCTTTGCCCAACTTATTATCTAACTTCCAAGCATCAGAATTTTTAGCAGCATGTAGACCTACCCCTCTTTTATAGATGAAGACACCTTACAGATGATCATTCAAATATTTTATTTTCCAGGTAAGAAAGGGCCACATAGTAGGGCATTTTTCTGCATAGGAAATAGGAAAGGTGGTTCCTTGTTAGGGAGACACTGGAATTCTAGTTTCAGCCATAGAAATACAATCATTTTTTGACCTGAGACTCTTCCAAAGCCTTCCAGATGTGTTTTTAAGCAAGACCCGGTTGAGAATGAAAAAAGTGTTTTTTCCTTGGTGCTTAAACTTCTGGAGGTGAATACAATACGGTTTGTGTACAGATACTTTATGTAGTTCATGTGAGCTGTATATACATTCCTTAAAGTTGTATTTGTAATTCATGATTACTGGAATTTTCCTGTTATGCAGTGGACACACATAAAATATTTGTCCCAAGCACGGGCATCTGTGTAATTGTGTCGTCTTTTCCTAGGGGTTTATGTGTCACACAGTTAGACCTTCTGGAAAGTGTGTACCGAATGTTCAGAAAGGATGACCTGCTTCCAAGTATCACTCGCCAGGCGTTTGTAGACCGTGTGCTCCTCACTCTACTGTGGCACTGCAGCCTGGATGCTTTGAGAGAATTCTTCAGCAGAATTGTGGTGGACGCCATTGATGTGTTGAAGATCAGGTTTACAAAGGTCTCCTACTTCTTCTTAAATTAAACTTACTGTTTGGATATTGTATGTTATTTCCCACTTTACTCATTATAACACATCAATGCCTGTATCCGTGTTTAGACCAGGACAGCTGGGTGCCTTTTTATTCAAGAGATTTATCATGTTTGACTATTAAAATTAACTTTTACTCAAGGGGCATTGAGTATTACATTTGATACATTCAATATCTTTTTCATATTTAGAGATTCAAGATAATTATCTTTTACATTTTCTCAGTTGAATGAATCTACCTTTGACACTCAAATCACGAAGAAGATGGGCTATTACAAGATGCTAGATGTGATGTATTCTCGTCTTCCAAAAGATGACGTTCACTCCAAGGAATCTAAAGTCAATCAAGTTTTCCATGGCTCATCTATTACAGAAGGAAATGAGCTCACAAAAACACTAATTAAGTAAGATGTTGCATCGTTTTATATTTCATTTGATTTTTTAACATTTATATATATTTTTATGCATATGTGACTAAATGGTTTCATTTAAAATATTTGCTTTTTCTTATATAAGGTGGACTTTAATATGTTATTGGCCAACAGATATATTACCCTGTTCTCATGTTTTATAAAGAATAAAACTGGCCAGTGCCGCGGCTCACTAGGCTAATCCTCCGCCTTGCGGTGCCGGCACACCGGGTTCTAGTCCCGGTTGGGGCGCTGGATTCTGTCCCGGTTGCCTCTCTTCCAGGCCAGCTCTCTGCTGTGGCCAGGGAGTGCAGTGGAGGACAGCCCAGGTGCTTGGGCCCTGCACCCCATGGGAGACCAGGAAAAGCACCTGGCTCCTGGCTCCTGCCATCGGATCAGTGCGGTGCGCCGGCCGCAGCGCGCGGGCCGCGGCGGCCATTGGAGGGTGAACCAACGGCAAAGGAAGACCTTTCTCTCTGTCTCTCTCTCTCACTGTCCACTCTGCCTGTCAAAAAAAAAAAAAAAAGAATAAAACTATTTTTTTCTTTTACTGTTTCTTTTTCTACCATTTTTCCCCTGAGTAGCCTGATTTATTTTTAGTGATGTGACTTGTACTTAAGAAGAAATTTTAGGTTTTAGTTTTTCTTATTGTTTGAAATTTAAAGAAGTGATAAATTTTTTTTTATTAGATAGGTAGAGTTGTAGACAGAGAGAGAGACAGAGAGAAAGGTCTTCCTTCCATTGGTTCACTCCCCAGATGGCTGCTACGGCTGTGCCTATCTGAAGCGAGGAGCCAGGTGCTTCCTCCTGGTCTCCCATGCGGGCGCAGGGCCCAAGCACTTGACCATCCTCCACTGCCTTCCCGGGCCACAGTAGAGAGCTGGACTGGAAGAGGAGCAACCGGGACTAGAACCGGTGCCCATATGGGATGCCAGCACCGCAGGTAGAGGATTAACCAAATGAGCCACGGCGCCAGCACCAACAAGTATTCTATGAAAGTAACCAAAACACATATTCTTTTTTTTTTTTAAAGATTTATTTATTTTACTTGAAAGTCACAGTTACACAGAGAGAGAGGAGAAGCAGAGAGAGAGAAGTCTTCAATCCTCTGGTTCACTCCCCAAATGGCCGGAGCTGAGCTGATCAGGAGCCTTGAGCTCTTCCAGGTCTCCCATGCGGGTGCAGGGGCCCAAGGACTTGGGCTGTCTCTACTGTTTCCCAGGCCATAGCAGAGAGCTGGATCGGAAGAGGAGCAGCCAGGACTTGAACTGGCACCCATCGGGATGCTGGAACTACAGGCAGCAGCTTTACCTGCTACTCCACAGTGCCAGCCCCCAAAATACATTTTCTTTAAAACTGATCTTCTAATGAGGTTCCCCTTGTGGTACACATTCAACATGGACTTTGCCTTGCTAGTTCTTGCCATCTCTGTACAAATTTAACATCACTCCTTTTTCCCTAGTCCTTACTGTACCTTCTCCATGAGTGATGTCACCATCCTCTGACCTGCTTAAATAATGCACATGGGAGTCATATTTTGCTTTTCCTTCATCTTCTTCTTTCCATCCTCGAGGCATACCCTGTCAGTCACCAGATTTTGCAGTTTTATCATTTTAGTGTTTCGGAAACCAGTGTCTTTTTCTCCATTTGCCTTCCCTCGGCCTTGTGTTAATTTGGCTCCCTTGAGAGCCAGTGCAAGTGGCTCCTTTGGAGTAGTTCTCCCTGCTTCTACTCCTGCCTCTGTTCCCTGTCTATGATGCTACCAGAAGCATACTTTTTTCATATTATATACTTTCCCTTAACTTTCTGAAGACTCCTTGTGTGCATGGATTTCAAATTTTTTGCACCAAGATAAACTTTTCTTTTAATCCCATCTTCCATAAACATTTTCTTGTACCCTCATACAACTGAGGAACAAACCTGATTGTTTCATTTTCCTGCCTAAAACCCTTCATTGGTACTTGGTCTTTACTAGGGTGTAACCGGCCACATAGTCAGCATTTCTGGCTTAGTATGCCAGATGGTCTCCATTGCAACTACTGCATCATATGCAAAAGCAGCCATAAGTAATACCTATACCAATGGACGTGTCTATGTTTGAGGAAACTGTTTAGAGGAGAAATCAGCCACTGGGTGTACTTGTGACCCTGCAGGCTGAGTCTTCATTCCTTAGCACTGTGGATGCACTCTCCAGGGAACACCTCTTCTCACTAATGCTGACAGCTGCTGCTTTTATGCCTGTTCCCAGCACACCACTTGGCTTATCGCTTGTGACACTCTGCTTATAATGTCTGTGTACATTTCTCCTCTGGCTAACCTGCATTTCAAGGCTCAGATGTTTTCTCTGAAATCTTTTATTACCTTCTGAGAGTGGGGTGCTGTCTGTCCTCCTGCTTCTGTAGCTCTTTCCTTATTGTACTTATTGTGCAGAGAGAATCACCTATGCTGCCTTCGCTGTACCTGACCCTTGGCAGAGGCTGATCAGAATCAGGGATGGGGATAGGAGTCGGGGGTTTTGAGTAGTGATGTCCATGCCACATGAACCAACTTGTTACCTGGCTGTACTTTGCAGATTGTGCCATGATGCATTCACAGAGAATATGGCTGGGGAGAACCAGCTGCTGGAAAGGAGAAGGCTTTTCCATTGTGCTGCCTACAATTGTGCCATCTCTGTCATCTGCTGTGTCTTCAACGAATTAAAATTCTACCAAGGTTTTCTGTTTACTGAAAAACCAGAAAAGGTAGGCCTCTGCTGACATGTTCCCTATTGCTGTCTTTGTGGGTTTCAAAAGTTAGACTATATTAGTGAAAGGTACTCTGTAATTTGCAACTTCTTATATTAAAGTTGCAGAGGTGTTTTTGCTGTTCTTCATGGATATATTTTAAAGTTGAAGTGCTTCTCCATGAGTTACTAAGTAGCATTCATTCTATAGAGGCATTGCTGTAAGAATCTCCATCTGGGACAGGCATTGTGGTTTGGCAGGTTAGGCCTCTACCTGTGATGCCAGCATCCCATATGGGTGTCGCCTCGAGACCTGGATGTTCTACTTCTGGTTAAGTTCCCTGTTAATACCCCTGAGAAAGCAGATGGCCCAAGTGTTCATGGATATATTTTAAAGTTGAAGTGCTTCTCCATGAGTTACTAAGTAGCATTCATTCTATAGAGGCATTGCTGTAAGAATCTCCATCTAGGACAGGCATTGTGGTGTAGCAGGTTAGGCCTCTACCTCAATGCACCTGGGAAAGCAGAAGATGGCCAATGCCTTGGGCCCCTGCACCCATGTGGGAGACCTAGAAGAAGCTCCTGGCTCCTGGCTTTGGCCTGGCCCAGCTATGGCTGTTGTGGCCATTTGGGGAGTGAACCAGTACATGGAAGCTCTCTCACTGTGTGTCTCTCCTCTCTGTAATGCTGCCTTTAAAAATAAATAAAAAGGTGTCACATATATTAATTCTAAAAAGATTCTCCATTGTTCACATATTCTTATATCTTAATTTTTGGATTTATAGAACTTGCTTATTTTTGAAAATCTGATAGACCTGAAGCGCTGCTATTCATTTCCTGTAGAAATCGAGGTGAGTGAAATTTTCAGTTTTGTTTCTAAGTTTAAAAACCTTATCAAGTGCACACAGAGAAAAGCAAATATGATGTTGAACATATTAAACTGCCAATATTCAAGTATGCTCTCTAGTATAAAAACTGACCATTTCATGTAGTTTCTAAAAAGCTGGCAACCACAAAAACTGGCAGTTTAAATCTGATGTTTCACCGCAAGCAACCACAAGAAAACGTATGGGAATTGAGCTTTTCCCCTCTGTCGTGACTAGTGAAGAAAGAATATTGCCAATCAAAGTAGTTATTAGTATCTATACCAGAAGTTATTTTCTGAGTACATTGCTCCAAAGAAACTGAGATCCGACTGATGTGAATTATGGCCTTGTGGCCTTGATTGAATGACTTGGCAGGACAGCTGGGTAGTCATAGGAGTTACTGGAAGACTTGATCTGGCCAAAGAGACAAGTTTAGTGTTAGCCATGCTCAGGTTGACATGCTGGCTTTAGTAATTGTTGAGAAGGTGGTGGCTACTGCCCTTGTGTCCCGTTGGAAGTGGAAAACTGGGCAGAGGACTGAAATCAAACACCATTGGCCTATACATTTTGCTGCATAGTATTGACCTCGACCCCATCCTAGCATTTTCATCAGTGCTTGTGGGTGCTTATTTCCTGCCTTGTGCCCTTTTGAAAGAAGACTGGGATTTTCTTTTAGGCATATGCTCAAAGAACTAAATAATAGCCACAAAAAACAGTTCCAGTTTATAAAACACCTAGATACTTGTCCTGTTGTATCTAATCTTTATGATGATGCTGTAAAGTTAGCTTTGTTGTTGTATCCTAATCATGTAATTGGGTGATTTGGGTTTTTTTTTTTTTTTTGCCAGATTGCTACTAAGGTAGAGAAAGCTTGGCCATGATTCTAAAATATTTTATATTGTATATTTGTTTTGTCTCATAGGTTCCTATGGAAAGAAAGAAAAAATACATTGAAATTAGAAAAGAAGTGAGGGAAGCAACAAATGGGGATTCAGGTGGGTGTTTTCAAAATAATGAAAAAATTCTATTAATTGGTATTTTTATATATGTAGAAAATATTGGGGTGAGTGCTGTGGTGTAGTATGTAAAGCCACCACCTAAAGTGCTGGCATCCCACATGGGCGCTGGTTTGAATCCCAGCTGCTCTACTTCCAATCCAGCTCTCTACTATGGCCTTGTAAAGCAGTGGAGGCCGGCGTCGCGGCTCACTAAGCTAATCCTCCGCCTTGCGGCGCCGGCACACCGGTCGGGGCGCCGGATTCTGTCCCGGTTGCCCCTCTTCCAAGCCAGCTCTCTGCTGTGGCCAGGGAGTGCAGTGGAGGATGGCCCAAGTACTTGGGCCCTGCACCCCATGGGAGACCAGGAGAAGTACCTGGCTCCTGCCATTGGATCAGCTCGGTGCGCTGGCTGCAGCGCGCCGGCCACGGCGGCCATTGGAGGGTGAACCAACGGCAAAAGGAAGACCTTTCTCTCTGTCTCTCTCTCTCACTGTCCACTCTGCCTGTCAAAAAATAAAAAAAATAAAAAAATAAAAAAGTAAAGCAGTGGAAGATGGCCCAAGTCCCTGGGATCCTGCGCCCGTTTGGGAAACCTGGAAGAAGCTCCTGGCTCCTGGCTTTGGGTTGCTGTGGTCATGTGGAGAGTGAATCAGCAGATGGAAGATCGACCTCTCTCTCTGCCTCTGCCTCTCTAACTTTGCCTTTCAAATAAATAAATAAATACATCTTTAAAAAATAAATAAATAAATAGAAAATATTTTAAATACCTCAGGAGTAAAACACTGAAATTGGGTTTGAAAAAACATTTTAAGCTTTATTTATTTATTTGAAAGGCAGAGTTAGAGAGAGAGAGAGAGAGAGAGAGAGACAGAACTTCCATCTGCTGGTTTATTCCTCAAATGGCTGCCTTGCCAGAGCTGGGCTAATCCAAAGCCAGGTACCAGGAGCTTCTTCTGGGTCCTCAAAGAGGATGCAGGGGTTCAAGGACTCAGGCCATCTTCTGCTGCTTTCCTAGGCACGTTAACAGGGAGTCAGATTTAAAGTAGAGCAACTGGGACCCATACTGATGCCCGTATGCGATGCTGGTGCTGCAAGCAGCGGCTTTAGTCTCTACACCACAGTGCCAACTCTGAAAAGTGTTTTTTTTTTTTTTTTTAAAGATATATTTATTTATTTGAAAGGCAGAGTTAGAGCAGAGAAAGAGAGAGAGGTCTTGTATCCACTGGTTCACTCCTGAAATTACCTCAACGGCCAGAGCTGTGCCGATCTGAAGCCCAGAGCTTCATCTGTGTCTCCCACATCGGTGCAGGGACCCAAGCACTTGGGCTGTCTTCCTTGGCTTTCCCAAGCACATTAGCAGGGAGCTGGATCTTAAGTGGAGCATCCTGGACACAAACCAGTGCCCATATGGGATGCTGGTGCTATAAGCAGCGGCTTTACCTGCTACGCCACAGCACTGGGCCCTCCGTGAGCTTTTTGAAGTACCCATGTGTGTCACAGTTTTTTAAAGTAAAAGATTAGCTTGATGTTTCTTTGATTACACATAGATCAAATTATTCATATACATTCAGAAATTTGCATTAGAATACAAATGCTACCCTACCACCCCTCTGTTCCAAACTTCTCGGAACCTGTTTGCTGCCTCCCCTGCTGCCCTACTGCCTACTCACTCTGCTGCAGCAGCATAAACTGCTGCTGTGCCTTGTGGGTGCCAGGCCTGCTTTTTCCCCAGGGCATTTGCACTTGCTGTTCCCTGCATGCCTCAGGACATTGTCTGAAATATCAGGGTCTGAAGGAGGCCCTTCCTGGCCTTCCTATTTGTTATCAACTCTCCATCCTGCTGCATGTTCCTTATTGCAGCTTTTCTTCTTCATAGGTTTTATCACCATTTATTGACTTGAGGATAAAATTTGAACCAGTTTTCTAAATTCCTTACATATTTGGATTAGCTCTTTTCCAGTAGTATTTCTTCCCACATTTCTGTTAGGCTTAGTGGACAAAGTGTACAATATCAGAATTTTAATGTAAAAAAATTCTGTTCAAAACTGGATCCAGTTTGGAGCCAGTGTTGTGGCACAGCAGGTCAAGCACTGCCTTTGTTGTCAGCATCCCATATGGGAGTGTCAGTTTGAGTACCAGCTGCTGTGCTTCTGATCCGGCTCCCTGCTAATGTAGCTGGGAGGCAGTGGAAGACAGGCTCCAGGATGGAGTTCCTGGCTCCTGGCTTCAGCCTGGCTCAGCTCTGGCTGATGCAGGTATTTGGGGAATGAATCAGTAGATAGAAGATTCTCTCTTTGTATCACTCCCTTTCTCTGTCACTCTTTTAAATAAATAAATAATGGTTAAATCTTTAACTGGTGATGAAAATCTTACTTAAAAGTATCTATTTTAATATCATTTGAGCTTAGAGAAATGTTTCTGATTGGTTTTGAATACATGTATTTTTTTAATATATTTCAGATGGTCCTCATTATATGTCATCCTTGTCATATTTGGCAGACAGTAGCCTGAGTGAGGAAATGAGTCAATTTGATTTCTCAACTGGGGTTCAAAGCTATTCATACAGCTCCCAAGACCCTAAATCTGCCACTGGTCATTTTCGGAGACAGGTGATCACATCGCCCATATTAAAAGAATGTTGCTGAAGTTTGTAAAGGGCAGGGTGGGGGGCTCAGAGTATGCCTTGTGATTGTTGGAGGAAGCGAGGTAGTCCTGGGACAGAAGTGTAGATCGGGGAATTTTCCCAATATCCAAGCCCTAGCCTTTCATCCCGTAGACTCAGCAGTCAGTTTTCATCAGCACAGAAAGGAAGTTAGGAGATCAGAAATCCAAGCAGCAGAGATGCCCTGACCTGATGAGACCCCTGAGGGTGACCATACAGGTGGGTTAGAGGTCAGCATAGGCACAACTAACCTAAGTTGTGATCCCAGTGACATGACTGCACAGACAGGGTCTATGGTCACCATAGCAGAGATGGTCTGACTTGAGGGATTACCTGGGGGAGTGATTAGGCAGGCAGGATCTGGGGACAGTCTGGGATGTAAGGAAGACATGGGGTCCTATTTATCTTTTAGTTGTTTAATAGCAAACCATGCTGGCTCTATTTGATATTGTTATAACCTTGTCAGTTGTTCTACGATAATGCCCCCAGTTGTGCACTGACATTTCAACACTGCACTTCCTGCTTCTTAGGAACATCCAGATTCCAAGGTCCAAGGTGATGTCCTGGAGTTAGAGATGGATGAGCTTGGGCAGCACGAATGCATGGCCCCCCTGGCTGCCCTGCTGAAGCACATGAGAAAGCTGGTCCCACCCCAGGCAGAAGAGGTACTTTCCCCAACTAATTTAATTATCTCTGTTGATGCTATTCTCTGGTATCTTACCGAAAAATGATCTTTTACTGTTGGAGGTAAACCAAATTGCATGTCGAATAAATACAGTTTTTTGTTGTTCATATCTTACTTTATCATCATTTTCTTATAGAATCAAATGTGAAGGTTTTTTCCCCCTTTCTTTTTAAGGTAATTTTGAGTGTTTGATTTCAGGGTTCAGTGTCAAGAGATCTTCCTCCTTGGATGAAATTTCTTCATGACAAACTAGGAAATCCATCAGTGCCATTAAATGTTCGTCTCTTCTTAGCCAAGCTTGTCATTAATACAGAAGAAGTAAGTAATTTGTCATTTCTTTAACAGTTCTTTACATCTACTTAAAAAACCACAACAAAGGGAGATAGAAAGGGACAGAGCATGACATTTTTATTCACTGATCCACTGAATAGACAGTTATATTTATGTATTTATCTAGTTATTCAACATCATTCTTTTCTCAGTTTCTTTTTTTTTTTTTTTAATTTTTTATTTGAAAGAGTTACAGAGAGAGGGAGAGGCATAAGAAAGAGAATCTTCCATCCGCTGGTTCACTCCCAAAATGGCTGCAAACTGGTGCCCATTGCTGGTGGCTGCTTTACCCACTATACCACAATGCTGGTTCCTCTTGATTTCTCTTTTTTTTTTATTTTTATTTTTTTATTTTTTATTTTTTTTGACAGGCAGAGTGGACAGTGAAAGAGAGAGACAGAGAGAAAGGTCTTCCTTTGCCGTTGGTTCACCCTCCAATGGCCGCCGCGGCCCGCGCGCTGCGGCCGGCGCACCGCGCTGATCCGATGGCAGGAGCCAGGAGCCAGGTGCTTTTCCTGGTCTCCCATGGGGTGCAGGGCCCAAGCACCTGGGCCATCCTCCACTGCACTCCCTGGCCACAGCAGAGAGCTGGCCTGGAAGAGGGGCAACCGGGACAGAATCCGGCGCCCCGACCGGGACTAGAACCCGGTGTGCCGGCGCCGCTAGGCGGAGGATTAGCCTAGTGAGCCACGGCGCCGGCCTCCTCTTGATTTCTTTACAAATGAGTAGGTTAATTTTTATTGAGTTAGAAGTCATCTTTTTTTGTTTTTGTTTTTTTAAACTTTTATTTAATAAATATAAATTTTGAAAGTGCAACTTTTGGAGTATAGCAGTTTTTCCCCCCATAACCACCCTCCCACCTGCAAATCATCCCATCTCCTACTCCCTCTCCCATCCCATTCTAGTTAGAAGTCATCTTAACGAGGCTATCAGCTTTCTTTGTTTATAGTCATCATAACTAGGCTGTGTTAGGCTATCAACCTTCTTTGTTTATAGGAGAAAAAAATGGTTGAAAATATTCCTATTACCAACATATGAGAAAGAGCTGCCTTTGCCTTAGGTCGCTGCTATTTGTCTACTTCTGGCATACCTCAGTTAGACCTTCTTCAACAGTGGGAGTTAGGTGGATCTCACAGCAAGCCCTTATGCTAAGCTTGGGGGCATGTGGTGGGAGTTTGCCATAGAAGAGGCCAAGCAGAGGCAGCCCTGGAAGACCCACTGTGTGTCTGCACCAACTGCATGGAGCACAAAGGGCTGGGCTTGAACAAAAGATGTCTCAGGGACAGGCATGCTGGACCAGGCTACTGCGAGCCGTGCAAGGTGTGTGGCTCATTGGTCGAGTAGTAGTGAGCCCCTGAAGGGCAGCAGGGGTGATGGGATCCATTGTGCCAGATAGCAAGTTCTTCTGGGCACTCTGCAGATGCCATGAACCCAAGGCTGGGCCCAGCAGGAAGCCCTTGAGCTACTGCTTGGGACTGCAGTGGGGCCTGCTTTCCTGAGCGTCTTGTGTGATTTCTGGCTCCTGGGGTTGCTGTTGCAAGGTACAACAGACTGGAGGACTCAAGCAGCAGTTCTTAATGTCAGATGTCCAAGATCCAGGAGTCACAGTGTTGGATCTTCCTGAGGGCTGGGAAGCAGACTCTGGTCTAGGTCCATCCCAGCTGCTGGTGGCCTCAGGCATCCTTTGGCACATCAGCTCATTCTCCCTCAGTCTTCACACTGTGTTCCCTTATGTCTCTCTGCCCAGATTTCTCCTTAGGAGGACACCAGTCAGATTGCATTAATGCTTACCCTAATGGCCTCACTTTAACTAAGTTACCTCTGTAAAGGCTGGTCTCCAAATACAGTCACATTCTTAGGGTTAAGACCTCAACAGCTTTTTGAGGGATACAGTCCATACCATAATACGTGGGGTTATATGTGATTTCTAGCCCAAGTTCCTCTAAATGCTGTCTTGATGGCTACCAAAAAGGAGCCAAATATGTGGGGTTTTTTGCACCAAAATAAACTTATACTTTAATTCTATTTTCTGGGGCTGGCGCCCTGGCTCACTTGATTAATCCTCCACCTGCGGCGCCGGCATCCCATATGGGTGCTGGGTTCTAGTCCTGGTTGCTCCTCTTCCTGTCCAGCTCTCTGCTGTGACCCAGGAGGGCAGTGGAGAAAGGCCCAAGTGCTTGGGCCCCTGCACCTGCATGGGAGACTGGGAAGAAGCACCTGGCTCCTGGCTTCGGATCGGCACAGCGTGCTAACCATAGTGGCCATGTGGGAGGTGAACCAATGGAAGGAAGACCTTTCTCTCTGTCTCTCTCACTGTCTATAACTCTGCCTGTCAAATAAAAATTAAAATAAATAAATAAATAAATAATTCTATTTTCCATGAACTTTTGAAAGTATGCCTTCATATTTGAAAAAGAGAAGGTAGAAAGCTTAAGAAGGTAGACAGCTTGGACTACAGTCTTCATTCTGTTCTTTGCCATCAAAGTGACATTCTCTTAGAATTCCTAAAATAGGGCCGGCGCCGTGGCTCATTTGGTTAATTCTCCACCTGCAGTGCTGGCATGCCATACAGGCACCGGGTTCTAGTCCCGGTTGCTCCTCTTGCAGTGCAGCTCTCTGCTGTGGCCCGGGAGGGCAGTGCACCCGCATGGAAGACCAGGAAGAAGCACCTGCTCCTGGCTTCGGATTGGTGCAGCACCATCCTTGGTGGCCATTTGGGGAGTGAATTAACGGAAGGAAAACCTTTCCCTCTCACTGTCTATAACTCTACCTCTCAAAAAAAAAAAAAAAAAAAAAAGAGTTCCTAAAATAAATTAATGGAATTTAGTATATGGATGTGTTTTTAGATTTCAGAGATTTTAAATGTATGACATAATAGAATGATTTCTTTAATATAGGAAGGGCCGGCGCCATGGCTCAATAGGTTAATCCTCCACCTAGCAGCGCTGGCACACCGGGTTCTAGTCCTGGTCGGGGCGCCGGATTCTTTCCCGGTTGCCCCTCTTCCAGGCCAGCTCTCTGCTGTGGCCTGGGAGTGCAGTGGAGGATGGCCCAAGTGCTTGGGCCCTGCACCCCATGGGAGACCAGGAGAGGCACCTGGCTCCTGCCTTCAGATCAGCGCGATGCGCCAGCCGCAGCGCGCCAGCCGTGGCGGCCTTTGGAGGGTGAACCAATGGCAAAAAGGAAGATCTTTCTCTCTGTCTCTCTCTCCTCACTATCCACTCTGCCTGTCAAAAAAAAAAATATAGGAAGACATGAAGCACTGGAGGCACATGTGACTACTTAATTTCTATAATCTCATTTTCATATGCATATGCATCAAATAGAAGTATAATTTTTTTAAAGATTTATTTTACTTATTTGAGAGGCAGAGTTAGGCTGCAACAACCAGGCCTGAGCCAGGCTGAAGCCAGGAGCCAGGAACTTTGTCCAGGTCTCCCATGTGGGTGCAGGGGACTTCTGTAGCTGCTTTCCTGGCACATTAGGAGGAAGTGGAGCAGCAGGTAAATATGGGATGCCAGCATTGCAGCCAACGGCTTTATCTGCTGCGTCACAATTTTTAAAAATGTTTATTTATTTTTAAAGATTCACTTATTTATTTGGAAGGCTGAGTTACTGAGAGGCAGGGGCAGGGGCAGGGGCAGAGGCAGAGAGAGAGAGAGAGGTCTTCCATCTGCTGGTTCACTCCCCAAATGGTTGCAATGGCCGAGCTGGGCTGATCCAAATCCAGGGGCCAGAAGCTTCTCCCGGGTTTTGCACATGGGTGCAGGGGCCCAAGAACTTGGGCCATCTTCTACTTCTTTCCCAGGCCATAGCATAGAGCTGGATTGAAAGCAGAGCAGCCAGGACGGTACCCATATGGGATGCCAGCACTGCAGGCAGTGGCTTTACCCACTATGCCATAGCACCAGCTCCTTAAATATTTATTTTTTAAAGGATCATGCAGTTAGCGATTTTTTAAAAAGATTTATTTATTTATTTGAAAGTCAGAGTTACACAGAGAGAGGAGAAGCAGAGAGAGAGAGAAGTCTTCCATCCTCTTGTTCACTCCCCAATTGGTCGCAATGGCCGGAGCTGTGCTGGTCCAGAGCCAGGAGCCAGGAGCTTCCTTTGGGTCTCCCACATGGGTGCAGGGCCCAAGGGCTAGGGCCATCTTCTACTGCTTTCCCAGGCCATAGCAGAGAGCTGGATCAGAAGTGGACTAGCAGGGATTCGAACTGGTGCCCATATGGGATGCCAGTACTTCAGGCCAGGGCATTAACCCACTGCACCACAGTGCTGCTCCCAACAATTAGCAATTTTTAAAAAGATTTACTTACTTATTCAAAAGAGTTCCAAAGAGAGAGAGAGAGAGAGATTCCATCCTGTTCACTCCCCAGAGAGAGAGAGAGAGAGAGAGAGAGAGATTCTATCCTGTTCACTCCCCAGCTGGCTACAACAGCCAGTGTTGGTCCAGTCTGAATTCAGGAGTAAGAAGCTTCATCAGGTCTTCAAGTAGGTGGCAGAGGCCCAAACACTCGGACCATCTTCCAACTGCTTTTCCCAGTCTGTTGCCAGGGAGCTGGATTGGAAGTGGAGCAACAGGGACATGAACTGGTGCCCATAAAGTGTGCTGGCGTTGCAGGCAGTGGCTTCACCTGCTGTGCCACAACAATGGCCCTGATAAAGTAAAATTTTAGCTGATGCAGAATATATTTCTGTATTAATGTGTTGGTTATTAAATGATTCTGTGATGTTTGATTTTCCATTCTCGTTCAGGTCTTTCGCCCTTACGCAAAGCACTGGCTCAGCCCCTTGCTGCAGCTGGCTGTTTCTGAAAACAACGGAGGTGAAGGGATTCACTACATGGTGGTTGAGTTAGTGGCTACTGTTCTTTCCTGGACAGGCTTGGCTACTCCTGTGGTGAGCATTGACACGTTTTATATATTGTGATGTCTTATTCCTTTGCTGATAGCCTACAGAGCCCGCGACAGAGTCCCACTCTGCTTAGTGATGTTGTGTCATGTTCATTAAATGGCCTCATGCTGCTTTGGTTTAGGTTTCTTTTTTCTGCTTCTGATAATTCCTCTGACTGTGCTAAGCTATGAGGGAGAAGGCATGAAAGGGCCCATCCCATGTTCTTCATACAACAGAGCCCTTCAAGGGTCAACACAGACATGGGGTCATCTCACTGATGAGGACCCCAAAGCAAAAGGCTCCCCCAGTTTTATGGACCCTGAGTAGGGTGAGGGTTCTGAGTCAGGGAGCTTTACCCACTGGCCCCCATGAAGAGGTCTCAGCATAGGTCGTATCCAAGGAAATGCTGATGTGCAAAGAGCGAGGCTGGCCAGGCCTGGGCCCTTGAACCACAGCTCCTTTGTAGACTGCAGCACACACTACATCATGCCCTGTCCGGGTGTGGAGGCCGCGTCCCTCAAGGCCTGCAGGGAAAGCCTTTGGCATTGCTTGTGGTCAGCCCTGAAAAATCACGCTGAGTTTTTTAGCCAGGAGCCACTCCTCAGGAAAAAGCCAGGATTCTTTTATAAATGGACTTTTGGATTAAACAAAGTACTTTTCTGGAGTGGAATGCTGCATGTTAATATAGGCTTTCTGTATCTTTTCAGGGGATCCCTAAAGATGAAATATTAGCAAATCGACTGCTTCATTTCCTAATGAAACATGTTTTTCATCCAAAAAGAGCTGTTTTTAGACACAACCTTGAGATTATAAAAACCCTCGTTGAATGCTGGAAGGATTGTTTAGCCATCCCTTACAGGTACTCAACTACTACTCTCTGTCATGTTTAGACGTTTCAGTTTAAATGTAGCATGCCGTAAATGAAATGTAATCGTGTGAAGTGATAGGAGGAAGATGATTTGAAACAGTCCATTTATAAGGCAATCATTTTACTGCTAATGAGACTATAGCCTCCACAGTTTGACCCCAGAGGCCTCTCTGGCTGGTCGTTGTCTCTGGTGACCCCTGTTGGGTCCCTCAGGTTGCTCTGACTTTGCCCCATGATGGGCAGGTAGGGTATGCCCCATCCTGCCCTGTCCCGGCCCAAAGGGGAACATGGGAGTTTTGTTTGAGTCCTTTGAGCATAGCCTGAGGCAGTTAAAGCTTTCAAAGTTTTGCTACTAATTAAGGGAGAATTGTACTAGGTAATTAGAAAAATACAAATATAAAGCAGCCTATGTTCAGACAAGGAAGTATAATCAAGAAGTGGGTGTGATGGAAAAGAAAAAGTATTTCTTACCTTGAAAAATAGCTCCAGGAAATTCTGTATTTGTCTTCCTGCTTCTCATTTTATTACATGACCATCTCTGTTTTCTCTGCCATGCTTATGTTTCAGGTTAATATTTGAAAGGTTTTCCAGTAAAGATGCCAATTCTAAAGACAACTCCGTAGGGATTCAGTTACTGGGCATTGTGATGGCCAATAACCTTCCTCCCTATGACCCCAAGTGTGGAGTCGAGAGTGTCATGTACGTGTTCTGTTTTTCTGTTGTGATTCTTTTTTAAGCTAAAATCTACCTGGATTAGATTGACAGACTTGAGGATGGTGCAGTTTCCATAAATTTAAGGAACAGAACCCATGTTAAAAATATTTCTACCTAAATTTAGTTGGATAAGAGGTCATTTGAGAGAAGAAATAAATGTGTCTGGAGTGAATGAGGGCTGTGTGTTTGTAAAGGGAGTGTGTTTTCTTCCTGTAGGTGTTGACAGGTCCCAACTGTTAGATGTTTCCTTGTTTTGTAAGCAACATCTTCCTGGGAGAGGCGCAGTCCCGGGCCTCACTGTGACAGGGCCCAGGCACTGACCGCCCTGTCCCTGGGCTCTCTTTCCTGCACCCCACTGTGCTCCAGCCCAAGATGATATTATTCCTCAGGGCAGGGTGCATGTGATGGGTATGGGGAGGGGCTTTAGTCAGGTAGTTTTGGGACATCCCCAAAGGGCCTTCCTCTGTTCCTGCCTGGTTACTGCCCCCAGCTCTGCCTCCTCCAGGGAGCGCTTCCCTCTCTGGTTCTCCCCTGTGTCCTGCCTACTACCAGTCACACCAGTGCAGGTGCCATACCTAGCAAGTGACCTGGGGTCCGAGACAGCCAGATGCTCAACACAGACTCAGGCACTTGCTCTCTGTTAGTCTGAGCTGTTTTTGTGTGTGTTGATTTCCTTACCAGGAGCAACCTTTCAGAGTTGCTGTGAGGCTGATAAGGTGCTGCTCCCGACAGTCCCCTCACATAGACCATCATTGTATTGTCCTTGTCCTGTCACAGGAGATGGCTTTTGAAAGGGAGTTGGTGCCTCAACATCCTGAATACTAGCTCTTTCCCTCAGTGTGGGTTGTATGGCTTCTGGCTTTGGCATGTCTTCCATCAGTAACAGTTCCATGTTATTGCATGCTGGGCCTCCTTGTGTCACCATGGTTATGATGTCAGAACCTACATACGTGTTCAGATATGTATTTGCATGAGTGATTTGCATCATGTTGCTGTGTTTTTATCACCTCAAACAGCACAGTGGATTCATTTATGTGTTTTTTTTTTTTCTGTATTTGTTATAGGTACTTTCAAGCTTTAGTCAATAATATGTCCTTTGTAAAATATAGAGAGGTGTATGCAGCAGCGGCAGAAGTTCTAGGATTCGTTCTCCGATACATTACTGAGAGAAAAGATGTGAGTGTGCAATTTTCAGTGAATGTCTCTGATTTGTTGCTTATATGTATTTCCTGTGTGTTGTTAGGAGCAAGGTGGGTGCCTACATTTATTGTTTCACGCTCTTTCCTACAGTGCTTCAGATAGAGTGCTCAGATTTTTTAAAACGGACATAAGATTTTTTAAAATTTAATTTTGTTTTAAGCATCATCACTTATATTTAAACAGAAATAGATCATTAAAAGTGTATAAACATCAATCGCAAACTGTAGTTTTTACTTAAGCAGTTGCATGAATGAGGCTGTAAGTTTCTTCACTGACACCCCTATTTTAACTGTTGAACAAATTGTACTTAACAGTAGTAAAAATGTAAAAATTCAAATTTAAATATGAAAATGTGAAACAACAACAAAAAAAGAAGAGGAAGTATCTTCATTACCAAACTGATTAACAAATTTGCAGACACTGAGATACTTTCTGAGGCATATCAAAACACCTACATCAAAGGTTACATTCATTTGAGAGGTATCAATAACCTGTTCAGTGCTGAGAATATATGTAGCACTTACAGTATATACAAAACAGCAGTATACTACTATGGCTTACATTTTTTTAAAAAAATTTCCCCCCCATAGAAACCCTTTATTTAAGGAATACAGATTTCATGCTTTTCATAAGTACAACTTTAGGAATATAGTGATTCTTCCCACCATAGTCACCTCACCACCCACCCTCCCACCCCTCCTCCTTCTTCCATTCCCAGTCCCATTCTCCACTCAAGTAACTTTATACCCAGAAGACCAACTCTGTACTAAGTAAAGAGTTCAGCAATTTGCACAGAAGCAAAACAAAACAAAACAAAACTGTTCCTCAACTCTTAAGACAAGGGTTGTTCAAAGTCATTGCATCTAAAAGTTAATTTCACTTTTTTTTAAAGATTTATTTATTTATTTGAAAGACAGAGTTACACAGAGTGAGAAAGCAGAGGCAGAGAGAGAGAAAGAGAGGTCTTCTATCTGCTGGTTCACTCCCCAATTGGCCGCAACAGGCAGAGCTGTGCCGATCTGAAGCCAGGAGCCAGAAGCTTCTTCCGGGTCTCCCATGTGGGTGCAGGGGCCCAACACTTAGCCCTCTTCTACTGTTTCCCAGGCCATAGCAGAGAGCTGGATCAGAAGAGGACTAGAACCGAAGCCCATATGGGATGCTGGCACTGCAGGCGGCAGCTTTACCTGCTGCACTACAATGCCGGCCCCATCGCTTCTTTTTTGTTTGTTTGTTTTTAGAAACTTAATTAACTTTAAATAAGCACCCAAGAATGATACATCTTTTGTACGCACTTAATTATAAAACAACTCTTTGAGAACAGAGTTCCTGCATGGGAAGTTAGTGCACAGTGACTCTTGTTGTTAATTGTTAAAATTAACACTCTTATGTATGACATCAGTGATCACCCAAGGCTCTTGACATGAGCTGCCTAGGCTATGGAAGCCTTTTGAATTCACAAACTCCATCAGTATTTAGACAAGGCCATAAGCAAATTGGAAGTTCTCTCCTCCCTTTGGAGAAAAGTACCTTCTTCTTTGATGATCACTTATTTCCACTGGGGTCTCACCCATATGGTTCACATTGGAGAAACACAGATTTAAGGCTTATGCTACAACTTGCCAATTTAATGTTATAGCTAATGCAGTGACAGTTATTCATTTCATAGTTTTTTCTTCTGGAACTCAATAAGCAAGTTATCATTTGAACACATGGAATAATACCATGTCTTTTTCTTATAATAATAAATTTTAAAATCCAAATACTTTGTATTATGGAAACTTTACCTGACTGTACAAAAGCTCCCAAATACAGTACAGTCATATAAATTTCTTCTTTGTGAATTCCATTAATTTATAGTTATTTTAGTAGAGATGCAAGACACTACTCCAGATTATCCAACAACAAAAATGTCAGTGTGTCACTACCTATATTTAAGTATGAGCACACCACAACCACAACCATAGCAAGTAAATGCCCCACATGTCTTCCACTGCTTCTGGGATTCCTTTCCATATCACAGGAGCTATTTTAACGGATACCATCAGGTCTCATGCTGTCTCTGAAGTTCTTTATTAAAAATTTTGAAATTTAACTAATGGAACATCTCCAGTCCGAATAAGTATTTTTTTTCTTATTCTTCACTAACTAGTTCAAATACAGTATGTAGTGTTTTAAATTTTTGTAGACCCCTTATTAAAATGATTAAAGGTATCTAAAATACCATCAGTGGGTAAAATATTAACCAAAAAAATGCCACTAAGTATTGTTGAGACTATTTCCTAACTGGAAAAGCTATAGGATTCATAATGACCACAGATATAATGACACTTTAACCCTGTTGTAAAACAGCAGGGTTATAAAAAGGGTAAATGCATGAAGCATAGTAAAAAGAGCAGGATTGCAGGAGAAAAATCTAGTGAACACTTGAATTTTGGATGCCTCAAACACAAAGGGTTCACAGTACTTATAAGCACTATCATTATTTTCATCCTTTAAGTACTTAAGATATTTATTTCATTTCTATTTTATCCAGAAATAAAAACTAATTGATTGCATAAAGTATCTTATCCATTTGTTTTTAAATATCCAAGTAATACAAAACCTAGTATTTTTTGGCAACACATACGAACTGAATGTCAAAGACAGGGAACATTTCATTTAAAATAACTGATACACTCTTCTGCCCAAAGACATAAGAACTGAGGCTTAACACTGTAATCACACAAATGGTATGTAATAATAATAATAAAAAATGGTCCAATATAATAAATACCTTCTTTTTAAAAAGATTCAAAACCAGATTGCCTATTAATGTGGCTAGATTCCCAGTAACAGAATATTCTAAAATCTAAGGAATTACATAAGAAAAACCAGAATAGGTTCAATTTCCCTGCCATTTTTCCATAAATTTTCCCATTGTTTATTTTGGATTTCCTTTCTATTTTTACTGGAAGATTTTCTGCCTTCACCTTTTATATTGATGACCATGTTTGTGTAACACATTCTTAAGTATCTTGTGTAAGACTGGACAAGTGGTAACAAATTCTTTCAATTTCTGTTTGTTATGGAAGGTTCTTATTTCACCTTCATTCATCAATGATAACTTTTCAGGATACGGTATTCTAGGCTGACAGTTTTGTTCTTGTTAGACTTGGAATATATCTCGCCATTCTCTCCTACCTGTAAGTTTTCTGATGAGAAGTCAGCTTTGAGTCTAATTGGAGATCCTCTGAAAGTAATCTGGCGTTTCTCTCATGCACATTTTAGAATCTATTATTTATGTTTTACTGTGTATAGTTTGACTATAATATGTTGTGGTGAAGATCTTTTCTAGTCATCTTTATTAGGAGTTCTATGTGTTTCCTGTACTTGGATGTCCCTTTCTTTCTCCAAATTAGGAAAGTTTTCTGTAATTATTTCACTAAAAAGACCTAATTCTTTGCCTCTTTCCATGCCTTGAGGCACTCCTAAGACATGTATGTTGGGTCTTTTGATAGTATCCCATAAATCTCCAACATTGTTTTTTAGTTTTCTAATTTCTTCTTCTTTTTTTGATCTGACTTTAAAAGTTCCAGAGATTTGTATTCTAACCTGAATATTCTTTCTTCTGCTTCACTCTGTGTTTTTTTTTATTATTATTATTTTTTATTTTTTGACAGGCAGAGTGGACAGTGAGAGAGAGAGACAGAGAGAAAGGTCTTCCTTTTTGCCATTGGTTCACCCTCCAATGGCCGCCGTGGCCGGCGTGCTGCGGCCGGCGCATCACGCTGATCCAAAGGCAGGAGCCAGGTGCTTCTCCTGGTCTCCCATGGGGTGCAGGGCCCAAGCACTTGGGCCATCCTCCACTGTACTTCCGGGCCATAGCAGAGAGTTGGCCTGGAAGAGGGGCAACCGGGAAAGAATCCGGCGCCCCGACCAGGACTAGACCCCAGTGTGCCAGCGCCGCAAGGCAGAGGATTAGCCTATTGAGCCACGGCGCCGGCCACTATGTCTGTTGTTAAGGCTTTCCACCTCATTTCTTATTTGTTCTATTGAGTTCTTCATTTCCAATATTTCATTTTGATTTTTCTTTAAAATCTCAATTTCACAGGAAAAATTTTCATTCATGTCTCATGTATCGATTTCTTTAATTTGCGAATTTGCTTCAGATTACTTCTAAGTGATCCTACCATGAATTTTTTGAATTCCATTTCCGCTATTCCTTCAGTCTTTTCATTTTCACACTCTAGAATTGAAGGGTTGTGTTTCTTTGGAGGCATCTTGTTGTCTTCCTTATTTTTGTTTCTTGAGTTGCTGTGTTTATTTTTGGGCATTTGTGGAGAACTTGTCAGGTTTTTTTTTTTTTTTCTCCTTTTGTGATGGCTGTTATCTTGGACTATGCCTCTCTGGATTAGTGGAATGTCTGCTCTTTCAGTGAATAACTGGAGGTGTGTGCAGGGTGTGACCAGGTAGCTCTGTTCAGTGCTCCAAGGTGAGGAGAGTGTCCAAGGTGATAGCCAAATTGGGTGTGGTAAATCTTTTTTTTTTTAATCAGAGGGGAGGATTAATCTGCTCTGTTGATGTAGTCTCACACTCACTTCCTCTCCTCCAAAGGAGACCAGTGTGTGATACTCCAGTGGGTATAATGTTCATTCGCACTGCCACAAGAACCATACAAAGGATCCTTGCAGTCTTCCGTGTGAGATTGGATCCCACAGCAATGACCCTCACCAGGGAATCAGGGAGCCCCAAGTGTGTGGAGCCACTCATAGTGACTGCCCAAAGTCTCAGGCACACTCTGCACCCTCCCACACAGCCATAGTGTTTTCACAGTCCAGACACACTAGGCTCCCAGAGTTATGAACACTCCACCCCCTGTCAGTTCTCCCAGCCAGACTCCAGTTTCTGCTTAGCTGGTTGCCGGGTTCACGAACTTGAGCTGGCACACTTGCTTATGGATGTCCCAGATGATGTCCACTATCTCTCAGCTAGTTATAGGACGCTGGCGAAGGGTGGTTGGGGAGAGAGAAATGTGCTCCTCCTTTTTTTCCCTCTAGGTTGGCAGGTACACTGTCCTCCACTGGGCTCCAGTCCACACTCAAGCCAGGCTCTTCCTGCAGCTTTATCACTAGTGGCTTGGGCTGCTGCAGTCTGGCCTCACCTCTCCAAAGCTGGTGCTGACGCTTTCAGCTCCTGGGGTCCTGAGTTGTGCACATCCACACCCTCCATATAGGTCCACAGTGTCCCTCTAATTTGCGTGGAGTTTCCTCTACTGTTTTCTCCCTATCTGAGATTGGGCTCCCTCCACAGTTTTTTTTTTAACTATCCTGCCAAGACTAGAGCAGTAAGCACCCTCTGTTCCTTCATCTTGCATTGTGTGTCGGGACATAAGATTTTTTAAAACACGTCAAAACTTGATAATCCTTTAAAGCTTGTATCATGATGAGAATATTTAACCAGCTCCCCATGCCTGTGAACTCGGTCTCAGCCTGTCCTTTTGGAAAATGTTGCCCTGTAGAGAGTGGCTGTGATCATGTTACCCTGTAGAGAGTGGCTGTGATCGGGCTAAGTCATCCTAGCCAATCCCCGATTTTGGCAGTTGACTCCAATAAGGATGTTGATGAGGAGCATGCACCTGTGGGGCCCTCATCAGAGGCCTGTGCCCTGCCTACTCTGCAGGGTGTGAGAAGAACTTTACTGAAAGCTAATGTGCAGATCCCATACCCGACTGCTAAATGAAGTTATTTGTTTGAGCTGTGTGTGTTAGCAAGGGTCCACATGTGGGCAGAGTGAGGCCTCCTGTGTGCGTGGCATCCCTCTCACAGATTCTCAAGTGCTCCTGTGGTCACTCGATGCTCTAGGATGCTGTGCACGTCCCTAGTCTGTCCAGGGTGGCACAGGCAGTTGGTCACCCCTTCCAGGACACTCAGCTATGTCCCTGCTTCCCTGGCAGTGTCTTCTTCTCCCTGTCCCCCACCCATCCCCGCAGTGCTGCTGTGGTTTTCGCTTTTTCTTGCCCACATCACATAGCTTCTGACTTTAGAAACTGCCATGTTGATGTTTGTGAGTACTGGTTGTGTCTCCAGGCCAGAGCCTCCTGTGAAAGAGACGTGAGAGAGTGGCTGTGGTCACTCTCCGGCTGGAGAATCCAAGGATCCAGCCCAGCGAATCAGACCCTTGTCCATTTCCCTAGTTAAGTATTTGTTAGGGTTTAAAGCAAAATTAAATAATACAAGGAAATAGATCACCTTGGGAAGATCAGATTTACAATTTATTCTAGGATTAACCGCTCTTTATGTGAATTAAATTTTTAAACCTGAGAATAATCTTGTTACAATGTAATCCTAATATCCTCATGTGTTAGGCTTGAATTTATGTAATGTGTTTCATTTTCACAACAGATGAAGCAGGTTTCAGCAGATCCCCAGGTGTAATTTGTCATCACTTAACTTTGAATTTAATACGAAGTTAGAGGGCAGTGTTGTGGTGCAGTGAATTAAGCCTGCCGCTTAAAACATGAGCCTACCATATCAGAGTGCCAGTTTGAGTTCTGGTTGCTCTACTTCCTCTCCAGCTTCCTGCTAATGTACCTGGGAAGCAGAGGGTAAGCCAAGTGCTTGTGTCTCTGCTATCCCTGTGAGAGACAGGATGGAGTTCCTGGCCCTTGACTTCAGTCTGACCCAGACTTGGCTGTTGTGGCCATTTGAGGAATGAACCAGTGGGTGGAAGCTCTCTTAGGCCCTCCCTCTATGTATCCTTCCTCTCTCTGTTCTACCTTTCAAATAAATATATAAATAAATAAAGTAAATCTTGTTTAAAAAGAATGACCCAAGGGTACTTCAATAAATTCATGGAAAATAGAATCAAAAGACATGTTTATTTTGATACAAAACCTTTTTTTTGAAATCCAGCATAGTTTTTGCATAATATGCATTTTCATGAACTTTTTGATGCACGGATTTCAGTTTTTGGTACAAAAATAAACATATCTATTCCATTATCTATGAACTTTTTAAATAAAGATTGTTTCTTTGAATGGCATGAGTTAGAGAGGGAAGGAGAGGGTGTGGGGAAGGATCAATCGATCGATCTTCCATCTACTGGTTCACTCCCCAGATGGTTGCAGCAGCCAGGGCTGGGCCAGGCCAGAGCCAGGAGTCAAGGGCTTCATCTGGGTCTCCCATGGGAAGCAGAGTGGCTCGTAAAGAAGTAGATATGGCTCCTCTCTCTCCCCACGAGGCTGCTCTTGGGACCTGAGATGCTCAGTCGTCTCCAGTGTGCAGCATTCATTTGTCTACTGTTTGCTTTATCCATGCTGTTTTACAATCTCTCTCTTTTCATGTTATATTGTGACCATTTCACTGTGGCCTCAGATTAAATACTTCTAATGACAAGACAAACCTTATAAGTCGATATAATAATTTAGAACATTCTTTTTTTTAATTTAAGATTTATTTGTTTTATTTGAAAGGCAGAGTTACAGAGAGAGAGGGGCTGCTCTTCTGATTGAGTTTTTTCTGTTCTATCTGAATATTTGGAAACTAGAACTTCACACAATTGTCTGAAATAGTCTTTAATTGCTGGTTTTGTTTCAGTTTGTCAAAGGACTTCCTAGCAATGTTTTCATGTCCGAAGGAAACACTCCATTGATTGGATATCTGACACAAGTTTATTTCCTGGTGTTCACAGCTCACAGCCCAGCTGTTGATGTTTCTCACCAGCCCAAACCCAAACAGAAACCCAGAGACCAGAGCCCTAGGGTAGTGGTTAATGCAAACCAAGAGGCATTCCAAAAACTTGCTGTGTTGCCATTCATCTTGTGATGATGAAAACATTAAACCCTGTGATAGATGACAACATCCAACACCTCCCTTGGTGTGCTTAAATTTTCAAGATAAGACTTATTTTTAGGGTCTGGCACTGTGGCACAGTGGGTTTAGCTGCTTCTTGTGATACTGGCATCCCATATGAGCTCTGGTTTGTGTCCTGGATGCTCAACTTCCGCTCCAGCTCCCTGCTAATGTGCTTGGGAAAGTAGCAGAAGATGGCTGAAGTGCTTGGGCCCTGCACCCACCTGGGAGACTTGGAGGAAGCTTCTGGCTCCTGGCTTCAGCCCAGCCCAGCCCAGCCCAGCCCCAGCTGTTTTGGCCATTTGGGGAGTGAACCAGCATTCGGAGGATTTCTCTGTCTCTCCCTCTCTTCTCTGTAACTCTGCCTTTCAAATAAATAAATAACTTCTTAAAAAAACCTTATTTTTAGTATTTAATGGCAGTTTATACCTTGAGTGTTTCTAAAGAAATTTAATTTTTCAGATCCTGGAGGAGCCTGTGCGTGAACTGGTTGTAAAACAGTTGAAGCAACATCAGAATACTATGGAAGACAAATTTATTGTGTGCTTGAATAAAGTGGTCAAGAGCTTCCCTCCCCTTGCTGACAGGTAGGGGTTGTTGGGGCCACCTTTGGTTGGTGGGTCTCTGGGCCAGCAGCTATCCTAAGCCCTTGTCCCACCGCTTAGGTTCTTGAATGCAGTGTTCTTCCTGCTGCCCAAGTTTCATGGCGTGATGAAGACACTGTGTCTGGAGGTGGTGCTTTGTCGTGCAGAGGAAATCACAGATCTGTACTTCCAGCTCAGGAGCAAGGACTTTTTTCAGGTCATACGACACAGGTGAGTGTGCACCAGCCCCACACTCTAGGATCCTACTGGCTCGAAAAATGTGAATTCGTTCAGACGTCTTCAACTCATGAAGAGCTTACAGATTTTCATTAAATGTGTATTTATGGATATTGGATCTGAGAAGAAAAGGTGAAGACAGCCTGAGAATGAAAGGTGTACCTGAGTTGGTCCTGGGCCTCCACCTTCCCCCGCCACCCACCTGCATCTTGGGGAGGCCACATCTCAGCTGCTTGTAGGTCACCTATAAATACAAGAGGTGGCCTGTGGAGTAGCCTCAGGCTTTTCTCAGATTTAAAATGTATGGGTTTGAGATGTGTCAGGTGAGAACCTTCCATTGTATATTCAAATTGTTTGTTAATTTGTAGGATTGTACTATATGAATGTTAAAAGAGAAAGCTACTCCTCTTACAGTAGTTTATTTCTTTGTACACTTTTGCAGTATTGATCCATGTATATAATGTTACATAGTGATACATTATTGATCAATGTGTAATGTGTCAGTTTCACAGAATGTTATTGTGTTTTAATATCCTGTGATCAGCATTTACTGCATATCTACCATGTCAGGCACTCATTTGAATACTTTAAGGGCAAAAGACAAAATGGGAAATAGATGTTTGCCTCATTAAAGATCCCTGCTACACTTAACCTTGCTACATGACACTATACAGGGTGGCACTTAAAATCACTTTTTAAAGTCTGAAATCCTTTGTATTTTTAAGTTATTTTGTTTGGCATTTTCAAGTTTTTTCTAAAATAAACTTTTTATTTTCAAATAATTTTACAGAAAAGTTAAAAGATAGTACCTAGAATTCTCATATACTCTTCACTTCTTTTCCCCCTCTTATATATTGATGGTCCATTTGTCAAAACCAAAAAACTAGCAGCAGTGCATTATTATTTACTAACTTAGACTTTCTTTGCATTTTACCAATTTCTCTCCCAGTATCCTTTTTCTCTTCCAGGAGCCAATCCAAGATAATATATTGAATTGTTTCGTAATCTAGGTCATGGTAGTTATTTGTGGGAGTGTAATGTTTATGTAGGTGCAGTGTTATCGTTATAACAAAGGCTGAGAGTGAAGAACAGCACAAGGAAAGAATGTTTCTTGTCACATTTTGAAGGTGCAAGAATGAAAATTGTTAAGTCTGTTGTTTTTAAAAACTCTGTTTTATTGTAGAGATGATGAAAGACAAAAGGTGTGTTTGGACATCATTTATAAGATGATGGCAAAATTGAAACCAGTAGAACTCCGAGAACTTCTGGCCTCTGTTGTAGAGTTTGTGTCCCACCCTTCTCCTATGTGCAGGGAACAAATGTATAATATTCTCATGTGGATACATGACAACTACAGGTAAGCTTCATATTCATGTGTGATAGGACTTTCCTTAGGGATCATTTCTGTGCATTTGAAAATAATTGAATAAAGACTGCATTTGAGTGCAGTCTGAAAATTAATAAAACACTTTTTAACCACATAATTAAGAAATTAAATAAGTTTGTTTTATTTAGAATTATATCTTTAAGTCATCTCACATACAGAGGTCTTGCCTTATCTGTAGTTTTGCTTACTGCAGTTTCATATACCTGCAATTAATCAAGGTCTGGAAATATTAAATGGGAAATTCCAGAAGTAAAAGGTACAGAAGTTTGAAATTGAAATTGCACCATCTGAGTAGTGTGCTAACATTTCCCACCATGCCGCTCTGTCCTGTGTAGGGCCTTAATCATCCTTCTGCACATCCATGTTATGTATGTTGCCCACCCAGTAGTCACGTTAGTAGCCCTCTTGGCTGTCAGATTCACTCTCAAAGCACAAGAGTCACAGTGCTAGCAACTCAGACATGCTGAAGAGAATCAGGATTAAGTGCTTCATTTATGTTGGGGTTAGGGACCCTTTTTCTTCCAAGTGCCATTTGGATATTTATAACATCATTTGTGGGTCATACAAAAGCATCAAGTTAGAAATTAACCTGCTATAGACTTACTGAATTTTGAGTCTTCCCTATAGTTGCCTTGGCAGGGGCAGACCAAATGACTTCTGGGAGCCAGATATTCTCCACCCCTGCTTTATGTGAAAAGGAGAACATATAATAAGATTTTGAGAGAAAAAGAGATATTCACATTAGGTTTTTTTTTTTAATATTTATTTATTTGAGAGGCAGAGTTACAGAGAGAGAGAGAGAGAGATCTTCCATGCACTGGTTCACTCTCCAGATGGCTACAATGGCCAGAGCTGGGCTGATACAAAGCCAGGAGGTAGGAGCTTCTTCCTGGTGCAGGGGCCCATTGGCAGGGAGCTGGGTTGGAAGTGGAGCAGCTGGGATTCAAACTGGTGCCATATGGGATGCTGGTGCCACAAGTGAATGCTTAACCTATTATGCCACAGTGCCTGCCCCCCACATTAATTTGATTACAGCATATTATTATCATTGTTGTATCTTATTGATAATCTCTGTGCCTAATTTATAAATTCCTATGCCTAATTTATAACTTTATCACAGGTAAGTGTGTATAGGAAAGAATGTAGTAGATACAGGATTCCCTATTATCCTTGCTTTCAGACATCCACTGGGAATCTTAGAACATATTCCGCCATGGATCAGGGGAGACTGCTGTTTGTGTAGGAAATACTCACAAATGAAGTAATTGATTGAGTTAAAAGTGTGAGTATTCTGCTTGTAGAATAAGAACTTGTTTACTATTTTATGAGGTTGAGAGGAACTCGGCCAGGACACTCATCCCTCAGGAACTCATGGCAGCATTGAGCACGCTGCTCTGGGGCTGCTCGTGGTGCCCACATCTGCCCCCTGCTCTTCCCACCCCTTCCTGCCAGCAGCAGTGAAGGGGACTCCTGACGTGGGGCAGGAGGGTATCAGGCCCGGGCACACTCTCAGCAGGGGGTCTGGCTGTGAGTTTGGGCCCCTCTTATGGGAAGCTCTCTTTAATTCTAGATGGTGTTACTGTAGTTGAACAAAAGGCTGGAGGAGAGTGCTGATGTTTTACCATCTGTTATTTTTCTCAAACAGAGATCCAGAAAGTCAAACAGATAATGACTCCCAGGAAATATTTAAATTGGCAAAAGATGTGCTGATTCAAGGACTGATCGATGACAACCCTGGACTTCAGTATGTGTCTTCCTGGAATAACTGGAACAGGACAATTGAATTTTAGGGATACTGCTTTCTAAACTAATGTATAGTATTTTTCAACAATGATAGAAATGTACTTGTAGTATTAGCATCTTTTCTCCTTCCTGCATTTCATATGCGTAGTGAAAATGTGTCTTAAGTCACATTGTAAGGAGTAAGAAAAAGCCCAGCAAATTACTTTAAAATTTCTAAAAAGATTTTATATATTTATTTGGATGGCAGAGACACGGAGAGAGAGAGAGAGAGAGAGAGAGAGGGAGAGATCTTCTATCCGCTGGTTTATTCTGCAAATGGCCGCCAACGGGACTGGGCCAGGCTGAAGCCAGCAGCCAGGAGCTTCTTTGTGCACGTGGGTGCAGGAGACCAAGCACTTGAGACATCATCCATTGCTTTTCCCAGGCTATCAGCAGGGAAGTGGATCTGAAGTGGAACAGCCAAGACACGAACTGGGCTCCTTTACGTGATGTTGGCATTGCATGTGGTGACTTTACCCACTGTGCAACAGCACTGGCTCCAGGACAATTATTGGAGCAAATTATTTTAGCAAGGCAGTGGATGGTTATATGTAGTTTCTCAAGATGTCTTTTCAGTTTCAGCATGGTTAATATTATGTACTCATTCTCACAGGTGTCCAAGAGGATAGAGATGAGAAAATACATCCCCCTAGTTCCTCACTTCTTGTTAAATGTGCTGTAGTTTTGGAAAATTCCCCTCCTTCAAGGCATATTATTATTCCTAATTCATCTCTCTCTCTCTCTTTTTTTTTTTTTTTGACAGGCAGAGTGGACAGTGAGAGAGAGAGACAGAGAGAAAGGTCTCCCTTTGCCATTGGTTCACCCTCCAATGGCCGCCACGGCTGGCGCACTGCGGTCGGCGCACTGCGCTGATCCAAAGGCAGGAGCCAGGTGCTTATCCTGGTCTCCCATGGGGTGCAGGGCCCAAGCACTTGGGCCATCCTCCACTGCATTCCCTGGCCACAACAGAGAGCTGACCTGGAAGAGGGGCAACCGGGACAGAATCCGGCTCTCCGACCGGGACTAGAACCCAGTGTGCCGGCACCGCAAGGTGGAGGATTAGCCTAGTGAGCCGCGGCACCGGCCTCATCTCATTATCTTTACATGCACAAATTTGAGTATGCTTTGCCTCTCAGTTAAGCTTTCTGTGCCTCCTCCACATGACACCCTGGATAGCATATTTTTTCTCGTTTACCAATACTTAAGCAATGTGCTTTTCTCCTGTCTGCTTTTCAGATTGATTATTCGAAATTTCTGGAGCCATGAAACTAGGTTGCCTTCAAATACCTTGGATCGGTTGTTGGCACTAAACTCCTTATATTCTCCTAAAATCGAAGTGCACTTTTTAAGTTTAGCAACAAATTTTTTGCTTGAAATGACCAGCTTGAGCCCAGATTACCCAAACCCCATGTTTGAGCATCCTCTGTCAGAATGTGAATTTCAGGTATGTGCTTGTTTCTATGAAAATAATGAATATTGCAGGGTTACTTTGTTAGTTAATGAACACCTTCTAACAGTGATAAACTGGTTCTCTTATTTTTCTGAAACACTCGGGTGTGCTTCCCTCCTCCTGGAGGGATTATCCCCCTCATCCTCTCAGCGTCTCTGGGATTCCCTTTCCCTCTCCCCTCACCCTCCCCATCTTCCTGTGCCTTCTTGGGGCACACTCATGATGGTCCACCCATTGGTCAGAGCTAGAGGGAGGTGGGACCTGGTTTTGTGCCATTTACTTTGGTGTTTCTATTATAGGAGTTATCCCTTATTTGTTTATTTTTAGATTTATTTGTATTTATTTGAGAGGCAGAGAAAGAGAGAGATCTTTCAGCCACTGGTTTACTCCCCAGATGGCCAGAGCTGGCCAGACTGAAGTCAGGAGCTTCAACCAGGTCTCCTATGTGGGTGCAGGACCCCAGAGACTTGGACCATCTTCCTCTGCTTTCTCAGGCGCATTAGCAGGGAGCTGGATCAGAAGTGAAGTTGAACCAGCATATGGATGCCAGTGTTATAGGCAGTAGCTTAACCTGTTGCACCACAATGCCAACCCCATTAATTAGTTTTTGTAATTGACAAATAAGTGTCTGGTTGAAACTCTTAAACTAGGAAAGGTTCTCCTGGCTGCCTCTCCCAGAGAGACATGAAATCTTGGTACATACCTGCTGATGGATTTTTTAGTAGAAATATTGCAGTGTGACTAAAGAAGGACATCATCTCATGTGGAACTGTCTGACACGCAGGAATACACCATTGAGCCTGACTGGCGTTTCCGAAGCACCGTGCTCACTCCAATGTTTATTGAGACCCAGGCCTCCTTAAATTCACTCCAGACGCGAACCCAGGAAGGCTCCAGACCCGAACCCCGAGGGCCAGCAGCTGGGCAAATAAGGGCCACCCAGCAGCAGTATGATTTCACACCCACGCAGACTTCAGGTAACCAGCTCCCCGGGCACTTGGGCACTAGAAACCCAGCAAAGATGCATCATTCAATGGAGAAAAGCACAGAGGTTCCTCCAACAGTCGCATCCATAGTGACAGAATGCAGTGAAGGGCTGGGAGAGTTGGATGATTCACATTTAATTGGGACAGAGTTCCAGCACTGGGAGTTGAAAGAGTTGTGATGGTGGCACAACACTGTGAGTGTACTCAGTGCCACTGAACTATGCATTTAAAAATAGTTAAAATGGCAGTTTTTTTGTATATTTTACCATGAATTAAAAAAAGAGAGAGAAAGGGAATATATTTCTGCCTGGAACAGTCAGACTTTCAGGATATATCTGCTTTTGTTTTATATTTTGTCCAAGAAAATTTATTTAGTGCATCAAATTTAAAACATCTTAGTGGTGACCCAAATTCATTTACTACAGTTTATTAAACTGTTTAGCTGTTTGCTTTGATCAGCAAAGTACAAATTGTAGAGTAAGATGTCTGAATAATTTTATATCAGCGCTTCACCATTTTTCCTTCATGTAATTTATTCCACATCCCATTGGTTCTGGAAGTAGGACTACTCAGAGTAATCGGAACAGAAATTCTGTGACACCAGCGTCGGAGTTATGGACAGTGGCACCTTCTAGTAAATACAAAGTAGTGTTCCTGTGGCAACCACAGTGGCTGCAGGGGCATGTGAGGTGTTTCTTTACAAATGGAGACACTGAGCTGCAGGTGTCTGGTCAGCCTCAGGTCGCACTCCCCTCATTGTTGCAGGGGAGTGCGGAGGCCCCCATGTCACCAGGTGTGTCCAGCAGGCTTCACTGCTGATTTACAGGCTGGGCTGGGCTATGAGATACTGAGTGGCGTGACTGCTCTGATCATCCGTGTTGCAGATGGAAGGAGCTCATTTAACTGGCTGACAGGGAGCAGTATTGACCCGCTAGCAGATTTCACGGCTTTCTCATCGTCATCGTCGGATTCCTTATCTTCCTCCTTGCTGTTTGCCCACAAGAGCGACAAGTCAGTGAGAGCGCCGTGGAAACCTGTGGGCCTTGCTTGTCGAGAGAAAAGGCTGGGCCTTCCTGGGGACGAGGTGGATAACAAAGTGAAAGGTGAGGCAGCCTGCTGAGATGTGTTGGAAACAACCCCCCTCTCAGTTACTGCAGAGCGACTTTCTAACTGCGTCTCTGTCTCCTTGTACTTGTAATTAAGCCCATTGAAATCGGATGCGGTGAATGCTGTCTGGGCACTTACTATGTGGAAAACACCATTTTTTAGATTTTCCAGGAAAACCATTGAGAAAGTTAGATTTCATTTGTGACTTTCTGAAACAGTTGGGGGCAGGCAAGGCAGCAAATTGGTGCTTGTGAGATGAGGTATAATTAGTAAGCAAGCCTCAAAGATGAGACTTAAATCCAGGTAAGGAAAGGAGAAAACACCTGGAAAGCCTGGGCGGGCATGGGCCCTGAGAGGAGCTGTGGGAGCTCAGGGTGCAGAAAGGGAGAGCTCAGAAGACATGGAGAAGCGTGGAAGGTGCTGTTGGACAGGACCCGTTTACTCAGAGCTGACTTGGCTCTGGCGAATGGGTGCCGACACAATAGGCTTGTGGGTGGCAAATCCACCCAGCTTTAGGAAGCAGGTACTTCCTAAAGTGGTTCTGAGTGGCCTGCTCTGAGACGAGCTCTGTGGGCAGTTCATGGAGAGAAGAGGACCTGGAGGCAGGGGCCAAAGGCTCCATGACCTGGGGGTCTTGAGGTCTCTAACACGAGGCAAATGGGATGCCAAGGGGCCAGGTAGACATTCTGGTGGAGCTGGCCACTGATGCCAAGAATGCAGGCCGGGAGGGAGCTGTTGAGATCTGCAGCTCTGGGAGTGAGTGAAAATCCGGGGAGAAAATATGCAGAGAGAAAAGGTCCCCGAGTCTGCTCTGAAGCCAGCGTACCTGCATCAGTTTGGATAGACAGAGTGAAACTCAGGGTAAGTTACTTTTTACTTAACAGTAGGAACTAAAACACTCTCTCACACACAGTACTTAAACTTCTAGCTACTTGTTTCAAATTATGGCCCCTTCATAATTCTCTGAGGGTCACAGAACGAATGCGGTAAAGTTGGCCCTGTTACTGCTGCAGACTGTGGGAGTGCCAGTGGCCTCACTCCCGGCGCACACCATCCTCCCCACTCAGCTGCTTCTCATTGTCTATCCTTTATGTTCTCCCTCCTCCAATGTTAAACCCTTGCACTTCAGCCCCACCAAGCATGCGCAGCCCTCCTTCCAGGCTGTGCATGGACCTCCAATGCCCAGACCAAAATAGCTTCCCAAGGTGACCTCACCTCGTAGGTTCCTGTCATCTCTCTCAGCTCAAGCCCATGGGCACACACTGCTGGCTGTGAGTGACGCTTTCACGGCAAGCTTTGAAGAAGCGCTGCAGTGTGCTTTGAATGCTGGCCAGGCCAACTCTGCACTAATTGGCTTTCTTGAATGGAGGGGCTGAGAGTGGGAAAGGAGTGAAGACTGAAGGATGACAGCTGTGATTGTCTGCATCTCAAATTGTAACCTGTTTCCCTCTATACATTTTTAGAGTAATAAAAAAAATGCCATGCTGATGATCTGAGTACAATTGAGGGACCACATGTAGAAATTAATCAACAAGACAGAACTTAATTTGAAACCATTTATGTGTGGATTTGGGAAACTCAGAGAATTTAGTAGGTAAAATAAATGTTAGTAACTATTTAAAATATTACACATACTATATTCTTTATACTTTCTTGCCTAAATGAGAGCATTTGGTGGAGGCTCATAAAAATGATGAATTAATATTATATATGTGCTATCTATTTGTCATTGAAATAAAACAGTTTAAAAATTTAAATTATAGTTTGGTTAAAATATTTTACATCTATTATTTTAACTTTTTTAAAATTAAATATATTTGAAAGGCAGACAGACAGAGAGACAGAAATCTCCCATCTGCTTGTTCACTCCCCAAATATTCACAACAGCTCAGACTATGCCAGACTGAAGCCAGGAACCCAGAACTCACTCCAGGTCTCACACATGGCTGGCAGGGACCCCAGTAGTTGAGTGCCCACTCTCTTCCCCCCAGGGTGTGCATTAACAGGAAGCTTAGAATCAGGAGTAGGGCCAGGACTCAAACCCAGGCATTCCAGTATAGTATACA
Organism: Oryctolagus cuniculus; assembly: GCF_964237555.1. NCBI lineage: Eukaryota > Metazoa > Chordata > Mammalia > Lagomorpha > Leporidae > Oryctolagus > Oryctolagus cuniculus. The sequence goes on along the minus strand of NC_091437.1, from coordinate 72,035,791 downwards.
GGTGTGTCAATTTATGTCTTTTTTTTTTATTATTATTAAAGATGTATTTGCTTATTTGAAAGGCAGAGTTGCAGAAAGAAAGAGAGAGGTCTTCCATTTGCTGGTTCATTCCCCAAATGGCTACAATGGCCAGGAGCCAGAAATCTGGGTCTCCTGCAAGGTTGGCAGCAGGGCCACCTTCCACTGCTTTCCCAGCACATTAGCAGGGAGCAGGATCAGAACTGGAGCAGCTGGGACTTCAACCAGCCCTCGAACCAGTGCTCCATTATGGGATGCTGGTGTTACAGTTGGTACCTTAATCTGCTGTGCCATGGTAACCCCGATGTTTTCAAAAGCTAGTTAGAAGGGGCCGGCGCTGTGGTGCAGTAGGTTAATCCTCCGCCTGCGGCACCAGCATCCCATATGGGCACTGGTTCTAGTCCCGGCTGCTCTTCTTCCAATCCAGCTCTCTGCTGTGGCCTGGGAAAGCAGTAGAAGATGGCCCAAGTGCTTGGGCCCCTGCACCTGCATGGGAGACTGGGAAGAAGCACCCGGCTTCAGATCAGCACAGCTCTGGCCGTTGTGGCCATTTGGGGAGTCAAACAACGGAAGGAAGACCTTTCTCTCTGTCTCTCCCTCTCACTGTCTGTAACTCTACCTCTCAAATAAATAAAATAAATCTTAAAAAAAAAAAAAAAAAACCTAGGTAGAAAACAAACAAAAAAGCTGGTTAGAAGAAATGGCAGCCCTCTTTCCCTACATGTCAAATCCCAGAAATCCCAGAAATGATCACTCAACAGCTCTTGTAACTGAGTTTTGATATTTACTTCTGATATTTACTTATGTTTTTTAATGCATATATTGTTGTTGTTTTCTTTCAGCTTCAGTCATTGTCTTATGTTTGACAGATATTTGAGGATTAGCCTTCATGTGGGCACAGGCTTAGGCACACACAGTTCATTGCATCTGTGTCTTTGTCTTCTGCTTAGTTATGTCATAGTCTTAGTTTCATCAATATTCAGTGTTTCCTCTTACTTTTTTATTTTTTTGACAGGCAGACTGGACAGTGAGAGAGAGACAGAGAGAAAGGTCTTCCTTTGCCGTTGGTTCACCCTCCAATGGCCGCCGCTGCCGGCGCGCTGCGGCCGGCGCACCGCGCTGATCCGATGGCAGGAGCCAGGAGCCAGGTGCTTTTCCTGGTCTCCCATGGGGTGCAGGGCCCAAGCACCTGGGCCATCCTCCACTGCACTCCCTGGCCACAACAGAGAGCTGGCCTGGAAGAGGGGCAACCGGGACAGAATCCGGCGCCCCGACCGGGACTAGAACCCGGTGTGCCAGCGCCGCAGGCGGAGGATTAGCCTAGTGAGCCGCAGCGCCGGCTCCTCTTACTTTAAGTATATAATATTCCTTGTGATTGGACCATGAGTAATACTGTGGTTATTTTTCCTTGTGTTTTTTTCCCTGAGTATTAGTAAGTATTTTGGTTTATGTACTTAGATGTCTGCATATTTATCACTATATTTCCTTGAGTTGTGCAGTGTCTTTTACTGTGTCCTAACAGGTAGGTGTTTGATTTTCATAAGACACCCTTCATGGGGCTGGTGCTGTGGTGTAGCAGGTAAAGCTACAGTAAAGCCTGAAGTGCTGGCATCCCATATGGGTGCCAGTTCTAGTCCTGGCTGCTCCACTTCTGATCCAACTCTCTGCTATGGCCTGGGAAAGCAGTAGAAGATGGCCCAAGCCCTTGGGCCCCTGCCCCCATGTGGGAGACCCAGAAGAAGCTCCTGGCTCCTGGCTCCTGGCTTCAGATCGGCGCAGCTCTGGCCGTTCTAGCCAACTGGGGAGTGAACCATCGGATGAAAGACTCTCTCTCTCTCTCTCTCTTTTTCTCTCCCCCTCTTCCTCTCCCCCCTCCCCCTCCCTCCCTCTCTCTCTCTCTCTTTCTCTCCCTCTCTCCCTCCCTCTCCTTCTCTCTCTGTGTAACTCTGACTTCCAAATAAATAAATAAATCTTGAAAGAAAAGAAAGAAAGAAAGAAAGAGAGAGAGAGAGAGAGAGAGAGAGAGAGAGAAAGAAAGAAAGAGAGAAAGAAAGAAAGAGAGAAAGAAAGAAAGAAAGAAAGAAAGAAACCAACCAACCCTTCATGGGGCCTCTGACCCAGCCTGTTGCAGGCTGCTTGCCCCAAGGTCCACTCAGCTGTCATGTAGAGTTCTTCCTCATCCTGAGGGTTCCTTTATGTTTCCTGGATCTGACCTTCCACCCTGGCTCTTTATTCCTTCATTCTTTTTTTTTCCTCTCTTTTTTTTAAATTCTTAAAAATTTTATTTAAGTTATACAAGTTTCATGTATTTCATTTATACAGATTTAGGAACACAGTGATACTTTCCCCCTGCACTCCCTCCTGCCCACGCTCCAACCCTTCTTCTTCCTCTCTCTCACATTCCCACTCTTAATTTTTACGAAGATCTATTTTCAGTTTACTTAATGATTGTATAGGTAACCCTACACTAAGTAAAAAGTACGCTATGTAAATAGTGTAAAGAAAAAATACACCATTCCTCAACAGAAGAGGCAAGGACCATAAACAATCATCGAATCTCAGTATTTCTGTTTCACTTCAATATATTGCATTTTAGGTACTCTATTAGTTACCTCAGATCAGGGAAATCATATGATACCCTTCTTTTGGGACTGGCTTATTTCATTAAGTATAATGGTTTCTAGTTATGTCCATCTTGTTGCAAAAGACTGGATTTTGTTCATTTTTTTACAGCTGAGTAGTAGTCCATAGTGTACATATACCATAATTTCTTGATCCAGTCAATAGTCAACAGTTGATGAGTGTTAACCCTTTATGAGTTGTGTAATGTGCAGATAATTTCTCCCCTTCTGTCAGTTGCCTCTTCACTTTGCTAAGTGCTTCGTTTGCAGTGCAGAAGCCTCTCAGCTTGCTGTAATCCCATTTGTCAATTTTGGCTTTGATTGCCTTTGCTTCTGGGGTCTTTCCCAAGAAGTCTTTGCCTATGCCAATGTCTTGCAATGTACTCTAGTAATTTGATAGTATCAGGTTGTAGATGTAGGTCCTTGATCCATTTAGAGTAGATTTTTGTGTAAGGAGTAAGGTGTAGGTCCAGTTTCATACTTGTGCATGTGGAGACCCAGTTTCTCGAGCACCACTTGTTAAAGAGACTGTCCTTTCTCCAGGGATTAATTTTATTTCCTTTGTCAAGGACAAGTTAGTTGTAGATGCGTGGATTGATTTCTGGAATTTCTGTTCTATTCCATTGTTCTACACATCTGTTTTTGTGCCAGTTCCAGGCTGTTTTGATTATAACTGCCCTGTAGAATGTCTTGAAATCAGGTATTATGATGCCTCTGGCTTTGTTTTTATTGTATAAGATTGCTTTAGCTATTTGGAGTCTCTTGTGTTTCCATATGAATTTTATCATCATTTTTTCGAGACCTGTGAAGAATGTCATTGGTATTTTGATTGGGATCACATTGAATCCATAAATTGCTTTGGATAGTATGGACATTTTGATGATGTTGATTTTCCAATCCATGAACATGAAAGATTCATCCATTTTTTAATGTCTTCTTCTATTTCTTTCTCTAGAGTTTTGTAATTTTCATTGTAGAGATCTTTGAGTCCTTTGTTAAATTTATTCCAAGGCTGGCGCCGCGGCTCACTAGGCTAATCCTCCACCTGTGGCGCCGGCACCCCAAGTTCTAGTCCCGGTTGGGGTGCTGGATTCTGTCCTGGTTGCTCCTCTTCTAGTCCAGCTCTCTGCTCTGGCCCGGGAAGGCAGTGGAGGATGGCCCAGGTCCTTGGGCCCTGCACCCACATGGGAGACCAGGAGAAGCACCTGGCTCCTAGCTTTGGATCAGTGCAGTGCGCTGGCCACAGCACGCCGGCCACAGCAGCCATTGGGGGGTGAACCAACGGAAAAGGAAGACCTTTCTCTCTGTCTCTCTCTCTCTCTCACTGTCCACTCTGCCTGTCCAAAAAAAAATAAAAATAAAAATAAAAAATAAAATAAAATAAAATAAAATTTATTCCAAGGTATTTAAGTCTTTTTGGAGCTATTGTTAATGGGACTGGTCTTAAAATTTCTTTCTCAGCCATGGCATTGTCTGTGTATACAACGGCTATTGATTTTTATGTGTTGATCTTATATCTTGCCACTTTACCAAACTCTTCAGTTTGAGTTCCAACAGTTTCAGAGATGTCTTTTGGATACCCTATTTGTGGAGTCATGTCATCTGCAAATAGGGATAGTTTGATTTCCTCCTTTCCAATTTATATTCCTTTGATTTATTTTCTTGCCTAATAGCTCTGGCTAAAATTTCCAGGACTGTATTAAATAGCGGTGATGAGAGTTTGCATCCTTGGCTGGTTCCGGATCTTAGGGGGAATGCTTTGCTGGGACTTGATTTATGTCCTAGCATATGGTCTATCCTAGAGAAAGTTCCATGCATTGATGAGAAGAATGTGTATTCTGCAACTGTGGGGTGAAAAGTTCTGTAGATAATACGTCCATTTCATCCATAGTTTTAATTAGCTCTGTTGTTTCTTTGTTGATTTTCTGTCTAGTTGATCAGTCCATTGATGAAAGTGGGGTGGTTATTCCTTCTTTTAGTGTAGCCCCTACTCTGGGTCCTGAGCTAGAACTTTTGGAGACCCCAGTGCCGTCATCTTACTTTTGATGAGTCCATGTTTGCAGTAGGTTAACTGCAGAATTCTACACAGGAACCAGTAGGTACAAGTCAGACTCCTGGCATCTTTGTTGTCAATGCTTTATAAGAACCCTATGTTTGCTCTGTGAGACTGTTAGCATCTGTTCTTCTAAATACATTTTCTGAAATGTCACTGAAGTGTCCTTTGTGGGCATAATAAGGTGAGCCCTTTCAGACAGCCAGCTCCATTTTCCAGGTCTGTAATGTCATCTTGGATGAGACCTTCTGGGTCATTTTCTTACATTTTTCATTTTGCCTCTGTTTTCTGTGAAATCTCTTCGACCTTTTCTTCTCAACCTTAAATTTAAATTTTTGGCATTTTTTTTTTATTTTCATGAGGTCTGTTTTGTTTCTGTTTGATCTGTGTTTTTTCAGTCCTTGACTCAGCCACTGTATTTGCTCTTTTCTGATAAATAAGTTTTTGGAAATTTTTTTTCCCTGCATGGTCTGCTTTTAGCAACTCTTTTCCTGTCATTTATTTTGGTTTCTGTCCTTCATTTTTGAAGCTTTTTGGCTTGTGTTTGCAGGTAGGGCACTGAAATGGCATTGGGAATAAGGCCCAGGTGAAACATCCAGCATGGGCCTCTGCCAGCATTTTGGGGGCACATGGGAGAAGCAGCTAGGGGTTTCAGAAAACCCTTGGGTCCCTGCAGGTGTTGTCCATTCCCAGGCCGCTATGCAGTCAGACAGCTCACTCTCTTCCCTGCCCTGAGGGGCTGGTCCTGCCAGATCCCTAACTGTGTAGCTCTCTGTTCCACCTCTCTACTGCTGAGCCAGGATTGGCTGAGGTGGCTACAGTTCTTCTGTTCCCCAGCTTCTGGACTTGCTTAGCTGTCTCCTCTGCTATTCCCTGTAGGCATTTATCTTTAAGAAAACACCAAATAAAAGTTAAAAATAGAACTAAGCACACATACTCATTTTCATTGGAGAGACTCTGGGAAGGTGGTGAGGCCAAGTGCACACAGAAACTTGGCTGGGGGAAGGAGATGAGGCCCAAATGAGGCACCTTGGCCTGGGAAGGAGGCAGCCTGGGAAGGAGGTGGACCCAGCGCTCAGGTTGTCATGACCTGGAAGGAGGTGGACCCAGTGCTCAGGTTGATGTGGCCTGGGAAGGAGGTGGACCCAGCACTCAGGTTTTCATGACCTGGAAGGAGGTGGACCCAGCGCTCAGGTTGATGTGGCCTGGGAAGGAGGTGGGACCCAGCGCTCAGGTTCATGACCTGGAAGGAGGTAGACCCAGCGCTCAGGTTGATGTGGCCTGGGAAGGATGTGAGGCCAGGTACACTGGGTGACTTAGGCTGAGACAGAGGCAGGGCCAAGTGTGCATATTGACTTGTTCACCTGCTTTATGTTCTCCAGGCACAGACAATCGGGTGGAAATACTAAGATTACGCAGACGATTTTTAAAGGACCAAGAAAAAGTCAGTTTGATTTATGCCAGAAAAGGCATTGTTGAACAAAAACGAGAAAAGGTTTGTATCTTTTTTAAGAATTGGTTAGAAATGTCTGTTATCCAGTTCCCTGTCAGCTGTTGGTTCCAATATTAGTCTGCACCCAAAATGCAGGAAGTAGCACTGTGTGAGTTCAGGTTTCCTATGGCCAGAGTCTCTCAGCCCTTTGGAGTGAAGGGTGTTGAGGCCGTGCTCGTGAGAATCCCAGGCCCATGAATCTGTGGACTGCCCAGATCTTGGGACTTTAGGGCCCCTCTCTACCTCCTTGCCTGTTGCTCACTGCAGTTCAGTCTCTTTCTATCTAAGTGGCTTCCACTGGCCCCTCAGTGGAGATGTGACCACTGGTCTTCCTGGGTCTTGCATATTGGGGCTTTCGAAGCTTGGGGATTGGCCTAGCTCTCACCCTCAAGGCAAGAGCCTGAGGGAGAGAGTCATGTTCCTCCCTGGGTAGGGCCACTGCAAAAGTCGTCAATGTGATAGGCCATAGGGTTGGGAGGAAGGTGGTCCCAGAAGAAGGGGTAGTGGCAGGCTGGCTGGATATGCCAGAGCATCTGCTGAAAGCTGTGGTTGGAGACAACACTGATGGCGTGAATTATATAGCTAAACACGCCTCAAAATATGGACATAAGGAAAGTGTTTGTTCAGCCATGGCATGTCACTTTTGTTGCTGAGTCAGTAATTATGACAAAATTTTGAAGAAAGGTAAGATGGTTTGTCAATAAAAACCCTGCCATTGATCTAACTCAGTTTAAATTCTCAACCACTTAGTTAATTTTGAAATCTGAGTGTGAATGGTCCATTGTATCTGCTGTGGGAGAATCCAAAAACCAGGGCATGTCCAAGATCCTTCCCCATGGGGGGGTTCTCTTTGCCCCTCAGAGAAAGAGCCCTGGGCTCCTGATGAAAACTAAACCTGTCCCGGTTGCCCCTCTTCCAGGCCAGCTCTCTGCTGTGGCCAGGGAGTGCAGTGGAGGATGGCCCAAGTGCTTGGGCCCTGCACCCCATGGGAGACCAGGATAAGTACCTGGCTCCTGCCATCGGATCAGCGCGGTGTGCAGGCCACAGTGCACCAGCCGCGGCAGCCATTGGAGGGTGAACCAACGGCAAAGGAAGACCTTTCTCTCTGTCAAAAAAAAAAAAAAAAAAAAAAAAAAAAGAAAGGAAAAGAAAAGAAAAGAAAACTAAACCTAACGAGAAATGCTGGTGAAGATGACAGTTTCTAGTTGATAGAAGGAAGAGGGAACTAGACATTGCAGGAGATGTTTTGGCCTGACACGAGAAGGGCTTTGTCATGATTGTTAAAGGTGGAATTGGCCTGCTGTGTGCATTCAGTGTCTGACACACGCATGCTGGTATGAAGCTGCTGATCAGAAGTGGTACAGAGGTGATCAGACACCAGGAGGGTATGAGTTGGTGGTCATTTCATTTATTGAGAAAGCGCTTCCACAACATTGTGCTCAGAGCCAGGTACTGTGCTAGGTGCTTGTGCTTTAGAAGTGGGCAGAGAGAATCCCAGCCCCCACGCAGCTACAGGCCGGTGCATGACCACAGGACTTGATGGCGACTTGTGCAGGCTGGGAATAAGATGGATGCTGAGCACAGCAGAGAGAAGGCCTGTGCTGAGAAAGGTAATGGTGGGAGGCCCCTCAGAGGAGATCATGCTCAAGGTGAGAACCAGATGGTGAGAGAAAAGCCAAGGACAAACCAGTGGAGATGGCAGGTGCCCATGGTCCTGGGGGAGGTTGCGGTGAGTCTAGGGTAACCGGGGGAGCATTAGTGTTTCCGGGATGGCCATCACTGTGGCCTTGTAGCCCAGGCTTATTCTTAGAGAACTTGAAGAAGAACCATAGCCCACCCATTTGTGTTTTTAAAAGGTTTTAAATCAAATTTTCTGATTTTTGTCAATATTCAGATTACTTTCTAATGAGTGTTTAAAGAACATTTTCTTTGTTCATTGATCGTAGTAAGTTTGCTTTGGATTCACTGTCTACAATAGGCTGGTAAGGCATGATGACTAAACCACTGTGAATACAAGTTGTCATCACTTCGCCTTTGTGTTAAATGTGGATCCGAGGGGCTGGCATTGTGGCACAGTGGGTTAAGTGGCTGGCTGTGATGCTCGCATCCTGTATGAGTGCTGGTTGAAGTCCCTGGCTGCTCTGCTTCAATCCTGCTCCCAGCTAATATGCCTAGGAAAGTAGCAGAAGATGGCCTGAATGCTTGGGCCCCTTCCACTCATGTGGGAGACCTAGATGGAGTTCCAGGTTTCTGGCTTCAGCTGGCCTAACCCTAGCCATTGTTGCCATTTGGGGAGTGAACCAAAAGATGGAAAAATCTCTGTAACACTACCTTTCAAATAAACAACCTTTTAAAAAATGGATCTTCACAGTTTCATATTTCTTATTACATAAGTGGTTTTTAAAATTTTTTTTAAATTTTATATAAAAGAGGGAGAGAGAGAGAAAGATCTTCCATCCACTGGTTTACTCTCCAAGTAGCCACAGTGGCTGGCACTGGGTCAGACCAGAGCTGGAAATCTGGGATGCCATCTGAGTCTCCCATATGGGTGGCAGGGAACAAAGTATTTTAGCCATCACTGCTGCCTTCCAGGGTATGTACTCATTATCAAGAGGTTGAAACCTGGAGTGGAGCTGGGACTTGAACCAGCTCAATATGGGATGCAGGCATCCAAAGCAGAGTCTTAATTGCTGTACTCAATGCCTGTCCTCACCCCCAACTTTTTAATTTTCACTGATTTTCCTTCTTTCTCTCTCTTTTTTTTTTTTTTTTTTCGGACAGGCAGAGTGGACAGTGAGGGAGAGAGAGACAAAGAGAAAGGTCTTCCTTTTGCCGTTGGTTCACCCCCCAATGGCCGCCGTGGCCGGTGTGCTGTGGGCGGCTCATCACGTTGATCCAAAGCCAGGAGCCAGGTGCTTCTCCTGGTCTCCCATGCAGGTGCAGGGCCCAAGCACTTGGGCCATCCTCCACTGCACTCCTGGGGCACAGCAGAGAGCTGGCCTGGAAGAGGGGCAACCTGGAAAGAATCTGGCACCCCGACCGGGACTAGAACCTGGGGTGTCGGTGCCGCAGCCGGAGGATTAGCCTATTGAGCCGCAGCGCTGGCCTCCTTCTCTTTACTTTTTTTTTTTTTTTTAATATTTTATTTGTTTGAAAGGTAACAAAGGAAGAGACAGATCTTTATCTGCTGGTTCACTCCCCAAATGGCTACAATGTTTGGGGCTGGGCCAGACTTAAGCCAGGAGCCTGGAACTCCATCCTGATTTCCTGTGTGGGTGTCAGGGGCCTAAGCACTTGGGCCATCTTTTGCTGCTTTCCCAGGTGCATTAGCAGGGAGCTGGATCAAAAGCAGAGCAGCTGGGAGTGAATCAGCATTCTGATATGAGATGCCAGACTTGTAAATAGCAGCTTAACTTGCTGTGCCACAATGCTGGCCTCTACTTTTATTTTCTTGAATAAGATTCTAATCTTCTTCTTGTTTGGGGGGATTTTAGGAGATCCAGAGTGAATTGAAAATGAAGCAGGATGCGCAGGTGGTTCTGTACAGGAAGTACCGGCTGGGAGACCTGCCTGACATCCAGATCAAACACAGCAGCTTGATCGCCCCGTTGCAGGCCGTGGCCCAGGTCAGTGCTTGGCGACCATGTCCTCCACTTACAGGTCGAATGGCTGTGCAATTCTGTGGTCTACTGTGCACGAGGAAGAAGAGTTGAGGCTGCTGTATATCACCGGTGTTTGTCCTGAGCAGTGAACTTGGTTTAAAGACCCTGGACTCTGTTCCAGGCTCTATTGTTTCCAGTTTCATGACTTCTTTTCACACAGGGAGACTGACTTAGAGTTATCAGGAATTTGGCCCTAAAACTGAGTGTTCATATGAAGCTAACTAGTGCTCAGGGTCACAGAGTCTCCATCAGTCAAATCAGAGACTTAAACTTGTTTTTCTTATCCAATAATGTTAGAATCAAATAAGGTGTAAAACAAGTCAGTGAAACATTAAAATACTAAACTATTTACATTATTGGTTATAGACAGTTATTTTAAAAGAATGTTTTATTTACTTATTTTCTCATTTACTTGAAAGGCAGAATTACAGAGAATAAGAGAGATCATTCATCTGCTGGTTCACTCCCCAGATACCCTCAAGATCCAGGCCAAAGCCAGGCCAAAGCCAAGAGCCTAAAACTCCATCTGGGCCTCCCATATGGGTTGCAGGGACCCAGTTACTTGAACCATTGTCTGTTGCCTTCCAGGCACATTAGTAGGAAGCTGGATTGGAAGTGGAGCAGACTATGCTTGAATCAGCACTATAGTATGAGATATATGGGATGTGGGCGTTGTAGGAAGCAGCTTATCCAACAGCCCCACAAAACCTGCCCCTGTGAAATGCTTTTTTGGGGACAAGGAAAGAAGGATCAGTTGATCTGTGGAATCAGCATTTTTCTCTTTTGATTCACTTAGTAAGAGAGGACTGGAGAGCTTTCTCTAAAACATTAGGATGCAGAATGAAGTTAGAGAGTAAATACAGTATTCTGTCTGGGTTCTCTGATAAATACAGGCTCGGTTCTCTGATAAATATAGGTTCTTTATCCCCTGTAGGCCTGATTAAGATTTCTTTGAGTTGTCTTGAAATAATAATTTTAAAAATCAAAGAAGACTATTGAACCATATATAGTATATCATGCAAAATACTGAACTATAAAGCTTTCTAATTTATCGTACTTAAGTTTTTTTAAATTATTTATTTATTTGAAAGTCAGAGTTACACATAGAGAGAAGGAGAAGTGGGGGGGGGGGGGTTCTATCCATTGGTTCACTTCCTATCTGGCTATGATGGCCAGAGCTTCTCCGATCAGGAGCCAGGAGCTTCCTCCAGGTCTCCCACGCAGGTGCACGGGCCCAAGGACTTGGGCCATCTTCCACTGCTTTTCCAGGCCATAGCAGAGAGCTAGATCAGAAGTGGAGCAGCTGGGTCATGATGCTGGCACCACAGGCAACGGCTTTACCCGCTACGTCACAGCACCAGCCCCTCTTAAGTTTCTAATACTCGTAGCAGTTATATCACATTTGTTTAGTATTCTACTACATTTTAAGTTTTAAAGCTTTTTATTTAAATAATTACCAATTGACAGGAATTTTCAAAAGTAAAGGTAGTATATAGTCCATCTACCCTCACCCAGATCCCTCCTGTATGTGTAACTATAGTGCAGTATTAAAGCCTTGGTGTTGATGCTGGCATGATGGTGTTGACTAGACTGCAGATCTCATCCCGTGTCATCGCCTCCCCAGCACTTGTGTGTCTGCATGTGTGCCTCATGCCCCATACGTACTCTCGGAACTCCCCACAGCGCAGCCTTTTGTGGTCATGAGGTGCTTTCACATTCTCACGTTAGTTTCTCTGAGTAATGTTAGTGCATTGCAGCAGTTGCTGGAGGCACAGCAGTGAAGAGTTGAAGGTCCACAAAGACTGGATGCTGAAAGCCACAGGCCTTGCTGCGTGTTGCTGAGGGTCAGGCTCTTGTCTTGCTGTGCTCCATGGTTTCACACCTCCCCAGTGCCTCATGTTGCTGCCTCTGTGGTGGTAGGGATACCTGCTCACCAGGGAGATGAGTTATAGTGTATGATGATGCAGCAGCTTAGCAGGCCTGGCACCAGGGAACCATATCCAACTCAGTGTGGCCTGTTTGTGCTTGGCTAAAAATAAAGATGGCGAATGTTGCTTTGAGAAAGCACAACTGTGCGGGTTTTCTATTCTTCTGTGCCAGGGAATGTGCTGAGCGCTGGGTTGTAGCAATGGACAGGACAGATGAAGCCTCCTCTGCCTTCCTGGGGCTGCCTTTCTTCATTAAGGGGGTGCATGGAAACTAGCCATCCCAGGGCATCCGGGAACCTGATTTATCTTCGTTATCACTACAGTTGTCTTACCAGAGTGAATGTGTGCTGGAAAATGAAGGAATTTGCATAGCACTCAAGGATCAGTAGGCAAAGACATGAAAACCTGTCTATAACATGTTCACTGAAAACAGGAGGTGCCAGACAGTGGATACCAGATAAAAGAGTGTCCGTGTCAGGAAAAGACCAATGTGTAACAGTGATGTCTCTGTAGTTTAACCACATGTATTTTCTTTTTTTATAATCCATATTTCTCTAAATTTTATATAGTGACCAGTGTAACTTCTTGAGAGAGAGAGAGAGGGGTTTTCCATCTGTTGGTTTATTCCCCAAATGGCCACAGTGGTTGGGGCTGGTCCAGGTGGAAACCAGGAGCCAGAAACTCCAACAGAGTCTCCCATGTGGGTGGCAGGGACCCTAGTACTTGGTGCATCTTCTGCTGCTTTCCCCCAGCACATGAGCAGGGATCTGGATTGGAAGCAGAGCAGCAGGGACTTTAACTAGTGCTCCAAAATGGGATGCTGGCATTGCAGGCAGTAGCGTAGCCCTCTGCACTACAGTGCTAGCCCAGCATCCCATATGAGTGCTGGTTCGAGTTCTGGCTGCTCCATTTCTGATCCAGGTCCTTGCTAGTGCACCTAGGAAAGCAATGTGAGATGGCCCAAGTCGCTGGGCTCCTGCACTCATGAGGCACACTCAGAAGAAGCTCCTGGCTCATATCTTCAGCCTGGCATGGCCCTGGCTTTTGTGACCTTTTGAGGAGTGAACCAACAGATGAAAGATCTCTCTCTGTCTCTCCTTCTGTTTGTGTAACTCTTTTAAACAAATATAAATCTTAAATCTTTCTAAAAAAATATTTGGGGGTCGGCGCCGTGGCTCACTTGGCTGATCTTCTGCCTGTGGCACCGGCATCCCATATGGGCGCCAGTTCTAGTCCTGGTTGCTCCTGTTCCAGTCCACCTCTCTGCTGTGGCCTGGGAGGGCAATGGAGGATGGCCCAAGTGCTTGGGCCCCTTGCACCCACTTGGGAGACCAGGAAGAAACTCCTGGCTCCTGGTTTCAGATCAGCGCAGCACCGGCTGTAGTGTCGATTTGGTGGGTGAACCAACGGAAAGAAGACCTTTCTCTCTGTCTCTCTCTCTCACTGTCTATAACTCTACCTGTCAAATAAATAAAAAAAAATTAAAAATTATTCATTTATTTGAAAGGTAGAGCAACACAGAGAGAGGGAGAGACAGACACAGATACTGCATTAGCAGGGAGCTGGATTGGAGGCCCAAGCAGCTGATACTTGAATTGGCACTCCAGTATGGAATTCTGGTATTGCTAATGGCAGCTAATTCACTGTACCACATCACTAGCCCTATGATAACCTTTTATAACAAGACAAGGGGCTGGCACTATGGTGCAGTAGGTTAATCCTCTGCCTGCAGTGGATCTCATATGGGTGTCGGTTTGAGTCCTGGCTGCTCCTCTTCCGTTCCAGTTCTCTGCTATGGCCTAGGAAAGCAACAGAAAATGGCCCAAGTGCTTGGGCCCCTATACCCACGTGGGAGATACAGAAGAAGCTCATGGCTCCTGGCTCCTGGCTCCAGATTGGCTCAGCTGTGGCTGTTGCAACCATTTGGGGAGTGACCTTTCTCTTTGTCTCTCCCTCTCACTGTCTGTAATTCTACTCAAATAAATAAATAAAATCTTTTAACAGACAAAAACAAATACATTGCTTAAAGCAAATCAGTCAACAACAAAGGATAAATCAAGTGTGTGTGTTTAATTCAAGCATAATATTTTTCTGCACTTTGTGGTTTTTTTCTTTTAAAAATTTATTTATTTATTTGAAAGAGCTACACAGAGAGAGGAGAGAGAGAGAGAGAGAGAGATTTCCATCTGATGGTTCACTCCCCAATTGGCCGGAGCTTTGCCAATCCGAAGCCAGGAGCCAGGAGCTTCTTGCGGGTCTCCCATGAGGGTGCAGGGGCCCAAGCACTTGGGCCATCTTCTACTGCTTTCCCAGGCCACAGCAGAGAGCTGGATCAGAAGTGAAGCAGCTGGGTCCGCAACCGGAGCCCATGTGGGATAACGGCGCTTCAGGCCAGGGTGTTAATCCGCTGTACCCCATGCTGGCCCCTCAAGCATAATATTTTTTAAAATTTGATTTATTGTACATACACATCTCATTTCACAAATATAGATACTGTATGCCAGGTGATGTTTTTTGCACTGATGCTGCAGATGTGAATGCAGAGTGATGCTCTAGCAGTCACAGAGTGTGTGAGCATAATGGCCACAAGCAAGCAGGCAGCCTGCCCTCAGGTGGAACTGAGACAAGACAGTAGCTTCTACTGATTTTAACAGTTATTGTTTTTTAAAAGATTTATTTTATTTGAAAGAGTTGTAGAGAGAGGTAGAGACAGAGAGAGAGAAATCTTCCATCTGCTAGTTCACTCCCTAAATGGCTGAAGTGGCTGGAGCTGAGCTGATCTGAAGCCAGGAGCCAGGAGCTAGGAGCTTCTGGGTCTCCCACACAGGTGCAGGTCTCCCACACAAGGACGTGGGCCGCCGTCTGCTGCTTTCCCAGGCGTGTTAGCAGTGGAGCATCTAGGACTCGAACTGGCGCCCATATGGGGTGCTGGCACTGTAGGCTGGCAATTCAACCCATTGTGCTACAGCTCCGGCCCTGGTTTTATTAATTTTTTTAAAGTTTTTAAAGCTTTTTATTCAGTGGGAGAAATACATAGGAGAGTGAGGGCTCTATCTAAAGGAGAAAGGGAAGTCTGGAAATTAAGTTGGAATCCATACCAAGCAAAAAGCAGACCAAGAGCCACATGCAGCAAGCATTTGGTTATGAGCAGTTACTAGCAGCTTATACTAGCAGCTTATCTTGGCAGCGAAACAGAGGCAGAGCACAGGGGCCTCAAGGCCATATACTCCAAAGGTGTGGGGCAACAAAGGGGATCCAGAGTATTGAGGGAAAATAAAGACAAAAGGGAAAAAGGCAGGGGGGCGGGGGAATGGAAAAAAAGGGCCAGACCCACCATGTTCCAGGCCTTTTATCCACTTCCAAATGGGAGTGGTTATGTAGCCTGATTGGCAGGTGTGGTCCCAGTTTTAACAGTTAGATGATCGTGATGATGGCAGTCGGGAAGTTAAAGCTGACATTTTATTATGCTCATCAATTAGTTTTTAAAATCTTTATCATAATGCTTATATAATAATAAAACCAACAAATCTAATTGAATTTCTTATCAGACGCCACATCAGACACACTTGACATTTGTGGTTTTGGATAATCTTCACCACAACCCTCCAAGGCCTCATCTGTCAGCCCTGTTGTCAAGATGTGGTTGGGGACCCCAGACTTAGGAGATAAGCTCTATGGTTATGAATAAACTTAGCCAGCTTCAGAGTCCCCTCTGTGGATCAACAGTCCATGCTTTTTTTGTTTTTGTTTTTGTTTTGTTTTTCATTTGAAAGAGCTAGAGAGAGAGAGGTCTTCCATCCACTGGTTTACTCCCCAGATGGCCACAACAGCTGGAGCTGTGCCAGGAGCTTCTTCCAGGTCTCCCACACAAGTACAGGGGCCCAAGGACTTAGACCATCTTCCACTGCTTTCCCAGGCCATAGCGGAGAGCTGGATTGGAAGTGCAGCAGCCAGGACTTGAACTGGCACATATATAGGATGCCAGCACTGCAGGCAACGGCTTTACCCGCTGTGCCACAGCACCGGCCACAGTCCATGCTTTTATAATATGTCCAAGAGATATATTTGATTACCCTTGTGCAGTCTCTGTTAAAACTTTATAAATAGAATTGAGAAGTGTGGTAGTGTTTGCAAGTTTGTGTAATGCTCTGATAATGCAGATAAATTATAGCATTTTGCCTCAGATCTTAATTTGTCTTTCTTTTGCATTTTTTTACAGAGAGACCCAATAATTGCAAAACAACTCTTTAGCAGTTTATTTTCTGCAATTCTAAAGGAGATGGATAAGTTCAAGATGGCATCTGAGAAAAGCAGTATCACTCAAAAGTTGCTCCAAGACTTTAATAGTTTTCTCAACACCACTTTTTATTTCTTCCCACCCTTTGTCTCCTGCATCCAGGTAGGTCTGCACACCCTCTTTGTCAAATGTATGTCATCATGTTTGGCTTTCCTTGGCAGTATCTCCATAATCACTTTGTTTCCCAAGTTGAGAGTCTTCATAGGAGCAAGGTGTTTAACAGAGAGGATGTGCAGTTTGCATTCCTGTTTCCAAACGGGCACAGGTAATTTTTGTGTCCCTCCCTGCCACAGAAACCCCATATCTACAACAAATGATCAAAAACCAAGCCTGTAATAAAAGTGTTTTGTTTTTCAGTAAGCCAGTCCCTTCATGTTTAGATCGAATGTTGCATTTTATTTAGTTCTTTTTCCTTATGTGGTAGTTCCTCAGATCTCTGCTGCCTGCTGACTGCTGTCTAACGGTGTGGATTGAGCACACATCTTTCTTTATGCCTATGGCTACAAAGAGGCAAAAGCCCTTCCCTCTCACAGAACTTACATCCTCATTGGGCAGCAGGCAATCCACCGACATGCACAAAAGCATAGTCTTCCAGTAAGTAGATTTGTGTAGTAACTGAAAGCACACCTACGTGAAGTTCTCTGCTCAAACTCTAGAGCTAAAGAGAGGACCTCTCAGAGCGTTGCATCAATGACATATGCACCTGCTCTGATCAAGAGGCTGTCTACATAACTGCACTATTATTACCCTACACCAATGTAATGCTTCTACATTACTTGAGTACCAATGACACTCATTGTCTCTGTCATTTAAAACAGACCGTTACTAATTCCCCAATAAGGATCTTTCTGATTAATTTTACTACTTTTCAAAAGAACACATTTAACTACTTGTTAGGAATTTGTTTATTTATTTGAGAGACAGGTAGAACTCCCATCTACTGATTCACTCTTAAAATGCACATAATAACCCTGGGCTGGGGGCTGAAGCCAAAAGCTGAGAGCTCAATCCAGGTCTCCCCTGTGGTTTCCAGGATCACAACTGCTTGAGCTATCACTGCTGCCTCCCAGGGTCTACATTAGCAGGAAGCTGGAGTCAAGGGCAAAACTGGGTTTTCAGCCCTGGCACTGACAGGGATATGGGTATCTTTTTTTTTTTTTTTTAAGATTTTTATTTATTTATTTGAAAGTCAGAGTTACACACAGAGAGAAGGAGAGGCAGAGAGAGAGAGGGGTCTTCCATCCACTGGTTCACTCCCCAGGTGGCTGCAATGGCCGGAGCTGCACCAATCCGAAGCCAGGAGCCAAGGTCTTCCTACAGGTCTTCCCATGCAGGTGCAGGGGCCCAAGAGCTTGGACCATCCTCCACCGCTTTCTCAGGCCATAGCAGAGAGCTGGATTGGAAGTGGAGAGGCTGGAACTCGAACCAGCGTCCAGATGGGATGGCAGCACTGCAGGCAACGAGCGGCTTTACCCCATGTGCCTCAGCGCTAGCCTCAGGGATATGGGTGTCTTAACTAGTGTCTCAACCTCTAAGCCAAAGCCTGCCCTCTACTCATTTTTTATGTAGCGATTCCCTGAATTACTCAGTTATGTTTTTTGATACTTTTGATAAGTAGTATTGGCTTACAAACTAGTCTGGTAATAATTATCTGAGATGAAGTATGTAGTTTTCCTGTTTTATTATTTTTGATATAGCATGAAACTAAAATAGAGTGTCTTTTTATATATTAGTTTTATTTTCATTTGACTTATAATTTACAAGTAGAATTCCATCATTGTTTTTCTCTTGATTTCACTAAATTGATGAATCTCCATAATTATATTGAATCAACTAATATTTCAGAGGAAATTTCTCTTTACAGTATTGTATTCCAAAGTGACTTTTAAAATCTGATTTTCTAGTTGTAACCTAATAGTGATTACAAACTGGTTTTTTCCATTGCTCTTTAGAAGAGTCATTAGCCGCTGCTAAGTAAACCACTTGTAGCGCTTGCTCATTGCCAGTGATGGTGGCGTAAGCGGCTCAGTGCAAATGGGTGCCTGCGGCTGGCGCATCAGCTGTGAAGACTTGTTTTGTGGGGACATGTGTCTGAAACGGATGTGTTTTCTCTTCCCAGGTCATTGTAGCTGTTTGGCCCACAATTTACATGGGTGCTTATTCTTGCAAGGCCTACAACACTAAAAGTTTATACAACTAAGATTTTGTAGCTGAAAGTTCAGCTTTTGCTCAGCAACTAATTGTTTATAAAGTAGAATAATACTGTAAACAGGATTCTACAGAATGGTTGATCTTGAAAATAACTTGCAGACCACATTTACATTACACAAGCCCAGTGGTAGTCATTAATTCATTCAAACCATTTCACCTGTGAGTTCTGTTGAGCAGAGGATGAATGAGTCTTGAGCTCTACACAGTCAGAGACGATACTGTCTGCCACAGCATCTGGAACATGGAAGGCACTGGATAAATATTTATAGAATGAGGAGGTTACTTGAAAAAATATATTTATTTATTTAAAGTTATCCTGAATCTTACATTGGGCTTCTGTATGTAAATCAGGGTGATGCCATCTCAAAATCTGACACTTCAGCCATGACAGAGCCTTTGCTTTGTTATTAATTGAAATAGAATTTATGACAGACATTTCTGTTTGTTCAGCTGCTTTGGGAAATTTACATTCTTCCATTAATCCTTAAGTGGAACTTAAGTTGGCATGGTGAACACTTGGCAGGTGACTGGTATGTGAGGAGCAAGTGGGGTCAGTGCAGGTGAGCAAGGAGTACACGCATGGACACAGAGACACAGAAATCTCATACACACTTCATACTTGTTTTAATGAAAACAGTGTTACTCTGTTTATGTTTATCTGTATATTGATTTTTTTTATTACTTTGATATATATATAAATATATCTACATATCACTATATACATATCAATATCTCAAATGAGAGTTACAAAGTACAGATTGTTATAACTCATGAATTGTTGAATAAGTTACTTCTGTGTGGAAAAGATGGGAAAAAAGAGGTTGCATAGAATAACAGGCAGATGAATCGCCCACTTTTTGGTGAACATGCAAAATGTTTGTGTTTCAGCTGCTTTTCTTAGCAAGTCAGGCTACAAATTCCTGGAAATTGCAGTTGTTGTTTGGATATGTAGAATATATAAATATATATAAATCTTCACATTTTGCTAGTGTTTTCTTTCTTTAAATTAGTTCCTGGATTAGAAGTGTAAAAATAAAAGATCATTTCCTGCTTTGAGCCATTTGAATACTGAGGGAAAATTTGTTAATAGAATTACAAAGAGAAGCTTTTGGTGATATCACTACTTACGTCAAAACTTCCTTTTATGTTTAGTAAAATGAGTTATTCACTTGTGAAGATATGGTCCAAGAACCACAGGCTAAACAGCTACATGTGTTTGTGGTTTCTCAGGAAATCAGCTGTCAACACGCAGACTTGCTGAGCCTTGACCCGGCCGCTGTGCGCTCTGGCTGTCTGGCCAGCCTGCAGCAGCCCACGGGCATCCGCCTTCTCGAGGAGGCACTGCTCCACCTGGGGCCTGTGGAGCCACCCACCAAACGCATCCGAGGGAAGACCCACCTTCCCCCTGACGTCCTCCGGTGGATCGAACTTGCTAAGTAAGCTGAGGATCCCACACTCAGAGAAGTGAAGAACTCAGCCAGGGAATACAGAGAGCACATGGCTTCTTTTGGCAGAAATGACCCAATGAAGTTGATGGTAACACCTCTGTGAAATTAAGAAATTCGTCTTTTAGGCTGGGTACCATTCTGTGAGTTGACAGTTGTTGCAGCAGCCAGAACTATCTTGCTCAGTGATGGAGATCTGTATTAAACCTGTTAGTTTCCCCAGTATTTGATCCCTTGGACTCACTGTTAGCCACCAAGTTTCGTTTCCTGTAAAGTGTGGCTGTAAATTATAGCTCCTAATGTTTTAATGTTTTTTTTTCCTGCGTGGTTGAACTGAATAGAGGATGATTTATTGTTTTCAGCAGGACTCAGAATTTCAGAAACATTTTAATCCGTTTACTTTGTTTATTTGGGGAAAATGAATTTATTTTGTAGTTTGCAATTTCGCGTCCTGTGATTTTTGTCCTAATGAAATCCAGTTCCTAATCCTGAGAAGGACATTATAGTAAGTTTGAAATTTAATTTGAAGTACTATTTTAAAGTGCTGATTTTTAGATTTTTAGGTTCTGGGAAAGAAGATAGGGAAAATAGAGGCAGGGAATCCCTGTTCTTTTTGGTTGTTTCACAGACAGTTCCTGTCTATAAGCACCATGAGCATTAAGGTGCTTTGCCTAGCACCAAGAACAGCTGTGAATTGGACATTGGTCACAGACAGAAAAAACTAATTATGCAGTAGGAAATGTATGTACTTTTATGCATAACTTACCATAAAATACAGTAGGAGATGGTGTCAGGAGAGGCAAAATAAGATGCTGGGGCAATTCAGAGACAGCCTGTAGCTAAGGTGATTTTTTTTTTACTCAAGGAGCATTGTAGCCCATTGTTTCAGCTGTACTGGGGATAGTAATACACCTTATATTTTCAGGGAGTGAGCAACCCAAAAACTAAATATGTGTTTGCTGGATAAATGCATCATACAAGTCTTAAGGGTGTTGACATTTTTTTCTAATTTTATTGTGTTGTTCCTTATGCTTTTGAATATATTTCTACATTCCTTGGAGGCAGTATAGTGAATGTGGTTTAGCCTTTCTTTGCTATGCTGTGGTCATCAATTTGACCCTGTTGTAGTGGGCATGACCCAGGGACCTGGGGACTGTGTGTGGTGGACATAGGGTGGTCTCTTCCCTGCGGTCATAGAAAATGCCTGAGCTCTCCTCTCCTTGACTTCTGGGCTCTGAGTGCTGTCCATTGCCCATCTGCCCACCACCTCCCTGTCCTGGGATTTAACCTTTGCCCTCTAGCTTCAGGACAAGAAGAGAGGACCATCTATTAAATTTTCTTCTAAATTTGGAATTGGTAGGCTAGGCTCACAGAGATATTGCACGGCTCTTCTGGTATAAATACAAGAGATCTAGTACCTGGGAAGGGAACCAAAAGGCAGGAGCATCAGAGGAAGCTGCCCTTACCTGGCTGGTCACGTGATGGCAGGTTTGGGAGAGCTGACATTTGAGTTGAGACTTGAAGATGGAAAAGAGATTTCCAAGAGGACCAAACCTAACAAATACTTGAGAATATTGTAGGAGGGGAAGGTTGACAAGGTCAAACCAGATTTTGTTAAGGTAAAGAGGGGAGTGAATGCTCTGGAAAAAAAAAAAAAAAGTTTTTCATCAGTGGAGTTGAGACAGCCTGCAGCCTGTAGGACCTGGATTAAAATATGGCAGAGCTCGGCACTGTGGCTTAGCAGGTAAAGCTGCCGCCTGCAGTGCCAGCATCCCATATGAGTGCCAGTTCGTGTTCTTGGACCCCTGCAGCCACATGGGAGACCTGGAGGAGGCTCCTGGCTCCTGCTTTGGATTGGCACAGCTCCAGTTGTTGCAACCAACTGGGGAATGAACTAGTGGGTAGAAGACCTCTCTCTCTCTCTCCCTCCCTCCCTCTCTCTCTCTCTCTCTGCCTCTCTCTGCATAACTCCTTCAAATAAATAAATAAATCTTAAAAAAAAAAAAAAAGAAACATGACATTGTAGACTGAGGGTTACTTTTTACTTGCTTCTGAGTTTTTTTAGGACTAAGGAAGAATTCCAAGATTACCTACAGATGCTGTAATTTTATTAATACTAAAGCTGCTTATTTAATAGATGAAAGACAGTATATAGTATACATATTGTGAACCTTTGATTTCATTTTAAAAGTATATTAGAATGTTTTTCTGCTTTCTGTGTGACTACAGTGGTAAAACTTAAGGACAACTTCAGCATTTAAAAAATTATAGATTTATAGCAAGTGCAAAGTAACATTTTATATTATCATCTTCAGTTAATATAATGTCTGGCATTCTAATTTAATACCATTTCATTAGACCAAGTAATTGTGAAAATCCCAGAGTGTCTGTTGATGTGTCCCTCGTTTTGGCTTGTTTTATAGGCTGTATAGATCGATTGGAGAATACGACGTCCTCCGTGGTATTTTTAGCAGTGAGATAGGAACAAAGCCTGTCACTCAGGATGCGTTATTAGCAGAAGCCAGGAGTGATTATTCTGAAGCTGCCAAGCAGTATAATGAGGTAAAGTTGATCTCTAGCATATGTCTTTTACTTAAACATTTTTTTTGCTCTGCATGAAAAAATGTTAGCTTTATGACTTAGTACTTCATATGAACTATATTACTTAATTATTAGCCAGCTTACTGTCTCCCTGATGAAATGCCTTAGGCAGGCTGCTTATGAAGAAAACAGATGTATTTAGTTCACAGTTTTGGAAGCTGAAAGTCTAAATAGCATGCCTCAGGCTAGGCGAGCTCCATCCCCCCCCCCCCCCCAAAAAAAAGTGTCACCTCATGACTGATAGCAGAGATGGAGCATCTGTGGGAGGAAGTGATCAGAGGACAAGGCAGGAAGCAGAGAGGCCCAGTGGGACCGGGTTCAGGGTTTTGTAACAAGCCTCATGGGAGAACTCAACAGCATTTCCCCTTACCACACCGCCCCCAAGTACCTTGATCCCCACACCGCCCCCAAGTACCTTGATCCCATTTCAAGGGCCCCAGTTAACCCAAGCACTGCCCACAAGGCCCCGCCTCTTAAAAGTTCTACCTCTCACACCACTGCATTGGAGACCAAGTTCTCAGCACATGGACCTGTGAGAGGACAAACAACATCCAAATCATAGCTCTTGGACTTTACCCAAAGGTTAATAATAACCAAATGTAGTTTCATAATGAGCAGATGTGAAATAATTATTGTATCTACACTGTTTTTAAGAAAACCCTTGAGTGGAGGTGGGTGTTTATCCTTAGCAGTTAAGATGTCCTATATCAGAGTACCTAGGTTTGATACCCATCTCCAGCTCCTGACTCCAGCTTCCTATTAATCCAGACCCTGGGAGGTGGCAGTGATGACTCAAGTGATTGGGTTCCTGTCACACATGTAGGAGACCTCGATTAAGTTCCCAGCTTTGGCCTGGCCCAGCCTCTGCTCTTGTGAACAACTGGGGAGTGAACCAATGGATGGCATCTCTATCTCAAATAAATTTTTAAAAATATTATAAACCATTGAATAAAAGACAAACCGTTTCATACATTACCAAGTATTATATAGAACTGTGCAATGTTATTACCATGGTTTCTATTTGGGTAGATTGTTTCCCTTCAGGAAGTAAAACATTTGTAATCAAGTATGGGAGAGCTTGAGTAGGTGACTGTTAGATCAGCTTCGTCCATTTGGTGCTTGCATGGCCAGTGTCTGTCCAGGTGCAGGCACTGAGCTTGGAAGTTTGGTTTTGTCCGTATTGCATATGTGTGGCCACTGTTTGTCCAGGTGCAGATGCTGAGCTTCAGGGTTTGTGGCCTGTGCAGCTCTTGGAAAACAGTCAGGGCTTTACAATCTTCGATAATTTTTTGCAAATATCCTAGATTTTAGTTTTCATTCTAAGAACTCGTTAAATTGTAAATAACTCATACTATTGATTTAAATCAGATTATGGAGCATTGAACATATTCAGCTTATTAATTGGCTCCTTTGGTAAGTTTCTCAGAAAAACAAATGGCTTCCTTCTGGGTAAGGTTTGGCATGCATTTATTTCTTTCAGATTCCTTTTTTTTTTCTTCTATTCAGTGTTACTCCGAATAATCTCCCTTTTCTCACAACTTGCTGTAACTCTTAAAATAACTGCCTTAGTGCGAATGTTTTACTGCCTCCTTTTTTTTACATATTTTCCTTGGTTTTCTCTCCAAGTTTGCTAAATAATCTTGATGACGTTTCTCTGCTAGGCTCTCAATAAACAAGAGTGGGAAGATGGTGAGCCTACGGAAGCCGAAAAGGACTTCTGGGAACTTGCATCCCTTGACTGCTACAACCACCTCTCTGAGTGGAAATCCCTTGCATACTGCTCTACAGCCAGTGTGGACAGTGAGAACCCTCCGGATCTCAACAAGATGTGGAGTGAGCCGTTTTATCAGGTGGGGAGGGTCATTTACAGGTCACTGAAATAAAACATTTTAGAAGGTAAAGTATTTTCTCCTTAATAAAATGGTTTAAAACTTTTCTGAAACATGTGGTAGTTGTGAAGTATTTGGGTATATATGACCTGGCTCCCCCTGCAGGCTCCATGGTATTGTGAATCTCTTGTCATTTTTAGTTATCTCTTTCAAAATAAATGGGATATATTTTACGGTAAATGTTAACGTCCCTCGTATGACAACTTGGAAGAATATTGCATGTTGTTTCCTGTAATGCGCTGCGTCTCGAGCCCCATGCAAAGTGCCATGCAGCCCTCATGTGCCACCCCGGCATCCCCTGAGCCCATGTTTCCTTAGTGTATAAGCAACACCAAGCTAACAGGAGAGCCCCTTTCCTATTGAACATGGTCCTGTATATTTTGTGGTTGACAAACAAGCTATTAACAGATGAACTTGTTTTAAAAATTGTAGTTTTAGGTTTGAATTTTGGCTGTTAAGTCTTGACCTACAAAATTAGTCCAGAGAATGTGATAGAAATAAAAGAGGTAAGCATTACCTGTAGATCTCTGTGCTCCGCAGGAAACGTACCTGCCTTACATGGTCCGCAGCAAGCTGAAGCTGCTGCTGCAGGGAGAGGCTGACCAGTCCCTGCTGACATTTGTGGACGAGGCCGTGCACCAAGAACTGCAGAAGACAGTCCTGGAGCTTCAGTACAGCCAGGAGCTGAGTCTCCTTTACCTCCTGCAGGACGACGTGGACAGAGCCAAATACTACATTGAAAATGGCATTCAGATTTTTATGCAGGTAATGCAGATAGATCTATCTGAAATATGAAATTTTGTGATCATTTTAAAAGTCAAACTCATGGTAAAATCAATCAGCAAAGATTTTCATGCCACCCATTTTCTCCTTCTCTCTGTTCTTCCATTTTCTTCTGATATTGCTCTTGGATCTGTCCTTTGTCTTAAATGTCTTTGTCAATCTTTTTTTTTTTTTTTTTTTGACAGATAGAGTTAGACAGTGAGAGAGAGAGACAGAGAGAAAGGTCTTCCTTCCATTGGTTCACTCCCCAAATGGCCGCTTCAGCCAGTGCTGTGCCGATCCGAAGTCAGGAGCCAGGTGCTTCTTCCTGGTCTCCCATGGGGTGCAGGGGCCCAAGCACTTGGGCCATCCTCCACTGCCCGCCCGGGCCACAGCAGAGACTGGACTGGAACAGGAGCAACTGGGACTAGAACTGGCACCCATATAGGATGCCGGCGCCACAGGCGGAGGATTAACCAAGTGAGCCACGGCTCCAGCCAATCATTTTTTTCTTTAAAAAGTTCTGTTTGGGAGCTAGCACCTTGGCATAGTGGGTAAAGCCACCGCCTGCGATGCTGGCAACCCATATGAATGCCAGCTGCTCCACTTCTGATCCAGCTTCTTGCATATGGGTCTTAGAAAGTAGTGAAATATGGACCAAAAGTGCTTGGGCTCCTACATCCATGTGGGAGACCCAGGTGAGGCTCTTGGCTTCCATCTGGCCCAGTCTTGGCCATTGCAGTCATTTGAGGAGTGAACCATCAGCAGATGGAAGATCTCTCTCTCTCTCTCAATCTCTTTCTTCTCTCTCTCTCTCTTTCTCTCTCTCCCTTTCCCTTTCTGTAATTCTGACTTTCAAACAAATAAGTAAGTCTAAAAAAGTAAAATAAAAATAAAAATGTTGCTGCACAGCAGGTTAAGATGCTGCTTGCAACACCAGCATTCCATACTGGAGTCCAGATTCAAGTCTCCACTGCTCTGCTTTCCATCTGGCTTCCTGCTGATGTGCCTGGGAAAGCAACAGATGATGGTCCAAGTACTTGGGCTCCTGCTCCCCAAGTGGGAGACCAAGGTGGAGTTCCTGTTCCTGGCTTCTGCCTGACCTAGCCCTGGCTGTTACTGCCATTTGGGGAGTGAACCAGCAGTTGGAAGATCTCTCTCTTTCTCTCTCTTTCTTTGTGTGTGTATTTCTCCCTCCCTCTGTTGTCAGTCTGTCTTTCAAATAAATAAGTAAATAAATAATTTTTTTTTAAAAAAGCATCAACCATGCTGAGACATTGGGTAACTGATATATTTCTAGGGCATTTGCTGTATTTCATGTGTCAGAGACCAATATCCCGGATTTTATGTAGCAAGTTGATTTACCGCAATACCCACTACCTTTTTTTCTAGAATTACTCTAGCATCGATGTCCTCTTACACAGAAGCAGGCTCACCAAATTACAGTCTGTCCAGGCTTTGATAGAAATTCAGGAGTTCATTGGCTTTATGAGTAAACAAGGTAATTATCTTAACTTGCTGTTGTTTTATTTCTTTTCTAATTATGGAAGAGCTTTAGCATCTGATTTTTTTTTTCTTAGTGAAAGGGCATATTTCTTAGTGTATAGGGAGGAAAGTGCCTTGGATTTATTCCACAAATAAGTATTTCAAGACTATTGAAATAAGATTTTGAAATGACCAGGTGCTGTTCTAGGCACTGTGGAAGCAAAGCCAGAGGAAATGTCACTGCCAGCTTGAGGAGGCGCTCATGTGGTTTGGTGACTACACAGCACACGTGCCCAAGGACCAGGGGAGGAGGTCTCAAGTGCTGTGTGAAGGGAAGGGGCTCACAGAGTCCAGTGGAAAGCAGAAAACTGCTGTGGTGGCTGTTACTAGGTGCTCGGCCTCCCAGATTGAGGACAGGACAATGACACTGTGAGTGCAGGGCCTTTGTGCATGCTCATGAGTAGGTTTTAACCTGGTGCTCATGGGAAGCCATGCAGGATTCTAATGGAACAGGTACATCTTTGTCATAAATTTCAATTTTGAGGGACCAATAGTGTGGCACAGCCAGGTAAGCTGCCACTTGGAATGCTAGTGTCCCATATAAGCACCAGTAAGTCCCAGCTGTTCCACATCCAATCCAGCTCCCTGCTAATGCACCTGGAAAAGCAGCGGGGCTCCTGCCACTCATCTGGGAGGCCGATGAAGCTCCTGGCTCCTTGCTTCGGTAAGGCTGTAACCATTTGAAACTTAAATAAATAATAAAATACATTTCAGTTTTTATTCTAAATAAAAATCCTTACAAAAGAAACTTTTTAAATAATAGTAAAAATTGTTACTTATATCTAACTGCCCAATTGTTCCTGCTTTAAATTTGGAGAGTTACTTTTTGAGTACATACTGTTAATGGTGCAGCATTTTATTATGTGCTTCCTGCTTTCCATGAGCTATGTTAGTCTCTTTGTATAACCTAGCTTTTCTAACACCTTATGAGATGTAGTTTCCCATTCACCTCCCCCTCCTCCATTTTATAGAGGCTTAGAGAGACTGGAGGACTCACTTAAGGTAGTAGTAAGTGAAAGGTCCAGATCTAGAATCCAGGGCTATCTGATCTGAGCTCAGTTTCCCATCCTCTGGTTCCCAGCAACAGAAAAGAGAAAGCTAAAGCATTCTGCATGAACAGTGTGCAATTTCAAATTCACAGGATTAGTGTGAATCCCCCTCTGAGACCCTCAAGGCCAGATTCTCTCAAGTGCTAGAAATGGGGCCTTGTGTACACCCCAGGGCTGGGTAGCGACCCATAGCGAAGCATAGTCATAAGTCACTGGCTCTGTTAGGATTCTCCACATTAATGCTATATACAAAGATCTGAGTAATCCTGTGCCCATTCAGACCTGATGCTGCCATTGAGAAACTGCTGCAACACCATGAAACTCTTTTCCGTTTTCAGTGCTTGTTAGATTTGGAATTGCAGATGAGGGATTCTGGACCTGTGGTAAAAGTAAGAATTGCAGTTCCCATCTTTATATCCTTAAATGGTGAGGGTGAAACATCAGAATATAGGAGTGGTGGGGTAACTTCCTGCTGCTCTTGTAAAAGAAAAGACAAGATTTTTTTTTTTAATTTGGAGAGAAAATTTGTATTTCCTATTTACTAATGATGACCCTACTTTGTCAGTTGGTCTTATCATTGATTAAGCTCTAACATTATTTTTAGGTAATTTATCATCTCAAGTTCCCCTTAGGAGACTTCTGAAAACCTGGACAAACAGATATCCAGATGCAAACATGGACCCAATGAACATCTGGGATGACATCATCACAAATCGGTAAAACGTGGTCCTTTTGAGTCAAATGTGGAATTTTTTTTTCTAAAATTGTGAGAATGTTTTTTCTCTCAAACTATTGCTTTAAAAACTGGAGTTTGGGATGGGTGTTTGTCATAGTGGTTAAGCCACAGTTGAGAACTCCATTTCCTGTGTTGAAGTGCCTGGGTTCAAGTTCTGGCTGTGTTCCCGATTCCAACTTCCTTCTAATGTGCACCCTGGGAGGCAGCAGCTAATGGCTCAAGTACTTGAGTCTCTGCCACCCATGTGGGAGACCTGGATTGAATTTTGGCTCCTGGCATCAGCCTGGCCTAGCTCTTACTGTTGTGGGCGTTTGGGGAGTGGATTGCCTGTTTCGTACACTCTAAAATAAAATAAATTGTTTATAAAATTATAAGAAAAAAAAAGAAAGCTGGTATTTGAGTCTAATATAACTCTGTTTTGTCATGCCGATGCCCATTTTTGTTCTAACAGAACTGCTGTGTGTCTTGTCCCTGCCTGCCCCCTGGGGGGAGTTGCTGCCCACCCATCTAGGAGGTGTTTGGTGCTGCTGGCTGCTGGCCACATGCTCTGGTAGGGGGCGTAGCACAGGCGGGGACTGCAGGGGCGACTGCATCTGCTGTCTCACCACTGCCTTTAAGGTGATGGATGACAGCAACCGAGTACACTGTGTAAGGACCTTTTATTGTTCTGCTATTAAACCTGTTTTGACATGCCTCCTCCCTGTGTTATGTGCTTGCGTGTGAGTCTCGCTTCCCCAGGTTTACGCTCACTCTCGTGCCCTCGGCTTACCCATCCTGGGTCATCACTACAGGATCGAGGTGGCGGACGCTAAGCTTTTACTTTGGGCAGCAGAATCAGGGAGGTTGTGAATTACTTTGTGCAGGTACAAGGGTACTTCAAAAAGTTTGTGGAAAATGGAATTAAAAGGTAAGTTTATTTTGGTGAAAAAATTAGAAATTTATGCATCTAGGGGGTTTTCAAAAATTCATGGAAAATGCATACTATGAAAAGTTATACATGGATTTCAAAACTTTTTTAGACCAAAATAGCCTTTTAATTCCATTTCCTACAAACCTTTTTAAATACCCTTGTATCCATGTAAAATAGGACTGAAGGGCTCTGACCCCTAAGTTCTTCCATTATTTCCTCTACTAATACTTTTTTTTAAACTTCTTATTTTGAGAAAAGATCTTACTCATGGAAAAGTTGTAAGAAAAATATAATTCTTCTGTGTGCCTTTTACAAAGATCAAATTTTTTTTGTTGCCATATAACTTTTTTACTCTTTCCACTCATGTACACAGATTATTTATGTCCTGAACCATTTGAGCATAGCTGCACACATCATGACCCTTTACCTGTTTGTATCTGTGTACATTTCCTAAGAAAGAGTAATCAGCTTTGGTGCTTGCATATTTTTTAATCTGTTTTATTTGAGAGGCAGATGGACAGAGATATCCCATCTGCTGCTTCACTCCCCAAATGCCCACAAAAGCTGGTGTTGGGCCAAGCCAAAGCCCTGAGCCAGGAACTCAGTCTGGCTCTCTCATATGAGTGACAGGGACTCAAGTGCTTGAGCGATTGACTGCTGCCTCCCAGGGTGCATCGTAACAAAAAGCTGAAATCAGAAGCAGAAGCGGGACTCAAACCCAGGCACTCCTATGTTTAATGAGGGCATCCCAAGTAGAGCCCCAGCTGCTGCGCCACACACCTACCCTAATGCTTTCATTTTTAATCTGCAGTCCGATTTTAATAATGTCCCTGATAGCATTTTCTCTACCTACATGAATGGAGCCAGTCCTAAATTGTGGATTGCGTTTAGTTGATGTGTCTTTTTAGTCTCCCTTAATCTGGAGCCATTCCTCAGCCTTTTTTTTTTTTTTTTTTTTTTTTGTCTTTTATGGCACTGATGCTTAGAGGAAAGTTCTTCAGCATGGGTTTATGTCATTTCCTCATGATGAAATTCAGATGACCCACCCTTAGCCAGATAGTCCTTCCCTGAGTTCTTTTTTTTTTTTTTTAAGATTGTATTTATTTATTTATTTGAGAGGTAGAGTTACAGGGAGAGGGAGAGACAGAGAGAAAGGTCTTCCTTCTATTGGTTCACTCCTCAAATGGCCGCAACGGCCAGAGCTGTGCTGATCTGAAGCCAGGAGCCAGGTGCCTCCTCCCAGTCTCCCATATGGGCACAGGGGCCCAAGCACTTGGACCATCTTCCACTGCTTTCCCAGGCCATAGCAGAGCTGGATCGGAAGAGGAACAGCCGGGACTAGAACCGGTGCGCCTATGGGATGCTGACAGAGGATTAACCTACTGTGCCATGGCGCCAGCCCCTCCCTGAGTTCTTAAGCTGTCAACATCACATGTTGGGTATACAGTGTCCATCTGCCTTTTACTAGTAATGGTCATTTTGATCACTTGGTTAAAATGTTGTCTGATCTCTCATGTATTAAAGCAATTTTTTTCCTTTGCAACTAGTGAGAAACTATTGTGATAGGTCCTTTGGAATATGGGACATGTTCCTCCGTGTTTCACATCTGTGGCTGGCTCTTGGCCCATCCAGTCCTGACAAGGATGGTGGCAGTGTAACAACTTCTAAGTCCACCACTTGTTTCATGTTTATCAGTCCGTGTCTTAAGGAGAAGCCCACCCCCTTTCTCATCTGTTAATCTACTTTAAAAAAATAAATGGTATAGACTCAAGGATTCCACTTTTAGTTACTGGGATATAACCTATTGCTGTCTTTTTCATTTTCAAATTGCCTTTGTCTGGTGAGTGTTCAAACTGATATTCCAGGCTCCTCTTGCAAAGTTACTCTCTTGTTTTCTTCAAGGAATTGTGTTGTTTTGGTTTTACATTTAGGTGTATGAGCCATTGGAAGATAATTTTTGTAGGTGGCATGAGGTATAGTGGATGTTCACTTTTTCTGTATGGATATGTAGTTTTTTTAACCTTTTTTTCCAGAAGTCTGTTTTTTTTTTTTTTTTTAAGATTTATGTATTTGAAGGGTAGAATTACAAAGAGGCAGAGAGAGAGAGAGAGAGAGAGAGAGAGAGAGTGAGAGAGAGAGTTCTATCCGCTGGTTCACTCCCTAGATGGCTGCAATGGCCAGAGCTGCACCAATCTGAAACCAGGAGTCAGGAGCTTCTTCTGGGTCTCCCACGTGGGTGCAGGGGCCCAAGGACTTGGGCCATCTTCTGCTGGCTTCCCAGGCCATAGCAGAGAGCTGGATCGGAGCAGCCGGAACTTGAACTGATGCCCATTTGGGACGCTGACATTGTAGGCAGCAGCTTTTACCGCTATGCCACAATGCCAGCCCCTGAAGTCTGCCTTTTCATAATTGCTGTGGCACCTTTTTGGGGAAGAATGCATTAACCATACACATATGGGCCTTTTATTTATATGTGTGTGTGTGTTTTTATAATGTCCAGCTGTCTCATATAGCTATCTCCATATAAAAGAGTTTGATTTTTTTCTTTGATTCCATCAACTGCTGAAACATGGATGTTAAAATTTATGGAATTATCTATTTCTCCCTTTAATTCTACTTCTATTCAAATTTCCTCTGGTATCATTTGCTGTTAGCTAAAATGTCCTTTAGCTGTTCTGGTAGTGCAGGGGTAGCTAAGGTAATTTCTTTTCGAGCAGCACAGAGCAGTGTGGTGAGTGAGGAAAGCAGGAGTAGATGGGTGGCCAGAGAGGCTTGCATCTTAGGAATAACCAAAACAGAAGAGGAAAGAGTTATGAGGCATACTGGTTATACTGGTTTTACCTGGCCATGAGGTTTCTAAGAAATCAGAAATTAGTCCCTGGATGAACAACAGTTACTTGATTATTGAGCAAGGATATACTTTATTATTATGTTAAGGCTGTTTTTCAGTGTTACTGATATTAATGAACATAAAGGCACTTAAACAAGATCACATATACAAAATAAATGATGATAACAAATAAAAGAACCCTATACCAACCCAGACATGTCTTTCATAATTCTCAGTGCTTGTTTATAACTGTTCACTGCCTTAATTTTCTGAACTTTGGATGTAAGACCTCAGAGAGATACAGCAAGAATAAATGGCTTTTCCCACAACACAGGGTATAATGCCCATTCATTGAGAGAGAAAACTGTGAGCTAAATGCTCTATTTTATGGATTGGAGGCATTAAGTAATAGCTGGAAAGTTCTGTTGAAATATCCTTGGCTGGCGCCGCAGCTCAATAGGCTAATCCTCTACCTGTGGCGCTGGCACCCTGGGTTCTAGTCCCGGTTGGGGTGCCAGATTCTGTCCCGGTTGCCCCTCTTCAAGGCCAGCTCTCTGCTGTGGTCCGGGAGTGCAGTGGAGGATGGCCCAAGTGCTTGGGCCCTGCACCCGCATGGGAGACCAGGAGAAGCACCTGGCTCCTGGCTTCGGATCAGCACGGTGTGCCAGCTGCAGCGCGCTGGCCGCAGCAGCCATTGGAGGGTGAACCAACGGCAAAGGAAGACCTTTCTTTCTGTCTCTCTCTCTCTCACTGTCCACTCTGCCTGTCAAAAAAAAAAAAGAGAAGAAAAGAAAAGAAAAGAAATATCCTTGGTGATCTTTGAAGTGTTGGTTTATTAAAGTGGAGAGTAAGTCCCATACCTAGAGTGTACTTTCGTACTCTGAAGGTGGGCAGAAATTTCCAACTGTGGACCTCCTGTCTGAGGGAGCTGTCTGGGAGCTCCCCGTGATCACAGCTTTGTCTCACGAGTCTGACGGCAGTCTCACTTTTCTTTGTGTAGATGTTTCTTTCTCAGTAAGATCGAGGAGAAGCTGCCCTCTCTCGCAGACGATCACAGCATGAGTGTGGATGAAGACGAGGATCCCCGGCTCAGCAGGGAGGTGAACACACAGGAGGAAGACATCTGCTCGCTGATCCAGAGCTGCAAGTTCTCCATGAAGATGCGGATGGCAGAGAGTGCTCGGAAGCAGGTGGGGGCCCGTGACCCTGCTTCTCTGTGGTGGGCCAGAGGCCACCTCAGTTAGCTTTTTCCCTTAACTTAGCTTTTCCTTGAAGTCTGAAGCTGAAAAATCAAATAGTGTGTTTTTTCTCTTTATAAGACAGCAAACATGAAGAAACACTTATACAGAAGGCATCTCAAGTTTGTTATGTGCTTGTTAATCATTTCAGAGTGTTTATTATTTGAAAAGCAAATAAATAACATCAGGTTTGATCTCATTTAACAAAATAAATGCTTGCCAGTAAGTTTCAAATTAGTTTTAGGCTCAGTTTGTAGAAATCTATCATTTAATAAGACCCTTTCTTGATACTAAGTATGCCTTGCTTAAAAGTTGCATATAATTCTTTAAATATATTATAGCTCATGTGACTGCTATTGCAAAGCAAAAAATGTAATTCTAAAAGAGAAATATTACTGAGAAATCCTGTGAAAATCACTAAGAAAGCTAAAAATCTTTCTGATGGAATGTTCAGTGTTCTTCAGCATTTTTCAACAATATATTCACATATAAATAGCAGCTAATTACTGTCAGTACCAGGAATACTAGAGGTGGAGGAACAAAGAATAATACACAGCTGAAGACCACAGAAAGCCTTCACTGGTTTCCACTTTACCTGCGCATACTCTTAAGAGCTCTTCAAAACTAGTGATTTGAATTTGAGTTTCACCTCTTCTTGTTGCCCACACTTCATCAGGTGCTGGAGGTGCTTTGTGGAGCATTGTGGAGACCGTAGCTAGACAGCAGCTTTGTGATAAGTAGCAAAGGCTAGTCACGTGGAAGGGTGCCCCTCAGGTGGGGGAAGGGAGAAAGCTTCCTGGGGGAGCCATGGTGTCTGAGTAGGGAATGGAGACCCAAGAAGGACCTGGGGACGCTTGGTCTCCTGAGTGCAACCCAGGTTGCATTGTAGCTGCTTCTGATTGGTTGGGCACTGTTGTGCAATTGAGCAACAAAGTCCTGGGAGCAAGATGGGCACAAGTGCCCTTGGGAGCAGTCACATTGACTGGGTGAGGAGACAGGGTGGCTGGGGAGGGCACACAGGAGGAGCAAGCTACTTACTAACTTGAGTGAGAGGCTGTCATTGGGCCAAGGGTTTCTCCTGGGGTTACAAAGTGTCTGGAATAAGACAGTAGTGGTGGTTGCCCAACTTTGTCAGTGTTCTCCTCCTGAAAAGTTGTAGACTGAAATGAAATGCAAAGTAGCAAGCTCCCAGCTAAGCAAAGAGGCAAGCTGCTACAAGGCAGACTGTGTGGGGCAAGGGAAGCGGCCAATCTAAGGCTTATTTGTAAGACAGCTTCATCTCTCCCACTGCCACCTGCCTGTCATCATGCCCCTTTTTCTCCTGTTAATGTAGAACAACTTCTCACTTGCCATGAAACTACTTAAGGAACTGCACCGAGAGTCCAAAGGAAGCACCGAGCGGCTGGTGCCATGGGTCCAGAGCTACTGCCGGCTGAGCCACTGCCGGAGCCACGGGCAGAGCCCGGCTGAGCGGATCCTCGCTGTGCTGAAGACCATCTCGCTATTGGGTACAGGCTGCTCTTGACCCTGCACACTGTCCACTGCCCTTCCATGTCATGTCCTGTGTGACATGTGTTGACCTTCATTCACCTGATGTTTGGCGATTACATCTCTGTAGTAACTTCAGTAAATAAGCAGAGTGTGCCTGAGAGGGTGATGTCATTTCCTTGGGACTACAGCATAAGATTTGGAGCTGTGGTTTTTTTTTTTTTTTTTTTTTTTTTTGATAGAGTTAGACAGTGAGAGAGAGAGACAGAGAGAAAGGTCTTCCCTCTGTTGGTTCATCCCCCAAATGGGCGCTACGGCCGGTGCTGCACTGATCCAAAGCCAGGAGCCAGGTGCTTCCTCCTGGTCTCCCATGCGGGTGCAGGGCCCAAGCACTTGGGCCATCCTCCACTGCCTTCCCCGGCCACAGCAGAGAGCTGGACTGGAAGAGGAGCAACCAGAACAGAATCCAGCACCCCAGCTGGGACTAGAACCCAGGATGCCGGCGCCGCAGGTAAAGGATTAGCCTAGTGAGCCATGGCGCCGGCTGAGCTGGGGTTTTTAAGAGTGCTATTGAGTACGATATTTGGTGCTTTTATATATAAGCTACAATGGAAATTAAGATTTTTTTCTTTTTAATACTTGATGAAAATACAGCCCTAATAGTTTAAATACTTTGAGAGTAATAAGCAAGTAAGATATAAAAGATTCAACATGAAACCCTTTTGCCTTCCTAATTCTCTTTTCATTATAATGTAGCCTTCAGGACCGAGGGGCAGAAAAACGTGTAGAGGCATGGGTCCAGATCTGATGGCCCTGCTGGAGCCGGGCATCCTGGCGTACCTGGCAGCACTGATAGTGGATTCTTCCTCAAGGCAGTGTTGTGCCCAAGTGTCAGTCTCAGCGAAAAGTGCTCAAAGGAGAAGCAGTCTTTCCTCAGTGACCCCTCTCGGAGAACCATCATCTGATGCATTAGATAACTCTGTGGGGTGCCGAGTAGGTTTGTATTTTATGACAGCCTTGTGAGGCAGGCAGAGCCAGTAGCAGCGACCCTGTGTCTGAGGAGGTGCCGGCAGAGCACTGTCAAGGGCTAGTGAAGCTCCTTGCCCTGCACATGAGAACCTGAGTTTTCAGTGCAGCAGAGACTGTGACTTTGTCATCTGTAATCCATAATATCAGTTCAGAAACCCACTCTGGGTTAGCAGTGTGTATGCATAAATGCCTTGTTAAGAGCCATTTTCTGTTCTTTGAAAGACAGAATTAGGGGCACTGACAACAAGTGAGGTAAAAATTCAGAGTTCTAATTGCTTAGCCTCTGTGTAACCTGATATGATTCACTCTGACAAAGAACCTTTCTCATGAATGAGTGAGTTTAAGAAATTCCCTAAACAGAATTTGAAGTCGGTTTCATGTACCTTCAAAATGTATTCTAAACAATTTCTTAATGGAAAACCAGTTTTGTATACAATGAATTTCTTATGTTTCTCATTTACTTCAGTACCAATCATACGGTGTTTTTTTGTTTGTTTGTTTGTTTGTTTTTAATTTTAACCTAACAACAGATGAACACAACATTTCAAGCTACTTAAGCAAAAATATCTGGGCTTTGTGTGATCAGAACATCCTCCTGGGTACAACATACAGGATCATGGCTAATGCACTCAGCAGTGAGCCAGGCTGCCTGGCTAACATTGAAGAGAGCAAGGCCAGAAGAATTTTGGAGCTTTCTGGATCCAGTTCAGGAAGCATAGAGATGGTAATGAGGGCGGGAAGGTTTGGGTGCTGTTGTGTGTTCAGTGTGCAGCCCCCAGGCTGCAGGGGAGTAATGAAGTATTTCTCTGTGTTCTTAAAATACAGTTGTGCACAGCCAAGTTTCTTATGTGGAAAATTGACAGATTCCATGTGTTTCCTGTTTATTTGAAGGATAAAATTTTTTAGTATGAAGAATGAGAAATTTTCATTGGATTGATGTGACAGCTCTTTCATGAACTTTGTTAATGCAATTTCCCCAGCAGTCGCCATTCAGACTTCCCACCAGCCTGGGGGACACAGCAGCTTCTCCTCCTGTTTTGTTCAGTGCTTGCTCTGCTTGGCTTTTGTCAGACTGTTTGGGACTGTCGACAGTTACCTGCCTTCTTTTCATCAGTGGGGTAGTCTTGCCTTCTCCTTCCATGATGCCATCAGGGTCTCGTGGAATTGAGTGGAAGGCACGATCTTCTGTCTCTTTCTGAAGCTCCTGGCAGAGCTGCATGACCCTGCTGGCTGGGTCCAGCTCCATGAGGCTCACGGACTGTGGGGCCCGTGTTCATCTTGGTCCTTTCTGCTTGACTGCTTGTTCTGTGCTCAGACAGACCCTCACTGAGATTGCTTATTCCCTCTCAGGGCAGACTCTCCTTTTCCAGTTAACTTGCTTTCAGCGCATGGTGGAGCTGTTGATTCCTTCATAGGTCACAAATCAAGTATTTTCCCTTCATCATCACACGTGGGAAGTGGAGGCCTTTGAGCAGGCTTCAGTCTCACCCATGGGTTTTTCGGGGTCTGTGTGAATTCCAGGTGATCGCCAGTCTGTACCAGAAAGCATTCCACCATCTCTCTCGGGCCGTGCATGCCGCCGAGGAGGGGGCTCAGCCTTCCTCCGGGGGCCTGGGGCCCACAGCTGGGGTGGCCGATGCCTATATGACCCTGGTGGATTTCTGTGACCAGCAGCTACGCAAGGAGGAAGAGAATGCATCGGATGAATCACAGAAGAAAGAGACAAGTGAGTGTCCTGTGACATCAGCATAGTCTAAAGAGTTTTGTAGATATTTTAGGATTCCTACTTGTTTTTTGTTTCAAAAGATTTATTCATTTGAAAGGCAGAGAGAGAGACATAGGAGACAGAGATCTTCCATCCTCTGGTATACTCCCCAAATGTCTGCAACATCTGGGGTTAGGCCAGGCTGAAGTCAAGAGCCAGGAACTCCATCATTGTCTCCCAGATAAATGTCAGGGGCTCAGGTACTTGAGACCATTATCTGCTGCTTTTTCAGGGACATAGCAGACAGCTGGATTGGAAGCAAAAGAGCTGGGATTTGAACCGATCCTCCAAAATGGGATGCCAGCTTCTATAAGCAATGGCTTAACCCACTGTACCACGATGCTAGCCCCTCCTATTTGTTTTTAAATGACAGTGCGCTTAAAAATTTATTCATTTGAAAGACAGAGTGACAGGGAAAGAGAATGAGGGCACAAATTCTTTCACCCACTGATTTACTGCTTAAATGGCCACAACAGCCAGGGCAGGGCCAGGCCAGTCCCAGGAGCCCTAAACTCCATTAAGGTCTCCCATGGGGATGACAGAGACTCAAGTACTTGGGGCTATCATCTACTATTTCCCAGACACATTAGCAAGGAGCTGGATTGAAAGTAGAGTAGCCAAAACTCAAACTGACACTCAGTGGCAGCTTAACCCTTTACTATAACACCTCCCCAAATGAAAATCTTGTTAAGAAAAGGCTGTTGTCCTCTTCAGAGAAAGTGGCATCTCCCTATAACACAAGCCGTGTTTAGGTGGAGTTCAGCTGTTTTCTCTATTTTGATTTGAGTAATTTACTGTTTGATGTTTGCTGCAGTGTTGGTGGTACTCGCTCATGTGGCCTGCCTGTTCCTCCTGGAATAAAGTCAGTAACCTTCAGTTCCCACCCCAGGATGCAAGCTATGCTTCATGCAGAATGACGGCTCTTGGAAGGTTCAGACTGAAGAGAGGAGCATAGAAATGGGTGCTTTTTGTTGATCTGAAGTGGTAGCTAGGAAGAGAACAATGACAGGCTACAAAATAGAAGCCAAAGAGTGAAAACACAGTTGTTGCTGAAGTAGATATATTGACCATTGTTTTATTGTTTGCTCTCCTTGGTAGCTGTTCATTCTATAGACCTGCAGGTGTATCCAGCACTTGTGGTGGAGAAAATGTTGAAAGCTTTAAAATTAAATTCCATGGAAGCCAGGCTGAAGTTCCCTAGGTTACTGCAGATCATAGAGCAGTATCCAGAAGAGACCTTGAGCCTCATGATAAAAGAGGTTGGTATCTTTGTTCTTGCGAGCAGCAGGGACCTTACAGAATGTATTCTGACTCATACACAGATGTGTCAGGGCGTGCAGCGCATGTATTTCACCTTTTCCCAGCTCTTGTTGCGTTCTGTCACACCTGAGAACTTGGGTGATTTAAAACTAGTATGAAGAATGTTCATATTTACCCGTTTTCCTCTGTGGGTGTTGATGAGAATGCTGTGTCTGATGAACAAAAGACCCGAAAACTTCCAGGAGGGGCACGTGTGGGGCAGAAATGGGTTGTGTCTGTGGGAGCTGGTTGCCCACACCAGTGCAGCCATGGTCTGTGACATCAGTTGGTGCCCAGGGAGAATGAAGAGGTTTCCGCTTGCCTCCCCACCCCCAGTGACATCTGTGGGGCTCGTGTGGGGGACACCTGGCTGCTGCAGCAGCTGAGCTCCTGACCTGTGGACGCTGCTGGTGAGCGGAAGTGCAGCGCCATCTGAAGTCTCCCTAAGCCTACGTGTGCAGTGGGGAAAAGGTCCAGCCTCTGAGCTGAAAGCTCAAGAAGGTTGTGTGGACCTGTAGCCACGCCCTCCACCTGCCCAGGGACTCTGAAGGTGGGCTTTTGCAGTCGCAAGTAATTTAGATGATGAAGAATTCAGATCGAAGTAAATTCAGAAATGCAGTTTATATGTGTTTTTCTTAAGGATAAGGGAACAAATAGTTACTTTTCCTCAAAATAATATTTATTATAAGCATATTTATTTATATATGGTAAAAATAGCACTTTGAATTTGTGAGGAAATAAATGGAGTGTCACCCTATTGTCCAAAATCGTCCATTGTCAACGTTGTAGTGACACCTGGTAGGCACTTGGCGACAGCATGGCCAGACCTGTGTCTCCTTCCCCGTCGTGGGCTGCATGGATGGCCGCTTGTCTATTGTCCCCACGTGTCCTCTGTCCTCAGCTCACAGATGCTGTTAAGAAACCTGCCCAAGCTTACTCCTTATGCCAATACTCCAAGTGTGTCTGACTTCATCTTAGAAGTAACACCTTAAAACATTAGAGGAAAATATGAATATATTTCTAAAAACAGTCTTGGAATAAAGAGACAAAAACCAGAAGCCATGAAGGAAAATAATTTAACACTTCTATGCCAGAGGAAAAAAGAATGCTAAAAAGAAAGTTAAAAACTTCGGGGTGGGGGCGGGGAAGTACAGAAGGGAAGTGGTTTACAATATATATGTGAGAAGCGGAGCTGACTGCTCCAGTCTCTAAAATAAGTGGTCACAGGAGGCCAATTGCAAATGGTCAAAAGAAATGCATGTATAATTAAAATGTATAAGGCAAATAAACATGGAATGTTCAACTTCGCTAATAATGAAACATGAAAACTTAGACTTTTTTCCTTCTTGGATTGATTTCAAAAATTCAATGTGTCCAATCTTGGCAAGGATGTTGGAAAGTAGTTACTCTAATAGTTTTAAGAATTACAAAAAAGTGTACGGAATATGGCAGTGTGCATTACAGTTGTTATAATAATTTTACTTCTAGAAATTAAAAAAAATAATTTGCTTGAAAGGCAGAGAAAAAGAGACAGATCTCCCTTCCACTGGTACACATTGCAAATGCCGTCAACAGCCAGGGCTGACCAGCCTGAAGCCAGGAGCCAGGAACTCTGTAAAGGTGTCCCCATGTGGGTGGCAGGGTTTCAACTACTTGAGGCATCACTACTGCCTCCCAGGGTGCACATTAGTGTTAAACTGGAATTGGGAACCAAGCTAGGACTCTATGCCAGGCACTCTGATATGAGGTGTATAAGGCCCACCCTAGGCCAGATACCTGCTCCTGTTTCTCAGAATCTATGCTTTAGGTATATAGCACAAATCCAGAAAGATTGTGGCACAGTGAGTTAAGCAGCTGCCTGTGATAAAGCATCCCATATTGGAGCTCCAAATTGAGTCCTAGCTGCTGCACTTCCTATCCAGCTCCCTGTTAATGGCCTGGGAACGCAGCGGTAAATGGCTGAAGTGCTTGAGTCCTAGCCATCCAGGTGGGAGGCCCAGATGAAGCTCCCAGCTCCAGGCTTCAGCATGGCACAGCCCTAGTTGTTGTGGCCATTTGTCTCTCCCCCTCTCTTTCTCTCACTCTGCCTCTCAAGTAAATAAAATTAAAAAAAAAATTTAAGATTTATTATTTATTTAAATGCAAAAGCCGGGAGCCTAGAGCGTCTTTCAGGTATCCCATGTGGAAGTGTAGGTGCCCAAGCACTTGTGCCACCCTCTGATGCTTTCCCAGGTGCATTAGGGAGCTTGATCGGAAGTGGAGCAGCCAGGGCTCGAACAAGTACCCACAGGCGATGCTGACATCACAGATAGCAGCTTAACCCACTACACCAGTACACTGACCCCTAAATAAAATAAAGCTTTTAAAAAAAGAAGAGGAAACTATAGGGATGTCCATGGTAGCATGATCTGTAAT
Organism: Oryctolagus cuniculus; assembly: GCF_964237555.1. Taxonomy (NCBI): domain Eukaryota; kingdom Metazoa; phylum Chordata; class Mammalia; order Lagomorpha; family Leporidae; genus Oryctolagus; species Oryctolagus cuniculus. The sequence continues at coordinate 71,994,508 of NC_091437.1, read as the reverse complement.
AGTAAAACACAAAAACGATTGAGAAATTTCCCTGTATGTTCATCACAGAGCAGCTGTTAAAAGGACTGGGGTAAACGTAAGGAAAACCAGTAACACTATGATGAGATTCCATTCTCGAAAACAAAGGCCATGTCTACACAGATACAGAAAGCATCTGGAATACTCCAGTGGGTACTTCAGCAAAAGAGGGCTGTGGGACAAAGGATTTTAATTTTGAGCTTCAGGTTTATGTTTTTGTTTGTTTGCTTTTTACTTTAGACATGTAGTTGGGGCTACACCAGTGTTAACTGTTCTATTCACTAGTAAGTTGTGGCTCTTTGTGTTCCAGATGTCCTCCATTCCTTGCTGGCAGTTCATCGGCTGGACCAGCCACCTTGTGGCCCTGCTGGACAAGGAGGAGGCCATAGCTGTCCAGCACACTGTGGAAGAGATTGCCCATCACTACCCACAGGCCATTGTCTACCCATTTACCATAAGCAGCGAAAGCTATTTCTTCCCAGAGACATCCACTGGCCACAAGAATAAGGAGTTTGTGGCAAGGTGATACTACAGAAAAATCAGTTTGATTAAATACTATAGGGCATACAAATGTGTATGATAAAAGTTACAGATGGAAGCTTGTGTTTGCCTTCATGTTAAGTAGAGCTCTCCTTGAATAGAAAAATCTTAGAAATCTGTTGTTTGAATGTATGTTTTTCAGGTGTGTTACTTCCTATAGAATTTATTTTTTCTTTTAATAACATTTCCTATTACGGTGTTATTCACAAAGCATCCTACCCTTTGCTGGTAATTAATGATCTGGTTGAGACTGACCGGAGGAGGTGTTTTTTTTGTTTTGTTTCGTTTTTTTATTTGACAGGTAAAGTTAGAGAGAGAGAGAGAGAGAGAGAGAAACGTCTTCCTTCCTTTGGTTTACTCCCCAAATGGCCGCTATGGTCAGCACTGCGCCGATCCAAAGCCAGGAGCCAGGTGTTTCTTCCCAGTCTCCCATGCAGGTGCAGAGGCCCAAGCACTTGGGCCATCCTCCACTGCCCTCCCGGGCCACAGCAGAGAGCTGGACTGGCAGAGGAGCAACCAGGACTAGAACCGGTGCCCATATGGGATGTTGGCACTTGCAGGCGGATTAGCCAAGTGAGCCATGGCACCAGCCTCTAGAGGAGGTGTTTTTTTAATAAGCTCCTGAGATTGTCCTTTAGTTAGAAATAGGAGTCAGTGAAATGCGTTCTTGTCCTTTTCCCGACTTCAGCTGATTTGTGAGTGGAGACAGTTGACATAGCAAGCAGGGGTATGTGACTCCTGCGAGAATACTTGGTAAGTGCATGGTGTTTCAGGTGGGAGGGCAGCAGCACGCTGTCCCAGTTTGTGCATGCACCACCTGCTGCCTGCCACAGTGTGCTCTCTCTGCAGAGCCAACTGCCAGGAGTGATTATTTTTTAAAACAAAGGAAGAGAGAAAGATTTGAAAGAAAATGTGACAAAATTATGTTTTCTTTCATAAATTCAGGAAATATATGAATCAGATTGTATATACCAAGATGTTGACGTTATTCTAAGATTTGCTTTTACCTTATATAAGAACACTCCATAGAATAGATACTTTGTGCTTCCTGTAATACTGAGATGGAACTGTTAAATTGCTCCCTTCCTGGAGTACTTAATTGGTTTAAATATGCTAATATATGTAAAAATATATTATATTTAATGTCAATATAATTATAGGGTCCATCACATATATAATTTTGTAATATATAAATTACATGTTATAATTTATATACTTAAAAATAACACATATACACACATAAATAGGCCTGCTCTTTGGATGATGTTTAATTCCATAAACTTTTTTTTTTAAATAGGATTAAAAGTAAGTTGGATCAAGGAGGAATGATTCAAGATTTCATTAATGCCCTAGAACAGCTCTCTAATCCTGATTTGATCTTTAAGGTAATGGAACAGCTTCTAGCAAGTAGAACGTACAACTTGGTTAAACTTTAAACTTACTTGCAAACTAGCTTGATTTTTCTCTCTCTTTTTTTTTTTTTTTTTCCTGCATAGGACTGGACTGACGATGTAAGACTTGAACTAGCAAAACCTGCTGTAAATAAGAAAAACATTGAGAACATGTATAAAAGAATGCATGCAGCCTTGGGCAACCCACAGGCTCCAGGCTTGGGGCCCTGCAGAAGGAGGTTCATCCAGGTATGGATGGGTGCGGTAGCTGTGATGATGATGGCGACTTCATTGGGAGCGGAAACAACCCATCAAACTCAATCTCCTATAAGACTTACACCATCACTCATCTAATGAAAGATGCCTCATACTAGGCAGTGTTCCAGGTAGTGCAGAGACAAAGGTGACAAAACAAAATCTCTTCCTGCGACTCTTAACTCAGGAGGCAGAAGGGAAAGGAACAGTTAAATACCAGGAGTAGTTTCTAGTCCTGGGGATGGCCCCACATGACCTGAAATAAAGTGGATGAACTCAGAGCCACTGTGCTAGGAGGGAGAAAGCAGTTGTATAAATTGTTCAGAACGGGCCAATACTTAGAGACAGAAAGTAGTTAAGTGGTTTCCGGGGTCACAGGAGTGAGGAATGGCGAGTAACTGCCAATGGGTATAGGGTTTCTTTTCTCAGGTGATGAAAATGTTCTACAATTGATGTGATGGCTTCGCAATTTTGAATACGCTGAAAACCACTGTTCCGTATGGCCAGTCTCCATTACTGGAACTTACATCAGCTGTCCTGGTGCGAAAATGGCCCCACACAGTGCATGGGAGAGTGGGTGTGGCTGGCGGCAGTCCGCAAAATCCATTTATGAAAACAAGCCACAGCCTGGATGTGGCCTTTAGGCCAGAGTTTGCCCAATCTTGTGTTAAACAAATTAGCCAGAGCTGAAAAGCAGGTGGCTTGTCCTGTGTGGGTTGGGAGCAACAGGGTAGAACGGAGACCAGGTCTCCTCACCCAGCAGGAGCTGGGCTGTCCTGTGAAGGGCTGTGTTAGGGCATTTCCTCTCCTGCAGCTAGCCCTGCCCTGCCCTGCCCTGCCCTGCCCTGCAGTTTGAAAATATCCTCATGTGGAAGAGCCCCACACACCCCCAGCAAACCCCGCATGTTATCTCTTCCAGTTCCTGGCCACCTGCTTTTCCTGCATGCTGGACACCACAGATGGTAGTCTAAAAATCTGTCAGCGTGGACCATCGCGCCTCCCAGCTGCCACCACTGCACACACCCCCTCCCAGTCAGGCAATTTGTTTGAAATTTAATTTCTAGTACCTTGGAGAAATCTATCCAGAACTTTGTAGCTCATCACAAATCAATCAGTAATTTTTATCAATTAAAAAATAACCTACCAAAATTAACTTTCCCAAGTTTGATGGTAGAATATTCTTCAAGACTGTGTGCCTTTCAAATACAGTGATGCTGGTTATGTTTGGGAACCAGCTCATCATCTTCTCAAGCATTTGAGAATTGTAGATTGTTTTTATTTCTCTCTTTCTTTTCCCCCTTCCTTTCTTCCTGCCTCCCTTTTTTCTTTTGAGATTTATTTATTTATTTTGAAAGTCAAGAGTTACAGAGAGGCCGGCGCCGCAGCTCACTAGGCTAATCCTCCGCCTGCGGCATCGGCACACCGGGTTCTAGTCCTGGTCAGGGTGCCAGATTCTGTCCCGGTCGCTCCTCTTCCTGTCCAGCTCTCTGCTGTGGCCAGGGAGTGCAGTGGAGGATGGCCCAGGTCCTTGGGCCTTGCAGCCGCATGGGAGACAGGGAGAAGCACCTGGCTCCTGCCTTCGGATCAGCGGTGCAGTGCGCCGGCTGCAGCAGCCATTGGGGGGTGAACCAATGGAAAAGGAAGACCTTTCTCTCTATCTCTCTCTCACTGTCCACTCTGCCTGTCAAAAAAAAAAAAAAAAAGAAAGAAAGAAAGAAAAGAAAAAAGAGTTACAGAGAGAGGGAAAGACAGAGAGACACCTTGTCTGCTGGTTCACTCCACACATGGCTCAACAGCCAGAGCTGGGCCAGGCCAAAGCCAGGAGCTTCATGTGGGTGGCAGGGGCCCAAACACATGGACCTTCTTCTGCTGCCTTTCCCAGGCCATTAACAGGGAGGTGGATTGGAAGTGGAGTAGCCAGTATGCTTACTGGTGCTAGTATGGGATGCTGGTGTCCCAGGCAGTGGCTTTTCCCGCTACACCACAATGCCGGCACTGTTTCTCTACTTTTAATACATTTACATAGCAAAGAAGAAATTCTGTATATCAGTTTTCTTATAATGGGCTGTCTTAAAATAGAGTATATATTTCAAATATACAAGATTTATATTGTATATAAATTGTTTTTAAACTTGGTAAAAATGTTTCAAATTAAAAATGGGTACATCTTGACAACTACAAAGTTACTTGTTAGTAATACTCTTGAGCCTTTTTTATTTAATCAGGTTTATAATTTAGATAAATATCTGAGTAGGGACTAATTCAAAGATGTGAATTCCAAAGTAGAGTACTTATAATAATAACAGTTACTAGAAATATTAATTTAAGTAATATTTAGACTGGGTTATGATGCAAAACAATGGCTTAAAAGATCCATACTAAGGAAAGTAGCATTCTTTGATGTTTCTCTTCAACTCATTTGAAGAATTATGGACTATTCATTTTTATTGAGTTACTCCTTTTATTTTGTTGTTTTCAACTTTGTTCCTAATTGTTTGTGTCATCATAATAATGTAGACTCATGACTGGACAATGGACACAAAGAGGTTAAATGACTTTGCCAAGTTTTTAAAGCCTTCATTAGAGTTTATAACTAGAAGTCACTAGTAACCATGACCTTTCTAAAGGAGCACAAAAAACAAAGGCAAGCTCCAGATGTTTAGAGTATTCAAATAGTCGAGGAAAGCAAAACTATAAATCTTAAAAGCACAAAAGAAACCTGTATAATTGGGCACTTGTTTATTTATAATAAGTTGCATTCATAAGCTTAGAACCTTTTCCAAAGTTCAGACTGAACATTAATCCTTATGGTCAATTACTATTAATTTCAGGCCTTTGGAAAAGAATTTGATAAACACTTTGGGAAAGGAGGCACAAAGCTGCTTCAAATGAAGCTCAGTGACTTCAATGACGTTGCCAACTCACTACTTTTCAACATGAGCAAAGACTTGAAGCTGCCTGGGAATCTGAAAGAATGGTCACCCTGGCTGAGCAACTTCAGAGTGGAGTTCCTAAGAGATGAGCTGGAGATTCCCGGTGAGCTCCCCGCGGGGTGGCTGGCGGCACTGGGGTCTCCTGCTTTCTGAAGTCACGAGACTGGCATCTTGACAGTTACCTGTCTTTAAAAGAATTCGAAATTTCACTGTATTTTTTTGTCATTAGGAAAATCCATGATTACTATGAGCTAGTACACATTACTAAATGTCTAATGAGATCATATTTACTTCCCTTCCTGACCCAAACAAGTGTTCAGACACCCTTACATCAGCCCTGGCCACTGACAAAAATGTTTCTTTGTTATTAGCAGCCATGCAATTACATCCCATCAGTTTAAAGAAAAAACTGTAAATGAGGTGTCCAGTGTGCAGCTTGGCTCTCCTTGTGATGACCTTGTGTTGTTCATTGCATGCATTTTTTTCTCTGCGGAATTTGCTCTGTAAGAATAGGGAGCTTATTTCCATTAATCACTCGAATTGAGAAATAGTAGCATTTAAGGAAATGTAAGTCAGTTTTGTTTAAATATAAGCTTTGGGTAAACAATTATTATATTAGATTAGCTCTTCTTAAAATTAACAAGGGCTGGCATTGTGGTGCAGTGGGTTAAGCCACTGACTGCTCCACTTCCAATTCAACTCTTTGCTAATGTGCCTAAGAAAGTAGCAGAAGATGGCCCAAGTGCTTGGGCCCCTACACCCACATGGGAGACAGGATGGAGTTTCAGGCTCCCAGCAGACAATTGCAGACAACTGGGGAGTGAACCAGTAGATGGAAGACCTCTCTCTCTCTCTCTCCCCCTCCCTCCCTCCCTCCCTCCCTCCCTCTCTCTCTCTCTCTCTCTCTCTCCTCCTCTCTCTGTAACTCTGCCTTTCAAATAAATAGATCTTTTAAAAGAAATTTAGATTAACAACTATGTTTTAAAATACAGAGGTCGTACAACCAGCTGTGTGTGAGCCAGACTCTGGTTTGTTCCAGGTCAGTACGATGGCAGAGGAAAGCCACTGCCGGAATACCATGCTCGGATCACAGGGTTTGATGAGAGGGTAGGTATGGGTTGATGGTGCATGCTGGGTAGTTCTGCAGTTACGAGAACATGTCTTTTCTGAAGAGACGTCTTCCCACACTGCTCTCAAATGTACAGAGTTCTCTGATTCTGTTATGGACTGTGTTTCTGAACACAATGTCCCCAGCATTTCAGTGTCAGTCGTACTCAGGGGTACAGGAATCTGGGAGAGTAAAGCATGTGTGTGCATCCTCCATGAACTCTGTGTAGCGTTGCCTTACTGCAGAAGGTGTGCAGGGTGGCTCTTGCTTGTTGTGAAGGATGTCCAAGTTCACCAGCAGTTTTCTGTAAGCAGCGATACAGAGTTCTGTGGGCAGAGCACTTGGGCATGAGCACGTAACAGAAGTAACTTGCTGGCCTACTCAGCTGCTGGTCTGGGTTCTCTGATCTCCTCTGCCACCTGTCTTCAGAGGGAGGCCCCTCTTTGAGGAATGCACGCACTCATGCTTGCTTTTCCTTCTTTGCCGATGACGTGATGGGGTAGTCTCAACTGCACCGGAACTGTTTCATTGATTCCTACAGGTAAAAGTCATGCCTTCTCTCAGAAAACCAAAGCGCATCATCATGCGAGGCCATGATGAGCGAGAACACCCTTTCCTTGTGAAGGGTGGCGAGGACCTTCGGCAGGACCAGCGCATCGAGCAGCTCTTCGAGGTCATGAACATCATTCTGTCCCGTGATGCCGCCTGCAGCCAGAGAAACATGCAGTTAAGGACATACCGAGTGGTGCCCATGACTTCCAGGTGCGGCCATGCAGATCCAAGTGTGAGGATGTGTCCCTGGGCTGGGCGTAGGTGTCTCTGGACAAAGTGCTTTCTGTCCCACAGCAGAGGACCCTGGAGAACTTAGAAATGTTGGGAAACCCCGGGGGTGGGGCCCCAGAAGTTGGGACATGAGAAATCTATTTTGTTTGATTGTGTGGAACTTTTCTCCTAGTGAAGCAAAAGCAGTTTGGATTCGTGCTTGCCCATAAACTTTTATTCTCCTTTTCAGATTAGGGTTAATTGAATGGATTGAAAATACTTGTACCTTGAAAGACCTCCTTTTGAATAACATGTCACGTGAGGAGAAAGCATCTTATACCAGGTAACTGAAGGCTAACTGCCCCTCACACCCACCCCACCCTGCTTCTGCCCAGGTGTCATTTCCTTCTGTAGGGTGGGCTCTAGGGCACTTTCTTCCTCATCACATTCCCAGAGATGAAGTGGTGCTCCCAACACCCACCCTGGCCTTTGTTTGTTTGTTCTTTCTTTCTTTCTTTTTTAAGATTTATTTATTTGAAAGGCAGAGTTGCAGAGTTACAGAGAAAGAGAGCTTCAATCCGCTGGTTCATTCCCCAAATGGCAACAATGGCCAGGATTAGGTCAGACCAGAGCCAGGAGCTTCTTCCAGGTCTCCCACATGGATGCAGGGGCCCAAGCACCTGGGCCATCCTCCTGCTTTCCCAAGCATGCATATATATATATATATATATATATATATATATTTATTTATTTATTTATTTATTTTTTTGACAGGCAGTTAGAGAGAGAAAGGTCTTCCTTCCGTTGGTTCACCCCTCAAATGGCCACTAGGGCTGGCGCTTGCGCCGATCTGAAGCCAGGAGCCAGGTGCTTCCTGCTGGTCTCCCATGCGGGTGCAGGGCCCAGGACTTGAGCCATCCTCCACTGCACTCCCTGGCCACAGCAGAGAGCTGGACTGGAAGAGGAGCAACTGGGACAGAATCTGGCGCCCCAACTGGGACTAGAACCCAGGGTGCCGGCACTGCAAGTGGAGGATTAGCCAAGTGACCTGCGGCGCCGGCCTTTCCCAAGCATATTAACAGAGAGATGGATCGGAAGTGAAGCAGCCTGGACTTAAACAGATCCCCATATGTGATGCTGGCGCCGCAGACCAAGGCTTTACCCACTGTGCCACAGTACCGCTCCCCGGCTTGCCCTTTCACCTCCCTCTTGCCTGACTGAATGATCTAAGTGGAGTGCTAGATACTAAGTAGTAGTTGTGAGTATTATACTACAGTTTTTTAAAAAAGTATAACTTTGAAAAAGAACAACCATGAAGAAAGGAACTCAGTGATATGGTTAGCAGCTAGCATGAAATTAAGCACTTTCTGTGTCCTAGCACTGTCCTAGGTTTCACAGCCTTCTACAAGGTCCACTCTGGTTGTCACTTCCACATGAATAAGTGGTATAGCTGGAGTTATCAGAGATGAATTCTCTGCATGCTTTTTACTTTTATTCTCTTTGCCTTATCTCCACTTTCTACAACAGACGTGTTTTCTAGTCAGGTGAGTTTTTAAAATGTGTGTTTTGTTTCTGTAAAGAAAAATAAGGACAGCATGATGAGAGATCTTAAAGGTAGAGCTGACAGTTTTTGGTGATGAACTATAAGGTGAAGGAAGAGGAAATAGTTAAAAGTAGCCTAGGGGGCAGTGCTGTGGTAACGCAGTGCTGGCATCCCATATGGGTGCCCGTTTGAGTCCCAGCTGCCCCACTTCTGATCCAGCTCTTTGTAATGGGCCTGGGAAAGCAGTGGAAAATGACCCAGGTATTTGGGCCCCTGCACCCACATGGGAGATCCAGAAGAAGCTCCTGGCTCCTGGCTTCAGACCTGCCCAGCTCCTCCCATTGTTGCCATTTGGGGAGTAAACCAGCAGATGGAAGCTCTCACTCACTCTCTCTCTGTAACTCTGCTATTCTGCCTTTCAAATAAGTAAGTCTTTAAAAAATAAAAATTAAGAAAATGCAAATATTTGGGGGGAAAAAAAAGTAGATTCAAGACCCATTTCTCCTTATTGTGCTCTCATTCTTTCTGGAAAGTATTTGAATAAGACCCATATTCTCATCAGCCAGAGGGTATCTGTAAAATTAAGCATATTCTTAACCAAACTCATATTCCTGGGTAATTGGGACTAGATATGGCACTGTTTACCACCTTTTAGTTCTAGACACTTTTAGAGTGCTTTGCCTGGAATTGTTCTTATCCCCTAGGAGACAGGCAAGCTGGTGGAACAACTTCCTGGTGTGAAATTGAGCTGTCCATGAGGCGCTGAGGCTGGAGCAGGGCCTTGCCTCCTGTGTGCCTGTGCCTTGCAGGGCCTTGTGATTCAGGGTGGTGCTTGGTCAGCACAGGTGCAGCTGACTTGACAGTTTTTAAGACACTCAAATTATGTGATATAAATATCCCTGCTTTCAAGAGGAATAGTATGTGATGTGTGTATTTGTATATATTACTGCATATGAAGTGACGTTAAATTGGTTAAATCTAAAAACGTTAAAATTGGTTAAATCTAAAAAACAATTGCGTAAATATTGAAAACAAACACAGAATGGTAAACATTATCCCTGACTACACATTTGGGCCAGCATTGTGGTACAGCAGGTAAAGCCACCACCTGGGACACTGGCATCCCATATGGGAGTCAGTTTGTGTTCTGGGCACTCTATTTCCAATCCAGTCCCTGCTAATCGCTTGGGAAAAGCTGCAGAAAATGGCCACCTACGTGGAAAACCCAGATGAAGCTCCTGGTTCCTGACTTTGGCCTGGCCCAGCCCTGGCCATTGTGGCCATCCTGGGGAGTGAGACAGAGGATAGAAGATCTCTCTTTCTCTGTCTCTCCCTCTCTGTAACTCTTTTCAAATAAAAAATTCTTTAAAAAGTAAATATAAATAAAATGAGGGATTTCTAGCCACCTGTTACTTAAAATCATTGCTGTTTTTCCCTTAGTTCTGCAGTTTTACAATCTAAGGCTTTTCATCTTCGTTAGCACTAGGAGAGAGCTCAGATGAAAATGGAGTGTTGTGTTTGTGAAATTCACTTATCTGTGATTCAGAAAAAATTCACCTGTAGTGACTGAACTGCCAAATCACGTTTGCAATTGTTCTGTCTTTGGATCTTCATAGAAAAACTGTTGAAGCTTTTGGCACAAACCCGAAAGTTGATAAAATGTGCAAATATTGCATCATTTCCTGCCCCTCAGGTACTGCCTTTTTTCTATGAAACATGAACAGCTTTTGAAGCCCAATTTGAGCACCCATTGTCATTTCACACAGCACTTTCTTGTGCACACTATGGCTGTACGTGCCTCCCCATCTGGGAAGTGGTGAAGTGTGGCAGTGATAAGGGAGAGGACAGGCCTAGCCCGTGTTCGACAGATCCCACACAGGCTTTGTGTCTGAGCGCTCGCGTGCTGACCTCCTGCCGGCCTGCTCGCAGCAGCCACGTGTCGAGCTGTTGCCTCGCTGTCGCCCTTTTCCTGGTGAGAGTCTCGGAATTACACACCTGGGGAACAAGCATTTAGGTTTATCGCATCTTGGGCCTCTGTATGAAGTGGGAGATTCATCAGATGTGATTATTTTGGGCCTGGATTTTTGCGTAGGAAATGGCTTGAGATTCTGTATGAGTAACTAAGAATGCATAATAGCTAGATCCCGAGTAATGTGGGATCACTGTATGATAACATCTGATTAAAATCATGTTTCCTACTTCTACACTATTTTTCAGTGACACCTTGGTGATCTTTGCCTCTGAAATCATGAAGTGCTAAATATCTAGCTGATACTAACTCCCTTTTACTTATTGTTAGTGACTCCAAAGCACCGATGTGTGACTACAGTGAGTGGCTGACAAAAATGTCGGGAAAGCGTGGCACTGGCGCTTATATGCTAATGTTTAAGTAAGTTTTGTTCTGATTTTCCTTTTGTATTAACCAGTTCATTCTTCTTAAAGTTACTTATTCACTTGTGATTCCTAGAAAGCTTTGCCTCAGAAATGTTCAAAACCTAGTTGATATTTGAGCTTCATTGTAAACAAAGAATTTTAAAATTAGAATCTCCAGTCACAGGAATTCTGTTGTATGAGACATTTCCTTTCATTAAATCATAGGAGAGCTAATCGGACTGAAACTATCACAGCCTTCAGGAAAAGAGAAAGCAAAGTGCCCGCTGACCTCTTAAAGTAAGTATCCTTGTGAGGCTCGCGCCCAAGCCGGCGGCACAGCCAGGTCCACAGCTGCTGTCTCTCTGCAGGCGCGCCTTTGTGAGGATGAGCACCGGCCCCGAGGCCTTCCTGGCTCTCCGCTCCCACTTCGCCAGCTCTCACGCGCTGCTGTGTGTGAGCCACTGGGTCCTAGGCATCGGGGACAGACACCTGAACAACTTCATGGTGGCCTTGGAGACGGGGAGTGTGATCGGAATCGACTTTGGCCATGCCTTTGGATCAGCTACCCAGGTGTGCTGGCCTCTCTTTTTTTCCAGGCCACTTTAGAAGCATCCTAGGGCTCTGTGTCACCCTCCAGAAGTGGAGAGTGTCTCAAGAAGTGACACGTGAGGTGGGTTTTGCCGTGGTCATCATACTTGACATTCTTGCAGAAGGAACCATCTCGGCTCCATTCCGGCCTTGTTCAGACAGATCACACAGGCTGTGCAGATCAGTTTTGTCATGAAGATGAGGATCTGAGCTTTATAAAGCCTCATAATCAAGCTCTCTTGCACAGGATGTGACACAGGTCTCTGGTCTGACAAAACCCTCTGAATGTGACTCCCTGCCCCGCTGCGTGTTCCCACGTGTGCAGGCTTTTGCACTGGGAGGTGGCACGAGCTGAGTTGACTGCTCTTAGGCACTGGAATGCGCCTCTCTCTAACTGGTGTCCAGGAGGGTGGAGTTGAGATTCTCACTCATGTGAACAGCAGCGTTGCCAATGTGTTTCATGTGTGCCTGTTACTGTGGACATTGCTAATCTATATTTCTTCTTGCATGGATATTTTTTCTCTTGTTTAGTTTCTGCCAGTCCCGGAGTTGATGCCTTTTCGCCTAACCCGCCAGTTTATCAATCTCATGTTACCCATGAAGGATACGGGGCTTATCTACAGTGTCATGGTGCACGCGCTGAGGGCCTTCCGCTCCGACCCAGGCCTGCTCACTAACACCATGGACGTGTTCATAAAGGAGCCCTCCTTTGACTGGAAGGTAGCTTTCATTCTGCCACCCTGCACACCTGTGCTGTGGCCTGTTGTGTCACAGCAACACAGCAAGTCTTTCCTAAAAATTCCCAGGGTTTTGTATGGCAGTTCTTAAAAACTGACATTTGGGGGTCATGTGGCCTGAAAACCAGAGGAGAGACAATAATCCTCACTGGAGAGAAATGTAGCTTCAGTTGCCTTCATTGCTGCCAGGAGAGGGCACGCAGACCCCGCTGGGGCTGGCAGCCCCTGTGTCTCTGACACAGTGTTCAGTTTGAAAGCCATTCCACGTGAGCTCTTACTTGACCAGCAAGCAGACGGTGCTTTCCTAAGTCTCCAAGGCCATCCCTAACACCGCCCCTCAAGAACGAAGCCTGGCGGTGCTGTCCTTCCGGGGGGTGACGTGGGGCAGTGCCACCACTGCCCTCGGACAGAAAGCTGTAGAGTGCTTCCCAGTTATAGGTACTTGTGTATTGTTAGGTAATTATGTGAGTTATTCTGTGTGAATGTCGTAAAGCTGTGTTCTCTTCTTTTAGTGTTTTGAAAAGAAAATGCTAAAAAAAGGAGGATCATGGATTCAAAAAGTAAATGTAACCGAAAAAAATTGGTTTCCCCGGCAGAAAATACGTTACGCTGAGAGGAAGTTAGCAGGTGCCAACCCAGCGGTTATTACTTGGTAAGATTGTAATTTGTGGGAAAAAACCATAACATAGCCCCACCCTGCTACGGTTTCCTAATGGGTGGATGTACGTGCAGAGCGCTGAGTGCCTTACCTTCAGCTGGGCTGATGGTGTCACTGTCCTCGTTTTATCCACGAGGAAAGCGGGGCTTCCCCAGCCAGGGTGAGACCCGTGGCTCTGAAACCTGCACGCCAGCCCTGCGAGGACCTGCAGCCTTGGGCACAGAGGCTGTGGCTTCTCCAGTGGCCAGCTACGTTACCCACAGGACGAGACAGGCACTTGGATTTGCTTTTGTTCTGCAATGTGTGTGTGTGTGTGTTCTTCATACGTGTGAAGAACATGGCGTGGGCCTGCTTGCTAGATGACAATCCAAGTGGGCTGGCATTTAGGTCAGCCTTCCAGTTTTTCTCATGTTAAGGTCGAAAGTAAATAGAAAATATAGAGAGAACGTGCAGAGAAGAAAAGTAGTTGGGCTTTATAGTTAAGTACATGTCAGTCTTTGGTCAGCTCTTACGTGTGCGTGTGTATTTTATTTATTTGAGAAGCACAGAGAGATGTCCATCTGCTGATTTACTCCCCAAATGCCATCACAGCTAGGGCTGGGCCAGGCCAACAGGGGCTCCATCTGAGTCTTCCATGTCGGTGGTGGAGACCCAGCTACTGGAGCCATTGCCTGCTGCCTCCCAAGGTCTTCATTAGCAGGAAGCTGGAGTCCGGAGTGGAGCCGGGCATTGAACCCAGGTGCTCTGATGTGCAGACAACTCAACCAGTTTCTCAACTATTAGGCCAAATGTCAGCTTGTTTTTGACAAGGATGCCAAGACTATCAAATGATCTTTCCAACAAAAAGGCCCTGGTGGAAGAATGTAATTGGATCTCTGTCTCACGCTATCTACAAAAATTAACTGAAAATGGATCAAAGACTAAATGTCAAAGTTAAAACTAGGGGCCAACATTGTAGTACAGTGGGTTAAGCCACTGCCTGCTCTGCCAGCATCCCATATTGGAGCATCCATATGGGCCCCTTTTGCTCTATTTTTAATCCAGCTCCATGCTAATATGCCTGGGTAGGCAGTGAAAGATGGCCCAAGTACTAGGACCCCTGCCACCACATGGGAGACCAGAATGGAGCTCCTGGCTTCAGCCTGGCCCATCCTCAGTTGTTGCTGGCATTTAAGGAGTGAACCAGCAGATGATAGATCTCTATCTCTCCCTCTCCCTCCTCTTCCCTCCCTCCCCCTGCTTTTCACATTAAAAAAAAAATTCCTTTTTTTTAAAAAAATTAATTAATTTATTTTTTGACAGGCAGAGTGGATAGTGAGAGAGAGAGACAGAGAAAGGTCTTCCTTTGCCGTGGGTTCACCCCCACAACCTACGGCCGGTGCACCGCACTGATCTGAAGCCAGGAGCCAGGTGCTTCTCCTGGTCTCCCATGGGGTGCAGGGCCCAAGCACTTGGGCCATCCTCCACTGCACTCCTGGGGCACAGCAGAGAGCTGGCCTGTAAGAGGAGCAACCGGGAGAGAATCCGGCGCCCCGACCGGGACTAGAACTCGGGGTGCCGGCGCTGCAGGCGGAGGATTAGCCTAGTGAGCCACGGCGCTGGCCCTTCCATGACCTTTTAAAGACCTTTTTAATGCTTGGATTCCAAAACCTCTTGTACCAAAATAAACATCTTTGAATTCCATGTTCTGCAAACTTATTGTGTTAACTCGTATCTAGCATAGGTAAAAAATAAATAAATAAATAAATAAAAACTCTTGCAACTCAATAATTGACAACCCAATTTAAAAAATGACCGGAGGGGGGCCGGCGCCGTGGCTCAATAGGCTAATCCTCCACCTTGCGGCGCCGGCACTCCGGGTTCTAGTCCCGGTCGGGGTGCCGGATTCTGTCCCGGTTGCCCCTCTTCCAGGCCAGCTCTCTGCTGTGGCCAGGGAGTGCAGTGGAGGATGGCCCAGGTGCTTGGGCCCTGCACCCCATGGGAGACCAGGAAAAGCACCTGGATCCTGGCTCCTGCCATCGGATCAGCATGGTGCGCCGGCTGCAGCGGCGGCCATTGGAGGGTGAACCAACGGCAAAGGAAGACCTTTCTCTCTCTGTCTCTCTCTCACTGTCCACTCTGCCTGTCAAAAAAAAAAAAAAAAAAAAAATGACCGGAGGAATCAAATAGGTATTTCTCTAAGAAAGATATACAACTGCCTAGTAAGCACGTGAAACAAAAAAATGTTCAACATGACTTGTCACCAGGGAAATACAGATGAGACAACACTTTACCCACTAAGCTGTGTTTAATTTTCAAAGAGGGTACAGCCAGTGTTAGCAACATGTGGAGAAACAGGGGCCCTCATGCACTGCTGGTAGCAGTGGAAAGTCTGGCAGTCGCTCAACACGTTAAATGCAGACATAGCATTTGACCTGCAGGTTAAGCAGATGCCGCCACACTAACGCCCTTTACCTTCTATTTTCCTAAACGTCCAGTCTTTAACTTCAAGGTTAAGAGCAAGAGGAAGTTGGGTGAGGATTGAGAAGGAACATTTCGCAGGATAGCTTGGAGTGCAGGCCCCACAGGAGGGTGATGTACGGTTTGTATTTTGATGTTTGTTTATTCTTCTTTGCAGTGATGAGCTACTTCTGGGCCACGAGGAGACACCTGCCTTTGGGGATTTCAGGGCTGTAGCTGGCGGAAGCAAAGATCACAACGTTCGTGCCCGAGAACCACAGAGTGGCCTTTCTGCAGAGACACAAGTGAAGTGCTTGATTGACCAGGCCACGGACCCTAATATCCTGGGCAGAACCTGGATCGGCTGGGAGCCCTGGATGTGAGGTCTGCTGGGGCCAGCAGACGTGAAGCGTGGGTGGTTTAGCGTCTCCGAGCACAGTCACTTTGAGACGCGTTCGTGTTGCCTGTGTCATAGGTTGTTGTTACTGGGGTGATATTTCATGGAACAGGTGCATCATAATTTGTTTATCCATTCACCAAAGGGTGGATATCTGAGATGTTTCCATTTTGGGACTATTATGAATAAAACTGATATGACAAAAAAAGTCTCCTAAACTTAAATCAACAGCAATCAATAAGCTGACTTTCCTAAAGCATGATAGAGAAAAAAATCACGTTAGTGACACAGTATTGTAGCATGGCTTGAAATCAAGATCATGATGAGTATACAAATACTGGTGTGTATCAAAGATGATACAGTATAATCCAAGATTTGGGCAGTAATAAGATGTAACTAGAAAAATGCGTATCTAGGGTCATGTTCACTCACTGCATAGGACATACTGGAAATAGCACTTTATTGCTAAGCCCTTATGAAACTAAAGCCAACAGCATAATCAAATGATAGCAGGTAGAGCTGTGACTATGGAGTATCAGAAGTGACTGCATTTGATGTGTTTTTTTTTTTTTTTTTAAGATTTATTTATTTTTTGAAAGAGTTACAGAGGGAGAGACGAGAGAGTTCTATCCACTGGTTCATTTCCCCAAAATGGGTACAACTGCTGAGCAGGCCAGGCTGAAGCCAGGAGCCTGGGACTCCATCCAAGTCTCCCATGTGGGTGGGAAGGGACCCAAGGAAGTGGACCACCTGCTGCTGCCTTTCCAGGCACACTGGCAGGGAGCTGGATCAGAAGTGGAGCAGCTGGAACTTGAACCAGTGCCCATAAGAGATGCCAGCATTGCAGATGGCAGCTCACCCTGCTGCCCCACAATACCAACTCCTGCATTTGATGTTTTAAGATTTTTTTTTCCTACTAGTTTTGACATGTCATGATGGAGTTGCTCTCTGGAAGAGAGAGTCTATTTGGAGAGGGAAAACCTGGGTCTCAGGGTTCCTGTTGCTCCCCTGGTCCTCAGCTGCAGGGCAGGTGGTGGCGTGCTGCCTGCAGGTCTCAGAGCATCAGCTGCGGCACATGGGGCAAAGGCAGCAGCGCTTCATGCCTCAGCCCTAGGAAAGCAGTGCCTCTGGCACAGCAGGTCAGCTGTGAGAGGCGGAGACAGCGTGCACCCCACCTGCCTCCTGCAAGCCTGCAGTGCCTGCCACTGCTTGCAGATTGGCTGTTAGCTCCTTGTTACTGGTTTTTTTCTTCAAACATCTGTGTTTGGAAACTCTTACAAGATTTTGAGAAATGGTAATGTGTGTAACAAAGTTTTTTCCAAAAATAGTGCCAAAATCTTTGTATGCAGTTTCGAGTATAAATGTTCATCTTACACAATAGTTCATTATATTACCTGCCAAATTTATCCTGATGAATACAAATTGATTGAATGTATTATGACATCAAAAATAAACATTTATGTTCTCAAAAAGTGGCAAAAGAAATTTCATCTTTTTTTTTTTTTTTTTTTGAGGTTTATTTTATTTGAAAGGATTACAGAGAGATCTTCCATTCACTGATTCACTCTCCAAATGGCCACTACAGTTGGGGCTGGGCCAGGCTGAAGCTGGGAGCCAGGAACTCCATCTGGGTCTTCCAGGTGGGTGGCAGGGATCCAAGTACTTGGGCCACATCCCTCTAATTTCCCAGGCACATTAGCAGGAAGCTGAATCAGAAGCAGAGCAGTGGAGAATCAAACCAGGGCTCTAATATGAGATCCAGCATTGTAGGTGATAGCTTAACAAGGTATGTCACAATGCTGGCCCAGAAATTTCATCTTTTTTTTTTTTTAATCATATTGCACAAGTATGATTTTAGAATACCAAAGTTTTTTTTAAAAAGATTTATTTTGTTTATTTGAAAGACTGTTACAGAGAGAGGTGGAGAGAAAGAGAGAGAGAGAGAGAGAGGTCTTCCATCCACTGGTTCACTCCCTAGATGGCTGCAATGGCTGGAGCCATGCTAATCCAAAGCCAGGAGCCAGGAGCTTCCTCCAGGTCTCCCATGTGGGTGCAGGGGCCCAAGGACTTGGGCCATCTTCCACGGCTTTCCCAGGCCACAGCAGAGAGTTGGATTGGAAGAGGAGCAGACGGGACTAGAACCGGCACCCATATGGGATGCTGGCGCTTCAGGCCAGGGCTTTAACCCGCTGCCTCACAGCGCTGGCCCCGAGAAATTTCCTCTTTAAAGAAAAAGAAATGATCTTGTGAAAGCAGTCTTCAAAAAATTCATGGAAATGTGTATTATGAAAGTAGTTCATGGATTTCAAATTTTTTGACACAAAATAAACTTTGTCTTTTAATCTCTCTTTTTCACAAACTTTCTGAATTACCTTAGTGAAAAAAAAATTGTTTTTGTTTTTAATTAATTAATTACTTTCAAAGACACAGAGAGAGAAAGATCCTTCATCTCTGGTTTGCTTCCCAAATGGACACAATGGCCTGAAGTGGGCCTGTCTGAAGCTAGGAGCCAGGAGCTTCGAATTCTGGGTCTCCCACATGGGTGCAGGGGCCCAAGGACTTGGTCATTCTCTGCTGCTTTCCTAGGCACATCTAGAGCAGCTGGGACTCGAACTGGTGCCCATATAGGATGCTAGTGCCACAGGCGGTGGTTCACTCACTACGCCATAGCACCTGCCCCTGTGAAAATCTTGTATATACATAACTAAGGAAACAGTTTTTGCTATAGTACAGACATACCAAAGCAGCCTACTTGGGAGTCTTGTTGATCACAGTGTATTATTTTTTGCAACCTTTATTGGCTAGAATTTGTGCTTGGATCCCAGTAATGCAGCCTTCATTAATTGAATCACCTATGCCACGTGAAACCCTGTTGTATTTTGTTTTTAAGATTTATTTATTTGAAAGGTAGAGTTACAGGGAGAGAGAGGAAGAGAGATGAGAGATCTTTCATCTACTGGTTCACTCCCCAAATAGCCGCATCAGCCAGGGCTGGGCCAGGCTGAAGTCGAGGGCCGGGAGCTTCATCTAGACCGCCCATGTGGGTGCATGGGCCCAGGCACTTGGGCCATCCTCTGAGGCTTTCTCAAGCAACCAATATGGACACTGGTTCGAGTCCCGGCTGTTCTACTTCCAATCCAGCTCCCTGCTAATGGCCTGGAAAAGCAGTGGAAGCTAGGCCATGTGCTGGAGCCCCTGCACCCACATGGCAGACCCAGAAGAAGCTCTTGGCTCCTGGCTTTGGATCGACCCAGCTCTGGCCGTTGTGGCCATTTTGGGAGTGAACCAGTGGATGGAAGACCTCTCTGTCTTTCCCTCTCTCTGTAACTCTTAAATAAATAAATCTTTAAAAAAAAAAAAAAGTCAACGCTTTGTTGGACTCAGCTGGGAGCACACACATCCAGCTCAGACTTTTTAGTACTTGTTCATGTCCCTGAATGATCCCAAGAGCACCATTATTGATTTCAGCCAAGTAGATGAATTTGTGCAAGCATGGAATCTGGATAAAGAGGAGTAGCCTTAGTTCACCAAAAGAGGCACTTGTGGTGGTGGCTACCATGTGGAGAGCAGGGGTCTAGCATCCTCATTGTAATAACTCTAGTGACATCTACCTCGGCACCTTGAACTTGATTCTGGAGACTTAAGGAAAAAAATGCCTTGGTCGCCAGTGGGTAATAATCAGATGGGCACTTTCAGTGTCTGGCTGCTTCTCCAAGGTGAGCTCTTGCTTCATCGCCTTACTGCGGGTGGGCGTTCGTTTAACTTTGCAGGTGAGATGGTCACAGCACATCGTGGCATGGTATGAGTTCCTGTGGGATTTCACAGCGATTGCAATCGCAGCTCGTTAATCCTTTGAGAGTCCCAAGACAGAGGGAGGGCCGGGTGCATTTGGTTCTACAAATGTCAATAAAAAGAGTCACATTAATTGTCTGGCTTCCCAGTGTGTGTGAAAGTTACGACTGCACTATACTATTTTTTTTTTTTTTTTTTTTGGACAGGCAGAGTGGACAGTGAGAGAGATAGAGAGAAAGGTCTTCCTTTTGCTGTTGGTTCACACTCCAACGGTCGCCGCAGCCGGCGCATTGCACTGATCCGAAGCCAGGAGCCAGGTGCTTCTCCTGGTCTCCCATGCGGGTGCTGGGCCCAAGGACTTGGGCCATCCTCCACTGCACTCCCAGGCCATAGCAGAGAGCTGGCCTGGAAGAGAGACAACCGGGACAGAATCCGGCACCCCGACCAGGACTAGAACCCAGGGTGCCAGTGCCACAAGGTGGAGGATTAGCCTATTGAGCCGCGGCGCCGGCCATGACTACACTATACTAAGTGTGCAATAACATTGAGTCTTGCCTCAGTGTTGATGACTGCTGACCGGTCGGGGTTGTGCTGGCTGGAGAATTTCTTAAGACAACTATGAAATTTGCCACATCAATCACCTCTCTTGCTTTCACAGAGAACAGTCTTTACCAGTAGATTCCATCTCAAGAAATCACTTTACTCACCCATGAGAAGCAACTCTTCATTCTTTCATTTGATCATGAGGTGATGCCTTGCAAATAAATAAACTGCCTTAGCCACTAATAAGAGAGCCAGTGTGGCCTTAGAAACTTTGAAGCCAGGAGCTGACTTTTCTTCTGTAGCTATGAATGACCTGTATGGCGCCTTTTCCAGTATAAGACTGTTCTATCAAGAAGTGGTCATCCAGAAGGAGATACTTTTCTCTGAAGGGAGGAGAGAACTTCACTTTGCTTATGGCTTTGTCTAAATCTGGAGTTTGTGGGTTCAAAAGGCTTCTGTAGCCTCAGGTGATCACTGACTGACTTCCCATGCAGGACCTCTCTCCTCAAAGAGATGTATTATGAGAGTTAACAGTAAAACTTGTTCCAAAGATTTTTTTGGTTTTGGAGTATTAAGTAGAAGATATTCTTAAAAAAAAAGATTTATTTATTTGAGAGATAGAGTAGGCCGGCGCCGCGGCTCACTAGGCTAATCCTCCGCCTTGCGGCGCCGGCACACCGGGTTCTAGTCCCGGTTGGGGCGCCGGATTCTGACCCGGTTGCCCCTCTTCCAGGCCAGCCCTCTGCTGTGGCCCGGGAGTGCAGTGGAGGATGGCCCAGGTGCTTGGGCCCTGCACCCCATGGGAGACCAGGAAAAGCACCTGGCTCCTGGCTCCTGCCATCGGATCAGCGCAGTGCGCCGGCCGCAGCGGCCATTGGAGGGTGAACCAACGGCAAAGGAAGACCTTTCTCTCTGTCTCTCTCTCTCACTGTCCACTCTGCCTGTCAAAAAAAAAATAAAAAATTAAAAAAAAAAAAAAAGAGAGATAGAGTTACAGAGAGTGGGAGAGAGAGAGAGAGAGAGAGAGAGGTCTTCCATCCGCTGGTTCACTCCCCAAATGGCCCACAACAGCCAGCACTGCGCCGATTCAAAGCCAGGAGCCAGAAGCTTCTTCCAGGTCTCTCACGTGAGTGCAGGGGCCCAAGTCCTTGGGCCATCTTCTACTGCTTTCCCAGGCCATAGCAGAGAGCTGGATTGGAAGAGGAGCAGCCAGCACTAGAACCGGCACCCATATGGGATGCCGATGCTTTTAGGCCAGGGCTTTAACCCAATGGGCAACAGTGCCAGCCCCTGTAGTCCTTAAATACAAGGTGTCTTTGGGTGAAAAAGACCATTCTATCTACAGTGAAAAACTGTTTCATTTTTTAAGGAGGCCAGATTGACTTTCACAAGCATAGCTATTTTTGTTTATTTGTTTTTAAGATTTATTTGTTGGGGCCAGTGCTGTGGCATAGCCTGTGGTGTTGACTTCCCATGAGTGCTGGTTCAAGTACTAGCTGCTCCACTTCTGATCCAGCTCCCTGCTAATGTGCTTGGGAAAGCAGCAGCAGATGACCCAAGTGCTTGAATCTCAGTACCCATGTGGCAGACCCAAAATAAGCTCCTGGCTCATAAATAAATCTTTTTAAAAAACTATATTAGGGATTTAAAAATATGTTTGTTTATTTTACAGAGAGGCAAAGACAGAGAGAAGTCTTCCATCTGCTGGTTTACTCCCCAAATGGCCACAATGGCCAGGGCTGAGCGAATCTGAAATCAGGAGCCAGAAGCCTTTTCTGGGTCTCCCATGTGGGTGCAGGGGCCCAAGGACTTGGGCAATCTGCTGCTGCTTTCCCAGGCCATAGCAGAGAGCTGGATCAGAAGTGAAATAGCCGAGACTCAAACTGATGCACATATGGGATGCTGACACTGCAAATGTCCTTGCTCAAGGGATTGATTTTAGCTCCTTTGTCAAAGATAAATTGGTTGTAGATGCCTGGATTGATTTCTGGAGATTCTATTCTGTTCTGGTGGTCTACACATTTTTTATTTTTTTAATTTTTTTTAAATTTTTTTATTTTTTGACAGGCAGAGTGGACAGTGAGAGAGAGAGAGAGACAGAGAGAAAGGTCTTCCTTTGCCGTTGGTTCACCCTCCAATGGCCGCCGCGGCTGGCGCGCTGCAGCCAGCACATTGCGCTGATCCAAAGCCAGCAGCCAGGTGCTTCTCCTGGTCTCCCATGGGGTGCAGGGCCCAAGCACCTGGGCCATCCTCCACTGCACTCCCGGGCCACAGCAGAGAGCTGGCCTGGAAGAGGGGCAACTGGGACAGAATCCGGCGCCCCGACCGGGACTAGAACCCGGGGTGCCGGCGCCGCAAGGCGGAGGATTAGCCTAGTGAGCCGCGGCGCCGGCCAGTATGGACATTTTGATGATGTTGATTCTCCCAACCCATGAACATGGAAGATTTTTCCATTTTTTGTGTGTGTCTACTTCTATTTCTTTCTTTAGTGCTTTGTAATTTTCATTGTAGAGATCTTTGACATTCTTGGTTAAATTTATTCCAATGTATTTAGTTTTCTTTTTTTGTAGCTATTGTGAATGGGATTGTTCTGAAAAGTTCTTTCTCAGCCCTAGCACTGCTCATACAAAGGCTATTGATTTTTGTGTGTTAATCTTATACCCTGCCACTTTACCAAACTCTTTTATGAGTTCCAATAGTCTCTCCGTGGATTCTTTTGGATCCCTGATGTATAGAATCATGTCATCTGCAAACAGGGGTAGTTTAAATTCCTCCTTCCCAATTTGTGTCTCTGACTTCTTTTCCTTGCCTAATGGCTCTGGCTAAAACTTCCAGGACTATATTGAATAGTAATGATTAGAGTGAGGATTCTTGTCTGGTTCTGGATCTTACTGGGAAAGCTTCCAGTTTTTCCACATTCAGTAAGAATGTGGGTTTCAGTAAGAATGCGGTCAGTTTGTCATAAATTGCCTTGATTGTGTTGAAGAATGTTCTTTCTACACCCAATTTGCTTTAGGTTTTCATCATGAACGGGTGTTGTATTTTATCAAATGCTTTCTCTGCATCTATTGAGATAATCATATGTTTTTTCCTCTGCAGTTTGTTAATGTGGAGTATCACACTGATTGATTTGCAGATCCTGAGTCATCCTTGTGTGTGTCAAGGATCTGCCATTTCTTCTAGGTTTCCTGATTTGTTGGCATACAGCTCTTTGTGGAATTTCCTGTGATTCTTTTTATTTCTGTGGTATCTGTACATTTCCTTTTCATCTCGATTTTATTGATTTGAGTCTTCTCGCTCTTTTTATTTTGTTAGTTGGACCAATGGTGTATCAGTTTTGTTTATTTTTTCAAAAATCCAGCTTTTAGTTTCACTGATTGTATGTTTCATTGTTTGATAGTATCCCATAAATCTCCAATGCTGTTTTTAATTTTTCTAATTTCTTCTTTCTTTTTTTTTTTTTGGTCTGACTGAAAAATTTCCAAAGATTTGTCTTCTAGCTTGTTCATTCTTCTGCCTCACCAAATCTGTTGTTCAGGCTTTCCACCTCATTTTTTATTTTGATCTATTGAATTCTTCATTTCTAATATTTCATTTTGATTTCTTTATCTCAGTTTCATGGGGAAAATTTTTATTCATGTCATATTGTGGATTTACTTCTGATTGTTTCTGAGGAATCATGTGATTTTTTGAATTCCATTTCAGATATTTCCTCAATCTCTACATCTTCACATTCTAATACTGAAATGTCATTGTGTTCCTTTTGGGGAGGGGAGTTCATGTTGTTTTCCTTATTCTCATTTCTTGAATTTCTGCCTTTATTTTTTAGGCATTTGTGGAGATACTTGTTGGTTTTTCCTTCTGATGGTTTTTATCTTTGGACTATTCCTCTGTGGCTTAGTGGAGTGTCTGCTCTTTCAGTGAATATTCAGAGGTGGGTGATAGGTGTGGCCAGGGAGCATCAAGGTTGACGCCCAAGTTGGGTGTGGTAGATGTCTTTTTTAATCAGAAGGGAGGGTTTGACCCACTCTGTTGGCATAGTCACACCCTTACCTCCTCTCTTCCAAAGGGAGCAATGCCCAGGTATTAGCCCCCAGTAGTTGCAATATTCATCTGCATTGCCTTGAGAACCACATAAAACACGTGTGCAGTCCTCCGTGTGAGCAAGGATCCCATTGCAATGACCCACCCCAGGCAATCAAGGAGCTCTGAGCATGTGGAGCCACTCACAGTGATTGACCAGAGAGCTAGCTATACCTTGCACCCTCTCCTATAGTCACAGTATTCCCACAGTCTCAGCACACAAGTCTCCCAGAGTCACGGGGTGCTGCACTGCTCCATCCCGCTACTCTGTCCCATCCACAGAGAGGCGGAGACTCTCCCAGAGGCAGCTCCTGTGGGTGCTCCACCTAGGCAGTTTGAGCCCCAGAGCCTGTAATTCATTGGGAGCCTGGGGGCACTTCACAGTCCCATGTGGGTGGCCAGCTCCATGCCAATCATCCCAGCCAGACTCAGACATCTCTCAGCTGTTTGCTGGGCACAGGGATATGAGCTGGCACAGCTGTTATGTATGTCCAAAATGGTGCTTGCCCTCTCTCAGTCTTGTTGCTGGATGCCAGGACAGGGAGAGAGAAATGTGCCCTTTTTTTTTCCTCTTGGTTGGGAGATACCCTATCTCCCACAGGGCTCCAGGTTGGACTCAGTCCGGGCTCCCCCCACAGCTATATCACCACTGACAAGGGCTGCTGCAGTCTGGCCTCACTGCACTGTGCAAAGCTGGCACGCCATTTCTCGACTGCGGGGGTCCTGTGTGTGCCTGTGCTCGGCTGTGTGTCCACACCCTCCACGCGGGTCACAGCGTCCCTCTTCTTCTGTGGAATTTCCATAGCAGTTTTCTCCCTAACTCGTCCCTGAGATTGCACTCTCTCCACTTTTTTTTTTTTAACTTCCCCTCACCTGGAGCCATAAGCTCCCTCCCTAGTCTGCTATCTTGGAATTCGACTGCTGTGGTTTCTGACATGGAGATGATCATTAGGTTATGGAGGGAGCAAGAGTTTTCTCATTCTGGCAGCTTTCAAGGCTGTCACTTGGTGTCTGGTATTAGAAGTTTTGCTATAATGTTTCCTAGCGTGGATTACTTTGCATTTACTTAGTTTGCTGAGCTTCTTGGATGTGTAGATTCATGTCTTTCATAAACTCTGTGAAATTTTGGCTATTTCTTCAGATGTTTTGTGTGCCCTTTCTTGCTTCCTACTGGAGTTCAGCTTCGCTGTGCTGCTCTGCTTGGCGGTGTCGGGATGCTGTGCTCACGTTTTGTCACTTCACTCTGTGTGTGTGTGTGTGTGTGTGTGTGGTGTGGTGTCCACGTTGCATCCCTGCTTGCATCATTTCAACCATCTGACATTCAAGTTTGCTGATTCTCATATGTTGTTGTTACCCGTTAATGAGTTCTTCCTCTCAGCGACAGAACTTCCGTTTGGTTCCTTCCCATAGTTCCTGTCTGTCTATTGGCAGCCATGCCGCACCCTCATGGTTTCCTCGCATTCTCTGCTTTGCCATAACTGTGGCGTGGCTTTCAGAGGGGCAGTCTGGGTTCCGTCAGGGTCCATTTCTTAGTCATTGCTTCACAGGGTGATCCTGCGTATGGGTCACCCTTTCCTGCTTCTCTGCATGCTTCATAAACTTGTTTCAAAAACTAGACATTCGGAACATTAATGTGGCAATTCCTCAAATCCGATTTCCCCCTCCCCAGGGCCAGTGCTGTTTGTTGTGGGCTTTTGTTATTACTTCAGTGACTTTTTGAAACTGCTTTTGTAAAGTTTGTGTTCTTTGTGGCCTGTGACCACGGGAGTCTGTGTCCCATTAGCCCCAAGGTCAGCCAGTGTTTCAACACAATTACCTTCAGGGCCCAAAACACCCCTCCTCCTAATAAGAAAGAAAAGAAAAATCAAACCCATGCCAGCCTTTGCAGATGGCTGTGGGGTGGGAGCCGCTTTAGCTCTTAGCCAGCCGGTGTAGACTTCTGCCAGAGCTTTTGCTTCTGCAGTGTGTGCAGCCAGAAGTGGCCACTCCAGGGTTTGGAGGCCTTTTGTGAGCGCACGGCCCCTCCTGGGCCTGTGTGCTGCCTATCCACCCATCTGCTAGGCGAAGGAGCATTTAGAAGGCTCGATTTCCCTGCATCCCCTTTCCCGGAGTTTTTGGTCTTTCTGTTGCCTGTCTCAGGCTGCTGCAGCCAGTGCTTGCCCTCTGTCTGCTTTCGCAAATGCTCACATGCCACCCTTTGCTCCAGGCCTTCAGGGAGCTTCTGGCCAGGGCCAAGTGCACAGCTGATGCCCACAGATTTTGCCAGCTGTTTTTGAGGCCAGGGCCCTGGAGTTTCCTGCTTCACCAGTTTTGGTGATGTTACTCCTCTCATGTTTCTTGAATTTTCTAGTTTGCTCTCAGAACTTGTTCTAACAGACATTGATTTTTAAAATATCACTCATGGGGTAAGGCATTCTGTGCACTTTGGACACTGTTATCCCATATTGGGGTGCTTGGTTCGAGTCCTGGCTACTCCACTTCTGATCCAATTTCTTGCGAATGTGTACCCTGGGAGGAAGCGCGTGATAACTTGGGCCCCTGATACCCACATGGGAAACCTGGGTTCAGAGTTCCTGGCTTTGGCCTGGCCCAGCCCTGGTTTTATGGTTGTGTGGGGGAGTGAGCCAGCACATGGAAAATCTGTGTTCTGTCTCTCTCTGCCTTTCAAATAAAGTTAAAATAAATAAGTAATCAAAATAATGTACCACTCTTAAGCATATGTAAAAGGAAAATATAAGCAAGTACACGGCAGGTGGGACACCGACCCGCAGGCTCCACACGTGTTCTCTGTTCCGGCTACGTCGCTGGAGTCTGGAGGCTCAGTCTGTTCATTCCAGAGGCTGAAGTGCATGCAGAATTTTTTTATTCCTCATCACGTTTTTTTTTTTCTTTTAATTTAATTTGAAAGGCAGTGAGAAAGAGACAAAGACACATAGTAGGAGATAGAAGGCTCCCATCAGCTGCTCCACTTCCCAAATACCTGCAACAGCTGGGGTTGGGCCTGGATGATGCCAGGAGCTGGTAATTCAATCTAGGTTTCCCACATGGGGGGCAGGGACCCAAGTACTTGAGCCATCAGTGTTGTTTCCCAGGGTGCACATTAGAAGGAAGCTGGAGTGGGGAGAGGAACCAGGACTTGAATCCAGGCTGTCTGATATGGAATGTGGGTGTCCCAAGCTGCAGCTTAACCTCTGTGTTGAACGCCAGCCTCTCACAGTCCGTTTTTAGTGAAATGCAGTCTGTAACAGCATAAGGGGATGAGGTGTAGCCCTTGTCCTCCCTATTCCAAACTCCTACATTGGGAACAAATTCCATCTAAGGAAAGCCCATATTTTTGGACACAGAGCATAGGAAAAGCAGCCACAATGATAATATCAGCCCTGAGGCAGAAGGTTGAAAGGAACAACCTGAAGAGGGTGCTGGAGTTAACACGGTGCCCACCCAGAACACCTCCCATTTCAGTTTGGGTTGGACCACTCAAAAAGACGTTCCTTTTTTCAGATTCCATCTGGGAGGACTGCTCTTGGGCCATATAAAGTTTCTCACTGCGATCCCCAGGAAGAGAGCTGCGGTGCAGTGGCTCCACGTGATGACCCAACAGGGAGCCCGGCAGCACCAAACAGTGAACACTAGATCACATGAGGGCTCCCTTGAGCGCCTGCATGTCTACAAAGCCCACATGCAGTGCACTCTGTTGGAACAACTCAACCGTGCTTGACAGAGGAAAGTTCTAGGAGACACAGGGACTACAAGTTCCACTCAGAATGCTGCCCCCCGTCTTCGGACAAGTCTCCTGAGAATCCCAAGCAGTCACAAAGGGTTAGAGAGTGGCTTGAAGCAGATGCCTAACAGTAGAGAACGACGGGGACAATTGCATTCTCCTTGAATAGATGAATAGGTAGAGTTAGGACGGGGCCTTGAAAAATGGGCAGCAGGTGGAGACAAATAAATAATGACCACAAATATCACAAAAGTTAAACAGTACATTTTTAAAAAAAAAAGTTAATTTATTTGAAAGGCAGAGTGACAGGAGATTATAGATAGATATAGATAGATGGATGGATGGATGGATAGATAGATGATAGAATCTTCACTCTGCTGGTTCACTCCCCAAATGCCTGCAATGGAACTCCAAATGGGTTTCCCATGTGGGCGGCAGGAACCCAAGTACTGTAGCCATCATCTGCTACATCCCAGGCACATTAGCAGAAAGCTGGCTCAGAAGCTGCGGCCGGATTCCATCCCAGGCACTCAGATACAGGATGCAGGTGTCCCAAGTTGTGGCTTAGCCTGCTCCAGCACAATGCCCACCCCATTTTATTGTTTTTGAAAAGAGGCTGTGGTGGGCCTGCGCCGCGGCTCAATAGGCTAATCCTCCACTTAGCGGTGCCGGCACACCGGGTTCTAGTCCTGGTCAGGGCACTGGATTCTTTCCCGGTTGCCCCTCTTCCAGGCCAGCTCTCTGCTGTGGCCTGGGAAGGCAGTGGAGGATGGCCCAAGTGCTTGGGCCCTGCACCCCATGGGAGACCAGGAGAAGCACCTGGCTCCCGCCTTCGGATCAGCGCGGCGCGCTGGCCGCAGTGCGCCAGCCGTGGCGGCCATTGGAGGGTGAATCAACGGCAAAAGGAAGACCTTTCTCTCTGTCTCTCTCTCTTTCACTATCCACTCTGCCTGTCAAAAAAAAAAAAAAGAGGCTGTGGTGGGCTCAAATGGCACAACCAACCCATACTTTGTTGTCCTATGATCTCTCCTTTCTCTTTCTGGAGGGGTAAGAAAATCTCTAAATGTAAAAGTGATGGTATATGGCTAATATAGGCACTGGTTAGTTTCTGGCAGAGATACAGAGGCAGGGAGAGGGAGGGAGGGAGAGACAGAGAATCTTCCATCTGCTGGTTCACTCACCAAATGGCTGCAAGGGCTGGAGCTGGGCCAGTCTGAAGGCAGGAGCCAGGAGCCCAAGGGCTTGGGCCATCCTCCAGTGCTTTCTCAGGAGCATTAGCAGGGAGCTGGATCAGAAGTAGAGCAGCTGGGTCTCTAATCAGCACCCCTATGGGATGTGGGCAGGCAGGCAGAAGCTTTACCAACTGCGCCACAGTGCTGGCCCACCTTGGTCAGTTTTTTTTTTTTTTTTAATTTAAGAGGCAGAGTTACAGAGAGAGTGAGAGACAGACAGAAATGTCCTCCATCCACTGGCTCAGTCCCGAAATGGCCACAACAACCACAACTGGGCCCATCCAGAGGCAAGCACCTCCTCTGGGTCTCTTATATGGGTGCAGGGGCCCGAGTACTCAGGCCAAACTCCACCACCTTCCCAGGCCACAGCAAAGAGCGGCACCAGAAAAGGAGCAGCTGGACATGAGCCAGTGCCCAGGCGGAAACCCTGCCTATTGCGCCAGAGCGCCTGCCCATCAGTTTCTAAAATGTAGGCCTAGCCTTTCTCCCTAGTTCAGCCCCACCCAGTCAAGGGCCTTCTACCTGGCTGGTCTGAGCATCCCAGGGTACAACATGGCCTAGGAAACTCAGCTGTCAGAAACACATTTACATCCACTCTGGTGGGCAAGCAGAAGATCATCTCCTAGAATGTTGTACCTGAATTGTTCTTGAGTGCATGGTCACTCAGTGTATTTGTGTTCCCTAAGAACCAAGAAAAATGTAGGCTCTCGGAGTGTGCATGGGCCCATGCTATATGCACTCTTGGGTTTTACTCTGAATAGGTAAGTAGTCTCAACAGCAACTTGAGGGACCCTCTCTATGAAATTTTAAAGCGGTCTGTCCTTTTAGAAAACCCATTAAATATCCCATAGTTTCAGTGCAATATTAGAAATTACCTCCAGGGGCCGGCACTGTGGTGCAGCGGGTTAACACCCTGGCCTGAAGCGCTGGCATCCCATCTGGGTTCAACACCTGGCTGCTCCACTTCCCATCCAGCTCTCTGCTATGGCCTAGGAAACAGTGGAAGATGGCCCAAGTCCTTGGGCCCCTGCACTCATGTGGGAGACCCGGAAGCAGCTCCTGGCTCCTGGCTCCTGGCTTCGAATGGGTGCAGCAGCTCCGGCCATTGCGGCCAACTGGGGAGTGAACCATGGAAGACCTCTCTCTCTCTCTCTCTCTCTGCCTCTCCTCTCTCTATGTAACTCTGACTTTCAAGTAAAATAAATAAATCTTTAAAACAAAAAAGAAATTACCAATTATCTCTAGGATGGACCGGAGCAGTCTGTGGAACGTTTGGTGCTCGGAACCAACCCAGGGTGCGTGAAAAGCCTAAGCGAAGAAGAGATGCGAGATGGAGGCCAGGACTGAATAAGGGTTGTGACTTAGTAGAATTGACGAGAATGCCTGCCTCAAACCGCAGGAAATCAAGCCCATCCTCGCCGCGTCTTCTCATGCAATTCACAGTATGAAGAGCTAGCAGCCTAACACCCGGTTACAGCTGTGTTTCTTCCCTAAAGGACCTAAATACTGTAAATTCAACAGCACTGTATTTTGGAGTAGTCAGAAAGGGAAAAAGAGCCTGGCATTAACAATAGGGCTGAAGCAAGACACCACCACAAGATGGCACTGCTTTAGTAGACCCGGAAGCCTCGGCCCAGTGCGCAGGAGCTCGAGGGGAGCGCGGGTGCCTTGCGGGGCTCGGGACGGCAGGAGGGCCTCGGCGCCCCCGGGGCACGCTATGTCCAGGGCGACCACCGCTGCCCTGCACTCCGCTCTCGACGAGGACGTCCCGCTGCCCCTTGGTTGGGACGCACCAACAGCATTTTGCTGGGCGTCGACCCCTAGGGCTAGCTGGAACGCCCAGCTCCAGAGCGACGGGCGGGTGAGGTGCGGGACGGCCTCCCGCCATCCACTGCCTGCCCGCCGCCTCGCGGACATGTCCCAGTAGAGGCTGCGCCGGGAGACCGTCCCGGCAGCCTGCCCTCTGGGCAGCTGCCCGCATCCGTTCCCGGGGCGGAGGCGTCCGGGCAAAGGTCGGGTGGGCGAATCAGCCGCTTGCGGCCCAGGAGCCTCCCGGCCGCGCGCACCCCTCCGTCCTTGAGTCGCCCAGTCCCTCTCCCTCCCGCGACGTGCACGCCACGGCCAAGTCTTGGTTTTGATTTCACTGCCGGCACCGAGAAACCAAGAGGTTCCAAAGCTCACAAACAGGAAGGAGGGAAGGCCTGGAGTGCGGGCAGAGGGAGGGTCATTCCCAGCAGCGCGGCTCGGGCCGGCCGGGGGCGGAGGGAAGAGGCGCGCGCCCCTCCCCCACGCGCGCTCCGGGGGTCCCACGGCCGCGTAGGGGCCCCCGGCGCGCAGCAAGGCGGGATGTGCGCCAGGGCAAGGCTCGGGGCTGGGGGCGGCTCCAGGGCGCAGGGCGGGGGCTCTTAGGGTGCGCCCCCCCTCCCCCGCGGCCCCGGGGCGCCCCCGCGGTGCCGGAGCCGGGGCGGGGCGTGCGCGTCAGCCGGGGCTAGAAAAGGCGGCGGGCCCGGCCCAGCTGGGTGACAGCCGCAATTGGACTCCGAGCCCGGCCCGACGCCGCCATGAGCGCCGCGCTCTTCAGCCTGGACGGCCCGGCGCGCGGCGCGCCCTGGCCCACGGAGCCCGCACCCTTCTACGAGCCGGGTCGAGTGGGAAAGCCGGGCCGAGGGGCCGAACCGGGGACCCTCGGGGAGCCGGGCGCCGCCGCCCCCGCGATGTACGACGACGAAAGCGCCATCGACTTCAGCGCCTACATCGACTCCATGGCCGCAGTGCCCACCCTGGAACTGTGCCACGACGAGCTCTTCGCTGACCTCTTCAACAGCAACCACAAAGCAGGCGGCGGCGGCGGCGCGGGCGGAGCGGGCGCCCTGGAGCTGCTGCCAGGCGGTCCCCCGCGGCCCCCGGGCCCAGGCCCCGCCGCCCCGCGTCCGCTCAAGCGCGAACCCGACTGGGGCGACGGCGGCGACGCGCCGGGCTCGTTGCTGCCCGCGCAGGTGGCCGCGTGCGCGCAGACCGTGGTGAGCCTGGCGGCCGCCGCGCAACCCACACCGCCCACGTCGCCGGAGCCGCCGCGAGCCAGCCCGGGGCCGAGCCCCGCGCCCGGCCCTGCCCGGGAGAAGGGCACCGGCAAGAGGGGCCCGGACCGCGGCAGCCCCGAGTACAGGCAGCGGCGCGAGCGCAACAACATCGCCGTGCGCAAGAGCCGCGACAAGGCCAAGCGGCGCAACCAGGAGATGCAGCAGAAGCTGGTGGAGCTGTCGGCGGAGAATGAGAAGCTGCACCAGCGCGTGGAGCAGCTCACGCGGGACCTGGCCGGGCTCCGGCAGTTCTTCAAGCAGCTGCCCAGCCCGCCCTTCCTGCCCGCCACCGGGGCCGCCGACTGCCGGTAACGCGCGGCCCGAACGGGACAGACTAACCAACGACCGATACCTCAGACCCGACGGCCCGGGAGCGAGCGTGCCCTGCCTTGCGCAGCCCGGGCGCCCACAGAGCCGCCCGGCGCCGGCTGCAGTTTTCTTCGGGACGTGTGGGCGACGGGAAGCTACAGCCTGGACTTACCACCACTGAACTGCGAGAGAAGCTATACGTGTTTATTTTCCCTTAAATTATTTTTATAATGGTAGCTTTTTCTACATCATACTCCTGTTGATGCAGCTAAGGTACATTTGTATGAAAAAAAAAAAAAACTTTTCAGACAAACCCTTTGTATTATAGATAAGAGGAAAAGACTGAGCATGCTCACTTTTTTATATTAATTTTTACAGTATTTGTAAGAATAAAGAAGCATTTAAAATCGCCCCTGCTTCCTATATTCGCAGTGACTGCTGCACGCCGGTGGCGCCAGGACCTCGCTGGGGGAGGTGCGTTCCAGGACCTGGCGGAGGGCGAGCGCCTGGGAAGCACGGGGCCAGGTGTGTGTCCGTGGGGGAGGCGAGCTGGTCCGTAGATTGGGTCCGCACTGCTTTTGAAACCCGCCAAGGTCTAGCTCCACAGGTCTTACTGAACTTGGCTGAGGTGGATGCAGATGAGTAACCGCGCGTTAAGCTAGCAGCTTTCCAGCGGGAGGTGCGGGGGCAGGGCGACCTGGGGGCCCTGCAGAGCTCAGCCCAGGAGCTCCCTAAGGTTAGATGGCTGCGTGAGGGGTGAGAGTGTGGGGCTCAGGAGACCCAGGGGCCTTTCCCAGTCCCTTCGGGCTTCAAGGCTGGCCTGTGCTTTCACTTTCCTCAGATTTTCAAAGTGCGCCTAAGCGCACAAGTCATGTGGCTGATGAAAAGGACAGTCATCGAGCTACTTAAAATTTCATCTTGGAGGTAACTGTAAAGTTTCTAGACTTAATCCAAATAAATAGAACCGTGTGCCTCCCGCCCAAGAAAACTGGGTCCTAGGCACCTTTTCTTGGGCTACCTGCTGCGTGGATATTATGTAATTAATTAACCAGCCTGTCATGATTATACTGCTCTAAGGAGGAAACACAAAACCTTTAGTGTCCAAAGCTAATTAATTCGTGGTTTTAAGTGCAATTTAAATCTCTGCCAACAAAGCCAAGGGTATCTGGCTGGTTCTGAGGTCTGTGCTTGGCCCATGTGATGACACAGCTCCGTGGGGTGAGCCCTCTCTCTGCTCAGGAGTGGTAAACACGCTGCTTCTTAGCTACACTTTATGGGAATCTCACCTCTGACATGGCTCCCCTGAGCATTTTCCCCAAAATACTGAATTGGAAGATGCCTCTGCTGGACACTCGTCACAGCCCTCCAGACCGAAATCACAGGGGCGAGGAAGGTTCTGCTTTACAGCTATTCTTTGGGGGGAACTGTTAAATACTAAACACTTTACAACTGAATAGAACAGGATTTTCTTACACATTATTACTGCCCAAGCAAATACAAAAAGACCTTCAGTTTCAACAACATGTTCCTGAATTTATTGGAAGTTGATAAAAAAAAAAAAACCACCAAAATTGTAGAGAGAGGTATTTTGATTTACAGCTTACAAAACCATTTTAATAACTTTTGCCCCAGAAAAATCTAAGTTTTGTGTTGAGATCATAAAGTACATTAGCTGGGTCCATAGTTAACAGATAACTACTTCAACCCCCCACCGCCACCCCCGCAGCCACACTACAAAGTTCACAGGTCCTGTGGCTGGGGCGGGCGCTCTGCCGAGGTGCCTCGCGCACTCTGAAGCTTGATTTCCTCCAGTCCAATGCAGCTGGTCGGGTGGGTGGTGATGGACTGCACAAAACAACTCGCCAACCCCACCTCCCTGCCGAGGACACTCTTCACTTCATAACTCTGCAGTGAGAAAGGCATGCTGGTTAAAGCAAACAGAGTTAGCCCGGACGTTCTGTTCCCGGCAACACAGAGCACCAGAGGGCCAGAGCAGAGGCCTTTTCCCTCGTCCACGACCTTTTAGTCCTCAAAGGGTGAGAACACTGGTGGGGGAAGTAGGGGACCAAGGGCTGCTAAAAAAGCCCCCTTTATTAGGGAAAGTGAAGGAATTACTTTATTCTGATAACTAAATTCTGTTTGTACCAAAGGAACACTTAGAATATTTCTGACTGATATTTTCGGGGATGTCACAATAACCTGGCCTAGGAAAGGAACTGGGGGACAAGATGTGCAAAGGATCTGCCTGTCCTCCAGCTGGGCAGAGGGTGGGCCTGTGGCTCGCAGCTGTCTCCCACTTCCTTTGGGACACTTCCCCAATCCAGCAACACTTCCGGTCAAAGGATTTCCTGGTACTTTGCCCCAAACTTCCCTCCTTTTCTTCTAGAGTTACACTGGCCTCTTTCTGTGTTGTAGTGACACTAAACTGCTTCTTTAGAGTCCGTGTGATTAACTGGGCAAGCTTCACATAACACAGGAACCGGGCATCCAGGGTTCCTACCCTGATGAGACAGGCTGAAAATAAAGGCTTCAAAACGTTGGGATAAATTCCATCTGTGGCCGCCTGAGAGGAGAAAGCCCTAGAGGGTAATACCACCTGCACAGTAGTTCTACAGGCAGTTCCTTCTCCTCCTCTGTGCAAGGCACCTACCAAATGTCTACAACAGCTCTGTGATGTGTATGCTAGCTCACCCCTTCTACCAGGAACGTGTCATGACCAGGAAGACTGAGGCTCTGACGTCAAAGCAGGCACAGTCTGTGGCTCCAGTGTGGCCCTCCCATCAGAGGTGAGTACCTCACTGCCCTCACCCTTTTGGCCTCAGTGACCAGCATCTCATTAACAGAGAGTAGTGGAAGGGACGCTGAGTGGCAGTCTAAATGTAGATAGGAAAGGTGGCCAGCTTTCTGCTTGCTTCTCTCGGGAGGAGTCCAGCCACCGCCTCAGCAAGGAGACTCCGGTGGCCCCAAGCGCAGCCTGGGGGACTGCAGCTGATGCCCAGTGGAGCAGGACGAGCTGTCCTAGGGGAACTATCTGAACTGCAGGTCTGTGTGCTGAATAAATGTGGAAGCCACAATGTTTTGGGATGGTTTGTTTCGTAGCAATAAGCAATCTGTGAGAGAGCACCATTCTGATGCCAACTCACTGTGCTAATTCAGTTTTCTTTTATGTAAGACAGGCATGGTGCAAAAATATCTAGCCTATGTAATGTGCTTTGTGAAGAATTTTGGCTTCCTTGGTAAAACTGTTAAGATTAAGGTCAGCAGGTGGTTTATGGAGTGAGTAATGGGGGGCAAGAGAGTTGCTGCTCAAGACAGAAAAAGAAGGAACTGGACAGGGAGTCCTACTTCTTAAGGCTCACATATGATATGCATGGCAAGTTCTTGGCCCGTGCACCCATTCGCTCTTGCAGAGTTTATTATGAGGCCTTATGAGCCAACCTTGAAGAGATGGCAGTGAAGAAGATGCAGCCTAGAGGCTGCCTGTCTGGGGGGAAGAGTATCAGGAAATATAGAATGCGGTGGGCACCGTGGTGCTAGGAGGATGGAGGGGGGACAGCTGCATACTTTGGTCTTCTGTTTTACAATTTTAGTTAGCTTTGTGTGTTAAAGAGATGGCCAGGCATTTCTGTGATACTCTGGAGTGAAAATATGAAATTCTGACTTCAGAAAAATAATTTCTTGGGGTATTGTGGTGCAGCAGGTTAAGTGGCCACCTGTGACGCTGGCATCCCATGTGAGTGCCAGTTTAAGACCTGGTTGCTATACTTACAGTTTGGCTCCCTGCAAGTGTGCCTAGGAAGACAGCAGTAGATAGGCCAAGTATTGGGCCCCTGCCACCCACTTGAGAGACCTAGATGTAGTTCCAGGTGCCTGGCTTCCTGCTGGCTCAGCCCCGGCTGTTGTGGTCATTTAGGGAGTGAACCAGCAATGGAAAATCTGTCTCTCCCTCTCTCTCTGACACTCTGCTTTTCAAACCAATAATAAATCTTTCAGAAAATTAAAAGAAATAATTTCTTTTTGAAAGTGTCAAGTTTTGCTATGTCAAATTATAAATATTTTGTATTTGGGGAAATTAACATGTCCAGGTTAAAATAACCACAAGTAGCAAACTCACAGGTACCATTCAAATGTCTGCATATGTAAAAAAATGTGTCTCCATTATTAAAAGGCACAACTTACATGTTCTTCTAACATTTTCTTTTCTGAAGGTTTAAGGAGATTAACCCCAAATTTGTTACCCCTATGATGTCACCATTGAGAAACTGCATATACTACAAAGGCCAATCCTATTTTTACATCTGTAGTTTGACTACATTAAAGTGAAGATATAAATGTGAAGATATAAAATGTAACACCCATTCTACATTTAACAGAAACATTGTGTTTGTTCCAGAGAGTGGAGTTAGGGTTCTCCTAGAATGCCCTAGTGTGATTCTTTGGATTGTGGTAAATGTGCATTCTTGCCCAGAAAATGGAAAGAATCCAGACTGGGTGACTCGCAGTTGACATCTTCATGCAGGTCCCTCTGATACCCATCTTCTCAGTCCTTTCTAGGCCAGATATAAAGGCTGGTTATCTACTGTAACACTGCGGATAAGGCAAGAACTTCCTCAAATGTGTCCCTCCAGGCTCAGAACTTAACCCCATTCCACTCACATGGGTCTTACAATCATAGTACCCACAAAGGTGACATCTGGGGCTATCACCACTATGCTTCTTACCCAACACACACATGTGCACACACACACATGCACACAAATGCATGTGTACACAGAATATTCAAACACATACACACACACTACTCATGTCACACAGCAAATGTATCATCATTCATGTCCTCATGCATGTACACATGCACACCCTCTTTGGCACTTTTTATTAGAAAGGAATTTACTTTTTACTTTTAAGAGGCAGAGAGTCAGAGAACTCTCATCTGCTGGTTCACTTCCCAAATGCCTACACTGGCTGGGTCTGGGCTAGGCCAAAGCCAAGAGCCAAGAACTCAATCCAGGTCTCCTATGTGTGTAGCTGAGACTTGGGGATACCTTGAGGTATCCCACAGTGTGTATTGGCAGGAAGCTGGAATTGGGAGCAGAGCCAGGACTAGAACCCAGGCCTTCTGATATGGATGTGGGTGTCCCAAGGGGCAGTGCTCACCTGCTCTGACTTTGTAAGCAGGGCTTACCACAGGAACACTGTGGTTGAGCACTTAGATGTGCAGGAAGAACAAGTCCCTCAGCCAGAAGGACACCAAGTGAAGGAGAGAAATTTCTCCTGCAGCTTTCTGCTCTTGGGTCCCCTAAAGAGGGCTGGGGGATCAGCAGAGTCACTGAACACTGTCCATTGCTGGAGGCCTCCTTCTTCCTCGGAGGAAGGAAGCACCAGGTGGCACTCTTGGGAACCCACAGGGACTGACAGGATGATCACCTAAAGTCTGCAGTGCCCTGCACACTTCTCAGCATAGATCAGCTGGTATATGCATGTTTTGGCGGCGGTGGTGGGGTGTCCAAGCGTTGTTGGTTTAGTTTGCAAATTTTGCTTCATTGTGTTACATATTCTGAAGCAGGAGTGTTTCCAATACTTTTCCCCAACATCCTCTGTGGAGAATGTACTCTAATAATCAAGTGTGCCATCTTCAGCTCTTCCTTGAACTCCCTCTCCTGGAAACCTCTGACCAATGCCTTCCACAGTCACCCTTGTCTCATCTTTCTTATTCCAAAGACTGAGAGGAGGGGACAAGAATTGGTCAAGAGGCACTGCTGTCTCGTTACCTGCTAAACACAATTTCTCCAGGTGTCTGCTATCCCAGCTGGCTACCAGTTCTGCTGGGTGGTCACTCCGTGTGGATAACCATGAGTTTCTCTGGGTGGGAAGCCTTTGCCATGAGCCCTGTACTGCCTATCGGTAAAAGGTGGATTCTGCCTCACTGGGATGGTGGGGAGATTGAATGAGGACACAGGTGAGAACAACATGGGCACGGTTGTTGGCCTCCGCAATCGGGACACTTGACCTAAGCCCTCCTACAGCCTCATCTAGGTACTGACCCCTATCTAAGCAGAAGCAGGGGCACCAAGGAGCTTTAAAAGTAGGTGGGCTTCCTCCTAAAAGGGAACAGAAGGGTCTTTAGAGCTCATGGGTGGTCTACACAAAGACAGGGCTGAGAACCATGAGCTGAAACCAGGGATCCTCCAAGGTGCCACTCATGAATTTACCCACATTCTAGTTTAATCCACATTCTGATAGCCATGATTTAGATGAAAGAAGAAAAGAACCGTAGATCCATCAGCCCCTTCAGAGGTGCAGTGGAGACGGGCTGGTGAGGGCAGTGGGGATGGGGTGGGGTACCCACAAATGATGGGTCAAGTCACCAGACTGCGACTACAATCGGAGCTGGAATTTGGCCATGGGTACCCATCAGAAAAAGACTGCTATTCAATGGACCAGGGTAGTTCTTGGGTGACCAGCCTCCTGTTCACCATGACCACGAGGCTGGCCCATGTCTTTCTGCTACTGGGGGCTGTGCCCTGCTGCCACACACACCTAGCACCCTCCTGTGGGCTAGCCAGTTCCACCAGTTATTCTGGGTGCTTGCAGATGCTTTGACCAGTTGGAGGCAGGGCCCTAAGGGCAGAAGTTTTCTTTAGCAGACCAAAGCTCACAAGACAGAACTGTCTTTGGCCCACAGATTACATACACTGGAGTGCTGCTTTTCTCAGGGGGGTACTGGGTGCTTCACTAGCTCGATACAGTTCCTCTCTGGGCAGGCAAACCAGTTCTGAGAAGCAATGGTAATGTCTGCCAGGTAGTCAGAGTCTGCAATACACAGTAATGTTTAAAAAGTGCGACTTAGGCAATTTTGTCCTGCTGACGTGAAACCACGGCAGTAGTACTTTAATTAAAGCCAGCAGGACCACAACCAAAGCCAGGGGACAGACTCCAGTGTCCATCTCAAGGCTGATCTGGAAGTAACCTCATTTTCACAGAGGAGGGGTTTTCCTTGGCCTGCTGAATGACAGTGTTTAGATACATCTGCATTTCAGTGTCAATGCATACATGTTAGAGTGGGATCTGTTGTAATCAAACATATGTGGTATTCAAAAAGTTCACGGAAAGTATATATTATATAAAAGCAATGCAGGGATTTCTAAGATTTTTTGCACTAAAATAAACTTATCTTTCAACTGCATCTCCTGTGAACTTTTTGAGGTCCCCTAATACATGGCAGAGGGATTTTCACAGGGGCTGAGCTACCCTCTCAGGGTGGAGTGTAGGCCACACCCGGGCTAGACCCCCTGTACTCACCCCATTCTCACAGGTGGCCGAGCTCAGCAGGGATGAGATGCTGCTCTGCAACAGCTGCAACAGACAGGAACCAGTGGACTTGGGGCCCACCCCCTGCACCCTCCTTCACCCTCCTCTCCCACCCCCTGTTCAGGAACTGCTCGTATTGAAGCCTCTCTCATCCCAGAAATGAACCTGCCCAATCTGAACTGCCTGTCTCTCTTCAGAGCCTCAGTCTTGCTCCTCAAGTCAAACATGATGTTTAAGTCACAACACAGAGAGACTGTGTTCATGAAGGGCGAGTCCTCCCCCTTTTCCAGGGAAGCTCCTAAGGGCTCCAGAGGGCTCTGTGTGCAGCTCTCCCTAGTCAGGGAGTCACACCGCACATCTCCACAGGATGCCACAGGAATGAGCAGAGGTTCTGCTCCTGCTCTTGGGTGCACAGGACAAACACAAGCTCTGGGTACCAGCTTCTCCAGGCAGCGGTTCCTACCTTGACCTTCACTCTGCACTTTGGTCTTGAGGGGCAGTCCAGGAAGACCTGCAGGTGCATCTTGAGGACAGGAGAAGTGACTATCCGGGAACAGTCCCCACAAGAAAAGGCCCCTCTGTTTGTGAAGATGCACAAGGAAGATAAGCAACCCAGAAGGTACAAGTCAGAAGAGCTCTGCCAGTGCACAGCCATTTTTCTAAGCACGCATGTTTGCTCATATAGAAAGGGGGGTCTTCTCTTAAGAATCAAGTTCTGGAGACAGGCTGGAAGCAGCCCTGACTCAGCCTGCTCTGAGGGATGAAGGTCAGCTTTGGTCAGTAGCAACTGGAGGCTGCTGGGGAGACACCAAGGGCAAAAAGCCTTGTGCAGGTGGAGTGTAGAGAGGCAGGGCAGACCTTCTAGGAAGCCCAAGCAGAGGGGTCAGCATTCCCCACTTGCCAGGATGGGAAAGCCCACCCAAGCCTCAGCATCTCAGCTCTGACCCTCTTCCATGTGACCTGGGCCCAAGCTCTCTTATCTGTTATAGAGTCTAGTGATGACTTGTGTATTCACAAGGCCGCCAACCCTGAATGCACCACGGGTCGTGTACTCCTTGCTTCTTAGGAAGGAGAAAAGGAATGACATTTTGGGCCGCCAGAGAGCTGACTCCAAAGTGATGAAATGCATGATGCCAGTCCAGAACACGGCCCCAGGGTGAAGGTGCAGGAAGATTGGGCAGGGGGATGTTTGTTCAAGTAGCTGCTCCCTGGTCTCTGAAAAAGTCTGCTCCACTTGCAAAGGACACACTGTTCAGTCACAAGTCTATTTCACTTATTCCCATTTTCCTGTTTTGCTGTTTTCTTCTGACTGATAATAAAAAGGCCTAGTACAAAACCCAGCTGTTTTCTCTTTTAAGATAGAGAGCTGCAAGAAGCAGCAGAAATCTCTGTTAGGAAAACCCACATTGGCATCATGGCCTCTTTTCTGCAGTTTGGCACACAGGGTTCCCCTTGGAGCTTTGCGGGAAGACAGTGGGAGGCAGGAAGGTCTGAGGTATGAGTTCATGGGAGCCTGGGGCTTGGCTGCTGTCAGGCCTGTTGGGTCCTTGGGGCTTTTGGGCCAGCCTCTGCCCCCTTACCTGTTTTCTGGTCGCTGCTCCAATCGCCCATTGCCACACCTGTCACATACAGGCCATGAGAAAGCAGTGTCCTCGTCTACAGCGATCACAGTGCCTAGGCCAAGTGAAAGAAAAGCCAGACTCTCAGAGTGGGTTTCTGTCCCTAGATTTCTCTCTGTTCCTCAGCACACAGATAACTAAAAGGGCCTCCTGGACAGGCCTCCAGTAGTTTTCTCACTTGTGAGTTTATATAAATGTTTCTAAGCTTTTTATAATTTCTATTTATTGTACAAGATTTGTCCACAACATCACCACCTAACCAAGTACTCTCATTTTTGCTTGATCTTTTCCCAATGTACAGGTATTTAAATTGTGATGACCAAACCATTTATCTGATGTCTCCTACTTTTAATTTTTAAGAAAGATTTATGTATTTATTTGAAACTGAGTTACAGAGAGAGACAGAGAGAGAGAGAGAGAGAGAGAGAGAGAGATTATTTTCCATCTGCTGATTCACTATCCAGATGGCCACAACAGCCAGCGCTGAGCCAGGCTGAAGCCAGGAGCCAGGAGCTTCATCTGGGTCTCCCATGTGCATGCAGGGGCCTAAGCACTTGGGCCATCTTCTGCTGCTTTTCCCAGGCCATTAGCAGGGAGCTGGATGGGCAGGGGAGCAGCCTGGACATGACCCGGCGTCCATATGGGATGTTGGCTTCACAGCTGGTGGCTTTACCCATCACTCTACAACCTGGCCCCTGATGTCTCCTACTTTTTCGGTTGCAGTACAGCTGTTGTGAGGCCTGGGTTACCCACTGCACTGATGCTCTGTTTATCTGATGTGTCCAGGTCCCCTCAACCATCCTCCATATTAGCATTTACGTCCTCAGATGACTTTGGCAGCAATGGGAAGAATTAGTATGTGAAAGGATATGACTATTAAGAGAAACAGAAAAACCCTTTAAGAAAGTGTTTTCTGAAAAGACTTTCTGATTTACACTGCTACAGTTCATAGTTCACTGCACATTAACATCACCTTAGGATTTGCTTCTGCACTAGGTATAATGGAATTGCTATTTTCCACTTCTTTTGAATGGAAAGATAAATACTGGTTTGTTAATCTCTTCTTTTATGATTTCTCTAGCTTCCTTATTGCTATTGCAATTAAGGACACATAAGTTTCTTTTTTTACTCCAAAATTTATGATTTATTTATTCAACCAACAAGTATGTATGCATGTGATGCTATTAAGTGTTGGATATATGGGGGCAGTAGAAACATAAAGATGAATATCTGTTTTTATTCTCATCCTAGTCTGGTTGGGGAAGCAGACAATAGTAAGAATACCATGAAAAATGCTCTATTGGGAAATGGAACCATGACCACTGAGAAGTGCAGCAGAGATGCCCTGGGGGTCTTTGTGGGCATAAGCAAAGACCTCCTACAGAACAGAGTGGGCTGGGTCTGAGGCTGGGAAGGATGCAGGCCCACCAGAGCTGGGGCAAGCTTGACCCTTGGCTGATCCTGCACACCTTGGCGGGGCAGAGGGCTGGATGGGCAGTGAGGAAGGGCAGGCCATCTGGCAGGGAAGGTGGCAGAGGCATGCTCATGCAGGGTTTGCTGGGGATTGAGATGGCCTGATTTTCTTGGATATGAAACATTACATATAGGGCCTAGATTACTGGTAAATTGTATACCATACTGGTGAAAGGTGTTGAAATTAGATAGTTGAAGAAATATTAAGATTGACCTGAGTTTCCAGAAAAATAGCCTTTCTACTCTTGGAGCACACATTTTATTCCCTGCTAGAACAAAGATGAAGAGGAAATTTATCTGTAGAGGATAAAGCAGAATAATGAGAGCTAGGAGGCTTAGTTTATTAAAGTGCATTCATACAATGTCTGCTTGAATGACTTTAAAAAAAATGAAAATAGTAGTTCCTAATTTTGAAAAGGCAGCCCCAGCTAATGACTCTGTCCTTGTAAATCTAATCAAAAGTAAGTCAAAGGGATGCAAAGCAAAGTCAATAGAGGCTTATCCTGCAGCTGCAGAGAAGTGTGGACTATTCGCAGCTGGCAGATACACAGGAGGGCCATGGGAAGAAACAAGGAGGTGCCACCCCAAACATCAGACCGCACCTGCGCTGTGGCCAGGACCCATTCCCATCACTGGGCGGAGCTGAGCTGCTCACAGTGGTGCTTGGTAAGGGACTGCTACAGAAT
Organism: Oryctolagus cuniculus; assembly: GCF_964237555.1. Classification (NCBI taxonomy): domain Eukaryota; kingdom Metazoa; phylum Chordata; class Mammalia; order Lagomorpha; family Leporidae; genus Oryctolagus; species Oryctolagus cuniculus. The sequence goes on along the minus strand of NC_091437.1, from coordinate 71,950,917 downwards.
TAATAAAAAGTAGGCTGCTACCAACTACAGTTTCTTTTTACTCTAGGATATGTAGGTGTTAAAACAATTTACATTTATATGAGATTAAGTAATTTCCTTCCAATTAGAGAACAGAGAAAGAGTTGAGGAAATGTAATTCATCTGGGGTCTACCTACAAACCCTGACCTTTCTAGGCAGCTCTAAGTGAATTTCAAGGCGTGGCTGGGAAGCCTGCTACTAAATTGTTAGTGTTAAGAAGGATTACTTAAACAAGAATCAGAAAGAAAAAGAACAGTTTTTGCCAGGGGAGAGGGCTCTGACACCATACTCACTGGCTTTAGGGAAGTTGCTATTAAAGGCAATTCAATTTGTCTTGTGTGCAGAAATCTCTCATAATCAGTTTTTTTAAGATTTATTTATTTACTGAAATAGTTATAGAGAGGGAGAAACGAGAGAGATCTTTCATCCGCTGGTTCACTCCCAGATGGCCACAACAGATCAGCCAAGACTCTAACCAGTGCCCATATGGGATGCAGGCACTGTAGGCTGGGGCTTAACACCCTACGCCACAGCGCTGGCCCCTGGAAATCAGGTTTGAGAAGTATCTATCACTTAAAACCACTGATCACTCAGTTACCAAAATGTCTTTTTAAAAAGGTTCCTTTTGGCCGGTGCTGCGGCTCACTAGGCTAATCCTCCGCCTTGCGGCGCTGGCACACCAGGTTCTAGTCCCGGTCGGGGTGCCAGATTCTGTCCTGGTTGCCCCTGTTCCAGGCCAGCTCTCTGCTGTGGCTAGGGAGTGCAGTGGAGGATGGCCCAAGTGCTTGGGCCCTGCACCCCATGGGAGACCAGGAGAAGCACCTGGCTCCTGCCATTGGATCAGCGCGGTGTGCCAGCCGCAGCGCGCCGGCCACAGCGGCCATTGGAGGGTGAACCAATGGCAAAGGAAGACCTTTCTCTCTGTCTCTCTCTCTCTCACTGTCCACTCTGCCTGTCAAAAAATTAAAAAAAAAAAAAAAAAAAAGGTTCCTTTCAAAAAAAAGGTTCCTTTCAAGAGTCCTTAGGAAAGCATGGGCCCAGAAGCACAGGGTCTGCCAGGCGGGTGTACCGATTCTGCCTCCATTTCCTGACTCCAAGAAGTGGGGGCTCAGTAGCATTTTGGGGCTGACAAAGCAGTTGCTGGAGCAGGAGCTGGAGCAGAGGTGAGTGCTCCCCTTCAGTGAGGATTCCTTTCCTCGGAGCACTGTGTGCCTTCCAACCCTCCAGTGAGACCCAGGACCAACTCACGGATGGACACATGGGAGGCCACTGCCGGCTCTGAGCCACTGGCTGATTAGCCCAAACATGCGCAGTGCCGGGAATTCTGACAGGGTCCTTTCAAGCCCTGCTCAGAGAAAATGATCAATACTCAGCCACTTGAGCGGACAGTGCCCGATGCCCAGTACCAACTTCCTCAGGGATGAGCGAGCTCTCTTGAAGCTATGCTGAGGCCACGGAGAGGGCACGCACTGATATGGGATGCTGAAGTCAGAAAGCATCGCAGATCCCACTGCGTGGATGGGCGGCTGGCTGGTACGCGTGTGAAGGCAGCATGGTGGGGCAGGTCTGTGCCCAGCGGCTGCCCCACTGCGGGCATTCCTGTCGGGGAGCCTCTACTCATCCTTGCTGTTTTGCAGCTGGGGCTTTGTCTACTCCTAGTGCCCAGCTGACTGGTTCTTGTCAGGCATCTAAGGACACACAGAGTCCTGCTCTGGGATAATTCTCTGTTTACACAATCTGCTCACCTACCCACAGGCCTGCAGGGCAGCTTCAGAGAGGCCTGGAAGCAGAGCAGACCCTCAGGGAATGCTACAGGAAAATGCAAGATGGCAGGAGAATGCTACTTCAAACCCTGGGATCTATATAAGGAGAGCAGGAACATTAGAGAAGGGGTAAATTCTGGTAAAATAAAGTATTTCACATTGCTTATTTTTAAAAAAAGATTTATTTATTTGAAAGGCAGAGTCGAGAGAGAGAGAGTGAGCGAGAGAGAGTGTGTGCACAATGTTCCATCTGCTGGCTCATTCACCAAATGGCTGCAATAGCAGGAGCAAGGCCAATCTGCAGCCAGGAGTCAGAAGCTTCTTCCAGGTCTCCCATGTGGGTGCAGAGGCCCAAGTACTTGGCCATCTTCTGCTGCTTTCCCAGGCACATTAGCAGGGAGGTGGATCAGAAGTAGAGCAAACAGGGCTCAAACCCGCACTGATATGGGATGCAGGCAATGCAGGCTGCTTTTATCCACTATACCACAGTGCTGGCTCACATTGCTTATTTTTTTTTTAAATTTATGTATTTTTTTATTTGAAAGGTAGAGTTACACACACATATGAGAGAGAGGGAAAGAGAGAGAGAGAGAGAGAGAGAGAGAGAGAAGGAATATTCCATTTCTGGGTCACTCCCCAAATCACTGCAACAGCTGGGGCTGGGCCAGGCAGAAGCAAGGGATGCTAGTGTTGCTGGCTCCTACATTCCTTATTCTGAGGAGATCCAAAGATAACAGTTTGTCCAAATTATAATATTATTGTTATACTTCTACCTTGTGGTCAAATAAAATGAATGTCAGTAGTGTTATAAGGAACATGCATCATGTGTGAAGGACAGTGTTATTTGACAGTGAACTAGGGCATCCACTAGAATAATTTTAAAATGTAATTGATATGCTGAGAGAAGAAAAGAAAGCCATCATGTAGATACCAATTAAAACAAGAAGAGGCTGGGGCTGGCATTGTGGCTAGCATGTTAAGCTGCTGCCTGCAATGCTGGCATCCCATATGGCCACTGGTTCAAGTCCTGGCTGCACCACTTTTGATCCAACTCTGCACTAATGTGCTTGGGAAAGCAGTGGAAGATGGCCCAAGTGATTTGGTCCCTGCCACCCACTTGGGAGAAATGGATGAATCTCCTGGCTTCAGCCTGGCCCAGCCCTGGCTGTTGTGGCTATTTGGGGAGTAAGCCAGCAGATGGAAGCTCTCTCTCTCTCTCCCCCTCTGTCTCTGTAACTCTGCCTCTCAAAGGCATAAATAAAATCTTTAAAATAAAATGAAAAAAGGTAGAAAGAGTAGAAAACAAAACAGAAGCACTGGATTACAAATAGACAAGTTATAAGTATATTGATTCAATTACATCAATAATCACTTTAAATGTAAATGGTCTCAATACAGAAATTAAGAGGCACTGTATGAAGTGGACAAAAAATAAGAACTAGTTCTACTTATGTACTGTCTATAAATGGTAAATTAAATGTAAAGGCATGGATAGGTTAAAGGCAGAAGGATGGAGAGAGATACACCACAGTAATGCCAATCAAGAGGAAGAGGTGGTAGCTACTTCAAATTCAGACACAGCAGGTAACTGAAACAGTGTAAGCTTACTTATTAAGCAAATAAAAAAAGGACTTAACTGAACTGGCTTAGAATTGGTGATCTCACCAATATGTAACATCTCATCTTTTTTTTTTTGACAGTGAGAGAGAGAGAGAGAGAGACAGCGAGAAAGGTCTTCCTTTTCCACTGGGTCACCCCCCAAATGGCTGCTACGGCCGGCATGCCATGGCTGGCGCGCTGCGCTGATCCGAAGCCAGGAGCCAGGTGCTTCCTCCTGGTCTCCCATGCGGGTGCAGGGCCCAAGCACCTGGGCCATCCTCCACTGCCTTCCTGGGCCACAATAGAGAGCTGGCCTGGAAGAGGAACAACCTGGACAGAATCCGGCTCCCCAACCGGGACTAGAACTTGGGGTGCCAGCGCTGTAGGCGGAGGATTAGCCAAGTGAGCCATGGCACTGGCTAGTAACATCTCATCTTAATACAAGGGAAGTACAGGAGCCAACCTGAGCCTGTTTGCTCTGATGTTTAGAAATATTGTTCTCCTTCTCTGCTAATAACACCTCAGAAGTGTTTGACATAGAACAAAACTAATCTTTTTTCTGCACTCATTGCTTTTTGGAAAAGTGGGAGGAGAGATGAATGAACAACGGACAACTGATAAGCCTTTACTGTGGAAGGGAAGCAAGTATGTGTACCTACCAGTTTATGCCTGCACTAACAAACCTTGGAAAAAAGACATAGAAGTAGGCACAAACTTTGTATCTGCAGTGTGGTCTAAGTGACCGGAATCCCTGCACTTGGGACCCTTGGTTTATGCAGACACCAGGCCACAGTTCCTGCAGAAGTTTTACACTATGGTGGGCCTCAGCAGTGCCGGCCCCAGGACCTCCCTCACTCTAGGAAGTGCCATGATGAGTAAAGCTAACCACGGCCTCGAAGGCAGCACATCCTTCCTGGTACAAAGCCTTTGGTGTGATGCCTTCCAACAACTGGATGTCAGGAGTCTGAAATCTCAATCCCAGGGACCAGGACCAGACTTTGTGACAGACTGAATTGCCTGTTGTTTACTTAATAAATGGGGCTCAAAGATGATGAGCCTCATCAGGGAGCTGTGCAGCAGGTACCATAGGTTCATGCTGGAGAGGAAGGCTCTGCTGTCCTGTGGCCCTCATGGCTGTATCTCACCCCTAGCAAAGCTTCCTCAGAACCCAGCCATCAGCCCTCTGTCCTACCCTTGCTGCTTTCTGGGAGCAGAAGTGGCATCTACCTTCTCCACTGGACTGCGATGCTAGTGCGAGTGCATCGTCTCATGTAATCTTCAACAATGCTCTGAGGCCACTTCTATTTTCTCTATTTTACAGGTGAGAATGTGGAAGCCCCTTAGATTCCACGGCTTCAGGGTGGAGCCAGCAGGGCCCTTGTGCTCTGACTCCTGCCTTCACTTTTATGATTCTGCACTAGCCCCAAAGGGAGATGCACAGAAGGGAAAACTCAAATGGTCTCAATACAGTGAACAAGTGCCCCACCACACAAGCAGAATGTGAAGTACGGCAACAGTGAGATCACAGGGTTTTTTGTTCAGCAAAAACTATACAGAGAATCAAGAACTAGTGGTGGGCAAGAGTGAGGAAAACAGAACTTCTTAGATGTTACACTGAGAAGTTTGAATTGCTATATACTTTCTGGGAAGTTATACAATAGTATCTTTTGCTATTAAAGATATACAAACCTGTTATGTGGTCAATTTGGAACACACTGTGGCATTCTTCAAAAAGGCTATCAGGGTTACCTTATGACTCACACTTCCATTGTTAGATATGACGCCAAATTTGAAAACAATACTCATGCCCATGAATCTCCATAGCACCTTTTTTCACATGAGCCAAAAAGTGGAAACAACCAAAATGTCCAGCAACTGATTAAAACATAAACAAAGCACAGTATGTCCCTGCAGTGGAATGGTATTCCACTATAGAGGGAATAAAATTTTGATACATGCTACCTCCTGGACAAACCTTCAAAACTTTATGTTGTGAAAGTGTTAATCATGAAAAACCACGTTATGATTTAAACCTCTGTAGCTGTAACCTTCTCCACCCACTTGGACACATAGCTCTGCAACACTACTAAGTGAGGGATGTAAATGACAGATACTGGGTATCAAACCACCCCATTTGCACAAACTCCCTCCACGGTGTGCACATGGCTACAGCAGGCACATGCAGAACAGTGCCACCTCTCTGTGCTCATCTTTCATTAGTTCCAAGACACATGCATTATTAAAACATTTTATAAAGTTAACAAAGAAAAGATTAATGCTATATTCAGATCTAGATTCACACATCCAACAAGCTACTAAAACATCTCCTTCTTAGATGCATCATAGCCACACAACATGACAGAACTGATATGATCCCAAAAAAGTTGTCCTTCCTGTCCATCACATCTTACTTCAGTGGAAAGAACTTTCATTGCTTCCCTGTCTAACTTAAAACTCAGAGGTCTTCGCACATGTCCTCTCTGCCTGACTGTGGCCCATTTTCTCTGGGATCAACCAGTTAATTTCCCTAACTCTACTGGGTCTATTTCTCTCTACTACCACTGCCACCTTAGCCCTCCACTCTGCTCTGCAGGGATGTAAATGAGAACACACAGGCACACTCCTGATGCTAAGCTGGCCCCTCTAGTCCCATATAATCCCTCTCTCTCTGTTCAGCTACCTTCCTGCCTGTTTCTGGGCAGCACTGCTTACCAGCTGCCTCCTACCAGTGGTCTTGACAAGTCCTGTTCTCTGCCACCACCTTGACCTAACTTCTCACCCTAATCCTTCAGACCTCAGGTCAATCTTGTCTTTAGGGATCTTCTTTGACCTCCCAGACAGGGTGAGGACTGGATTATGGCAGCTGGAGTGCTCAGAATGATGTAGCCTGTTGTCAGTTTGTACACTGAGTGATTTAAGTCGTTTGATGCAGATTATAAGCCTCAGAGGCAAGAATTTATTCTCATCCTGTTCACTGTGTAATCCATGCCTGGAACATAGTAGATGCTCAGCGAATACTTGTTGATTAAACAAGTAACCAGATATAAAACAGCATAATACTTAAGAAAGCACAAAAAGCATTTCCAAACAGATGCTGCCCACCTTGAACGCTGCAAATGGAGTTCACAGGCGTGAGAGAGTCCAGTTCATCGAGCATCACAGGGTCCATCAGCTCACAGGAAGCAGCACCAGAGGCCACACACAAAAGGGGCTTTTGAAGCAGGAGGACAGTCCGTTCAACACAGATAATCCGACCTGCCAACAGACACTTCAGATTATGGAAGCACCGAGGAAAACAGTGAGTCCTCATGCTAGTAAAGCCCTCTTAGGGGTCATGGAGGCACAAAGGTGCAGGTGTGGGCCCATGTGTTCCTAATGCCAGGCCATGTCCAGCAGCACATGTGATGTGCTGGAGCCAGGCTAGAAAAGCACATACATTCTAGAATCACATTCAATTTAGAAAGGATAAATGTTGTGGCATGAGAAATCTCAATGAAAATATATATACAGTTCAGGAAGGATATTAGTTTGATCCTTGGAAAAAGAAGGCTGACTGATTTAAGCATCTAAGTTTATAATGTTCTAGCTTTTGGTTTGTTTTAAAAAGGAATGCTGTAGGACATGACCTAAGGTGGCTCTTGCAGGGTGCCACCAACAGACAATCATGGGATGGCTGGTGGCATCTCAGCAAGGCAAGTCAGCATCTCTTGCTGGTTTTGCCCAGTGGGGTTAGTCAAACCCAGGGCTATGACATGGGCCTCTCCCATCTAACTGGCCATGTCTGCACTGGGCTTCCTGAAGGTGCCAGCAGTGCCAAGGTAGGATGAAGGCAACCAGGAGCTCCAGAAAGCAATTCTGTGGTCACTGATCAACTGCCCCAGGTGAAAGCTGTTGAGAAGAAGCAAGCATACCCTGGTCTTGAAGAGCGTCCCTGAAGAGGATGCTGGGAGAAGCAGCTGCAATAAGTGCTTCCAGGACCTCTGGGTCCAGCACACAGGAGGGGGCCACGCAGATTGGCAGAGTTTTGGGAAGGCGGGGGTCACTCTTATCCTTTCCTTGCAGCGTGATGTCTGTAACCAGCAGCCAAATCTCCCTTTGTTCCAGAAGAAGCAGACTCTTCAGCTACAGTTTGAAGACAAGGTAAGGACTATTGACTTAACTACTCTCATACCTAAAATTATGAATTGAGAATCAATGATCTTAGAGGACTCTTATTAACACTAACAGTTTAAGATATTATTTCAAATAAACTTTAAAACAAACAACAGACTTCACATCCTGGTCCCTGGCCTCCATGGCAATGCCTATGCCCTGAGTGTTCCAACCTTGTACCTGTCTACAAGACTCCTTCCCTGGAGTATAGTCCATCCTTCCCCAGTAGAAGGTCTTTTGATTTACTCAGTTGGAATTCACTGTTCTTTTCTTCCAGACCCTGTGTTTATATACCTAAAAAGCCATTTTCTTCCCTCCAGGTAGTTGTAAGTTTCCTGATGGTTAGGAATAGATCTCACTTGCATTTAGGCTTTGTACAGCATTGGTATAGAGCAGGTGTCACATAATTATTGTATGTGCAACCATTTTTCTTTTGTTTTTCCTTTTATTGTAACTTTTTTTCATTTTTCCTTATCTGCAAAAGTTGCAGTACCTTTTCAGGTTCCATTAAACTAGCATTCTGGCTCAGCCCTTTGGTCAGGGCCTAGGATTTGGTAGGTATAAATGGAGTCATGGAAGGCCATAGGCCTGGGGCTGAGGAACTGGCCAACTTGAGGTTCAGTTGGTGCTGGTGGTTTGGATGGGTGGTCAGGCTGAGGATTCCATACAGCTGGTCCACAGGACTGGACAGGGAAAACTATTTGCATGGTTGGGAGCTGTAAGTTGGGATAGAGGAGGCAGTCTGCATGGTTGGGAGGGCGATTACACACTGGAAGTTTGAATAGGTAATACTGAGGAAAACACAGCCAGGTTTCTCACTGTTGGAGAAGGGAGTTACACATTGAAACAGAGAGGTCTTGAATAAATTCTGTGGTAATGGTCTAGAGTTTGAGATATTGGTATGAAATCATGGCTTTAGATAGATGAATGGACATATAGAAGTAGACAAGGATTTGTGTGTGCATGAATATATACATATCTGTTTCCTTGCTCTGTCCACTGAAAGGCAGCAATGACATCCCAATAGTAGGGATCCCACCTCCCAAACAGATCTTGGCTTCTAAACAGCACTGTCCTTTAAAACTGACCAGAATTCCTTGAAGATACAGCTGACTTCAGGGCACAGAAAGAAAACACAAGTAGCCTTCCCTGTCCAGTCCTGTGGACCAGCTGTATGGAATCCTCAGCCTGACCACCCATCCAAACCACCAGCACCAACCGAACCTCAAGCTGGCCAACTCCTCAGCCCCAGGCCTATGGCCTTCCATGGCTCCATTTATATCTCCTGAATCCTAGGCCCTAGAAAGCAAAGGATGAGTCTGAAATATCTCACTGTGACATAAAGTAGGGAAGTACTCAAAGAATTATTTGGAATTATATGTCCAAGGCACATGGTAGCCAGCTTAAACCTTTGAAGACTTGAGTATCAAAATGAATAATAGTGACAAACTATAACCCACTGAATAAAAAATAAATATACTGGTCCATATTGATATAAACAAGTAAGTGACTCCACAAATAAGACAGGAAAATGGAAAACTCCTAATGATTCCAGCTCATAAATGTAGAAGAAAGTTGGAGTTAGGATTTAGCATTTAGCCACTATCAGAGTACAATAATCAATTTGGGCAGGAATTGCAACAGATGTTAAAATGAGTGTGTAAAAGTTTGATAAGAGACAGAATATTTACAAGATCTCCAAGTATCTATCCACAAAATACTTATTTACTAATTAATAAGTGTGAAATATTTATTAGTTAGAGTAGAAAATCTAAACTTGGAAGATAGTATCTTAACCAATTGATAGAAGAATATCACAGTCCTGGGACAAATCAGTTGTGTACTTCCTGATGAGAACAAAGTATCATTTATGTGGCATTCCTATACAAAATGCATGATCTGAATCTGTTCAGGAGATGACATAGGCAAACCTAAACTGAGGGACATTGTACTAACTGGCCTACATTCTTTAAAATTGCCATGGTCATAAAACAAGCAAAATAAATAAGTATTTCACTTGACGGAGATGAAAGAAATATTACAACTAAATGCACTTAATGACCCTGTATTGGACCCTGGTGTTATTAAGGATATTTTTGGGACAACTGGTAAAATCAAAATTTTTAAAATTGGTATATATCTCAGAAAAGGCAATGATTTCTACAAAACTATCTGAGTTTGGGAGTTTTTCTGATAATCTTCAAAGATTTTAAATGTCCTATATAAATACCCTGGATTTGGCCTAAGGGCTATTTCAAGCCATTGATGAACCAAAATGTTCTAATTTCCTTTGAAATTAATAATCAATTTATCGGCCGGCACCACGGCTCAATAGGCTAATCCTCCGCCTAGCGGCGCCGGCACACCGGGTTCTAGTCCCGGTTGGGGAGCCGGATTCTGTCCCGGTTGCCCCTCTTCCCAGCTCTCTGCTGTGGCCAGGGAGTGCAGTGGAGGATGGCCCAAGTGCTTGGGCCCTGCACCCCATGGGAGACCAGGAGAAGCACCTGGCTCCTGCCTTCGGATCAGTGCGGTGTGCCAGCTGCAGCGCGCCAGCCGCGGCGGCCATTGGAGGGTGAACCAACGGCAAAGGAAGACCTTTCTCTGTCTCTCTCTCTCACTGTCCACTCTGCCTGTCAAAAAAAAAAAAAAAACAACAACAACAAAAAAAAAACAAAACAAAACTTTAAAAACTTAACAATAAGCTGCCAAGCAGTTTAATTAGAAAATGGGCACAAGATGTGAACAGACATTTCACCAAGAGGATATATGGATGGCAAGGAAACACAGAGATGCTTAACACTATTAGTCTCTGAATGAGTCTTTGGAGAAATACATTAATCGAAAAAAGCCAACCTCAAAAGTATCTGTAATGAGTTGAACTGTGTCACCCAAAACAGATTTGTTAAAGTTCTAAACTGAGGACTTCAGAATGTGACCTAAATAGGGTCTTTGCAGATTTGACTCAGTAAAGATGAAGTCATTAGGGTGGGCCCCCAGTGTGACTGGGGTCCTTTAAAAATGGGGAAATTTGAACAAGACATGAGGGAAGACAGTGAGAACAGTAGGGAGAAGATGGCCACATGACCAGACTGAGCGCTACAAACACCAAGCACTGCCGTCAAACCGCAGAAGCTGGAAGAGGCGAGAAGGATCCTCCTCTAAAGAAATCAGAGGGAGCACAGCTCTGCCAACTGCTGGATTTCAGACTTCTGGCCTCCAGAAGTGGGAGTGAACACATTTCTGTTGTTTTAGCCTCCTGGTCTATGGTACTTTGTTATGGCAAACTCATAGATACCTAGTGCTTGATTCTTCTGTAACAATCACAAAGTATAGTAATAACAGAAAGCAAGTGGCTGCAGGGTTAGGGCAGGGGAGAGGGCGGGTGTGGTTAAAAGGAGGAACACAAGAGAATCTTGTGACAGCACAGCTGAGAATATAGATTGCAGTGGTTGTCAGGCAAGGCTATGTGTAAATACATTGCACAAAAGTCTCCATGCACACATGTGAGAACACACACATGCAAGTACATGTGTGATAGGTGAATCTAAATCAGCTCCCTGGATTGTGTGGTGTCAGTGTCTTGGTTTTTGTACTGTGGTAACTGTGGTTGTGGAATGTTGACAAGGGGAGGGTGCATCTGCAATCTACTGTGAGTCTATGATTACCTCAAAACAAAAGTTAAAAACACACACACACACAAACACACAAAACAAAAAAACAAACAACCCTTTCTTTCATTTTCATGACTTAGTGGGAATACTACCAGGCTTTCTTTGATGATTCAGTTCTGGCAGTGACTCACGGTGCCCTTCTGAAAGCCAGCCCTTTCTATAGAAAGTGCAGGTGACCTGCTTAGCCATGGTCTGGCCCCAGGCCTAAGCTTTTTTCAGTTTCTTCCTTGTTTCTCCCTGGTTTCTGCCGATTCTCCTTCCCACAAAAGCAGAATACAGGAGATACCTGGAAGTTTAGTGGATCAAGGAATTTATTAAACTAGGTTCTGATCCCTGATTGTTCCCTGACTAAAGGACCACCAATTTCCAGGTACACACACCCACTGAAAGTCATGCTCATAGTGGTGGTCTGGTTCCCATGCAGGAAGGGATCAGTGTATCTTACTGAGCCTGACAGGGCAGGGCCGCTCCACCCAGCAAGGGAGATGACTCAGTTTGTCTTTATCTACATCTGCACTCCCATCCACCTGGCTTCGGTGTATTTCACACCTGCTTTCCTTCCTCCCAGGCACTGGTCGCAGTGGGAAGGCTATGCGCAGAAGTGTGTGCCATACCAGCTGTGTTTCTTGCAATTTATCTCCTGAAGACAGTGCTGGATCTGTAGTATCTAGCACCTGCATAGTGAACCACCTCTGGCCCCTGACCCACCATCCACCATGGAAGAACAGGAATGTGCCAGATGCTGAGTGTGTCTCCACACCTGCACCATTCTCTGGGTGGGTGCAGAAGCATGAAGTTGGCTTTTAGTTTGCCCCAGTTTTGGAAATTAAGGACACACCATATATTCAAACCTTATCCTTACAGGGCCTGTCCCCTCCCTGTAAAGCCCTGGGGTAGCTCACAAGAGATACCAAAACTGCCTTCTAGATCAGGGGTCAGAAAGCCATGGGCCAATCAGGCTTGCAAGTTTAAGTGTGACCTGCAAGCTGAGTGTGGTTTCCATATTTATTTAAGGTTTTTTATATTTTTAAATGGTTGAAAAAAAAGAGTATTTTATAAAATGTGAAAATTATATGAAATTCAGATTTTGGTGTCCATAAATAAAGGTTTGGGAAGACAGCCCTGGGTTACTCATTTTTGAAGGACAAGTTGGCTGATTTTTTCAATGCAAGGTGGAGCTGAGTAGTTGCCACAGAAGCTATATGGCCTGAGAAGCCTGAAGTATTGAGAGTCTGGTCCTTTGCAGGAACTGGCTGCCTAGTCCTGACACACATGCAGGCTAAGCTGATGTAACACATTTGTGCTAACACAGATCTGCTGATATTTGTACATATGCAACTCACTAATAATTCAGAAGGTAAGAAGCATATCCTTCCAGTTGTGTTATTGTTCTTCAACTGTCTATGGATGATTAGGGAAATGTAAAGGATTTGTTCATGATAGATGCATACAGAAGATAACTGCAGATGGCTTATGTAGTAGGGAAAGGCTCCACGGCCTTTCAGTGGGTGTGTGTACTTGGAAATTGGTGGTCCTATAGGCAGCTGAACTCTGCTGTGTATAAGCACATGCACTCTAGAGAGATTCGCAAGCATATAGGGGTAAAACAATGTAAGGGCCAGTATTTGTGTTAGACTACTTCAGCAACAAAAAGAAAAGCAGGGATACGTGTATCCAATCTTGATAGGCAGGCACAGTCTGGTTAAAAGACAGCCTGTGGTCTCCCTATCCCTAGCCCCTATACCCATGTGCCAAGACAGGCTAGGCCTGCCCAGTCCAATCCAGGTCTCCTGCCCCGGCTCTAGCTTCTTTTCTCCTCTCAGGACTTCTCTCTGGTGTTCTGATCTGGCTGGGCATCAGTGACACCACAGCTGCCCTCTGAGGGGCAGACACTCACAACAGATGCACCCAATGTACCTCACTCATGAGGGTTTTACAAAGAGGGTGTCCTCTGTGCCTCTCAGGCGATTAGACTGATAGCAGAGGTTTCCTGAATAATGCAGCTGGTGTATTCAGACTGCAAGGACATCTTCCCTCATCTGCTTCTGGCTGACCCAACAACAAGCTCTTCCAGGCAGCTACTCCTAGAACTGCCAAGGCCTCACAGGGAACACAGGGTGTCCTTTACTATCCATGGTTCTCAGAGCTGACATCCCCACTTCTACCCCACAATCAAGGTTTGAGTTTCTCTTTCCCTCCTTCAGCCAGCCTGTATGTCAGAAAGGAATGGACCTGACTGGGCCAAGAATCTTCAGAGGCAGGGTTATGCCTGGGCTGTTTTACACCCCAGTATTCAGCACAGTGACTGGTGGTCCACACCCACACAGGAATGGGTCTGTTACCACTCTAGCATGCATAACTGGGTTTTAAAAAGACTTCTTCATTGCAGCATTTGTTAATTTCTGAGATAATCCTTTAATAAACTTCTAATACTTTATAATTTAATACCTTATATAACAGAGAGATGGGTGTGGAGAGAGAGCAAGAAACTGATTACCTGTGGTCTTTGATAGATCACTCTTGCATAGAAAGTGCAACGGGTACCCAGGTTATCAGTCTGAAAAGGCAAAAAAAATATTAGTAATATGACATGAAGCACACAGACACAGCAAAAATACTTGAAGAACTTGTTAGAAACAAAATGCTACCTGAAGAATTTCTCTTAAGCAGCGGGAAACTGGAGGCTGGTAAAGCTTGGAAAGGGGGTCCTCTTCAATGACATCAATCTGTCCCAGATTGGGAAGTGCAGTGAGGATGTAACAGATAGTAGGAGGCAAATGAGTTTTCACCTGTTCAACACAAAGACAAAGATAGAACAAAAATATGCTATTAAAATATACTCTTTAGGGCCAGTGCTGTGGCAGGGTGGGCTAAGCCCCTGCCTGCGGCACTGGTATCTCATATGGGCACCATTTCTAGTCCTGGCAGCTCCTCTTCTGATACAGCTCTCTACTATGGCCTGGAAAAGCAGTAGACGATGGCCCAAAAGCTTGGGCCCTTGCATCCATGTGTGGGACCCAGAATAAGTTCCTGTTCCTTGCTTTGGACTGGCCCAGCTACAGCCACTGCAGATGTTTGGGGAGTGAACCGAGATGGATGGCCTTTCTCTCTGTCTCTCCCTCTCTCTGTAACTCTGCCTCTCAAATAAATAAAAAAATCTTTAAAAAATACTCTTTTAATATAAACATGCACATTTGCTTATAGATGCATACTGTCTCTGGAAGGCTACATGAAAAACATCTATTCTTCAGAGTGTACTATGTCATTTAGAAATTAATTCCCCTCATATGATCTAAGAAGTCAGCCACTACCTCAACCAGATGCCCTCAGCAGCCACTGGCAAGCCTGCTGGATGAGGCTCAGGAGGGTAGAAGGCACACCTATTAGTAGTCCATCTTGCTGTTTGGAAGCCACTACCACAAGAAATTTGATAAGGCAGGAAAATGGAATTTCTGGGTAACCTGGTGATTGTATACGTGTCCATGGCTTGTAGGGAGTTCCTGTTCTATTTGGTTCTATGAGCAACTGGCAGGCAGCAGGAAAAACAAACACTGTGTGCTTGGTCTAGCAAGGAGCAAAGACCCTAACTGCTGGGACAGAGTGTAAAGAACGCAGTTTAAGTGCACATTACCAGTTACTCTCAAGACGCAAGTCATGTTGCATGGTAGGGAAAGTAGCCAGAGGCTGGGTACACAGTGAGATGAGTGCAACTGAATCCCAGTTCCGACTCATACTCATGTGCCACCACAGACAAAGGAACTCACTGGGCAGGGCTCCTCTGTGCTATCGTGGAGACATGGACTGTGCAGGTGATGAGGACACCTGGTTTGGCACTCGGCACAGAGCAGCCTACGGCTCCCAGGAGCTCTTGATGCTGAGCTTACCTCTTCACAGGGCTGGCCGCGGCCAGGTGCTTTCAGAGGCATCACAGGAGGCCATATGGTGTCAATCAGACTGAAGAGTCCCACTGTCCTAAAACAAGAAAAGATGCTATCAAAGGGATTCAGCTTCAAACACCACCTAGCCAGTGCCTCCTCAGTGAGCCAGTCAGTGCTTAATAGACACCATCCGTAGCACTAAGGACATGGTTAGTGATCCAGATGATGGAGGCGCAGGACACCCAGACAGACTAACACATGTGTGAGCTCAACTGCACAAGGAGTCTGTTCAATATATTACTACATACCTATGCAATGAAATACAGTCATTAGAAATGGGAATATAGAAATAATGACACAGAAACATACTTATGCTACCTTGCTAAATGAAAAGCAAGCAACATATTATAATTTATCTACGTATGCATTTGTGTAAGCAGGGAATTCAAAAAGCTCATGGAAAATGGAATTAAAAGATAAGTTTTTTTCTGATGCAAACAAATCTTGATTTTTCATTATGTGCATTTCCCATAAGCCTTTCACATAATATATCAAAAGAAAAGAAGGGGCTGGAGTGTGGTGCAGTGGGTTAAGCCACTGCCTGGGATGCTGGCATTCCATATGGACCCTGGTTGGAGTCTTAGCTGCTCTACTTCTAATCCAGCTCCCTGAAAATGTGCCTGGAAAAGCAGCAGATATGGTTCAAGTGCTTGGGCCCCTGCACCCATATGGGAAACCCAGATGGAGTGCCAGGCTCCTGGCTTGGACCTGGTCCAGCTCTGGCTGTTGTGGCTATTTGGGGAGAGAACCAGCAGATGGAAAATCTCTTCTTCTCTAGTCTCTCCTTCTCTCTGTAACTGCTTTTCAGATAGATAGATAGATAGATAGATAGATAGATATAGAAAGATAGATAGAAAGATAGATGGATAGATAGATAAATAAATAAATAAATAAAAACCAAAAACCTTGCGGGGAAAGCACTGAGTAGATCTTGGAGGTGATTCTTACTTTCTTCCTTTGGATTATATATTCCTTATATATTATTCAAAAACAGATATATAGATGCTCCCTGATTTACAATAGGATTTACCCTGAAAAATTGTAAGAAAAGCATCCAATAAGTTGAAAATGCAGCCAAAATATCTAATTACACATCCTGGCTCAGCAACTGGAGTACATCAGTTGTTCCCCTTGTGACTACTAGGCTGACTGGGAGCACACTCATTGCCACTGCCCAGCACCCCCAGGGGACTGCTCACACAGTGCTAGTCCAGGAGAAGACTGAAATTCAACATTCCAAGTAAGGTTTCCACGGAATGCACAAAACTTTCATACCACTGTAAAGTCGAAAAATTGTCAGCGGAACCAATGTAAGCCAGGAACCACCAGTACATTACTTATACAATAAGAAAATTTATCTAACATAAAGTATATAAGCCAGAGACCAAAGGACAAACATTGTGTGATTCAACTTGCATGGTTCTCATGTTAGATCTCACGGCATTTCGAAGGCACAGCTTTGACCTTTACTGGAGCCCCTTGCTAACAGGGAGGGAGAATTGCATGGGTCTTATGTTAGTTCTGCTACTGTGCAACCTTGAGAAAGTCACTTAATCATGGGACTTTGTGTCTCCCCTTCTATAAAATAGGGTGGGTGGGTGGGGAGGAGACTGGTATTTAGCTGTTGGTGTTACTGCAAGGAGTAAAAGAAATGAAGCACAGACAGCACTATTATGGTTTCTACTCTCGCCGTAGGTGCCCAACACATCAGATATCTGATGTTACTGTAATTCTTAGTATTGTTAGAGTCATAAACACCTATGTTTTTAAGCTCAGAAACCTGCCCTAAACAGTTTATGGCAGGATTTTATTCTCAGTTATTTTGTGAAGGAACAGAATAAAATTATGATGAAATGAGTATAAATGTTAAATTCTTTATATTAGCAGAGGATTAAGCTTGTTATGTCACTGTAAAAATTAAGAGGAAAATGCACCCGCGTGGGAGACCGGGAGGAAGTACCAGGCTCCTGGCTTTGGATCTGTGCAGCGCCGGCTGTGGCGGCCATTAGGGTAGTGAACCAACGGAAGGAAGACCGTTCTCTCTGTCTCTCTCTCTCACTGTCTGTAACTCTGTAACTCTCTGTCTCTCTCTCACTGTCTAACTCTGCCTGGCAAAAAAAAAAAAATTTAAAATTTAAAAAAATTAAGAGGAAAAAAAAGAAAAGGAGGAGGAAGGGTGGGAGGGAAGGAAGGTGAGGTGAGAAGTATCATTATAATCTTAAAACTGTATATATAGCCAGTGCCGCGGCTCAATAGATTAATCCTCCTCCTTGCGGCGCCGGCACACCGGGTTCTAGTCGCGGTCGGGGCGCCGGATTCTGTCCCGGTTGCCCCTCTTCCAGGCCAGCCCTCTGCTGTGGCCCGGGAGTGCAGTGGAGGGTGGCCCAAGTGCTTGGGCCCTGCACCTGCATGGGAGACCAGGAGAAGCAACTGGCTCCTGGCTTCAGATCAGCGTGATGCGCTGGCCGTAGCACACTGGCTGCGGCGGCCATTGGAGGGTGAACCAATGGCAAAAAGGAAGACCTTTCTCTCTGTCTCTCTCTCACTGTCCACTCTGTCAAAAAAAAAAAAAAAAAACTGTATATATGAAATACATGAAATGTGTCCCCTTTATATAAATAAAAAAAATTAAAACATTATGCTGAGTGAAATAAGCCAATCCCAAAGGGACAAATACCACTTGTTCTCCTTGATAGGTGACAACTAACTGAGCACCAAAAAGGAAACCTGTTAAAGTGAAATGAACACTATGAGAAACGGTGACTTGATCAGCCCTCACCTTGACTGTTGATGAGCAACTTGATATGTTATGCCTCTTAGTATTTTTTTTGTTTGTTCTACTTAATACTTTTGGTTGAATACTGTAATCAATACACAATTCTTCTTAAGTGCTGAAACTTAACTGAAAAGTGATCACTGTTAAATATAAGAGTGGGAATAAGAGAGGGAAGAGATGTGCAATTTGGGGACATGCTCAAGCTGACTTACCTCAAATGGTAGAGTTAGAAACATACCAGGGGATTCCAATTCAGTCCCATCAAGGTGGCATGTACCAATGCCATCTCACTAGTCCCAGTGATCAATTTCTGTTCACAATTGATCAAACTGATAGGTCTAAGAGTCAAAGGGATCACATAAACAAGAATAGTGTCTGAAAATACTAGCTGATAGAATCAAAAAGGGAGAGAATGATGCAATATGTTAAGTGAGATACACAGCAGACCCATAGAATGGCAGATGTCCTAAACAGCACTCTGGCCTCAGAATCAGCCCTTAAGGCATGCGGATCCGGCTGAAATGCCCATGAGAGTATTTCAGGCATGGAAAGCCAAGACACTCTAGGGAAAAAAAAACAAAAAAAAAAAAAACAAAAAAAACCCACCTAAATGAAAGATCTCCGCGAATGAGATCCCAGTGGAAAGAACAGGTCTTCAAAGAAGGAGGTACCTTTCTCTGAAGGGAGGAGAGAACTTCCGCTTTGACCATGGCCTTGTCTGAATATGATCAGAGTCAGTGAACTCAGGGGGCTTCCATAGCCTTGGTAGCTCATGACAAGAGCCTAGGGTGATTACTGATGCCATAAACAAGAGTGTCAATTTGTTAAGTCAACAACAGGAGTCACTGTGCACTTACTCCTCATGTAGGATCTTTGTCCTTAGTGTGCTGTACACTGAGATTTAATGCTATAACTAGTACTCAAACAGTATTTTTCACTTTATGTTTCTGTGTGGGAGCAAACTGTTGAAATCTTTACTTAATGTATGCTAAACTGATCTTCTGTATATAAAGAGAATCGAAAATGAATCTTGATGTGAATGGAAGGGGAGAGGGAGTGGGAAAGGGGAGGGTTGCGGGTGGGAGGGACGTTATGGGGGGGAAGCCATTGTAATCCATAAGCTGTACTTTGGAAATTTATATTCATTAATTAAAAGTTAAAAAAAATAAAAAATTAAAAAATCATTAAAAAAGATAGAAATTATTTTCTTTGTGCAGAATAGAAAAATAAAAAAAACTCCTTTGTTGTTAGTTGACAGAGTGCTTCTCAATTTTCCTAAATTTCTGGAGTTTCTCACAAAGTGTACTATGGAGTCCAACTAATGAAAACAGGACTCTGTGGGGCTGCTGTGTGTAGTGCGTCTGTGGCCTGGCAGGTCACTCTCAGGAATAAGCACAGGGACTATCAGGGGTGGAGGGTCTGTGATGTCTTGTCAAGCCCAGTTTCCTTTACTTTAAAACCACCAGAGCCCTGTCAGTATAATCACTAGTAATACTCTGAAGAAATAGTGTTCACTTGGAATTTTCTTTGAGAAACATGATTCTACACACACAGCCTTAGTGTGTGCTGTGGCATAGTAGGCTAAGCCTCCACCTGTAGTGCCAGCATCCCATATAGTCGCTGGTTTGTGTACCAGCGGCTCCTCTTCAGATCCAGCTCTCTGCTAATGGCCTGGGAAAGCAGTAGAAGATAGCCCAAGTCCTTGGACCCCTGCACCCACATGGGAGACCCAGAAGAAGCTCCTGGCTCCAAGCTTTGGATCAGACCAGTTCCAGCCACTGTGGCCATTTTGGGGAGTGGATAGAAGACCTCTCTGTCTCTCCCTTTCTCTGTCTGTAACTCTGCCTCTCAAATAAATAAATCTTAAAAAAAAAAAAAAAAAGGAAGACATCTATTTGAATGTAATGGTGCTGAGTTATTGAAGATGCTGCTGTCTAATTTTAAAAATTTGGACAAATGACATATTTACATATACATTTCTATAATTTATTTGAAAGGCAGAGAGAGAGAGAGTGCACGCGCTAGCTCCCATTTCTGGTTCACTTCCTAAATGCCTCCAACAGCTGAGGCTGGGCCAGGTTGAAGCTGGGAGCTGGGAATTCCATCTGGGTCTCACCACATGAATGGTGGGGATCCAAGTGCTTGAGACATCACCTGCTGTTTCCCAGGGTGTATATTAGCAGGGAGCTGAAATCAGGAGCCAGGACTCACACCTAGGTGCTCTGATATAGGATGCGAGCATTCCAGGTGGTGACTTAACAGCTGTACTCAACACTTGCCTCCCATTTATATTTTAATACAGAACCCTAGATGAATGTCAGCTGTGTGTTAAATAAAATGCTTAGTCTCATAAAAAATCCGCTTCTCCACTGTTTTTAAAAATAGATGTGGTTTAGATGACTTTTGCTGCTTTGTAAATTAGAATTTTCATCTTGGGCAGTTTGCACATTTGTTTAAATGACTGCAAACTTTCAGGCGGACAAGTGTGGCACAGAAGCTGACTTTGGCACAATTAATATGCATTGTTCTTTCCACTACAATGCATTCCTTATGATTCATTTTTCCATAAAGTTTCATTTTTTACAGAGCAAAAATTCTTTTAAAAAGTCAGCCTTTAAAATATGTTTAAACAACAATCTGTCTGCCAAGGGACAGGCACCTTAAATTTGCCTTTTCAAAAGTTAATAAAAATTTTTATTCAAGAAGGTATTTTTTAAAAAGTAAAAGGCTAGTGTTGAGGCACAGTGACTTAAGCTGCCACCTGCATCCCATTTGAGGTCTGGATGCTCTACTTCCAATCCAGCTCCCTGCTAATATGCCTGGGAAAGCAGTGGAAGATGGCCTGAGTGTTTTGGCACCCATGTAGGAGACCTGGATGGAGTTTCATGCTCCTGGCTTGAGCCCTGCCCCACCTTGTCCATTTCAGCCATTTGGAGAATGAACCTGAATAGATGGACAATGTCTCTCAGTCTCTCTTTCTCTCTAAATCTGCCTTTCAAATAAATAAATCTTTTTAAAAAAAACCTCAAATGTTTAATGTTTAGAGAATATATTTAGAAGGAAAAAAGGATATACATTATGCTTAAGATAGGGCGATTTGATAATATCATTATACCAGAATGAATTTCTTGGAGTTATACTTTAATTTACAGATGACATAAAATGAATCTGAAGGTAAATTCAGTGAAAACAAAGTTTCTAGGTACTTGACAGAAAGTTGTCATCTTTATCTCTGAACACATAGCAGAGGAGCTAGACAGGTTGTCCTCCTACCTGAACTAAGTGGGACAGTGGTTCCATGGCATTCCCTTCCCTGGTGATGTAGTGGAGTAGGTAAAGTTAGCTGATGTAACTTGCTGTGATTTGGGTGTCCCCAAAGGCCTATGTACTAAAGGCTCTGTCCCCAAAGTCTTATGTTATGTCTTATGTTCCACTAGGATCGTGGAAACAATGTAATCACGGTGTGTAGAGGTGGGGCCTTTGGAGGTGATTAGATTGGATTAAGTTGTTAGGGTGGGAGCCCTATCATTGAATCCTGGTGGCTTTATAAGGAGAGGCACATACATGCCCTCTTGCTATGTGATGCTCTGTATCACCTTGAAACTCTGCCAACAAGATCACTCTTACCAGATATGCAACCAATGGGGCCACTCGACCTTGGTTGTGAACCTCCAGAACTGAGAGCTAAATTAACTTCCTTCCTCCCTCGGTAGCTTGTTTTAGGTATTTCTGTGGTTCATAAATTCTGACTACTGTATCACAGTAGAGAAAGCCACACACACCACAGTTGGACAGGGGTTCACCTGACTCTCTCAGCTGTCACCATGGGAAGAGAAGTTAGAAGCCTGTGCAGGACTTGAGGCAGCCTGTGATCCTCCTCTACACCCACATAGGGGGTTACAGCAGAGGGCTTGATGCTATGGACCAAAAGACATGTGGCTGCTTCTGGCAGCAGGATACAAATGGCTTGGTGAGAGCTGGCTGAGCCCACACAAGCTTTCCTAAACTCACACCCAGGACAGTTTCTAGAACTGTATTTGCATTGATGGTAATTAATATACTTTTTAAGTGGAAGTATAACAAGATACATATTTATTAAAGTTATATTTACAGTACCACAGGGATATAAAAAGCATAAATCCAATTTTAAAAATTGAGATAATTCACATACCAAAAATTTCACCATTTCAAGTGTACAGAGTATGGTTCTTGGTGTATTCAGAATTATGCAACCATCATGCCTGAAACAAACATTCTATCTAGTAAGCAGTCATATTCATTCTCTGTAGCCCCTGCCAACCATGAATTTACTTCCTGCATTTTTGAATTTTGTGTATTCTGAACATTTCTTATGAATAGAATCATATAATATATGGTCTTTTGTGACTGGCTTATTTCCCTTAACATAATATTTTTGAGTTCACTCATGTAGCTTCATTCTTTTTTGTGGCTGAATAATATTCTATGATATGAATAAAGTGCATTTTACTTATTCATTCATCAGTTTATGGACATATATAAATTTCAATAAGCCTATCTATACTTATAAACACTTTTTTCTGGGATTTTAATGGGCATTGGAGTACTGCATGAAGGTTGTATGTCATTTTGGTTTAACTGGCATCTTCACAATGCTGTCTCTTCCAGGTAATGCCTCTCCGTTTATTTATATCTATTAATCGGTGCCTTGTAATGTGCACTATATAGACTCTATACATGTTTTGTTACATGTATATCTGAATATGTCACTTTTTGAAGCAAATGTTAATGGTATTATATTTTTAATTTTTCTTTCCAAAGGTTCATTGCTAGTTCATAGCAATGTAATTCACTCTGGTAGGTTAATCTTGTATCCTCCAACTTTGCTTAAATATCTAGTTCTAGGTTTTAGTTTGCTTATTTGTTCATTTGTTTGGTAGATTCCATAAAATCTTCTACATGGACCATGATGTTCTTTGTAAATGTTCTTTGCTTCTTTACTGATCTGTAAGTTTTTTCTTTCCTTTTCCTGTCTTGCTGTGCTGGCTAACCCATACACTCTGTCAGAATCTAACATTTGACTTCCTCTGTTAGCCAGGCCTGATAGAGAAAAAAAAAATCCATTAGGGCTCCAAATGCACCTGGAGGGTACCACTGGGGTGATGATGATGGGGTACTGCAAGAGCAGGATGGAGCAAACAAGGCTGACATTTAAAGGCCAAATTCACATTGCAATCTCCACTCAAATTCTTCTAATGTGATTTATTTCATATTCCCCCACCCCCCTTCTCACACACACACACACACCCCCTCACTCACTCACTCCTAATAATGAACCTACATTCAAAGAAAGGCTGGGCCAGGACTGACAGAAACTATAAACCAATATGGACCTCTAGAAACAAACAAACAAACTCACCACTTGTGTGCATTTGCTTGAAGCCAAATGGCTGGTTTTAGCCCAGTGGACTGGCTGCTTTGGTGAGTAAAAAAAGAGCTAAAACACTACTGAGAAGTTCAGACTTAATTATCTACTAAGGCTTGGAATGTAAAATTTCAATTAGTTTCTGTTTTCCATGTAATCTTGTGAATAAATAATTGAAATAGGTTCTCATATTCCTGCCACAATTTATCTGCCAACAGGGCTTTTAATAGTTTGCTTCATTAAATCTTAAGAGTCTTAGAAAGGTTACTTGAAGATGAGCTTTCCAGGTGGGAAAGGTAGATAAACATGATTAGTGCCTTGCCAAAGAGAATAAAAACAGCCAGTGACTAGAGCATGCTGGTGCAAAGTTCTACAACAGAATGAGCTGATAATATATGGAGCAAGGTGCTGCTCTCTTCAGACACACATTCCAGTGACCAGCAGCATGTGCAGGATGTGGAATAAGAGACTGCCTCCAAGATTGCTCAAGTCTTCTACACCTTCCAAAGCAAGAGCCACCCCTATATGTTACTGAAGTGTAAGAGGCACCTTCAGGCTTATGAAAAAGTCCCTGGGGGAATCCCTTAAGAGAGATGCTGTGAGGATGGGGTTATCAGCATTTGGAGTTAACAGAGGCCCCAGAGATTGACTGAGACTTAGGAACATATTAGAGATGAGTGTCACAGAAAGGAAGCCTGCCCACTCCTGTCCTTTAGGGCTTACGTGTCCCGTTCTCAACCTCAGTACTGGGCATTTGCTCTGAGGAGCATAGCAGGCAGCAGCGGTTTGGAAGAAATACCTTTCATCTGTAAAGTGCAGTCCTGACAGCTCTCTTGCCTCATTTTCTTCCCTGGTAGGTTTCTATTATGCTTTGATTTCTTAATTTCTTTTTCCTTTCCTTTTCTTTTCTTTCCTTCTTTCTTTCTCTCACTCTTTTTTTTTATTTTTTTTATTTTTTATTTATTTATTTTTTTTTGACAGGCAGAGTGGACAGTGAGAGAGAGAGAGAGACAGAGAAAGGTCTTCCTTTGCCGTTGGTTCACCCTCCAATGGCCGCCGCGGCCAGCGCGATGCGACCAGCGCACCGCGCTGATCCGATGGCAGGAGCCAGGAGCCAGGTGCTTTTCCTGGTCTCCCATGGGGTGCAGGGCCCAAGCACCTGGGCCATCCTCCACTGCACTCCCGGGCCACAGCAGAGAGCTGGCCTGGAAGAGGGGCAACCGGGACAGAATCCGGCGCCCCGACCGGGACTAGAACCCGGTGTGCCGGCGCCGCTAGGCGGAGGATTAGCCTAGTGAGCCGCGGCGCCGGCCTTTCTCTCACTCTTTTTAAAGATTTATTTATTTGAAAGGCAGAGTAATAGAAAGGGAGAAGGAGAGGGAGAGGGAGAGAGAGATCTTGCATCTGCTCGTTCACTCCCTCAAATGGTTGCAACAGCTCAGGGTGGGCAAGGCTGAACCAGGAGCTTCTTTTGGGTCTCCCACATGGGTGGCAGGGACCCATGTACTTGGGCCATTTTTCACTGCCTTCCCAGGTGCATTAGCAGGGAGCTGGATCAGAAGCAGAGCAGCTGGGACTTGAACCAGGGTTCTAGTTCTTGCTGCTCAGCAACACTAGTCCCTGTGCTCCAATTCCTAATATTGCTACCATCCGCTGTTGCCACGTGTCTGTATTTGAGGAGCAAAGCTGATTCCAGAGTCTTTGATGTTGGGTGAGGGTCGGTGAGGGTGGTGAAGTTTGCAGTGGCCGAAGCAGGGGAGCAGAAGTGAGGCACATTCTCCTTCTCTTGAGAGCACAGCTGTAGAGAGACCTGCAAACAGCCAACATCTGTGATCCACGCCTTCCTGCAGGCTGACATAAGCTTGGCGACGATGATGGAAGGCTTTTCATGTTGCAAAAGGCTTTGGGTATTGATTAAAACAAAACAACAGTGAACCTCAACCTTTCCAACTCATTTGTAATAAAAAGCTAAAAATACAGGGTAATCAAGACTTTAACTAACTTTAAAAATATTTTCTACTTGTTTTAGGAATTACCAAATTCTTCAGAAAAAATACCCCCAAGATTATAAAGGCTGGAATAAACAGAAATACTAATATGAAGCAAAGTTAACTTATTCCTTATAATGAAAAAAGCCCATTTTCTTGCCTGTGGTTTGTTTGTGAGATATTCTGGAAGCTGTTGAAATCTAAATAGAAAACACACCAAAAATCACAATGGGAGGGTACTGACTTGGGATTGTTTTCAGAAATGACCTCAAGAATTCAGTGTAGGAGTCTGAAATGATGTCAAGGCACAGAAGTATCTCCTGGATTCCATAAGACAGCTAAGGTTTTCTATCTTTGTACAAGAAATATGTATGGAACTGAGCTACCTACATGTGTGCAGAAACCTAAAATGGGACGTCCACTTCCTAAACTTCAGGCTGCCTGCAGCCCTATATTACCAGCGTTCTCAGTCATTTTGATGAGGAGACAAAGATCGGGCTTAGTCCCGGCCCATGAGAGCAGAGCCCTTCTCTTGGGGACTAAACAGTAGATGATGAGAGTAGAGTATGAGCAAGGATATCAAAGACAAACATAAACAATAAATGAGGAAGGAATGGGATTCCTATCTGTCATTTGAAGCAATGCTAAATTTACATATTTTTACATAAATTATTTAGTTCTTTAGCTCAACACAATTATTTTTTCAACTTTTCAAGACTTTTTGGTTGCAGTAAATAATTGACTTCTGCTGGCCTCATTATATCTGATGTTATTTATTTTGACTTGTAGGCGATTAAAACTCCAGCACCTAGAAATTTTCAATGTGAACACCTTGCACTCTGCACACCCTACCATCAATAGAGTTACCTATTCACTTGCCTGATCTCTGAGTCTTTTCAGGGGTCATTTCCCCCATTTGATAGTGTGCCATTTAACAGCTCCAAAATCTTTGCAGGGCTATCTATGACTATCTGGAATTACTTTCTTTTGGGTGTGGACAGAGTGGAATTTGATCTAGGAGCTTTAAACCACCATCATGATGTCAGTTAAAGAAGACAGAAAGATAATTAGCAACCTGACCAACTGACCTAGTTCATCCTCAGACAGCTCAGACTTTTTTTTTTTTAAACCAAGTAGTTATTTTGGATGTAAAATGTTTTTGAAATCTGTCACATAGTTGCTAATTTCCCTGTATCTATGATTGTGGTAGTACAACTCTCCAACAGAGTTCATCTGGAAAAAGGAGTATCTCAGATCAGCAGTTCTCAAAGTGCACGGCTCAACTCTTCCAGGTGGCCTGCAAGGCCAGAACTGCTTTCCGCTGAGAGTTTCCATTTCTCTCTCACTTTCACTGTCTCCTATTTCCCAAAGCCCAGGATGCATCATGCACCAGCAGACTGACTTCAGGGCAGAGGTGATAATCCACCATCTTTTACTAAGCCTGACATTACAGAAAGCAGCAAAAGCACGAAACAGTGCCACTTCTCCCACTAAGTTGTTTTTGTTTTAGAAAATATTTTTCAGAAAAATACTATTTATGTTATCATGTAATGGGTTTATTGTTTATTGTTTATTGAGGTGAATTAATGAATACTGAAAATCTTTTCAGTTTTATTTCATAATGTGGTAAATATTGGTCAATATAACCAAGTTTGTTTTAAAAATCCTCTTTGGGAGTGGGTGCTTAGCCTAGTGGTGGAGATGCCCACATCCCACATCAGAGTATCTGGGTTTGATTCTGGCTCTGGCTCTGGTTCCTACTCCAGTTTCCTGCAAATGAAGACCCTGGGAGGTTCAAGCATTTGGGTTCCTGCCAAAATGTAAGAGACCTGAATTTAAGTTCCTGGCTCCTGGATTTGACCCTGGGTCAGCCCCAGCTGTTGTAGGCATTTGGGAATGAACTAGTAGATGGGAATTCTCTATCAGTTTTTGTCTTTCAGCTTCCCCAAATGATTTAAAAGCCTATTTGGGTACATAATAATATTTAAGAGTCTAAAACCTTTTAGATTCTTAAATATTTTCTTGTGATGAAAAAGTTTGAAAGGGTTGTTTAAACCTCTCTGCTTCTCAAGACTGGCTCTACCATTGCCCTTCTTCTCTACATTGCCCTCACTCTCCCTCACCCCGCTTGATGACAACCACTGTACCTTTCCTCGGGCAGCAGCAAGTCTACCTACCCAAATGGTCACTGACTGTCAGGAGACAACAAACTTCAGGTATTTCTGGTTGGTTGTATTTTAAGACATAATCTTTATGCAGTCTAAGAAATAATTTTCTCTTAACTGTTGAATCATTAACAGTGCCCAGTAACTTAAGACAGGAGTCCTATTTTGAGTTGTAACTTCCTACTGTTTGTAAAACTGTTTGCATGTGGGCTATTTGTAAATAATGTAACTTCCTACAACTCCAACATTTCCTGTGACCCAACACTCAACTAGAAGGTAGTTTCAAATTTGCCATGTTGGTGAGGCCCTAGAGACGTTCTGAAGAGTCTCATAGGCAGGGAGGAAATTTCTTAGCAAGCTGTGTCCAGGCAGGTGGGTCACAGCTCATCGCCCATCCTCTGAGATCATTCTGAGGGTGTCTGGTGGCACTGTCTTGGCTCTTCTAACACCAATGCCAATGAGACCAGCAAAGGCCAATAAGTCTTGAGACTACTATTCTAGCAGGAACCACTGTTGGTTTTTGTGCAGGGAGACAGGCTCCTCTGAAGCCAATTTGATGCAGCTCCATCCACCTCACTCTCTTATGTTGATATTGTTAGTCCTGCTTGTTGACTCTTGTCCTCACAGGAATGAAGGCTCCTGAGAACAGGCCTTGTCTCTCTGTTCTGTAGAATAACAGAATATGGGGCAAGGAATAGGAAAATGTAGGGTACAGGGGCATGTGGTTGTGGGCCTGCTGTACTGTTTGGTCAGGGTGGCCATGCCCTTGAAACTCCACTTGTCAGTTCCACCTGGTAAAGACATGTGGGGTCTCAGCAATGCTGGCATCTGTCACATACCAGACATTCCTTCATGCTTCAGTGTGAGAACTTCTCATGAGGTCTCATTTTTGTTTTACAGATTTTATTTAATTTAAAGAGTTCTGGAGAAGAAGAGGGGGAGGGGGAGGGGGTGGGAGAGGGAGAAAGAATGCATTCCATCTGCTGGTTCACTCTCTAAATGGCCGCAACAGCCAGAGGTGGGCCAATCTGAAACCAGGAGCCAGGAGCTTCCTAGGGGTCTTGGACCATCTTCCACTGCTTTCTCAGGCCATAGCAGAGAGCTGGACCAGAAGAGCGCAACCAAGACTTGAACAGATGCCCATATGGTAGGCAAGCACTACAGGTGGCAGCTTTACCCACTATCCTACAACACTGGCCCTGTCACTTTTGTTTAAAAAAATTGTTTTTTTTTTTTTCTTAATTTAATTTATGTGTGTGTGTGTGTATGTGAGAGAGAGAGTTTGAACTATTGATTGATTCAATTCCTAAATACCCACAACAGCTAGGGCTGGGCCAGTAGTCAAGAACTCAATCCAAGTTCCCACATGGCTGGTAGGGACCCAAGTACTTGAGCCATTACATGCTGCCTCCTGGTTACTAGGAGGCTGAAACAGAGAGCAGAGCCAGGCTTTGATTCCAGGCACTTTGATGTAGGATGTGGTTGTCCCAAGTGGTGGCTTACCTGCTGTGCCACATGTCTACCTTCATATTCTCACTTGCTTACTTAATTCACTTAGTATCAGACTCTCTGTCATTTGTAGATACAGTTTATATATGATTAAGACAGAAAACATGCCTTCTAGAAGGTAACTTAAGTCCTTTTACATCACCTTACATACCAACAGACCATCTTGAATGAATTAAACTTTTGCCCCAATACTCAATGCATTTCCTTCAATAAAGTTTGGTTAAACCTTCAAAGACATCATCAAGTAGCCCAGCAGATCATTAAACAAATTGGTAGGAGCCACGGAAACCTTGAGAGCCTAACAAGATGAGAACTGCAGTGATGCAGCAATTCTACTTCTAAGTGTTTACCCAAGGAAAAAGAACTTATGTCCACACATATATTTATATATGAATGTTCACAAACAGATTATTCATGGCAATGAGAAAGCTGAAATACCTAAATGTCCATCAGCTGGTGAATGGATAAATAAATCTGGTATATCTGTACAATGAAATTTATTCAGTTATAAAGGAAATTCCATCCTGAGGCACCTGTATCATAAATGAACCTTGAAGATTTTTCTGCTAAAGTGAAAGAGACAAGAAACCAGAGGTCACATTTATATGAAATGTCCCAAAAAAGCATTCTATGGTGACAGAAAGGAGAGCAGTGTTTGTTAGGGGATGTGAAGGACAACAAGTGACTGTCAGTGGATATTGAAAATATTCTTGGATTAGACAATGGTGACAGTTCTACAACTTTGTGAGTAAAAACCAATGTTTTGCACACTTTAAAAAGGGTAAATTTTATGTTATGTAAATGACATCCCAGTCGAGCTGTTATTAAAAAGTATCAACTGCAGGTTTTCAACACCACAAGTTCAGGAGACACTTGGGACGCCTGCACTCCATATCTTAGTGCCTATTTGATCTTGGCTACTCTGCTTCAGAAACACCTTCCTGCTAGTGCATTCTGGAAAGGTAGCAGATGATTGTCCAAGTTCTTGATTCTCTGCCACCCACATGGGAGACCCAGATGGAGTTTTAGGTCCTTGGCTTCAGTCTAGCCCAGCCAGACTGGCATTTAGGGAGTGAACTAGCAAGTGCAAAATTTTTCTCTCACTCTCTCTGCCTCTCAAATAAATAATAAATAAAACCCTTTTAAAAAGGGTTATTAACTTAAGACAGGTCTCTACAAGAAGACCTCCTGCCTTGACCTGAAATGTATTCATTATTACCTCTTCTTCAGCTCTGCTCAAGATTTTGCTACAATATTATCTTTCTTCCCTTTCCTAAGAGCCTCAGCCTCCACCCAAACTAATCTCAAAGCACCCAGGAAACTGAAAGGCAGGTCTCCCGCAATAAAACATTACTGCTGTTATCACTACTGAAAAGTTGACCTGGGGCCCAGGGGACAACTTAGGGCTGGAGAGAGGGTGAAAGAGGCTGGAAGAGTGGGATGGTATCAACATCCATGTTTTGGAATGGCTGCTCCTCCAGCTCCTTGTGACCCCCAGTGCTTTGCAGAGGACAGACTGCATGCATGTTGGGCTCAGGATTTGTGGGAGCTAAGGAGAGTATGGGTTAGAGCACACACACACACACACACACACAAAGACAACACTTCCCCTTGAATTGCTATGAACTTCCATATAAAGATGTGGTCGGATTTCTGAACAGACTGTCCTGACTGATGGGTAAATTTTATATTTAAACCTTCTATTGTGATGACTCAAGATACTCAAAATGACAGGATACATACCATAAAATAGTATTTCAGTAACACCTTTGGGACGGTGATGATGGTAGCCACCACAGCTAATATTTACATTTCCAGGGAATGCATGCACCTTTTGCTGGGCCCTGACCTCAGCTATCCTGTAATTCAACTGGGGCATGAGCTGACCAGGGTTAGCACCTACCAAGGGCATCAGATGGGCATATTGACTTGAGACGGACTTCTGCTCAGAATATCCTACAATATCTTCCAGATGCTGGGATTACTAAATACTTCCCAAAGTTATGTCACTGCTTTTCAGAAAGGTACTTTTCAAATTGAAGTTAACTGAAGAAACCATAAAAAGAGATTAAGCCTTCTGCATGGTTCCTTTGAATCAGTGCTTAAATTTATATAATTATGTAAGATGAATTTATAACTCTGGAATAGCTCACATTAAACAAGTTATTTGAGGGGGTTGGCACATGGCGTAGCAGATAAAGCCACTGCCTGCAGTGCTGGCATCCCATATAGATGCTGGTTTGAGTCCTGGCTGCTCCACTTTCAATCCAGCTCTCTGCTTTGGCCTGGGAAAGCAGTATAAGATAGCCCAAGTCCCTGGGCCCCTGTACCCACGTGGGAAACCTGGAAGAAGCTCCTGGCTCCTGGCTTCAGATCGGCTGCTTTGGCCTGGGAAAGCAGTATAAGATAGCCCAAGTCCCTGGGCCCCTGTACCCACGTGGAAACCTGGAAGAAGCTCCTGGCTCCTGGCTTCAGATCGGCACAGCTCCAGCCATTGTGGCTAATTGTGGATTGAACCAGCAAATGGAAGACCCTCCTCCCCCACCCCCTGCCTCTCCTTTTCTCTCTCTCTGCCTCTCCTTCTCTCTCTCTCAGTGTAACTCTTTCAGATAAATAAATAAAAATCTTTAAAAAAAGTTATTTGAGGAGCCAGCATTGTGGCACAGTGGGTAAAGCCATCATTTGCGATGCTGGCATCCCATCCAGGTGCTGGTTCGTGTCCCAGTTGTTCCACTTCAGATCCAGCTCCCTGCTAACTGCCTGCGAAATGCAGTAGAAGAAGGCACAAGTATTTGGGCCTCTGCCATCCATGAGGGAAACCTGGAAGAAACTCTTGGCTTTGGTCTGGCCCAGCATTGGTAATTGTGGGTATTTGGGGAGTGAACCAGCAGATGCAGGATCTCTCTGTCCTTCTGTCTCTGTAACACTTTCAAAATAAGTAAGTCTTAAAATAAAAGAAAAAAAAAACTATTCCATAGACAGAAATAGATATCCCCACTCATTAGTTCACTCCCCAAATGCCCACGACAGTCAGGGCTAAGCTGGGGCAGGAGCCAGTAATGTAGTCCAAGACTCCCACGTAGGAACCAGGGACTCAACCACTTGAGCCACCACTTGCTGGTTGCCAGGGTCCACACTGGTAGAAAGCTGTATTCAGAAGCTGGAGCTGGAACAGGGAATCTGATGAGGCATGTGGGTATCTTAACTGGCATCTTGATTGTCAGTTCAAATGTCTGTAACTAGAATGCCTCACATATTAAATCAGCTGTTTATATATATATATTTATAAATATTTATAAATTTATATTTTATATATTATATATATAAAGTCCATTTCAGGAGTGGATGTTTGTTGATGAAGAAGATAAGAAGCTGCTTGGGGGCTGGTGCCATGGCTCACTTGGCTAATCATCTGCCTGCGGCGCCGGCACCCCGGACTGGGTTCTAGTCCCAGTTGGGGCGTTGTATTCTTCCCGGTTGCTCCTCTTCTAGTCCAGCTCTCTGCTGTGGCCCGGGAGTGCAGTGGAGGATGGCCCAAGTGCTTAGGCCCTGCACCTGCATGGGAGACGAGGAGGAAGCTTCTGGCTTCGGATTGGCGCAGCGTGCCAGCCTTAGCAGCCATTTTGGGGGTGACCCAACGGAAAAGGAAGACCTTTCTCTCTGTCTCTCTCTCACTGTCTAACTCTGCCTGTCAAGAAGAAGCTGCTTGGGACTCAATGATCCCATATCAGAGTGATAAAATTTCAGTCCTGGGTTCACCTGGATTCTAGCTTCCTGCTAATGTGCACCCTGGGAGGCAGCAGGTGATGGTTCAAATACTTGGTTCCCGCCACAAACATGGAAGACCTGGATTGAGATCCTGGCTCGTGGTTTTGACTTGGCTCAGTTCTGGCCATTGTGGGTATTTGGGGGGTCAACCAGTGGACAGGAGACCTATCTGTCTGTCTCAAATAAATAAAATTTATTTTATTACTTTTAAATAAATGCTCATTTCTTTTATTTGAAATGTAAAGTGACAAAGAGAAATGGAAGGAAGAAGGGAGGAGGGAAGAAGAGAGAGAGGGAGGGAAGCAGAAAGGGGACAGAGAGAGATACATCTTCCATTTCCTTGTTTGCTATTCAAATGCCCACAACAGCCAAGGCTGGGGCCCGCTGAAACCTCCTAGAAGCCTAGAACCCCATCTGGGTCTCCCACATGGGTGGCAGGGGCCCAAACACTTGAGCCATCATCTTCTGTCTCACAGGATGCCTTAGCAGGAAGCTGGATCAGAAGCAAGAGTAGCTGGAACTTAAACCAGCAGATGTCTCAAGCCTGGCTTAACATGCTGCTCCAGAATGCCTGCCCCAAATACATTTTTAAAAAATCTCCTTTCTAATGGCAACTCTTACCTCAAGCTCTGCAATATAAAATTATCTAGTTGTATAACTATCAAAAACAAGTTCTTTACATATTTACAAATCACACACACACACACACACACTTGCACAGGAAATAAGCAAGTCCTACAACATGTTGCTGTGTGAAACTCTGCAAACAGTTCTTGGCCTTCTCTCATGTCCCAGGTGGTACTTATTTCAAAACTGTCACACAATCCACTTGCTGGAGGCTGAAACACCCACACTTCCACACAAAATCTGTCAGTACATATCTCTTGATAGATACATGTGTTTTTACCAAACATTATTACAAATATGCTCTTGTACTTTGGGATAAAACTTGCCTCCTAACAATTCATCCTATTTTCATGAACTCATATATCATGTATCCTTCCTTTTAAAGACTGCACTTGTAAGATCTATTCTAATATTTTACATTGGCATGTCAAATATTGAAGAGGAAAACTATAAAACACCCCTTACCCAGACACCAGGCTCCAGCCTAATAAATAAACAACCTGCACTGCTGCACTCACAGCCTCAGGGAGGTGGGAGGACCCAGCTGAGACCTTTCTCACCCTTCCCTGGGTTTAAAGGTCCAGCCTGAAGCTGGCATTTCTGAGTGTGTCTCATTGGAGTTCCACCATCCCCAGACACAGGGAGAACAGAAGGGAAGGGGCAGTGTCTTAGCTCTCTCACTCTGAACTCCCCAGCCCAAAAGCACCCCAGTGCCATCAAGATAGACTGTGTTTCAGGCTGCCAGGTATATCTTTTAACAGAATTGGAATTCAAACCATTCAAAAAAATTTTTTAAAAGACTTATTTGAAAGGCATAGTTACATACAGATAGGGAAAGGCAGAGAGAGAGAGAGAGGTTACCTTAAAATTCACAAAGAAAAACAGTGAAGTGCAAAAGAAAAAAAAAGCCAAGTGGATATTCTAAAACCAAGGGCTACCACTTATCATGGGCTGAGTATACATGCAACGTGTGATCCTTTGCCTCTCAAAGTAGGTATTTTATCCATTTAATCTGTGAGAAACTTAAAGCTTATCAAGATAAATATTCTATCCTATGCCATACAACTAGAAAGTGGGGAAGAGGGCTGACCCATTTTTGAGGGGCTGACAGTGTGGCACAGAGGTTTAACCAACACCTGTAATGCTGACATACAATATGAGCACAATGTTTGAGTCTTGGCTGCTTTATTTTTGATTCAGCTTCCTGCTAATGTACCTGGGAGAGCAGCAGCAGATGGCCCAGGTGCTTGCTCCTGCCACCCATGTGGGAGACCTGGATAGAGTTCCAGGCTCTTATGTTTGGTCTGGCCCAATCCTAGTCTTTTCAACCACTGAGGAAATAAACCAGAGGATGGAAGATCCTTCTTTCTTTCTCAATCTCTCTTCCACTCCCCCACCCCGACTCTGCCTTTCAAATAATAAAATTTTTAAAAGGAAAAGAAAAAGATGCTCCCCATTGCCCTGCTTGTGGGTTATGAAAATGAACATATGGGAATATTATTCCAAATAAAAATACCGTTCATGACCTCATGACATTCAAAAATTTGTCAAACAAGTATAGAAGAAAGCCTTAACTATAAGGGAAAAGACTGATAAATTTGATAACCTGGTACTTCGGTTAATAAAAAGAACAAAAGGACAAGCCACCTATAACACACTCTATAGACAACCAATAAAGTACTTATGTTCAGAATAAAGATAAAATTTAAAATGGCTAATAAATCTAAAAAGGTTCTGGGCCTCTTTAGAAATCAGGTATTGCAATTTAAATCACAATAAGATTCTATTTCAGACCTATCAGGCCAAAAAGCTGCTAAGTCTGGGTGAAAAAAAGACATTTAAACAACTCAAATAATAAAGTAGAGCAGCAGGAACAGTCTAGGATGCTAATAGGAATGGAGATCAGAACTCTACTTTTGGAAGCCAATTTAACATTATCAAGTGAAGGTGAAGAACATCTCTGACCCCCCCAAAGCAATGTGCACACTTGTGCATTATGAAACACAACAAGGGCTCTTGTTGCTGCCTGCGATGGCCAGAAATGTCCAGAACAACTGCATGGATTCACAGGTTGTGGTTAAAGCACAAAATGGAATGAAAATCAGTGAAAAGTATATAACAGATCAGGTTTATTGGTTTAGCAACATGCACACACACACACCTATCTATGTACACATGCATGCACAAAGTGTGTGGGCTCCCACACTGGGGTCCTCTTGTGTGCAGCCAGTCTGAGGCAACTCTGGTGAGCAGGAGAAGCAAAACATTAGGAATGTACAAGGACCATTCCATCTCTACAAAGCTTTGGAAACAGGCAAACCCAACAATATTTTTAAGGACCTACACAAAGTAGCAAAAACTAAAACACACTGAAGAATCTCAGTGAACTGAGATCTCTAGGACGGGGTGAGTGGCTTCTGGACACTGGTCGGTCACTTTTTTTTTTTTTTTTTTTTTTGACTTGGTGGTGGCTTCATGGGTGTGCTTTAGTTATTCATTGATTGGCTGTTACACTTAACTCACGCACTCTTTCACATGGCTGTTATATTTCACTATGAGAAAGTAAAAATATAAAAGCAGTAAAGGAGGTGTTCAGAGGCTCACAAAGACTTGTGTGTAGCTATTCTGTGATGTACAGCCCTGAGACAGGCTAAATGCCTTCTGGGAGCTGGTGAAGAAGGCAAGCCCTATCTCTCTGTAGATACGCTTACACTGATAGAGAGAAGTATGGGAGATTTAAGCTGAAAGAGACATTATTAAATTTCCTTTTAGAATTTATATTGTTCACTTTAACAGCAACAACCAGGAAAAAAAAAAAACAGGTAGCACTGAGAGACCAAATTTGAAGCATTTTTAGAAATGTATGGTCCAAGTTCAATAGTTTTATGATTATCCACACTAGGAAATTTACTTCTCTTTCTTTCATTGTTTTTGCTAGTAATGAAAATTACCTTTGTTACAAACTCCTTTTCCATGGATCAGTGTCTAAGTAAACTAGGAGGAGAAAATTCCCCACCTTACGCAGGCAGTGTATTTACTATGGATTGGACACTCTTCCTGATTACTCAAGACAATTCTAGCATGGATAGCTTATTGTTGTTGTTTAACAAAAACAATGGAAAGCATCAAGAATCTAAATTAAATATCAACAGCACTGACAAGAAATCATCAGATTTCTGTTTTGAGGGTCTGGGATTATAACTATAAAACAAATGGGAAATTCACAGAAATGAATTCCCCTAAAATCAGAAGTAACTGAATGTCAGTTGCAGCACCCAAAACCCAGACTTTGGAATCTGATAGTCCTGGCTTGAGGCCTAACTCATTCATGGAGCCAAATTACTTAATTTCAATGAGTTTCAGGTCTTTATCAAAAAAATGGACATCACTACCTAATTTGTCAGCTAGTTTGAAGAGTAAATGAAAGAAAAAAATGATGACAGTACTGCTCAAAGTTTCTTTTCTTTCCACTTTCAGTCTCCCAAGTTAACAAAAAGATATTTCACTAGTAAATTATAAAGATTTAAGAGTTTTCTGTTCAAAATTAACATTATAAGATCCTCCAAATTTGAGAATACTGCTGATAAAAGCATATTTTAATTAGGTATTTATATTTATTATTTGAGATTACCAAAGGAATATTTCCATTCTGCTTCTCAGTTATAATGTTGCAGAGTGTCCCCATGGTAATAAGTATTGCGAAGGCTATATATCTGAGAGAGCAAAAATTACACTGAATACATGAAATGTTTATGTGAGCAACTGACTCTCTTTTTTTTTTTTTTTTTCTTTTTTTATTTTTTTTATTTTTTGACAGGCAGAGTGGACAGTGAGAGAGAGAGACAGAGAGAAAGGTCTTCCTTTGCCGTTGGTTCACCCTCCAATGGCCGCCGCGGCCGGTGCGCTGCGGCCGGCGCACCGCACCGATCCGATGGCAGGAGCCAGGAGCCAGGTGCTTTTCCTGGTCTCCCATGGGGTGCAGGGCCCAAGCACTTGGGCCATCCTCCACTGCACTCCTGGGCCACAGCAGAGGGCTGGCCTGGAAGAGGGGCAACCGGGACAGAATCCGGCGCCCCGACCGGGACTAGAACCCGGTGTGCCGGCGCCGCTAGGTGGAGGATTAGCCTAGTGAGCCGCAGCGCTGGCCGAGCAACTGACTCTCAATAGTTGCTTTCAAACCATGCAGCTGGAGTCCTAAGGAGCTGAGTGGAGAGACTCTGGTGGTCTGACCTATCCACCTACCAGTTTCCAACAGAGCAAATAACTCTACATGCATCTGCTGTGACCTTTGGCTTTCTCTTTACATTTCTACTTTATAGAAAATAGTTTGAAAACTTTAAAATACTCACCTCCTGCTAGTCATTATGACTTCTGTAGGGAGAGGAGGGAAGGATTTCTACAAGAAGGAATGAATGAAAAAGAAGAAAACCAGAACCCTAACTAATTTACTGAATCCTAGACTTATTGTTCTGCAAGGTAAATTAACTAGTTAAATAACTAACCTGGAGGACTGACTGGTATTTGTTTTTATGGTGGTGTATCAGCTGATCTTCCTTCTAGTTTCTTTTATCCCTGTTCTAACTAAATCTCTCTGTACTTTTAATCTTACTGGCTCAATTATCTATTCTTTCCCATTATCATCAGGTAATTGACAAGGCCTAGCAATTTCCAAATAGATTTATTTTCTTCCTTGGGGAAAAATAGAACCCTTTCAAAATCTGTCAGTCTTCTAAATCACTCTTGATAGTCTTCCTCTACCCAGTTTGTCTCCAAAAAGACAAAGATACATCCTGTATTAATACTATGTTTCCCTTTTGCAGTTAATTAGAAAGGAGAAAATAAGCTAAAGGACTAAGGAAGTATTCTTATATGCTGTTTTGCACTCTTAAGTTCATGATCTCATTAAATTCTCCTAACACCTTTGGGAAGTACATGTTAATTATCCTGATTGGTCACTGAGGACACGATTAGTACCAATTAACCAGCAAACATAAGAGCCAAGGCAAGACCCAAGATATGCTGGTTCCAGCGCCAGTGCTCTAAATCAGCGCTGAATCACAGCTGCCTCCCCTCAGTGACCATGGGCACTCTTCAAGTTTTTGCTTTGTTTTTTAAACAGTAAGACCCCTTACATAAGCTAGGCCCACAGAATGAAACACTTAAGAGCTAACTTGGTTTTAATTTGTCTCTTGGTTATGTGGGCATAGGTAGTGTAATAGGAAGGAAGACCAAAAGCACTTTTCAAACTACTTCTAAAAAAATGCTGGTTTTCATATCAGTTTGTTTTGGTTCAGATTTCATCATCTGTTAATCAGGTTTTTATTGAACACTACACTGTTTTAGAAAACACAAAGAAAAATAAGTTGGTCCCCAAAACACAGCCTATTTTTGGTCAAAAGATATTAGGAAGACTAAGCTTATGGGTGGGAGGAAAAGCACATTCTGCCTTGCATGCCTTCCCTTGGGTTTCTCTCTAAAAACAGGATGAGTCTATGAGTGTCATCCAAGGTCTCCTCCTCCATAAAGCCAGAGCACAAGGTAGGGGTGGGGGGAGGTGTTGGGATGGGGGTAGCGGGGTGGACATCCACCACTCACAGCAGAAGCCATAGTAGCTTCCTGTCCTTTACAGTGGAAATGCCTTGGGGACTGCAACTGAAAGTCCATCTGGGTATCTACAAGCCAGTTAGTGAAAAGACAGCCCCATAGAAAAGATTGTGTTCAAAGCTGAAAGTCTTTATTGGATTGATAGTTATGTGAACTTGTTTTTGTTGAATAGCGGCATGTTTAGTCTAACAGTTGGTTTTACTTCAGTAGCTGAAGGGCAGGCCCTTAGGACAGTCATGCTGGGGATGGTTAAGTTCAAACAGGATCTTTCAGGTAGTCTGGGGCTCTCATTCACCTACCTTCCTGTGATTAGCCCAGTGGGTGGCTAAGCCTTGTAGTCACTCTGTTGTTTCCCTTTGTATGCCCCAATCAATGTCTTGATTTTCACTCTCATTGATAATGAAAACAGATTAGTTAGAGCAGATATAAAATCAGTTTTCTTATCTTAAGGAGCTTTCATTGAAAGATAAAGGTGAGGACTGATATAAGGAGGTACCCATTTGAATAAATAAATTCTTCCCCTTATTTCCCAAAAAATAGCCTTAATGGTGTTGCGCCTTTTTGATATATGTAGAATTATGCCTCAAAGTTCCATTTAGAAACTGTTCCTCTCCAGCTGGACTTAGGACAGATTTGTAGTCATTTTCATAACTCAGTGCAAACACTTTCTAGACATTTTGTTTTTTTCAGTTGAAGTAAAATTCACAGAACATATAATTATTCTAAATTGCACATTTTGGTGGCATTTTAGTACATCCACAGTGTTGTACACATATCCCCTCTATTTAGTTTTAGAATATTTTCATTATCACATAGTAGAACCCCATCCCTTTGGCAGTCACTCCCTTTTCTCCTTCCTCCCAGTGCCTGGCAACCAGCAATCTGCTTTGTTGCCATGGGTTTGTTCTGGATACTTCATGCAGATGGAGTCACATAACTGTGCAAGGTGTCCAAACTGCAATCTTTGTGTATGGTTTTCTTTGTTTAACATCACGTTTTTGAAGTCTATCCATGTTATACGCAGCATATTCCTTTAGCTTTGGACTTAATAAAAACCTTTTTTGTGGCTACTTTATGTCTTTTTTGGAAGGCTTTTTTTTTTTTTAAGATTTATTTATTTATTTGAAAGGTAGATACAGAGAGAGAAGGAAAGAGAGGGAGGGAGGGGGAGGGGGAGAGAGAGAGAGAGACAGAGACAGAGAGAGACAGAGAGAATCTTCTCTCTGTTTCACACCCCAAATGGCTGCAATAGCCAGGGCTGGGCCAGGCTGAAGCCAGCAGCTGGGAGCTTCCTCCCGGTCTCCCACGTGGGTAGCAGGGGCCCAAGCACTTAGGCCATTCTCTGCTGCTTTCCCAGGCACATTAGCAGGGAGTTGGATTGGAAGTGGAACAGCTAGGACTTGAACCGGGGCCCATATGGGATGCCAGCTTCACAAGGTGGCAGCTTAACCCATTAGATCACAACACCAGCCCCATTGGAAGACATTTTCTTCTTTTACTTCTCATTCTATTTCTGTGTTTGAACTGGGATGATGTTTTGGGGACAATGATAATTTTGGTTTAATTATATCCCTTTGAATTTTATTACTGGTGCTACGTCACATATTCTCTGGTCTAGTATATAAATTCCTTTCTTTTTTATATTTGTAATTAAATCACTGAAGACTCATGAGTATTTGGCTGTTGATGAAAATGGAGAAACTAAAGCTTAAATCTGTGATATTACTCAGGTTACCATATTTCTATACATTTCTTTCTTATCTTGATAGAAAATATGTCTTTATAAATTACAGATTGAACTTTTCATGATTATCTTTGTTGCTTTTATGCAAAATATACAAAACTATTTTAACCAGATTAAAGTATTAAGTATAAAAAGACCTCATTGTACCAGAGTTAATTAATGTGATTAAAGCAAAGTAACCAGATATACAAGAGAGTTGAAATCTTAGAGTTATAAATTCTTTTTTAAAAGATGTATTTATTTATTTATTTATTTGAAAGTCAGAGTTACACACAGAAAAGGAGAGGCAGAGAGAGAGAGAGAGAGAGAGAGAGAGAGAGAGAGAGAGAGGTCTTCCATCCTCTGGTTCACTCCCCAAACGGCCACAATGGCCGGAACCGCACCGATCTGAAGCCAGGAGCCAGGAGCTTCTTCCAGGTCTCCCACATGGGTGCAGGGGCCCAAGGACTTGGGCTGTCTTCTACTGCTTTCCCAGGCCATAGCAGAGAGCTGAATCGGAAGTGGAGCAGCCAGGTCTCGAACCAGAGCCCATATAGGTTGCCAGCGCTTCAGGCCAGGGCATTAACTCGCTGTGCCACAGTGCTGGCCCCAGAGTTATAAATTCTAACTATGATTTGTGTGACAAGGGACTCAGACCTCAGATTTCAAAAGTACATTTCCTCTAAAATAAAGACAGGGCAGGTGTTCTGGCACAGATGAGCCATTGCTTGGGACTCCTGCATTCCATACTTGAATGTGGGTTTGAGTTCCAGCTATACCATACTTCTGATCTGGCTTCCTGTTAATACTCCTTAGGTGGCAGCAGATGATGGTCAAGAACTTGTGTTTCTGGCACAAGTAGGAGACCCAGCTGTAGCTCCTGGCTGCTGGCCTCAGTTTAGCCTAGCTCTGACTGTTGAGGGTATTTGGAAAGTGAACCAACATATATTCTTTCTCTCTCTTTCTCTCTCTCTCTCTCTCTCGTGTGTGTGTGTGTGCGCGCACATGTGCATGCATACCATTCTGCCTTTCAAATAAATAAATAATCTTTAGGGGTTGGTGCTGTGCTACAGTGGGTTAAGCTGTTTCCTGTGATGCCAACATCCCATATGAGCATTTGAGTCCTGGCTGCTTTGTTTCCATTCCAGTTCCCTGCTATTGCACCTGGGAAAGCAGCAGAAGATGGCTCAAATACTTGGGACCCTGCTAGCCACGTGGGAGACCCAGATGAAGTTCAAAGCTCCTGGCTTTTTCTGGCCCAGCCCTGGCTCTTGCAGCCATTTGGGGAGTGAACCAGCGGATGGAATTGCTCTCTCTGACTTTCTACCTTTCAAAAAAATAAATTAATCTTTAAAGATAAATAGTTTTAAAAAGTCCTGTTCTCCATCAATCTTTGATTCAAACCATTAACAAAAATAATTGTCAGTTCATAGAAGCAATAGACACTAAGAAGTAATTAAGCAAATAATGATTAGAAAAGTAGATTTCATCTTCCTAAAATGTAGTCATTCCAAGGAAAACATTTGGTAGAGATTATTTTACCTCCAAAAATGCTCTCTATTTTTTTTAAACTACAGTCTTCTTTCTGACAAGGGCCATTTGGATACTTATAACATTCAACTTAAAAATTAGTGTTATAGATTTATTGAATTTTAAGTCCCGCCTGTGGTTGCCCTAGCAGGGTCAGACCAAACGATTTTGTGGGTGGTATACAGCCTGCAGGCTGGACGTTCCCCACCATGGACTAGATGATCAGAACCACTGTTATAATAGGAGATGTTACAAGGAGATATTTTACTTTGATTATGCTTACTCAAAGACTTGTATGCTACACATCTGGAAAATAAAGGGCCAATGTAAGAAAATTGTTTTAGTAAGAGGTTCAATCTTCCCTTTAAGAAAGACTTCAAAATGGAAAAAGTTTCTACTTGCATAAAGCTATTTTTAAAAAAAGTTCTCTGAAGAGCTTACAGGTCATTCATACAGTCTCTTCATCTTCAGACAAATGAGGGGCCATGCCTATTGGCACCAGGAGCAGAGCCAAGAGTACAACCAGGTCTCCTGATCATGAGTTTTAAAACCTTCCTAACTTGCCACCATAAGCAGAGTGTCCCTTTGCCCCAAGTTAGAGAAAGCATGGCAAAAAAAATGCAGGGTTGTGGATGGTCAAAATACGTAAGAAAAGTTGATGAGAAATAACAGCAGGGGAGAACATCAGAACACACAAATGATTACCAATAGCCAAAAGAAGTTCATGTCCAGGTGTTAGTTGTCAGAAGAGAGGTGACAATCTGAAAAACAATTGCTTATATGGTCTTCTACTTAGTGTTTTACTGTTATTTATGCTTTCCTGTACAATTGTTAAACATGGGCCAAAAATTCCCTACTCTTAAAAGACAAAAATAAGATTTAATTCTGACTTAAAGTATTAATGATAGGAAACATGTTGCAGGAAGAAAAAAAACTGATAGGGAAAATTCAACTTGTACTTCTAAGGAGTGGGCATTGGGGTGCAGTGGTTAAAGCTGCTGCTTGGGATGTCCCATCCCACAATGGTGTGCCTGCTTCTGATCCAGCTTCCTGCTAATGTGTAGCAGGTAATGGCTCCAGTCCCTGCCACCCATATGGGAAACTCAGATTCCGAGTTTCAGGTTCCTGGCTTCAGTTTGGCCCAGCCACCACTGTTAGCAGACATTTGGGGAGTGAACCAGAGGATGGAGGGCCTTCTTCTTTTCCTTCATACTCCCTCCCTCATTGCTCTGCCTTTCAAATAAAAATAAATAAATGAATAAATAAATAAAACTCAAAATGCACTTCTAAAGTGATGAGGATGCAAACTCAGAGAATGCTGTTTCACCAAGAGATGCTTACTTTTGCTTCTCTAATC
Organism: Oryctolagus cuniculus; assembly: GCF_964237555.1. NCBI lineage: Eukaryota > Metazoa > Chordata > Mammalia > Lagomorpha > Leporidae > Oryctolagus > Oryctolagus cuniculus. Next base: position 71,907,324 of record NC_091437.1, on the reverse strand, counting down.
ACCTATGTGCCCAGGATTCAGCACTCTTCCTTAAGTGGTACTTTCCTTTCCTTCCAAAATCCTAGGTGAATAACCAGGAACAATTTTATTTTTTCAAAATCATGAACAAATTCTTAAGAATGTACCTTAGGGCCTGGCACTGTGGCATAACAGGTAAAGCTGTTGCATGCAGTGCCAACATCCCATTATAGGTGCCGGTTCTAGTCCCGGCTGCTCCACTTCCGATCCAGCTCTCTGCTATGGTCTGGGAAAGCAGTAGAAGATGGCCCAAGGCTTTGGGCCCCTGCACCCGCATGGGAGACCCAGAGGAGGCTCCAGGCTCCTGGCTTCAGATTGGCACAGCTCCAGCCATTGTGGCCATCTGGGGAGTGAATCAATGGATGGAAAACCTCTCTCTCTCTCTCTCTCTCTGCAACTCTGACTTGCAAATAAATATATCCTAAAAAAAAAAAAAAAAAAAATGTACCTTAAAGCAAGGTTTCTAAACAGGGCAATTAGCAAAGACATTCTGGACCTCAAACCCCAAGGGAAGTATGCGTTGTTTTTTTTTTTTTTTTTTTTAAAGGGTGGCCTTTTTGAAGAGGGAAAAATCAAAGGAAGGAAATTACTATTGAAGTTTCTTGCCTAAAGAGAGCTCTTACAACTACACGTTTCCTGTTAGAGGAGCATCTGAAATAAGTCTGCAACAAATCCTGCAGTCCAGAGGATGCCCAATGATGCCTAAGGAGTCCCTCCATAGCCCTTCCCTGCACTGTCACTCAGCTGGAAAGAAGGTGATGGAGAGGTGATAAGCCCCTCAGGAGCCTCAAATCCCACACCCCCGCCCAGAGTCACTCCCTTAGCCTCAAGCCATCCTCTGTAACACCCTGGGTGGGAGCACAGCCTCTTCCTCCTTCATTGACTTTTGTGATGACAAAAAGAGAAAAGCAAATGAAAACACAAAATGTTCCAAATTGGCTTTCTCCGAAGAGCTAATAATGAACACAAATGTGTGCCATCCTTGATCAAGCGTGTTCACAATGCACCCTCACTCATTTCCTCTTTTTTTTTTTTTAATTTTTATTTTTTGACAGGTACAGTGGACAGTGAGAGAGAGACAGAGAGAAAGGTCTTCTTTTGCCGTTGGTTCACCCTCCAATGGCTGCCGCGGCCAGCGGCACCGCGCTGATCCGATGGCAGGAGCCAGGTACTTATCCTGGTCTCCCATGGGGTGCAGGACCCAAGGACTTGGGCCATCCTCCACTGCACTCCCTGGCCACAGCAGAGAGCTGGCCTGGAACAGGGGCAACCGGGACACAATCCGGCGCCCTGACCTGGACTAGAACCCAGTGTGCCAGCGCCGCAAGGCGGAGGATTAGCCTAGTGAGCCGCGGCGCCGGCCACTCATTTCCTCTTGCGCTTAAGAAACGAGGGTCTCAGTCTGGAGGCAAATGGCTTGCATGGCTATCACTAGACAGAGGTCTTGAGACCAATCTGGGCTCCACTCTTCTTGTTCAACTTGAGCTCCAACAATTATGCTTCTGAAGTACAAAATACACATTCAAATATCTCTTCTGTACCTATCACATGCCAGGCATCCTATCACATACAGGAATGAGAAACAATGCCTGCCCTCAAGGAGCTACCAAAAGCAGGCCTGTCTAGGCATTTATTTAAGGTCACCTTCACTGAAGCTCTACCAGTTAAGTGCCTTGCAAAGAGCAAGGTGCAATGATGACCAAGCCAGGACTGTGATTATGCCATGAGACACAGGACCTAGCAGCCTGGCCCATGGCATAGGCCAGCACTGGGGGAATAGCTGTTCCATGACATATCATTTGAGGCTCCTCAAAGGAATGTAGATATTTGCATGTTATTTACTAAAACAAAAATGAACAACAACAAAAAAGACATGTTCAAACCTATGCCTATGATGTCACTCTCATTCACATCAAAGCATGCCTCTTTGGAGGGACACAGATCAGCAGGCTTCCCACAAAGTCCTAGGCCCAAACATTGGCATGAGCTGTACGATGGGCCCTGGTGGACAAGAGGGGCCAGCAGGCAGCTGTGGGAATCAGGCAAAAGACCAAAGAGGCAGAACCTGGGGCAACAGCATGGAACTCACCTGTGAGGAGAAGGTAGCATGTAAATAAAGCCCACTGAATGTGCATAGAGGCCACCAGGCAGTGGGTTGTGAACCAGACTACAGGCTACTAAGGAAGGGACTATTACAGGCCAACCGTGCAGTTGGGGTTGGTTAGTTTTTTAACATGTTGACTAAGTTGGCTTCTGGATGAAATTTATCAGCACTTAATCTGTTACTTTAAAACAAAGCTGGTATTTAAACAATAACTTCTTTATAACAATGGCTCATTTTCTGAAACATACCTCCTCCCCTGACAGTGCCCTGTTCTCTATCATTAATGCCCACAGAGCAGCAGCCTTCTCCTTACCTTCTTACTGCTCTCCCAAGGTAGGTAAAAAGGCTCTTTATATCATTAGCCCCAGGTCTTTCTGGTTCTCTCCAGAGCTCCAAGTCCCCTCCTGCCAACTCTGTGTGGGCACTTTGAGTTGATGCACTGACTCATCAGCTGTCCCTGGTCTCCTCCTCACTTGATGCTACTCTGTGAGTACTTGGAGGAAGAAGATATTTTAGACTCCAGGTACCTGCCATGACTCTTAATATAGCTTTATATGTACCAAAAATTCAAAATGGGTGGGCAACTGGTTCTTCATTTTCCTTCTCTCAAGTGCTATACAAATTTGTAGATCTGTCCCAATTTTTCCCTCTGTCTCTTATCAAAGATAGATAAAAAAAAAAAGACATAAAAAAGATAGATACAAGCCTAAGGATAATCTTACTGCATTCTCATTTTTATCACTTCTTCCTTTCTTCTTGCCTAAATTCACAGTGACCTTAGTGACTGTACTTTCTCTGAGATTAATATAAAGTCCCATTAATAATAGCATTCAAAGCTTATCTAACCAGTTTTTTAGTCCAGTATAGTCTAGGTTGGGATAAATGCCAAACCTAGCATGAAATTCAATGCCACAGCAACTAGTCAGGACCAAGGCACTAAGAGCACTGAAAAATATGCACTGAGTAAATGAGTGGATTATTTTGTCAGTAAGCCTCTTTCTTCCCTTTGCATGTTTCTCTCTCTCAATGTTAATTTTATATCTACACAGGTAACACTTTACCAAATTCAACAGATTTGGTTTAAAACCTCATTTGTTTCACAAAACCTGAGATCAGTTAGCTACGATCTGTTTAGTCAACTGGAATCAACTGCTCAAGTACTTGTGCCTGTCCTGTTTTTGGTTCAAAGGGATGGGCTTCAAGGTCAAAAACTGTATTATTTGCTTCCTTTGTCATTATTAGCACTCAGGCCCAGCTCTCTGTACACAATGGATATGAACGAACTGTTCTTCAATAAAATCTCCAACTCATTACTCTGAAGTCCCCCTAGGTACTGTGGCACCATGGGTTAAGCTGCCTTTTAGGGTGCTCACATCCCATGTCAGAGTGCCAATGTGAACCCTGGATGTTCTGCTTCTGATCTAGCTCTCTGCTAATGTGTCTAGGAAGCAGTGGATGATGGCTCAAGTACTTGAGTCCCTGCCACCCACCCTGGCTCCTGGATTTGGCCTGGTCCAGCTTCAGCTATTATGGGCATTTGGGAAGTGAACCAGCAGATGGAAGATCTCTTTCTCTTTTTCTCTACATTTCTGCCACTCTGTGATTTTGTTCTTAAGATTTATTTATTTGAGGGCAGGCACTGTGGTGAAGCAGGTAAAGCTGCTGCCTGTAGTGCCAGCATCCAATATGTGTGCCAGTTCAAGTCTAGCTGCTCCACTTCCAATCCAGATCTCTGCTAATGGCCTGGGAAAGCAGTAGGAGATAGCTCAAATGCTTGGGCCCCTGCACCTGTGTTGGAGACCAGGAAGAAGCTCCTGGCTCCTGGCTTCACATCTGCCCAGTTCCAGCTGTTGTAGCCATTTGGGGAGTGAACCAGTGGATGGAAGATCTACCTCTGCCTCTGCCTCTCTGTAATGCTTTCAAAAGAAAAAATAACCTTTTTTTTTTTTTTTTAAGATTTGGGGAGTGGATGGAAGATCTCTGTCTCTCCCTGTTACTTTGCCTTTCAAATAAAAGATCTATCTATCTATCTATCTAGTTCCCCAAATGGCTGCAATTATCTATCTTTCTATCTAGTTCCCCAAATGGTTGCAACTGCTAGGGCAGGGGCAGGGCCAGGGCCAAACCCAGGAGCTAGGAACTCTATTCTGGTCTCCTATGTAGATAGCAGGGGACCAAGTACTTGGGTCATCTTCTGCTGCCTTCCCAGGTGCATTATCAGGAAGCTGGATTGTTAAGTAGAGTAGCCAGGACTCAAACCAGCACTCTGATAATGGGATGTCAGAGCTGCAAGTGGCAGCTTAACCTACTGCTCCACAACACTGGTCCTGCCTTCCAAACAAACCTTTAAAAAGCCCTTTAAGAGAATCATTTAACATAGCACCTATAAATTAACAATATACTTTAGATTCAGAGTGTGTTTTTGTTCTAATAAGTTGGGGAGTAAATGCTAGTAGGGCTTTTTGAAAACTTATTCTTTTATTTATATTTGAAAGGCAGAGAGAAAGAGCTAGAGTGAGTGAACGAGAGGTCCCATTTTCTGGTTCACTCTCCCAAGTGCCTGCAACAGCCATTGGGCCTGGTTCAAGCCGAGAGCTGGGAACTCAATCTAGGTCTCCCACACAGATGGCAGGGATCCAATTGTCTGAGCTGTTACTGATGCCTCTCAGGGTATGTATCAGCAGGTAGTTGGAATTAGGAGTGAAGCTGGGACTGGAACCCAGATACTCTGATATGAGACACAGGTGTCCCAAGTGGTGTCTTCACTGCTGTGTCAAACACTTGTCCAGCTACTGCGAATTTTGAACAGAAAAAGAGCACCCTTTTCCCTGCCAAATAAAGCATTTGTTAACTCTAGCTATTATAGGTTAACATAGTTCAGGAAGTTTCTTTTCTTTTTCTCAGTATTGCCCTGTAATATAAAAATAAAATCATGGAACAATCAGCAGTAAGAGAGGTAAAGTTCATGCACAGAACTATGACAGCACAGCAGTTTGACTTCTCATCTCATTTAACCCACAAAACTGAACTGCTGCACAGGCCTCTGGGCAGAACAAAGGTCATGGATCATGCCTTAGAAGAAGATCCCTGGTTAAACAGCAAGTGCTCTGGAGAGGAAGGAAGCACAGGTGGTATCGTGTTTTGCCAGTGAACACATTCTACCAGGCAGGCTTGTTTGAAATAGTAGCTTTTAAATTTAAATTCGGGCTAGTTTTCTTTTCACTCTCACCAGTCAGTATAGGCACTCAGATTCAAATTCACGGAAGAGAAAAACAAATGCCATGTTGGCTGTTTTTCTGCAAACCTTCTGGCATGAGGCATGTGGTTGAGTGGAGCCCCCGCACATGGTCCAGCAGCACGTCTGTATGGTTGCAGGGCTCTGTGGCTATCAGTTCCTCTCAACACAGCTGCAGCACAGTAGGTAGGGATAAGTGATAGTTCATCCCTAGAATCATGGACCAGATGAAACCTGGTGGATCAGACCTGAAAGACTCTATGATATACTCTAAACATTCAACCTCTTCCAGCTGGAAAAGATTATTTTCTATATCGGATACTGGAATTATACAATTAATCATTTTAGAAGAGTTTTAGGAAGTAAGGAAATATTATTACCTTTACAACAAGTGTTTTCTGGGTTGGGCATTTAACCCACAGGCAAGGTACCCACATCCCACATCAGAGTACCTGGATTCAATATCCAGCTCTGCTCCTGACTTCAACTTCAGTGATGATGGTTCAAGTAACTGGGTTCCCGCTACCCACATGGGAGGCCTGGAATGAGTTGTGGCCCCCAGCTTTGGCCCTGGCCCAACTGCAGTCATTGTGTCTCTCCCATTTTCTTGCTCTGTCTCATTTTGAAAATTTTTTTTTTTTAAAAATTAAAAGAAGTATGTTTTGCTAAAGTTTATGAGAGTCAGTAAAAAAAAAACACAACAGTTTGAAAAAAACAAGAGAGACAATATTATGTTTACTGAGCCATGGATGGATGACCAACAATTGGATGATGTCATTAATAGGCAATTATAACATCCAGCATTCCAAAACCATTTAATAATTTGTTTTGAAGAAATACGGCATCCAAAAGAACAAAAAGACAATCTAAATATTTATTTGAATGGTTGCATGCCAAAATAAAGTTAAATATATGAAATAAAGAAATTAATCCCAACCTGAAAAAGCATCAAAGATTTCATCACTCACTCAAACATGGAAAGGAGTCCAAAAGTTTATGGCAAATGAATTATTTGGAATACTCAATATATTCTCCTAAGGGAATGTTGTGGAGGGTAGTTAGGCTGCCAGTGTAACCCAAAGAACCAGATTAAATGTTAGGTGCACATGGAGCTATACAGCATTATGGTAAAAGAACATAACCTCCATAGTGCCAACTACCCCTGGGCCCCCAGTCCTGACTTCCACAAGTATGTCCTGCAGACTCCAAGCAGAGTGGCTCCCTCAGCCTGCAGTATCCTGGGAAGCCTGGTAGCTGAAGCACCCTGTGGCAGGAGCCTACCCATGTCTTTAGTGGACTCAGGTGGGCAGCTCTTGTGTGAAGTCTGCATCAAAGGTACTTTCCCTTGAACACTGTCAGGTCACAAGTTAGGGACAAGTGCTCTTCATCTTCATCTTGTAAAACTAAACCTGTTCAGAAGGTAGATTGTAACTAGGACTCAAATGAGGTTAGACCTGAATAAGAACATAGTTCATGTGATTCGAGAAGCTTGTCTCATGTCTAGGTTGGCTTTCCAAATATCTGGACACACCTCCCAACCCTCAATCTATAATGCAGTTATTTTATAACACCACTTACATCCTATAACCGCCTTTTTACTAACAAAAGGAAGCATTTGTTATACACTACATCTATATGGATCAATAAAAATGTTCTTGTGTATACTTAGGTTTATAGGGATCTAAAAAACACACATCTTCCAGGAAAAGAAGCTCTCAGGCAGAGTTGTCATGCACCTGAGGAAGCTACAGGCAAGGCAGACAGGCACAGAGTGAGGCCCTGGGGAAAGCTGACCAGCTTATGAGGTCAGCCAGGAGAAATGATGGGTAACCCTTCATGATCCATGTGGCCATGGTTTGAATAGTCATTATGCAAACCACTGCACACGATCCCAATAACTGCTTCAAAATCACAACATCAGAATTCAAAACGATATCCCTCTCCCCCCCAATACTATTCTAAAATCAAATGTCACTATAATTACATGGATATCAACAGTGAGACAGCTAAAGTAACATACAGCTGAAAGAAAGAATAACAGTGAGACTGAGAACTCCACAATCACTGCTTATGCAAATGCACTAAATGACCATTACAAATATTTCTTTTCTGCTCTGATTCACAAATTAGGATGATTACTGGAGATGTACAATTGGGGACAGATCTGTGTGTCACTCGACCTCTGCCTGTCTGGAACAACATTTTAGGTGAGATAGCCCAAATTTTGCAGAAGACACACTTGTTTACTATGGAAAGCATAAACATGCAACAACTTCAGTTTTGCTTAAAGTTTAAAATATGGCTTTCCATTAAATTAAGTTTTTTTTTTTTTTTCTTTTTGACAGGCAGAGTGGACAGTGAGAGAGAGAGACAGAGAGAAAGGTCTTCCTTTGCCGTTGGTTCACCCTCCAATGGCTGCCGCGGCCATCGCGCTGCAGCCGGCGCACCGCTGATCCAATGGCAGGAGCCAGGTGCTTCTCCTGGTCTCCCATGGGGTGCAGGGCCCAAGGACTTGGGCCATCCTCCACTGCACTCTCTGGCCACAGCAGAGAGCTGGCCTGGAAGAGGGGCAACTGGGACAGAATCCGGGACTAGAACCCAGTGTGCCGGCGCCGCAAGGCAGAGGATTAGCCTAGTGAGCTGCGGCGCTGGCTCATTAAATTAAGTTTTCATGGATATAAACTATCATGAAAAACACCTTACTGTTATAGTTAGGAAAACATACAGAAACAAATCTTTAGAATTAAAACACATAAACAAGAGCGCTTTAAAAAGTTTGTCTAAAATTAGAATTAAAAGGTAAGTATACTTTCATGCATAAAAAATTCTGAAGTCATATAAAAGGCATCTTCAAAAAGCTCACGGAAAATGCTCACTATGAAAAAACTATGCATAGATTTCACTTTTTTGCACAAAAATAAATCTATCATTTTTTTTAAAAAAGATTTATTTAGGGGCCAGTGATGTGATGTAGTGGGTAAAGCCACCGCCTACAGTGCCAGCATCCCATATGATTGCCGGTTCATGTCCTGGCTGCTCCTCTTATGATCCAGCCCTCTGCAATGGCCTGGAAAAGCAGTAGATGATAGCCCAAGTACTTGGGCCTCTGCAGCCATGTGCAGCCATATGGGAGACCAGGAAGAAGCTCCTGGCTCCTGGCTTAGGAGTGACCAAGCTACAGCCGTTGCGGCCATTTGGGGAGTGAACCAGTGGATGGAAGATCTCATTCTCTGCTCTGCCTCTGCTTCAAAAAAGATTTATTTATTTATTTGAAAGGCAGAGTTACAGAGAGGCAGAGGCAGAGGCAGAGGCAGAGGCAGAGAGAGAGAGAGAGAGAGAGAGATATTCCATCCACTGGTTCACTCCCCAAATGGTTGCAACAGATGAAGCTGGACCATTCTGAAACTAGGAGCCAGAAGCTTCTTCTGGGTCTTCTACCCAGGTGCAGGGGCTCAAGAACGTGGGCCATCTTCTATTACATAGCAGAGAGCTGGACAGGAAGTAGGGCAGCCAGGACTCAAACTGGTGCCCACATGGTATGCTGGCACTGCAGGAGTTGGCTTTATCTGCTACACCACAGCATAGGCCCCAAAAACTATCTTTTAATTCCATTTTCCACGAACATTTTGAAGTGCCCTTGTATACACAATTTTTACCTTTTTAATTTTAAAAAATTTATTTATATGAAGGGCAGAATGGCACACAAACACACACACACACATATATAAATAAAGGGAGGGAGGGAGGGAGAGAGAGAGAGAGAAAATCTTTCATCTACTTGAACGTACACTCCAAAATGGGATGCTGGTGTTCTTACCTAGCAGCTTAACCTGCTGAACCACAAGGTCAGGTCCTAACTTCTTAATTTTAAGAAATCTGTGAAACACTAAACCTGCATGATTCTTTTTGCTGTCACTTACAATGTTATAGGATTCTCCCTACCTCTGGCCTTGTTTTATAGGAAGAACCATAGGATCTTGGTTTGGTGTCTTTAAAACTATAATTGGAGATAAAAGACTAACAAAAGAACCAACCCTTGCAGCAAATCAGATGCTGTGCTGGTACACTCACCTTGCTCTGGTAGCCTTCTGCAGAACCTTCATTCCAGCCAGGTTGCAAGGTTTCCCTTCCAATTGTCTTTCCTTCAGGAGGGCGCCATCCAAGTGCACTTCACCAAACATTCCACAGGCATCCTGGACCAGAAGGCAGACTCTGTAAAAAGAGCATTCACAATTGTTCTTTGAGGAGAAGTCTGGATCAGGATTTCCCTCTCTTTCTCTAGAAATCCACTGTAGCCATCTTCCAAAATGGCTGAGTGAATGTAAAAGAAGCTGAATTCAAGCACATCTTTTGGATTTGTACACGCAGGTGTATGGATGGATATCAGCAAAATACAGGAGATGGAACTCTCTTAACAGCATGAAACTAAGCCCCATGCCAGTGGCCACACAACACTTGTGATGCCAGCATCTCATATAAATGCCAGTTTGAGTCATGGCTGTTCGACTTCCGATCCAGCTCCCTACTAAAGCACCTGGGAAAGCAGCAGATGATGGCCTAAGTACCTGGGCCCCTGCCACCCAAATAGGAGCCCTGATAAGAGTTCCAGGTTCCTGGCTTCAGCAAACCTTCTGGCCATTGTGGCCATTTGGGGAGTGAAGCAGTGGATGGAAGATCTCTGTCTCTTTCTCTGTCGCTCCCTCTCTCTCTGTAACAGTGCCTTTGAATAAATACATAAACCTAACAAACAAACAAACAAACAAAAAAACCACCATAAACCCTATGCCAAATGTGTAAGTAAGCACATAAAGACAAGTATCATCTCAAATGCCCAGAAACACAGGATCCTTTCTCCCTACTTTCATCCCGTTTTCTCTGGGAAGAAACATTTATATTCTGTCTGGATGCTCAATAATGAGAAAAGCTTCCAAGTAACATAACAACAAAATGGGGGCTTTCTCTGAAAAGATACTGATTTACAAACATGCATACCCCAGCAGGAAAAGAACCAGTGACCCCAAGGCAGCAACAAAGAGAAGATGGACATCCAGAGACGTGCTGAGATCTCCCAGTATTAAAGTTCAAAGGGCAGTGTTCATGAGAGCCTGTTTATGACTGAATTGCTACTTTCCTCACTGAGGTAACTGAGGTAAATGAAATCTTCCAAGTATTTATTACACAATAACACATTCATAGAAAATATTTCAAAGGGATTGAAAAAAAAAAAGTCAGTAAATAACATGGCAAATAGACTATAGAGGGGCCGGCGTTGTGGCGTGGCGTGTAAAGCTGGGGGCAGGTTCAGGTCCCAGCTGTTCCACTTCCAATCCAGCTCTCTGTTGGTACCTGGGAAAGCAGTGAAAGATGGCCCAAATTCTTGGGCCCCTGCACCTGTGTGCAAGACCCGGAAGAAGCTCCTGGCTTTGGATGGGTGCAGCTCCCTCCATTGCGGCCAGTGGGGGAGTGAACCAGCGGATGGAGGGCCTATCTCTCTGCCTCTCCTTCTCTCTCTATGTAACTCTGACTTTCAAATAAATAAAATAAATCTTTAAAAAAATAGACTGTGAAACACAAAACTATTTTTCAGATAACATCAAGGAAAGTACATTTTGGAGAACGGATGACACAAGCGAACAATGAACAAGAAAAGTTAGATAAGAAGCCTTGAATGCTATTTTGGCCAGAAGGACAAGAACTCTAGGCTTTCTGATGATGTCTCTACATCTGCAGGTCACCTTGGCTTGCAAGAGAAGCAAAGGTAAATCTTGCCTGAAAGAAAGTGCCTTTAACTGTATCATTAGTGTGCCATAGAGTAAGATTCAACAAGATGTGATCAAATAATTACCATCCAACACAAGGAAGCAAGTCATTATGTGGAAAGATTCCAAAGAAATAATAGGCCTGTTGAGAACCTGAGAGATAAGAATTAACAGATAGGAAAAATAGAATTGTTATTTAAAAAAGATAAAGTCACATACACAAAATCAAAACAAACAAACAAAAAAATAAAACAAGACACAAGAAGTTAGACAAAATGCCTGGATAGGTTTGAAGAAGAATGACATAGAACTTTGAAAAATGAAAGCTATACTTTCTGAAATAAAATTCACTGAGATGTAACACGTAGCTATCTATACTTGGAAAGTGTGTGTATGGGATCTGGGTTATATAACTGATAATGTACCCTGGATGCAACTTGAAAACTGAGAGCCAAAAGCCTGAGGGAAGGGTGGAGAAACAGAGGACAGAATGAGGTGTCACCTATGTCTAATAAAATCCCAGAAGAGCAAAACAGAGAAAGAAGAAGGATCATTGGTAAGTCTAACGATAGAAATTTTCCCAACTCATGTAAGATACAGGAAGAAAAACAAATACCCAGCAGGACAACAGAAAGGAAATCCATTCTAGCACAACACAATTAAAAAGAGAGAGCACCAAAGACAGGCAATTTTAACAGAGGAACACCTGCAAAGAAATAAAAATCTAATTTCCAGCAGTCTTCTCAAAAGCAATGAAGGAAGCTAGAAGACAGCAGAGTAATACCAGAATATTTTCAAAATTCTTATAACCATCTTAGAATGTGTACCATGTACCATGAAAACTATCTTTCAAGAATGGTGGTGATATAAAAACATTTTCAGATAAAGAAAAGCTAGCAGCCTTTTCTACCTACAGAGCCTGACTGAAATATTTACTAATGACTTAGGTAATACCTAAAATAATTTCTAAATTATGCAACTTAGGAAAAAGAAAATTATCCACGAAAAAAGTCTATAAAATGCAAGAAAGACTAGCAAGCAAAAATATAAACAAATAAAAATAAATAAACAACATAATAAAAAACACATCTAATTATGTGTAGAGAGCCAAAAACCTGGAGATGGATGGCAAGAAAGTCAACTGTAGTGAATGCAGCTCAAATGTTCCCAAGTCCTCACATCACTTTCACTTCAGAGGTTAGATACTTAATATAATATATGTGGTAAAACTTCAAGGATAACCACCAAAGAAGAGAAATGGGGACTGGCATTGTGGCACTGCAGGTTAAACTGCTGCTTGTGATGCCAGCATCCAAAATTGAAGTGTTGGTTTGAGTCCTGGTTGCTCTACTTCTAGTCCAGCTCCCTGCTAACATGCCTGGGAAAACAACAGATGATGGCTCAAATATTTGGGCCTTTGCTACCCATATGGGAGATCTGGAGGGAGATCCTGGCTCCTAGCTTTGGCCTGGCTAAGACCTGGTTGTTGCAGCCATTTGGGAAGTGGACCAATAGACAAATATGTCTTTAAAAAGTTCCATATCTGGGGCCGCTGCTGTGGCGTAGTGGGTAAGAACGCTACCTGTAGTGCTGGCATCCCATATGGGCGCCAGTTTGAGACCCGGCTGCTCCACTTCCGATCCAGCTCTCTGCTATGGCCTAGGGTGCAGTAGAGGATGGCCCAAGTCCTTGGGTCCCTGCATCCATATGCAGACCCAGAAGCTCCTGGCTTCGGATTGGCACAGTTCCGGCCATTGTGCCCAACTGGGGAGTGAACCAGCAGATGGAAGACTTCTCTCTCTCTCTCTCTGCCTCTCCTCTTTCTGTGTAACTCTTTCAAGCAAATAAATAAATATTTTAAAAAATTCAAATGTAAGAAAAAATTTAAATAGATATTTGTCCTTGATTTTTCATTTAATTATATTCCTTAGGCTGCAAATGTGTCCGATAGGATATGGAACTTTTTTTTTTCAAGATTTATTTATTTATTTGAAAGTCAGAGTTACACACAGAGAGAGAGGGAGAGGCAGAGAGAGAGAGGTCTTCCATCCTCTCGTTCACTCCTCAATTGGCACTCCACAGTGCTGGCCCCTGAAATTCTTTCAACAACATACTTTTCAACTCATAAGTCAAATAGGAAATCACAGTGGAAAAGAGATAATACTTGCCGTTGCCGCGGCTCAATAGGCTAATCCTCCACCTTGCGGCGCCGGCACACCGGGTTCTAGTCCCGGTCGGGGCACTGGATTCTGTCCCGGTTGCCCCTCTTCCAGGCCAGCTCTCTGCTATGGCCCGGGAGTGCAGTGGAGGACGGCCCAAGTGCTTGGGCCCTGCACCTGCATGGGAGACCAGGAGAAGCACCTGGCTCCTGGCTTCGGATCAGTGCAGTACGCTGGCCACAGCGCGCTGGCTGCGGCGGCCATTGGAGGGTGAAACAACAGCAAAAGGAAGACCTTTCTCTCTCTGTCTCTCTCTCTCACTGTCCACTCTGCCTGTCAAAATAAATAAATAAATTTTAAAAAGTTGACAATGTGTTTGATACCAAAAAAAAAGAGATAATACTTTAAATTAGTTGATAATAAAAACACCACATTAAGACCAGTGAATCACAACGATATGTTAGGAAACATAGTCTGTAGTCTTTATAACAAATGTTAGCACTTAAAGCAAAGTCTAGGGTGTTTCTGTCACAGATCAGCAGGGCTTATCATCACATGCAGAGGGCAGGGCATCCTCCTTAGGAAATGCAGTCTTTTCCACCTTCAGCTCACCTACATGTCTTGGTCCCCAAGGCTCTGCCTTGATCTTCCTATTTAGAAGCAGAGTAGAGAATTCTGTTACGGAGTTGGGTAGGGGATGAGGATGCCTTTAAATGGTGAAGACAAAAACAGACACTACAAACCAACTGTAAAAATGTATATTTTCATTCCCATTCTCAAGGAGCATACTGTAAACTGTGATACACCTCAGTTTCCAGAAAGAAGGGAGGGAAACAAAATGTGATTGGGATTTGAATGGAAAAATTAACTTCAATCCAGAAATCTATACCCAGACAATATGCATATAAAGTTTGAAGACAGATTACTGACAGTTTAATGAATGGATTAAAAAATTTTGCCTTTGACACAGCCCTCATTTGCCCCTCTTTAGGAAGCTGGACATAGGTACTGAATGATGTTAACTAAGAAACAAAGATATGGGGGGGGGGGCTGTGTTGTGGCACAGCAGGTTAAGCTGTGCCTGTTGACACCAGCATTCCATATGGGTGCCAGTTGGAGTCTTAGCTGTTCCACTTCCAGTCCAGCTCCCTATTAATGGCCTAAGAAGAGATGCTGATAATTAACAGAGGCTGGACATAGAATTCACAATAAATACATAGGAAACTAAATTTAAATACGCAGGAAAGAAAAAAAGTTTTTTTCAAAGATTTATCTTATTTATTTGAAAAACAGAGTTGCAGGAAGAGGGAGAGGGAGAGGGGAGAGAAAGAGAGAGAGAGAGAGAGAGAGAGAGAGAGAGAGAGAGAGATCTTCCTCCAGCTGGTTCACTCCCCAGATGGATACGATGGCTGGAGCTGAGCCAATCTGAAGCCAGGAGCCAGGAGGTTCTTCTGGGTCTTCCACGTGGGTGCAGGGGCCCAAGGACTTGGGCCATCCTCTGCTGCTTTTCCAGGTGCATTAGCAGAGAGCTGGATCAGAAGTGGTGCAGTTGAGACTTGAACTGGAGCCCATCTGGGATGCTGGCACTGCAGTCCAGGGCTTTAACCCACTGTGTCACAGTGCCAGCCTGAAAAGTTTTATTACAGTCAAGACAAAGACAAAACTCCCCACAAACAAAAACACAAAGCCTTTCTCCTTTTGACTGTGTTCAAAAAGGGAATTAGCTAGTACCTGTGCTTTAACTTTATGTGACATTTGCCTGTATCTCAAATAACCAAGAAAGGGTGTACTTACTTATTCTTCCACCCTAGAGATGAGTTACCATTATTGTTCTTTTCCTAGCTTTTGTTCACACTTGGACACACACACTCCCACCTTGTATGGCTTCACAGCTCAGCGGCATGCTGGCTCAGGCCTGAGGTGGAGTCATTCCCACTGGTTCAACTGGATTGAAACTGGCATTCCACAGACAGCCCAAACCAAACTAGCTTATCAGCAGCACACACAGAATTCCAAGCACTTGTCATGCTTCTTGCTCTATCAAACACTATCTTCTAAAATCAGTGCTAGCTCTACAGGCCTGAGCAGAAAAGAGCCCCATGATCAACTGGTTTTTCCTGAACAACCAGACAGTACCCTAAGTTAAATAATACTCAGTGGAACTCACATAGTTTCACAGGGAGACAGTACCATGTTAGCAACTCTGGATCTTGCAGCAATCATTTACTTGTGCGGACTTATTTTACTAATATTTTCACAGGAATAAGACGACCTGAGAGATCTGCTGTGCATATTAAAAGTGACTCACATGATATAGGGCTTGGCAGAGGGATGGGCACAAGCATATGTATCTTTCCTGGGTGGGGTACTTAGACTAGTTCTTAAAATTTTCTTCTTCTTTTTTTTTTTGACAGGCAGAGTTAGAGGGAGAAAGAGAGAAAGGTCTTCCTTTGCCATTGGTTCACCCCCCAAATGGCCACTATGGCCGGTGCGCTGTGGCTGGCCCACTGTGCCGATTCAAAGCCACGAGCCAGGTGCTTCCTCCTGGTCTCCCATGTGGGTGCAGGGCCCACGCACTTGGGCCATCCTCCACTGCCCTCCCGGGCCACAGCAGAGAGCTGGACTGGAAGAGGAGCAACCAGGACAGAATCCGGCTCCCCAACCGGGACTAGAACCCGGGGTGCCAGTGCCGCAGGGGGAAGATTAGCCAAGTGAGCCATGGCGCCGGGCAGTTCTTATAATTTTCTGCACATAGTTTGTTTGTTTGTTTGTTTTTGAAGACTTATTTATTTATTTGAGAGGTAGAGTTATAGACACAGAGGGGGGAGACAGAGAGTGGTCTTCCATCTGCTGGTTCACTCCCCAAATGGCCCCAATGGCCAGAGATGGGCTGATTAGAAGTCAGGTGCCAGGAGCTTCTTTCAGGTCTCCCATGAGGGTGCAGGGGCACAAGCATTTGGGCCATATCTCACTGCTTTCCCAGGCCATAAGCAGAGATCAGAAGTGCCTATATTGGATGCAGGTGCTGTAGGCAGAGGATTAACCTACTACTCCACAGAGCTGACCCCTGATGTAATCATTTAATTATCATTTGTTTCTTCCTTTCCAATTCTTGTGCTTTTCATTTCCATCTGCCTTTTAAGAACTTCAGGTCAACACTGAGGAAAAACCAGTGACTCTGGGCATCCTCACACTAATCCTGATATTGAAGAAAATGTCTTCCCCATATCATAACCAAGAACACTTGCTAGGGGGTTGGTTCTGTGGCACAGTACATTAAGCCTCCGCCTAAGGCACTAGCATTCCATACAGGTGCTGGTTCCTGTCAAAGCTGCTTCTCTTTCAATCCAGTTCTGTTGATGGCCTGGGAAAGCAGAGGAAGACGGCCCAAGTGCTTGGACTCCTGCACCCACATGGGAGACCTAGAAGAAGCTCCTGGCTCCTGGCTTCAGATTGACCCAGTTCTGGCTGTTGGGGCCATTTGGGAAGTGAACCAGCAGATGGAAGATCTCTTGTCTTTTTCCCTCTCTCTGTCTGTAACTTTGCCTCTCAAATAACTAAATCTTAAAACAAAAACGAAACAAAACAAAACAAAAACCTTTAATATATGAGATGAATGCCATGGCCTAGTTGTTAGGTAGAGTGCTTTGTATATGACCAAAAACAAAGTTAGTTGTTTAAAAAATCTAAATATTTAGTAATATTTTGATCTGCTTCACTGATGATCAATGCATTCATTATATACTACTGCATAACAAATAGCTGCATAACTTTTAGAAGCTTAAAATAATGAACACTTATTTTTCCACAGTATACATGGGTTAGAGATTCATCCTGATATCAGCTGGTTAATGGCAGACTCTGTTCTATTTGCATCACTTTATCTTCAAAAGGCCCTTGGGGGTAGGCTGCTGTTATCCTTACCCAATACACAGAATATTAAAAAGTCAGAGAGGTTTACTATATTGTTCTATGGCACACAACATTAAATAAGAAAACTCTAAAATTATAGTGAAATAAATACAGAGCCTATTTGACAAATACCATTTGAAATTAACAAAAGGAGAGAATTATCAGCCTAATTTCTGGAGCTAAAGCTCTGTAAGGGATCAAGTGTAAGTGAAATTGATTTACATACCATTGTTAACAATAAAGAACAGACCTTTGGTCTAAATTATTGTGGTTTAAGAGACAGCTCTGCACTGATGGAATGTTCTCTGTGCAGTCTAATGTGACAGCCACTAGACACATGTGGCTATGGAGTGCTTGAAAAGTGGCTAATGTGGGGCTAGGGCTGTGGTGTAAAGGGTTAGGCCCTGGTTTGAGTCCTGGCTGCTCCACTTTCATCCAGCTCCCTACAATGGCCTGGGAAAAGCAGCAGAGAATGGCCCAAGTGCTTGGGCCCCTACCACCTATGTGGGAGACCTGGATGAAGCTCCTGGCTCCTTCTTCAGCCTGCCTCAGACTTGGCTACTGTAGCAATTTGGGGAGTGAAGCAGTGGATGGAAGATCTCTGTCTCTCCTCTCTCTGTAACTCTATCTTTCAAATAATAAATAAATCTTGCCAAAAAAAAAAAAAAAAAGAGAGAGAGAGAGAGAGAGAAGTGGCTAATGTGACTGAGGAACTGAATGTTTAATTTTAATTAGTTTAAATGTAAATATAAATAACAAGCTTAGCCAGGGGCCACCCTAATGGACAGCACAGTCTAAAGACATACATAGAGGAAACAAAAGTTATGAATACTTAATTACGTAAACATTCTTTCAAAGATCAGTACAGTGATAATTAACATTAGAAAAACCACGGCATAAGTGAACAAGAGGTTACTACAAATAATCTTCCATTTAAACATTTCCTTTTTTACAAAAAGATTTATTTTATTTATTTGAAAGGCAGAGTTAGAGAAGGCAAGACACAATTGCTGGGGCTGGGCCAAGCCAAAGCCAGGAACCAGGAGCACTTCTGAATCTCCCAAGTGGATGTGGGATCCAGGCTCTTGGACCATCCTCCACTGCTTTCTTGGGTACATTCGCAGGGAGCTGGTTCAGAAGTGGAGCAGCCAGGACTTACACTGGCAAGGGATGCCAGTGTTGTAGGTGATGATTTAACCCGGTACGCTGCAATGTTGGGCCCTAAAGCATTTCCAAATTATGTTTCATCAAACACTAATATTCATGACCTATTAATGGATGCTCTTTGAAAATCATCACTACCACTAAAATGCTTCTAGCAACATTTTTTTTCTGATTGCATTGTAGCAGATTTACTTAGGAAGATACATCAAAACCACATATGAGGTTACTTTAGAAAGCTTATGAAACTATGTTGAAAAACTATGCATGGACTTCCAAGTTTTTTGCACCAAAATAAACTTATTTTAAATTCTACATTGTATAATCTTCCAAACATGTTTGTATATTTTTTACTACATTCAATCTTCCAGTATTTTAAAACCAAGACCACAACGAAATCTGATGCACCTAATGAATATGTCATTCACTATAAGATAAGTAGTCTTAATATTTCCACATATACTAGTACCTATGCCATTATTCAATATGTAGTAGCTATAGGATATTGCTATAGGACAAACTCAATTTACATGGTACTATAACTAGAAAAAAGGAAACTTTACACAAAAATTAGGGTTCTGTAGCTAAGATTTAGGTCTGATCCAAACAAGTAGAAAGCTAGAATCCTTCAAAATGAAGATGAACAATTGTGACCTTTGAGTTTTACAAAAATGAAGAGGTGAGTTTATCAAGACAAAATAATCAATGTTCAATCCTACTGACTTAACTTCAGGAATTAAAGGTCAAAAAGGGGATATAAGTAATTGGTATCTTTCAGCATTTTGAATATGATGCCATCTGGCTTCCATGATAAGACATCAGCTAATATAAAGTTTCATTTATTTCTTTATTTTAAAGGCAGAGTGACAGAGACTGGGAAACAGAGAAAGAGAATACTGTTGGTTCACTCCACAAATGGCCGTAATAGCTAGGATGGGCCAGGCTAAAGCCAGGAGCCAGGAATTCCATACATACATACATAGAGGAAACAAAAGTTATGAATACTTAATTACGTAAACATTCTTTCAAAGATCAGTACAGTGATAATTAACATTAGAAAAACCACGGCATAAGTGAACAAGAGGTTACTACAAATAATCTTCCATTTAAACATTTCCTTTTTTACAAAAAGATTTATTTTATTTATTTGAATAAATAAATTCATAAATAAATGTGAGCCTCCCACATGGGTGGCAAGGACCCAAGTACTTGGGCCATCATCAGCAGGAAACTGGTTCAAAAGTGGAGCAGCCAGGACTTGAACCAGCATTCTGATTTGAGATGCCAGTGTTCCAGGCAGTGGTCTAATCGGCTGTACCCTAACCCTAATGAACCCTAGCTAGTATCTTATAGGAGTTACCTATATATAATGAATCATTTTTCTCTTGATGTTTTCAAGATTTTCTCTTTATATATTTTTTAAGATTATTTATTTATTTATTTGGAAGGTAGAGTTACAGACAGTGGGAAGGAGAGACAGAGATAAAGGTCTTCCTTCCATTGGTTCACTCCACAAATGGCCACAATGGTCAGAGCTGTGCTGATCTGAAGCCAGGTCACTCATGCGGGTGCAGGGGCCCAAGGACTTGGGCCATCTTCTACTGCTTTCCCAGCCCACAGCAGAGAGCTGGATTGGAAGAGGAGCAGCCGGGACTCAAACTGGTGCTGCAGGTAGATTAACTTACTGTGCCATGGCACCGGCCCCTATATTTTACTTACAACATTTTTACTATGAGATGTCTGAGTATGGATCTCTGAATTCATCATTCTTGGAATTCACTGAACTTCCTGGATTTGTAAAAATTTTCATCACATTTGAGATATCTTAATTTCTTCTCTCCTTTCTCTCTCCCTAGAGTTACTCAGAGAGGGAGGAGGAAGGGGAAGAAGAGAGGGATGGGGAGGGAGAGTTCTTCCATCCACTGGTTTACTCGCCAAATGGCTGCAATGTCTGGGACTGGGCTGGGCTATAAAGCCAGGAGCCTGGAAGTCCATTTAGGTCTCCCACATGGGTGGTAGGGGTCCAAGTACTTGAGTCATCTTTTTTGCTTTCCCAGGCACATCAGTAGGGGGCTGGGTCTGAATTAAACCAGCCAGGACCTGAACTGACACCCACATGGGATGATAGTGTCAAAGGTTGCGTCCTAACCCACTATGCCAGAATGCCAGCCGCTAGCCATTATTTCCTAAATATTTTTTCTGCACCAGTATCCCTTTTGCACATTTGTCATACATTTGTTGCGAGATTTAATGGTGTCCTATATATTTCTGAGAGGGTTTGTTTTTTCATTTTATTCATTCCCTTTTTTTTTTCTTTCAGATTACAGAATCTTGATTACCCTAGTCTTGAGCTCACCAAAGCTATCTTCTGCTCTCTCAAATCTATTATTTAAAGTGTTCCCCTTGTTTACAGTGTTTTGCTCCTTTCCACAAAAAATAATTGTTGAGAGGTCATGAAAACCACTTCTTTCTTTATTGTGTAATGTATGAAAGCATCCTTTGCTCAATGTCCTACTGATAGTTTATATTTATGTAAAACATACTATATTACCCTAGTATCCAATTTATAGCACAATTTGTATTTTTATTCTTAATGATACTAAAATCTAGCTTATTATTTCAAATCTACTTTAACGCACCTGTCAATTCACCAACATAACCACAGAATTAAAAACCTGGGATTTAATGGATAAAACTTCCACAGCCCATTAGATTTTTCCTCTTTACCACTGGATGTGTGTGGCTTAGAGACTGCTATCACAATAAATCAACTGCGTAGGTTTTTTTCACCTCCTGTTCTTCAGGTAGCACTTGAATTTTCTCTTCCATTCCTCCTAAGAGTATGGCAAGCCAGACTGCCAAGGATGTATGTGATTTTGTTTTAAATATTGCTTTTCAATGGGTTCCCCTGGGCCAGAGCAGCTTGTTGTTCAACCAGTGTGGTAAGAGCTGCCATGTTGGTAATGCCTTCTCTCCTTGCTGATCTTTCAAGTCAGCAAATTGTGACATTTTTGTCTTCCTTGTGGCCACAGCTGCTCTGACTGCTCCTCAGTGGGTCTCTTGGGGAGTACTTGTACACAGCTTTGTGCCCCAAGGTTTGACTGGGATCCTAGGAAAACTCCTAGTTCTGATTCTCTTTGTAAGCCTACTGCTTTGCCATTTGCTGGCTGCTATAGTTATCATGGAGCTACAGGCACTTTCTGAATTGTTGTCTACCAGGATTTCTATTGTTTCCAACAAAACCTTTGTGCATGGAATTCTCCTACCATTATAAAGTCATCAACACTTAGGCAGTGCAATAGTACCCTTCTTTTTTTTAAAACTTTTACTTAATAAATATAAATTTCCAAAGTAGAACTTTTGGATTACAAGTGGCTTTTTCCCCCATAACTTCCCTCCCACCCACAACCCTCCCATCTCTGCTCCCTCTCCCATCCCATTCACATCAAGATTCATTTTCAATTCTCTTTATATACAGAAGACCAACTTACTATATACTAAGTAAAGATTTCAACAGTTTGCACCCACACAGAAACACAAAGTGTAAAGTACCGTTTGATTACTAGTTATACCATTGATTCACATAGTACAGCATTAAGGACAGAGATCCTACATGAGGAGTAAGTGCACAGTGACTCCTGTTGTTGATTTAACAATTGACACTCTGTTTATGGCGTCAGTAATCACCCTAGACTCTTGTCATGAGTTGCCAAGGCTATGGAAGCCTTTTGAGTTCACCAACTCCGATCTTATTTAGACAAGGTCATAGTCAAGATGGAAGTCCTCTCCTCCATTCAGAGAAAGGTACCTCCTTCTTTGATGGCCCCTTCTTTCCGCTGGAATCTCACTCACAGAGATCTTTCATTTAGGTGTGTGTGTGTGTGTGTGTGTGTGTGTGTTTTGCCACAGTGTCTTGGCTTTCCATGCCTGAAATACTCTCATGGGCTTTTTAGCTGGATCCGAAAGGGCAGTGTAGATTCTATCATGTAGATGACACCACTGTAGGTGAAACTGGAGCCAGAAACTTGGCGCTCTGACAAAGTGAAGCAGAGATTCCCTGATGATCTAGTCAATTCACATAATGGCAACTAAAGAAAAGAGAGAGAAAAATAACCTTTTCTGTAGTTTCATACTTATTTTTTTAAAAGATTTATTTATTTATTATTTGAAAGTAAGAGTTCCAGAGAGAGGGGGATGGATAGAAAAGGAGACCTTCCATCCATTGGTCACTCTGCAGATGGTCAAACAGCCAGCACTGGGCCAGGCAATAGTACCCTTCTTTTTTATTATTATTATTTTTTTATTTTTTGACAGGAAGAGTGGACAGTGAGAGAGAGAGAGAGACAGAGAGAAAGGTCTTCCTTTGCCGTTGGTTCACCCTCCAATGGCCACTGCGGCCGGCATGCTGCAGCCGGCGCACCACGCTGATCTGATGGCAGGAGCCAGGTACTTATCCTGGTCTCCCATGGGGTGCAGGGCCCAAGGACTTGGGCTATCCTCCACTGCACTCCCTGGCCACAACAGAGAGCTGGCCTGGAAGAGGGGCAACTGGGACAGAATCCGGTGCCCCGACTGGGACTAGAACCTGGTGTGCCGGCGCCGCAAGGTGGAAGATTAGCCTAGTGAGCCGTGGTGCCGGCCAATAGTACCCTTCTTAAAAACTGCTTCCCTCTGGGCAAAGGCTCTGGGCCACTTCTCAGGAGCTAGAAGTGGGGAGAGTGGTCTCCTCTCTTGGTGTGACATTACTGCTCTACAGGTCCTCAGGCATGTAGTGGCATGGCTCTTCTGGGTTTGTCTCTTCTTCAGGGAGCCTCTGCAGTGGGGCACTTGGGCATTCTTCTTGATGGGTGAATAGAAACTGGTGGCTAGCCATCCTAGGGTGAGATGTACCTTTGACTGGGGGCTGAAGGCCAAGGGGTCATCTTCTTGAATAGCCCTTTATAGTAGATCCCCAGCATAGTCTACATAAACCAAGTGTGAGTAGTGGGGAAGGGTTATAGCTGAAGGCGACAGACTCACTAGTCTTACTGAGACAGTAAATTTTCTTGATTCCACTGATGAAATGTTTCTCCTTTTGTTGCATGCCTTTAGGACAATTTCCAGAGACTTTAAATGACTGCTTTTATAATTTTCTCCAGTTAAATGTTTGTTGAGAGAAGAACCCACTGTGTCTTCACACTGCCATTCCAGAAGTCAGTTTTCTGTTTGTTTCTTTGATTCACTTCCATTGGAAATAAAGATCCTCTGGATGCTTAGCATGTGTCAATGGGAAAATATAATGGCTCTTTAGTCCTTATTTATAAGTTTTGAGAATATTTGGAAACCATCCCTTCTGAATTTGTAGACTTAAATGTGAGTTGTTTTTTTCCCCCTAAAAGACAGCTTGATTTGCTTGAACCTGACAAATGAGCCAAGTACAAAACTACCAAACCAGACAATGTAAGTACCACAGATGCAGTGAGGCGTGGAGGGCCACAGAACCTTGAAATAAGTATCACAAGATCCTTAACAACAAAGCACTCAGGGGTGCATCACTGTATTCCAAAATGGTGTTGTGGCCTTTTGGAGATGTCTAATATAGCTGTGACCCATCCATTTATGTGCAAAATACAGCAAGACTATTTTTCAGCTAGGTCCTCTGTGATGTGTTGGGTACCTGGTGGTGAGCTCAACAACAGCTGCTCTCGGTACTTCCTTGGGGGAGAGCAACTTAACACATGGGCAAATATGCAATCACAAATTGTGAGAGCTAGGAAGGAAGTGAACAGAGTGCTGTAAGAGACAACACTGGGGATTTGGGGTGCCAACACCTTAAACAAAGTGATCTTTCACCTGAGCCTGAAGAAACAGCAGCCAGCTATGCAAAAAGTTGAGAGAAAGTCATGGTAAGGAGAAAGGGATCAGAGAAAGAGCTGGCATAAATCTGTCACCACACCTTCCCTCAGGGCTGCCTCTAAAACTCCTCCCATGATCGACCCTAAATCAATACTGTAGCAAAGTTACCACTTGGGAAGAAACCATTGCTGACCAAAAATACTCAATACAGCTGTTGACTGGGTCCCTCTGGTGATCTACGGCCTTTTATATCATTTTAATAAAATTGCCATGACTGACAATCCCACTCCCATCACACACTTGATTCTATAACACTTAAAGATTTCCCAAAAAGGTGAGAAATTGAGTAGTCACCAAATTCCTAGGAATCTCCACCCTTTCCTGTAAAACTCACCCAAAGCAGCACCTGCTCTATCTCCAGATCATATAAAGGGATGGATGATCCCACATCTCATGGGTTACAGGTCACTCTATAGCATTCCCACACTCCTTCTTGAGTATGTACTTTCACTTTATTAATAAATCTTATTCCTCTGCTATCCTTTTTCTACATCTCATCCTTGTAATCTTTTGTGTAGAGACTAGAACCTGGAACCCTCAGTCTCTCAACAAGGAGAGAATGTTCATCAGAGGGCCCGGCATGTACAAAACCTAGGACAGGAAAGAGCTTTCCCATGTTTGAGAAACTTAAGGCTTGAAGATAGTAAATGAGAAAGGTAACACAGGTGTCTTCATCTGTTCCAACAGCTATTAACAAAAATATCGCTGACTGAGTGCTGCATACACAATAGAAATTCATATCTCACAATTTTGTAGTTTGAGAAGTACCAGGTCAGGGTATTGGCGGATTTAGAATTTGGTGAGGCTAATCCCCCACAATAGCCATCTTTTGCTGCAGCTGTACAGGGCAGAAGGGGCAAGAGATCTTTCCCAGGCCTCTTTTATAAGGGCATCCATTCTATGTACAAAGGCTCTGTCTTCATGAACCAGTCACCTTCCAAATGCACTTCCTAATACCATCACCTTGGGTTTGAATATTTCCACATATGGATTTTTTTTGAGGGGGGCACAAACATTTGGACCATAACAATAAGAGAAAACAGTGATGGAGTTCAAAGACTATTTAATATCTGGGGCTTCTAAGGCATTATTCCTAATTTAAAATTTTTATTCATTTGAAAGGCAGAGAGAGAGAGAGAGAGAGAGAGAGAGAGAGAGAGAGAAAGCTACAGGGATTTTTCATTTGCTAGTTAATTCCTCAGATGCCTACAAGAGCTAAGGCTGGACCAGGCCAAAGTCAGGAAGTAGGAATTCAATCCAGTTCTCCCATGTGGGTGGCAGATGGGTGGCAGGTATGCAAATTCTTGAGTCATCACCTGCTCCCTCCCAGGAAGTACATTAGCAGGAAGCTGGAATCAGAAGTAGAGTGAGAATTGGAACCCAGGTATTCCATATGTGATACAGGCTCTCAAGCAGAGTCTTAATCCCTGCACCACATGCTTGCTTCTTATTGTTGATTTAAAATCAAAGTTAAGTATGTGGGAAAAAAACCAACAAACTTTTGATAAGCACTTAAAAAGAAGGGAGCTAATGGGGTTCAGAGATGGACAAAGAGCCACCATCTCTGAGTAATGCCCAGTGTAGGGGCAGAGGCCACGAAGGGCTCTATGTAAAGGGGCTGACCCGACCTGGGGCTGTGGTGGTAAGAAAGGGGCATGGGTGTCAGCACACTTTCCTCCTGCCATCTAGGAGTAAATGATGGGGTACCACTCAATGGTTTTAGATCCTTGATCAAATATAAGTTGGCTGTAGATGTTTGGGTTGATTTCTGGTGTTTCAATTCTGTTCCATTGGTCTATCCATCTGTTTCTGTACCAGTACCATGCTGTTTTAATTACAACTGCCCTGTAGTATGTCCTGAAATCTGGTATTGTGATGCCTCCGGCTTTGTTTTTGTTGTACAAGATTGCTTTAGCTATTCGAGGTCTCTTGTGCCTCCATATAAATTTCAGCACCATTTTTTCCAGATCTGAGAAGGTCTTCGGTATCTTGATTGGTATTGCATTGAATCTGTAAATTGCTTTTGGGAGAATGGACATTTTGATGATATTGATTCTTCCAATCCATGAGCATGGAAGATTTTTCCATTTCTTGGTATCCTCTTCTATTTCTTTCTTTAAGGTTTTGTAATTTTCATCGTAGAGATCTTTAACGTCTTTGGTTAAGTTTATTCCAAGGTATTTGATTGTTTTTGTAGCTATTGTGAATGGGATTGATCTTAGAAGTTCTTCCTCAGCCATGGCATTGTCTGTGTATACAAAGGCTGTTGATTTTTGTGCATTGATTTTATACCCTGCTACTTTGCCAAACTCTTCTATGAGTTCCAATAGTCTCTTAGTAGAGTTCTTTGGGTCCCCTAAATACAGAATCATGTCATCTGCAAAGAGGGATAGTTTGAGTTCTTCCTTCCCAATTTGTATCCCTTTAATTTCTTTTTCTTGCCTAATAGCTCTGGCTAGAACCTCCAGAACTATATTGAATAGCAGTGGTGAGAGTGGGCATCCCTGTCTGGTTCCAGATCTCAGTGGAAATGCTTCCAACTTTTCCCCATTCAATAGGATGTTGGCTGTGGGTTTTTCATAGATTGCTTTGATTGTATTGAGGAATGTTCCTTCCAAACCCAGTTTGCTTAGAGTTTTCATCATGAACGGGTGTTGTATTTTATCAAACAATGGAAATAGATGAAGGTTCTGGTTAAATTTTTGTTTCAAAAATGTAAGCTTTGGGGCAGAGTAGAGGCTTGGAACAGAGAGCTTTTAGGGAGTCTCCTTACATCTGGTGGGAGCCCATGCTCTAAATCAATGATAATCACCTGTTAGAGCGAGACTAAAAGTGGTTCTCTTGGGATTCTGCTTGGCTAATATCTTCTTTGTTTCTACGCTGGTAACATTTTTTTTTAAAAAGATTTACTTGTTTATTTGAAAGTCAGAGTTACACAGAGAGGCAGAGAGAGAGAGAGAGAGAGAGAGAGAGAGAGAGATCACTGGTCCACTCCCCAGTTGGCTGCAAAGGCTGGAGCTGCGCTGATCTGAAGCCAGAAGCCAGGAGCTTCTTTTGGGTCTCCCATGAGGGTGCAGGGGCCCAGGGACTTGGGCCATCTTCTACTGCTTTCCCAGGCCATAGCAGAGAGCTGGATCAGAAGTGGAGCACCCAGGTCTCAAACTGGCACCCATATGGGATGTCGGCACTGCAAGCAGCGGCTTTATCCGCTATGCCACAGGGCTGGACCCACGCTGGTAACATTTTTAAAACGTTGTAACTGAAATGGGAAAGCAATGTAAAATTCAAATTTCTCATTATCTTGGGAAACCTAGCTCTGGTGGCACTAGGTCAACACCTATGGAACTCGCAGAGCCCATAGCAGCTGGCTCATCTCAGGGCTTTTCCCTCTACTCTTGATCCCAAGTCCCTCATAGCTGTGCTCTTCTTCAGTTCTGGCCTCTGCCATAAAGGGGCCATGCATTAAAAGAAACACTTTGACCCATGGCCAGCATCCTATTGAATGGGGAAAAGTTGGAAGCATTCCCACTGAGAGCTTGTACCAGACATGGATGCCCACACTCATAATTGTTATCCAATATAGTCCTTGAAGTTTTAGCTATAGCCATCAGGCAAGAACAAGAAATCAAAGGGATACAAATTGGGAAGGAGGAAGTCATACTATTCCTACTTGCAGATGACATGATTTTATATATAGGGAATCCAAAACACTCCAAGAGACTATTGGAACTCATAGAAGAGTTTGGTAAAGTAGCAGGATATAAAATCAATACACAAAAATCAACAGCCTTTGCATATACAGACAATGCCACGGCTGAGAAAGAACTTCTAAGATCAATCCCTTCAGAACAGCTAAAGAAAAAATCAAATGTTTTGGAATAAATTTAACCAAGGATGTCAAAGATCTCTATGATGAGAATTATAAAACATTAAAGAAATAGAAGAAGACACAAAAAATGGAAAAATATTCCATGTTCATGGATTGGAAGAATAAATATCATAAAAATGTCCATTCTTCTGAAAACAATTTACAGATTCAATGCGATACCAATCAAAATACCAAAGACATTCTTCTCAGATCTAGAAAAAAACGATGTTGAAATTCATGTGGAAACACAGGAGACCTCGAACAGCTAAACCAATCTTATACAACAAAAACGAAGCCGGAGGCATCACGATACCAGATTTCAAGGCATACTATAGGGCGATTATAATCAAAACAGTCTGGTACTGGTACAAAAACAGAGGAGTTGACCAATGGAACAGAACAGAAATGCCAGAAATCAATCCAAGCATCTATAACCAACTTATATGTGACCATGGAGCTAAAACAATCCTTGGAGCAAGGACAATCAACAAATGGTGCTGGGAAAGCTGGATTCCACATGCAGAAGTATGAAGCAAGACCCCTACCTACACCTTATACAAAAATCCACTCAAAATGAATTAAAGATATAAATCTACAACCTGATGCTATCAAATTATTAGAGAACATTGGGGAAACTCTGCAAAATATTGGCACAGGCAAAGACTTCTTGGAAAAGACCCTAGAGGCATAGGTAGTCAAAGCCAAAATTAACAAATAGGATTACATCAAATTGAGAAGTTTCTGTACTGCAAATGAAACACTCAGAAAAGTGAAAAGGCAACTTTAACAGAATGGGAAAATTTATTTGCAAACCACGCTACTAATAAAGGATTAATAACTAGAATATATAAAGAGATCAAGAAACTCTGGGGCCAGTGCTGTGACACAGCAGGTTACCGCCCTGGCCTGAAGCGCTGGCACCCCATATGGGTGCTGGTTCTAGTTCCGGCTGCTCCTCTTCCAATCCAGCTCTCTGCTGTGGCCTGGGAAAGCAGTAGGAGATGGCCCAAGTCCTTGGGCCCCTGTACCTGCGTGGGAGACCTGGAAGAAGCTCCTGGCTCCTGGCTTTGGATCAGTGCAGCTCTGGCCATTGTGGACAATTGGGGGATAAACCATCAGATGGAAGACTCTCTCTCTCTCTCTCTCTCTCTCTCTCTGCCTCTCCTCTCTCTGTAACACTGACTTTTGAATAAATACATAAAATCTTTGAAAAAGAAAATAAACTCCACAACAAAAAAGCAAATAACCCAGGTAAGAGAAGGGCAAAGGACTTAGACATTTTTCAAAAGAGGAAATCCAAATGGCCAATAGGCACATGAAAAAACGTTCAGGATCACTAGCCATCAGGGAAATGCAAATCAAAACCACAATGAGGTTTTACCTCACCCCAGTTAGAATGGCTTTCATACAAAAATTAAACAAATGCTGGCCAAGACATGGGGACAAAGGTACCATAATCCACTGTTGGTGGTAATATAAACTGCTAAAGCCACTACAGAAGATAGTATGGAAATACCTCAAAAATCTGAATATAGACTTACCATGTGACCCAGCCATCCCACTACTAGGAATTTATCCAAGGGAAATGAAATCAGTAAATAAGAGTTATCTGTATCCCCAGGTATATTGCAGCTCAATTCACAATAGCTAAGACATGGAATCAACCTAAATGCCCATCAAGTGAAGACTGGATAAAGAAACTATGAGGTATGTACACTATGGAATACTACATTAACGGTAAATAAAAAATGAAATCTGTTCAATTGCAACAAAATGGATGAATCTGGAAAACATCATATTTAGGGAAATAAGCCAGTCCAAAAAGGACAAATATCATATGTTTTCCCTGACTTGTGAGAATTAATAGATCACCTAAAACAAAATCTGTAGAAATGAAATTGATACTTTGTTAAGAGATGACTTGACTGTCTTGACTGTCGAGGAACAGTTTTATTTTTTGTTTTTTCATTCATACTATTTGTTGAACTCTTAACTTGCAGTTAATCATACGTGTATAAAGTCAACTGAGGATGGATCTCAGTAAAAAATAAAAGTGGGAATAAGAGAAGGAGGAGGAAGTTTGTAACTGTAAATCTGTATCATTCTGCATACAGTCCTTTAGACTTACTTCTTTTTTTAAAACTTTTATTTAATAAATATAAATTTCCAAAGTAGAACTTTTGGATTATAGTGGCTTTTTTCCCCCCATAACCTCCCTCCGCCCACAATCATCCCATCTCCCACTCCCTCTCCCATCCCATTCACATCAAGATTCATTTTCAATTATATTTATATATAGAAGATCAATTTAGTATATACTAAGTAAGGATTTCAACAGTTTGTACCCACACAGAAGCACAAAGTATAAAGTACTGTTTGAGGACTAGTTTTACCTTGAATTCACATAGTACAACGCATTAAGGACAGAGATCCTACATGGGGAGCAGGTGTACAGTGACTCTGTTGTTGATTTAACAATTGACACTCTTATTGATGACATCAGTAATCACCCAAGGCTCTTGTCATGAGCTGCCAAGGCTATGGAAGCCTCTTGAGTTCACAAACTCTGATCTTATTTAGACAAGGCCATAGTCAAAAAGGTACTTCTTTCTTTGATGGCCTGGCCCCATTCTTTCTGCTTGCTGGGATCACTCACATTCCTTTTAGGTTGGTTGTTTTTTTTTTTTTTTTTTTTTTTTTTTTTTTTTTGCCACAGTGTCTGGCTTTCCATGCCTGAGAAACTCTCATGGGCTTTTTAGCCGGATCCAAATGCCTTAAGGGCTGATTCTGAGGCCAGAGTGCTGTTTAGGACATCTGCCATTCTATGAGTCTGCTGTGTATCCCGCTTCCCATGTTGGATTGCTCTCTCCTTTTTAATTCTGTCAGTTAGTATTAGCAGAAACTCAGACATACTTCTAAGGGTATAATTTAAAACTCGTCATAGGACCCCAAATTCCATTAAGCTGGTTGGTAAAAATGTCATCTTAAGTGCTAAATTGAACATATAGATAGGATTAAGTGTTAAAGTGATCATATAAATAGGATCAAGATTCTGGTAATAATAGTAGATATAATTAAAAAGGAGAGAACGTTCCAACATGGGAAGCAGACCACCCAGCAGACTCAGAATGACAATCACTCGAAGTAACACTCTGACCTTAGAACCAGCCCTTAAGGCTTCCTGGTCTGGCTGAAGAGTCCATGAGAGAATTTCAGGCATGGAAGCCAAGACAACTGTGGCAAAAGTGTTCTACATGAAGGATCAATGTGAGTGCTACCCCAGTGGAAAGAAGTGGCCATCAAAGAAGGTTATACTTCCCTCTAAAGGGAGGAGAGAACTTCCACTTTGCTTATCGCATTGTCTAAATACTGATGGAGTTTGTTGATTCTAAAGGCTTCCATAGCCTAGGCAGTGCATGTCAAGAGCCTCAGGTGGTCACTGATTTCATACATAAGAGTGTTAATTGTTAAATTAACAACAGGAGTCACTGTGCACTAACTCTCTATGCAGGTCCTCTGTCCTCAATGAATTATACAATGAGAGTTAACTGTAAAACTAGTTCTCAAAGTTTTTTTTTTTCTGTGTGTGTGTGCAAATTGTTGAAATCTTTACTTAGTATAGAGTTGGTCTTCTATGTACAAAGTTAATTGAAAATGAATCTTAATGGAGAATGGGACTGGGGAGAGGGAGGAGGAGATGGGTTGAGAGTGTGGGTAGGAGGGTGGGTATGGTGGGAAGAATAATTATATTTCTAAAGTTGTACTTATGAAAATTGTATTCCTTAAAAAATTAACTAATTAATTAATTAACAATGACAAAGAAACACTTTGAGAGAGAGACAAGAGAGCACAGTGGTATGTGATGGATGAGGGACAGGGAGAGCCTACCCTGGCCTATGGTTTCTAATGAGGTGGGTACACAGAGAAAATACAGAGTGGCATCAGGGCTAGAGATGGGCCTCACTTCAGAGAAGGGAAGTTGTCGGGGTGAGGAGTCATGGTGCAGGCAAGGACTAAGCTGATTGGCAAAGACCAAACTGCTCCGTGGAGGATATGACTCAAAACAGAGTGACGGAGGCAACAGAAGCATGGAGGGGCTGAGGCCCCTGCCCTTCTACTGCCACTGACAAGCTGAGGAAGCTCTCTGAGTCGAGATTCCTTTTATAAGACAAGGTGCTATTCCCCAGGTCTTTTCAATTACTTCAGTCCAAAGAAAGTTAGATGTATCTGTCCAGGAAGCTACAATTCAAGCACCACTACCAAGTTCACGGAGGAAACACTGCACTGTCTTTAGTGAGCTCTGAGACATTGGGAGCTAGCAGTCAGCCATGACAAGGGGCTAGGAGACTTCACATTTTAAAGTACGTGATGGATTCGTGTTCATAGAATCAAACTTCTACTTTGGGAAGCAGACCCATTACATACTCTGTGTTGTCACACCACAGAGTACCCACTGGGTAGGGTAAATAAACATCCAACTGCTCTCCCTATGCCTTGGGATGCAGGTGACTTTCCATAGCCCACACAGCACTGACCACTGCTGGTGGGCACCCTGTGACTTGAGGGAGAGGGACTGCTATTTTTAGGAGTGATTAACTCAGATAAATGCTTACATCAGCAAAGAGAAAATGTCACACAGGGAGGAAGTAGGATGTTAGTGGTTAGAGTAAGAGCATTCATCCCAAGACAGAGCTTACCAGTCAAAAGTTCTTAAAATAACCTGTAAAACAAATCCCACTTATTTGAGATCAATATTCCTCTCATACCTACAACACAGACCTCATCCAAATGATCCCCTATTTCATGGCTGGAAGCCCGTGGCTCAGGGAGCACCAGGGCCTGAAAAGGCTCTGTTTTGGGCTCATGGAAATGCGCTGTAGAGAAGCTTGTGCCCTCAGATCTGCACACCCAGCTAAGGGCCTCCACCTCTCCTGTGCTCAAAACCTTAGCTTCCTTATTTTACCAGGCACATTCACGCTGTCACAGATGTAGTTGCTCCACAGGAAAGTGAGTCCTCTCTAACTGCCTGCCATGTCCAAGCCCTGAGGCAGGGCGTCTGCATCTTCAGAAGCCTCTTCAGTGAAGGGCTCCTAGGGAAGGGCTTGAGAGCCAAGCCAGGGCCCATCTCCTACGTGAGCCTGGCACTTGCAAAGCAGTGACTGGGCCTAATGGCGTCAACCTCATGGGTCAGCCCTGATCAGAGCAAAGCAATAAACGTTAAAATACTGTGTCCACAGTTTGTTCCTTCCTGGGTGGCTGCCCTGCACCCTCCTTCTGGGAACAAGGCAGCAGTCAGAAAGCAGCTCCAGCAGAATTGGCCGTGGCTTCCCTGGAAGGAGCTATTTGCAGGGCCTGGGCTCTGGCATTTTTGAGCCAAGAGGGTGAGTCCTAGACCACGTTGGAAGAACCCACTGAAATCTGTGCCAAATGAAACCACATTCCACAACGCATTCCCAGCAACACGAAACAATACAGATAAGAGGTTCGTTGTTCACTTCTAGTCATGACATTTTGGAAGTATGAGAGTCCATTATAGAGTTAACATTCGTCTTTAAGAGTGTTATTTCCTCTTCTCTTACCAGCTTAATGTCACATCATGCCAGTTGGAGAATATTTCAAAATTATAAAAATGCATGTTGTTCATTGATAAAAGCAACAGAACAAAGCCCAAGGCATAAGGACAACAAAACCGAGGATCTTTACAGAATGGGAGAATAAGTAAATTCCTCTTTTAAGTTTTCAGAGCCCTCCCCCACTTCTCAAACCCCGCACTTCCCACTGAATGGTGCAGGCCGTCCTTAGAGGAAGAAGAGAAGGAGGAGGAGGAGGGTTCGGCCTCAGGCCGGGCCTGTGCCGGGTGACGCCTGCCTAGCAGGCCACCGAGAATTCCCGGAATCCTTCTAGGTCACTGTCAATCCCAGCAGCCCCTGAAGATCAACAAGGATCTTCCTCACCGCTTTCTAAACTCTTCTTACAGCTCAGTTAGGGGAAGACAGAAATAAAAGGAAAGGCGTGCCGACGAGCCGGTGAAGGGGTCTAGGGGCGCGCGTGGACCAGGGGCGAGACCAGCCGAGGGCGCCTCCGGGGCGAGTGGGCGGGGCCGCCGCTGCAGCCGCCGGGAAACCAGAGACAGCAGGACATTGTGTTCTTCTCCTCAAAAACAACCAGCCTCGGCCTCCCAAAGTAAACAGTTAATCCTGTTGTTTATCTTTTTAACATGACGAGAAGTTAACAGCACAGTTTCTACTGCACAGAAATGTGTTTTTCGTTCACTTAAGAATTGTATTTTCTCCTCGCTGAAATGTGACATGTAAACTTTCTAATATCAGCGAACAGGAAGAAATAACAATCTCTCTTTGCTGAAAGTGATTCGACTTGGAAAAAGTCTGAGAAAGATCTTTTCTACACTCCACATCCTTTTTATTTTTGGAAAATAGCGCATGACTGAAATGAACAACAGCAAGCCACCCGTGCGCAGCAAGTTTGGTCTGTAAGGAAGGCACAAATAAAACAGCTGACACAATCAGTGCCAGCTTGGACTTTGATTTTGGTTATTGCCCAGGAAGATAAGATGCTTTATAACCTGATAGAAGTTTACCTGTGGAACAGGTTTGTCAAAGACAGTTACCTCATGCCTAATTATTAATTGAAATTTCTATTGAGATAATTGTAGAGAAACGTGTAGTTGTAAGAGACAATCCAGAGAGATCCAGCTCAGCCCAATCACAACAAGGCATCACAAAGTGGATACTGATATTGCTACAACCTGTTACTCTAACTCATATTTCACCAAGTTTACTTGTATGTGTGCACATTTAGCTGTATCCTTCACAGGTTTTAGCACCTGTGTAGGAACCTGTATTCACCACCACAGGTAAGATATTGAGCACAGGAGGCATCCCATATGGCTGCTCCACCTCCTATCCAGCACTCTGCTATGGTCTGGGAAATTTGTGGCAGATGGTCCAAGCAAGTCGTTGGGCCCCTGCATCCCCGTGGGAGACCCAGAAGAAGCTCCTGGCTCCTGGTTTCACATCAGCCCAACTCCAGCCATTGCAGCATTTGAGGAGTGAAAGCAGATGGAGGACCTGTCTCTCTCTCTCTCGCTCTCTCTCTCTGCCTCTCTGTAACTCTGCCTTAAAAATAATAAATCAACCTTTAAGAAAAAGAGTGGAAGATACTGAGCATAAGGATCTCTCAAGTTACCCTTTTATAATCTCTTTCCACCTCCCCTCCCTCCATCCCTAACATCTGGAAATCACTAATCTGTCTATCTAAAATCTTGCCACTTCAAAAATATTATAAAAATGTAATTGTCCAGTGTATACTCTTCGTGATTGGATTTTCTTCCCTTAGGACAATTCCCTGTGAATAATAAAAGCTATTATGCTTTTTATTTTTATAATAGCTTTACTGAGATATAACATACCATAAAATTGACCTCTTTTTAGTGTGGCAAAATACACATAAAATTTACCATTTTAATAACTTTAAAGTATACAACAGTGGCATGAAGTACATTTGCAATGTTCTGCAACCATCAGTACTGTCTAGTTCCTTAATGTATGCTTTCATCCCCCAAAAGGAAACTTCACTCCATTAAGCAACCATTGCCATTCTTCCCTCCTCAAAATTAATCTACTTTCTGCCTCTGCAAATTTGCCTATTATAGATAGGTCACACAAATGGAATCACAGAATATGTGGCTTTTGTGCCTGGCTTCTTTTCACGTAGCATAATGTTTTTTAATTTATGGTATTGTAGCATACATTATTTTTTCATTTCATTCCTTTTTGTTATTGAATAATATTCCATTACATGGCTCTGTCATATTTATTTCTCTATCAGCTGATGGGCAGGGGATTATTTCCATTTTTTTCATGTATGAATAATGCTGTTATGAACATCTTTTTAGAAGTTACATGAACATGCTTGTGTGTATATCTATGGAGTGGAAATGTTGACTTATTTGGTAATTCTGTTTAACTTTTTGAGGAACTGCCAGATTGTTTTTCAAAGTGGCTGCACCATTTTACATTCTTACCAGCAGTATATGAGGGTTTTAGCTTCTTCACAGTCTCATCAACTTCTATTACTAAAAATTTAAAAAAATTTTTACATTGCCATACAAATGGGTGTGGTTTTGATTTGAATTTCCCTAAAGACTAGTGATGTTGTACTTAATGGTCATTTTTTTTTTTCATTTTCATATCATCTTTGGAGAAATGTCTATTCAAACCTTTTGATTACTTTTTTTATTTAGGCTTTTTTATTGTTGAGTTGTAAGTGTTCTTTATATATCCTGGATAGTGATTTGCAAAAAAGTTTTCCCATTCTGTGGATTGTCTTTTCATTTCTACACCAGTTTTTTGAAGCACAAAGGTTTTTAATTTGATGAAGTCCCATTAATATATTTTTCTTCTGTTTATGCTTTTGGTGTCAAGTCCAAGAAACTATAGCCTGATACATAAGGTTATGAAGATATAGTACTAGTTTTCTTCTGAGAATTTTAGCTCTTAGATTTTTATTTATTTGAAAGGCAGATTGGGGAGGAGGTGAGAAAAGAGATATCAGTCTTCCATCTGCTGTTTTTTTTCCCCAAATGGCCACAATGGTTGGGGCTAAGCCAGGCCAAAGCTAGGAAAGCCAGGAACTCCATCCTGGTCTCTGATGTGGGCAGCAGGGGCCCACGTACTTGAGCCTCTTTTTGCTGCCTTCCTAGACACATTAGCAGGAAACTGGATTGGAACTAGAGCAGCCAGGACCCCAAAAGGCCTTCTGATATGGCATGCCACAGTCCCAAGTAGTGGTTTAAACACTTGTGCTACAATGCCAACCCGGGGTTCTTACATTAGGTCCATGATCCATTTTGACTTAATTTTCGTGTATGGTATGAGGCAAGGGACCTACTTTATTGTTTTGTAGTAGATAACCCAGTTGTCCCACAATCATTTGCTGCAATAACTATTCTTTCTCCATTGAACTGACACCCTTGTCAAAAATCAAATGACTCATAATGCAAGGTATTATATCTTTTAAAGAACATATGCCACAAATATATAAAAAATAATGTCTTATGTACAGATCTTTTTCTTTCTTTTTAGCTTGGAAGTTTGTTGAGAGCAGGAACCATATTTATTATTCCCAAAGCACCAATCAGAGCCCTTAGATTTATGCTTTACAGATGCTGATATGTGCTGGTTGTACCAAGTTGAATTATTTATTCACCCTTTGTAGAGAAAGAAGGCATAAGACATGGTTCCTTCTCTTGGAGACAATTAAAATTATCTACACAGACAGTTCATAAAGTGGGACCTATATCTCACTACGGAGTATAGAAGTAGAAAGGGAAGTATTCTTGTCTTAGTTAAGTTCTACATTAGGATAAGACTAATGAAAGAAATGAGGGAGGGAGAAGGAAGTTTAGTGCTTAAAATGTGCTCATGAGAGTATTTAAGGCATGGAAAGCCAAGACACTCTGGCAAAAAGATCTCTGTGAGTGAGATCCCAGTGGAAAGAACAGGTCTTCAAAGAGGGAGGTGCCTTTCTCTGAAGGGAGGAGAGAACCTCCACTTTGACTATGACCGTGTCTAAACAAGATAAGAGTCGGAGAACTCAAGGGGCTTCCATAGCCTTGGAAACTCATGACTGGTGCATAGGGAGATTACTGATGCCATAAACAGGAGTGTCAATTTGTAAAGTCAACAACAGGAGTCACTGTGCACTTACTCCTCATGTAGGATCTCTGTCCTTAATGTGCTGTACACTGAGGCTTAATGCTATAACGAGTACTCAAACAGTATATTTCACTTTGTGTTTCTATGGGGGTGCAAACGATTGAAATCTTTACTTAATGTACACTAAACTGATCTTCTGTAAAAAAAAAA
Organism: Oryctolagus cuniculus; assembly: GCF_964237555.1. Lineage (NCBI taxonomy): Eukaryota > Metazoa > Chordata > Mammalia > Lagomorpha > Leporidae > Oryctolagus > Oryctolagus cuniculus. The sequence goes on along the minus strand of NC_091437.1, from coordinate 71,869,326 downwards.
AAAAAAAAAGAAATTATCAATTCCCAACTTGACTCTCACTGGGATCAAACATGACAATAGGTCTGATCTGATTTCATCATCATTTAAAAAAAATCATCTATTATTTTTCACTTTATGTTTCTGTGTGGGAGCAAACTGTTGAAATCCTTACTTAAGGTATACTAAGCTGATCTTCTGTATATTAAGATAATCGAAAATGAATCTTGATGTGAATGGAAGGGGAGAGGGAGTGAGAAAGGGGAGGGTTGTGGGTGGGAGGGACGGTATGGGGGGGGGAAGCCATTGTAACCCATGAGTCGTACTTTGGAAATTTATATTCATTAAATAAAAGATAAAAAAAATAAAATAAAATGTGCTCATGAAATTAGCAGCCCTGGGCAGACTGGGGTATATTTTTTCTCATTTATTACCATTGCACTCCTCAGTGCAGGGTCATTTGGTATTCCCACTTCCTCATGCCGACTTGTCACTGAAACCTGAAGGGTGAAAAGTAACTGGGTGCAGAGTAAGGAACAAGGCGCCAATTAGCCATAGGTAAGTTACAGTACCTTGTGGCTTCCTCTTGACCACCAAACAGTAAGTTGGCCTAAACCAGAGGAACCACAGACTTCCTAAGCCAGGTCCTGTAAGGATGTGAAGCCCAGACACCCTAAGGCCCACTGCATGAGTGGATTCATGCCCTTCCTGTGCAACTAGAATAGCACTGGTTGTGTGCACTTATGGGAGAACCAAGACCATGGTCACTCAGGCCATCTTCAGGGTTCTGTAGCTTTAATACAGGAGCCAGCCAAGTGTCTAAACGAGCTGAGTTAGGTGGGGTAAGTTGCACTGCTGTAGTGGGCCTGTTGGCACAACAGGGAACACAGTGTTGACTCATTCTTAGATGATTTGCTTCTGAATCAGGGTTTCACGCTCTAAGCTACCTAACTGGCCTAGAAACCAGTCATGTCAAATGCAAGGATTTATAAATCATCTGTGTTTGGGAGGTACAAATATGTGTTCTGCCTGTTCTGACCCACTAACTAAAAACAAACTACCAAGGCAAAATGCAGATGCAGAAGGCTTTATTCTTTTTTAATCATCAGTGGTAGATTTAAAAATTCTGCAATCCTAAGAGTTCCTGTACTAGGAACAATATCAGTGATAGAAATTAACTTGTTTTAATATATTTTACAAAGAAGTAATTTCAATTTCAAAGACTAAACCACTCTGAGTTTACTGTACTTCAGAGAGTAGACAAGTGGCCACTTTCAGAAGAAAGGTCCATTTCCTCCTTGAGGGAAGGAGGTTCTCAGGTAGGAATTCACTCTAGCTGGTTCCCCTCAGGCTCTAGGATGCCTACAGGCCCAGCCAACTTCCCTCTGGCTTCCTATTCAGCCTGGTTTTCCCACCTGGCCTCCAGTCTCTGTTCTGCATTGATCACCATCCTGCTTGCCTCTGCCTGTCGTGTACACACCAGCTCTTTTGGAAGGCAGCCTGGTGTGCTCTGGGAGCTCAGCACAGGCTCCTGTTAACTGCTGGCCTGTGCCACCCTCTCTTTACTGCCAATCTGCTGGAAAGTGTGGGTCTCACTTTTTTTCCATGGACTTACCTCTATTCATGTTTGTGACAATTAAAAATTATTTTAAACAAGCCCAAATGTACTAAAAAGTTCTAAACACGTTATTCTCCCAAATACTCTGTATAGTTCCTACAAATAAGGACTTTCTCCAACATAACTGATCTGCAACCATTAAGGAGGGGAAATAAACACTGACATTCCTTCCCCTAATCCTGACACTTCATTCAAGCTTGACCCAGTGTCCCAGTCCTGTCCTCCATAGCAAGAGGAGATAATTCAGAATCTTGCCTGGCTTTTAGATGTCATGTCACTGTGATCCCCTGCAAACTGCAATGCTTCCTTGGTTTTTCCTTCATTTTCATGACCCTAACATTTTTGAAGGATGCAGGCCAGTTATTGTGTAGGATACAGACTCAATTTGGGCTTTCTGATGCACTCTTGTGATGTAATTCAGTTGATGCAGACTGGTAAGAATAGCACAGAAGGGATGCTGTGCACCTCCAATTACATTCTGAGAGCTGGCGCACTGATTTGATTTGTCCCATTATTGAAGAGATTCACTTGTATTAGTTGATTAAGATGCTGCTTGCCAGACTCCAAAAAAGGCAAGTTACTCTTTTTCCTTTTGAAATTGAAAAATACTGTGTGGGAAAAACTGTGGAACCATGTAACTTCCTTTTCTTTATCAAATTTTCAGTTCATTCTTTTCTTATTTCATTGTAAACTCACAAATTCTTACTGAATGGGTTATAATCCATAATGACAATTTATTTTCATGCTCAAACTGCCCCAGATGTGCCTAGTGGGAGCCCCTTGCAAGCCAGCACCTGTGCTCTTTTGATTCTTTTTGACGCTCCCTCATTCTTAGAGAATATACTTAACTTTCTGAAATGAGATGCTCAAGGCTCATCTTGTATTTTCTCTCATCTTTACCAGGAACCAGCCATTTTGCCAAGGAATCCTAGCTTCCTTTAGATATACAGAAGCTAATATCTGGTGCTAAATAAACTCATTGCTAAGGATTATCACTCCCCTCAGAGACCTTGTGATAGGGCTGTATGTCACACCAGCCTCTCATACACAGTGACACACATTTACTTCTGGTTCTCTACCCATCCATCTTGAACACTTTGAGTTTACACTATGTCTAATTCTGTTTCAGTACGGCAGGGTCCATTCACAACCCCTCACACTCAACATGTCTAAATGAAATGTCCTATCTTCCCGGCTCTCTCCAGCTGTTCTCCCCCAGTGAGTTTCCTTTTTCAGTTAAAGTAGCCACTAGTCTTCTTGTTTCACAAACCTTAGACTATTTCTAGACTCTCCTCTTCCTCCTGCTTCCACATCTAATCATTCATATTTATTAACAAAGTCTGGAAGGATATATAAGAGATTATGTCAGGGGGTATGTCTGTGAAGGGTATGTGGGAACTAGAAGAATGGAGGGCCAGAAGGGTAGAGATGAACTTCTCACCGTATATCTCTATGCCTTTAAATGTTGAATTTTATGTATTACCTTATTCAGAAAAATCAAAGGATGTTTATACAGTTATTGCTCTTGGGATTTTAAAACATCACATGTATTTTGGATAGCAGTAAAGAATACACAAGGATACTTCAAAAAGTTTGTGAAAAAACAGAATTATAAATTTATTTGGGTACAAAAAATTTTTCAATAACATGCGTAGTTTTTTCATCATACATATTCTCCAAGAACTTTCTGAGCCTCATATAGCAAAAATGAAACATTTATGTGCCCAGTAGTCCCTAGAATGGCTCACTTTTCTCCGTTGATTTGAAATATATGTATTATTTACTAAATTCCTGTATGTATCTGGTAATCTCTGTTCCACTGGTCTACTATATTAAAAGGGAAACTACTTTCATTAAAATTTAACTTTAAAAATGACTTTCAATTAATTTTTTATTGCCATTAGCTAGATGTTACCTATCTTCTGGTGTTTTTGTGTAGAACACAGAAGACAGTTCCTGCCCAGGCATGGTGACCTCTGCACTACTGCAGTCTCATCTCCAGCTAGACTTCCTCAGCTCAGTGTCTCACGGGTACCTTCATCTCATCAAGGCCATCCTAGAACTGGGCTCCAACTGCCAACCTCTCCCAGTGACTGCCACTCCAAGTCCAATAAATCTCACAGTTGTCTTGGAGTCCTCTCTTCTTATAATTCCATATCCAATCTTTAGCACATACCATAAACATTATTCTTAAAATAGACTCCAAATCTCTGTTTCCCACCACTTACCCCAGCACTCTGGTGTAGGTCACCAGTCTGACCTGTCTGGATTCCTGAAATAGCCTAATTTGCTTCCTCATCCCACTATTGTACCTCCACATTCCATCTGACCTAGAGCAGTCACACCCATCTTTTCAAAATACAGATCAGATCCCAACCATTTCATGCCAAAACCTTGAAGGGTTCTCATTGTTCTGGGCTGCATGCCTGTTCTTTGCACTAATCTTCTGTTGTGGCTCCTATGTTCATGAAATCCCATGTACACAAACCTCCCTTTTGTTCTCCAAACACACCAAGTCCATCCTTTTCTTTACAATCATTGATCCTTTTGCCTGAGAAGTGTGTCTCTCAGAACTCTACATGACTGACTCCACTGCACCATTCAGGTCTTACCTCAATGGTCTCCTTCCTGGACCTCCCATCTCTACCCTTTCCAAGGTTACCTTGACACTCCTACCCCAGGCTACTCTGTATCACAGCACTATACTATTTCTCATAATAGTAGAAAATTTAAAAAAAATCTTATTTATTTGAAAGGGAGAGAGATTGATTATCCATCCACTGGCTCATTCTTCACATGCCTGCCAAGAGCCAGGAACTCAATACAGATATCCACATGGGTAGCAAGGACCCAAATATTTGAGCCATCACTTGCTGCCTCCAAGGGTGCACATTAGTAGGAAGTTGGAATTGGGAGTGGAGCTGGGACGTGAACCTACATACTCCAATACGAAATGCAGATGTCCCAAGTGGTGTCTTAACTGCTGAAAAGCAATTTTTTTTGAGAACTTAATACTTACTACATGTCAGGCCCTGCTGTTAGTGCCTTATGAGTTTTATTGTATTAATATCTGCATTACATAAGAGAGTATCAAAATTCTCATCCACTTTACAGATGAGAAAAGTGAGGCATAAAGCAGTTAGATTATTTTTCTAACATCACATAAACACAAACCAACGGAAATTATGTTGTTTACTTTAGTTGCTGGTCTCTGCCCCACTAGAAGGAAACTTCTCCAGGGCTGGCTCTTATCTGTTTTATTCATTGCTCTACACTGTAAGCACAGAACACAACTGTGTACTTTATAATTTCTTTATGCCTCATAAGGACTCAGTGCATGGAAGGGAACATGACCATCCTCATCATCAGAGGAACACTATGACACAGCAGGACAGTGCAGACACCAGGGAGGGGAGTTGCCGATTTTAGCTTCCATTCGGATTTTTTTTTTTTTTTTTGACAGGCAGAGTGGACAGTGAGAGAGAGAGACAGAGAGAAAGGTCTTCCTTTGCCGTTAGTTCACCCTCCAATGGCCGCCGCAGCCGGCGCGCTGTGGCCGGCGCACTGCGCTGATCCAGTGGCAGGAGCCAGGTACTTATCCTGGTCTCCCATGAGATGCAGGGCCCAAGGACTTGGGCCATCTTCCACTGCACTCCCTGGCCACAGCAGAGAGCTGGCCTGGAAGAGGGGCAACCGGGACAGAATCCGGCACCCCGACCGGGATTAGAACCCAGTGTGCCGGCGCCACAAGGCGGAGGATTAGCCTAGTGAGCCGCGGCGCTGGCCTCCATTCGGATTTGTATGTGCTGGGCTGTCCTTCCTGCTCCTACTTGCCACTGTGCAAGATAAAAGAATGGCCGGGGAAGTACAGTGGAGTCTATAATCCCCAGGTTCTTCTTCACAGGTAGCCTCCACAGGATGAGAGTTGCCCCACAGGGGCTGGATATGATCTGGATTCACTGCTAAGGATCAACCACCAACACTCTGTCCTGAAGGCAGCTAGGACAGACTGAGGGTGGAGCCCACAGGTTCCAGAAATGTGAACACCACACCCTAAGCCTCTGTTGACACTGTGCTTAGTGTTTAAACATGGTAATTAAAAAATCGTCCACTTGTCACTAACTATGAGGAATGACCTCCGAAAGTTTACATACTTGAACAAAACATGGCATGGAAAAAAACCAACCTTCAGTAAATCGAAAGGGTGTTATGTATTGTGCTACAAGATCCGGATACTGTACAGCTAAACTTCTGTGTCACTGGGGCTGGAAGGAAAGTCTTCCTATTTTGAAAAATATTGCTCATATGAAACTTATTAAAAATTATTTTTTATTTATTTGAAAGGCAGAGCAACTGAGAGAGGGAGAGGGAGAAGGACACTTGTTCACGTCCTAGCTGCTCCTCTTCCAATGTAGCTATCTGCTATGGCCTGGGAAAGTAGTAGAGGATGGCCCAAGTGCTTGGGCCCCTGCACCTGCATGGGAGACCCAGAAGCAGCTCCTGGCTCCTGATTGGCCCACCTCTGGCTGTTGAGGCCATTTGGGGAATGAACCAGCGGATGGAAGACCTTTCCCTCTGTCTCTCCCTTTCTCTGTAACTCTATCTCTAAAATAAACAAGTTCTTAAAAAAAATCCATTCTAAGACCTTTATAATTCCCCAAATGTGCAATATCTGTACATTTTCCCCACCTTCCACCAAACTGCATTTTCAATGAGCATTTTGTGTGCAGAGTCATATGACCTGTTTTTTCAATTTTTACCAAAGTTTCCTCTTTTATTAATGGTCTTTTATATATATATAAATATATATATATATATATATATATAAAAGAAAAACATTAACACTTTATAAGTCACTGTTTATAATGGGACCCAGAGAACACCAGGAGACTGCCTTGCCCTGTCACTCCTGAGCTGCAGATATAGGTTAACTCACTGGTCTCATACAGCAAGCACAAGTCAAGTTCTTATCCCAACAAAGTCACAGCTACCCAAACACTCTGCCCACCTTTAGGGCCTTCTCAGCTAAGTCCATGAATACGAATCCTTGCAGCTAGGGCTATCCTCCAGCAGATGCACTGAGACTACTCAGGTTAGGGGCCACAAGAGAGCTGTGGTTTCACACAGGCTGCTAATGCTTGCCCCCAGCCACCATAGCCACATTGGATGCTATCTCCCTGAAGTTCTGACTTTCTTACCTCTACTCTACCTGCTAGCAAGTATTCCATTTCAGTTCATCACTGCGCATGCATCATATAGAGAATCTGTGATCTGTGATCTCCTCACTCTCTCTTACATATGCTGATTTACAAAGGGCTGTGACAGCTGGGCTTGCGTGCTGAACAGCTGCCAAGTCCCAGTTTTTCATTTGAGCAAACCTCTCTTGTGGGCACATCCTCATCCCCTTAGCAGCTGAATGCACAAAAGCAGCTGCCAACCATGTGTAGCATCCACTCCTATTTATCTCAGTACCACTACCTTTTACTTATACATTGCAAGAACCATGAAGCCCTTAGTATTATTACTGTTAAGCATTTATTATTAATAAGCCAATCATTTTTAAGGCTGGTGCCACGGCTCACTGGGCTAATCCTCCACCTGTGGCGCCAGCACCCCAGGGTTCTAGTCCCGGTCGGGGCGCCGGATTCTGTCCGGTTGCCCATCTTTCAGTTCAGCTCTCTGCTGTGGCCCGGGAGTGCGGTGGAGGACGGCCCAAGTCCTTGGGCCCTGCACCCACATGGGAGACCAGGGAAGCACCTGGCTCCTGGCTTCGGATCAGTGCAGTGCGCCAGCTGCAGCGCACCGGCTGCAGTAGCCATTGGAGGGTGAACCAACGGCAAAGGAAGACCTTTCTCTCTGTCTCTCTCTCTCACTGTCCACTCTGCCTGTCAAAAAATTATTTATCTGAGATGTAGGGTTACAGACAGAGAGAGGGAGAGACAGAGAGAAAGGTCTTCCATCTTCTGTTTACTCCCCAAAGGCCACAATGGCCGCAGCTGGTTTGATCTGAAGCCAGGAGCCAGGAGCCAGGAGCCAGGAGCCAGGAGCCAAAAGCCAGGAGAGTTCTGAGTGTCCCATGTGGGTACAGGGGCCCAAGACTTAGGCCATCTTCTTCTTCTTCTTCTTCTTCTTTTTTTTACAGGCAGAGTGGACAGTGAGAGAGAGAGAGAAAGGTCTTCCTTTTGCCGTTGGTTCACCCTCCAATGGCCGCCGCAGCCGGCGCGCTGTGGCCGGCGCACCGCGCTGATCCAAAGGCAGGAGCCAGGTGCTTCTCCTGGTCTCCTGTGGGGTGCAGGGCCCAAGCACTTGGGCCATCCTCCACTGCACTCCGGGTCATAGCAGAGAGCTGGCCTGGAAGAGGGGCAACCGGGACAGAATCCGGTGCCCCGACCGGGACTAGAACCCAGTGTGCCAGCGCCGCTAGGTGGAGGATTAGCCTATTGAGCCGCGGCGCTGGCCTGGGCCATCTTCTACTGCTTTCCCAGGCCATCAGCAGAGAGCTGGATAGGAAGAGGAGAAGCCAAGACATGAACTGGTGTTCATATGGAATGCTGGCACCTCAGGTGCGGCTTAGCCCAGTATACCACAGTGCTGGCCCCCCATCATCTTTTTATTTTTTTTAACAATAGTTTTTACTTATAAAGGTGAACAAATTTCATGTTTCATAAATACAGATTTAGGAGCATAGTGATAGTTATTAAGCACGTATTTGCAATAGTCATACTTTTTAAAAATATGTCATCTATAGTAGATACTCAAGTCTTTTCAAATTGACTCTTTTCTAGATATAAAACAGAAACGGATCTCTGGCATATTTTACAGCTTTGTGGGAATAAAAAATAAATAAAAAATAAAAAAATTCATGCACTGCAGTAACAAGCAGCACAGAGAAAAGTAAAAATTGATTTCATTTATTCAACTTCTTGATGTTTGCAATATCTATTTGCCCTAATATATGCTCATTTGAAAACTTTTAAAAGTGTACCTCAAATATGTATATCTGCTTTTAGCATCGCTGAAGTTTCATTTTAAATCACGGCTCAACAGTTGTACTCTATAGCCTAACATTTTATTGCTTTAATGCTTGTGTATGACAACAAACCATAGTAATGCCATCTTGAGCCTTGTTTCTCCATTTTGATCTCTTTATGTCTCAGAAGGATGCTGACCGCCTGTTAGACTAACTGGGCCACTCTCCAACCATGAAGTTTAAGTGTTATCAGAAGCCTTTGTGATAAGGTCATAAAGCCAAGCAGGATATCTGAGGGACTATCTCCTAGACAATTTTAAGAAAACATATTATAACACAAGCTCCTATCTGGGCTCGCTGTTAATTTGTAAATGTGTAAAACCTAGCTTCTTCTGATGCTCAGTATAGAAAAAGCTTGGTACAGTTGTGCCTGGACTGTCTATCTCAATCTGGAATCTTCTACATAAGTTGCTCTAATAAAATCTTTTTTTTTAAAGATGTTATTTATTTCTTTGAGAAGTAGAGTTATAGACAGAGAAAGCAGAGGTAGAGTTCCATCCACAGGGTCACTTCCCAGACAGCTGCAATGGCTGGACCTGGGCTAATCCGAAGCCAGGAGCCAGGAGCCAGGAGCCAGGAGCCAGGAGCTTCTTCTCAGAAGCCTAAGCACTTGGGCTATCTTCTGCTGCTTTCCCAGGTCATAAGCAGAGAGCTGGATCAGAAGAGGAGCAGCCAGGACATGAACTGGCACCTATATGGGATGCTGGTGCCTTAGGCAGAGGCCCTGCTCACTGCACCACAGTGCAGGCTCCTCTCTTTCATTCTTATATGGAAATTTTCTTTTAATTTTCAGTCTCAGGCTATTATATTAGCTTTTTTTTTCTGGGGGGGGGTTCCATGCTTTGCCAACATTCAAGCATACTTATTATCAGGTGATGTATGCAGAATTTTTTTGGACTTTGAATTCTTTAAAAATATAGAATATTACATGAAAAGGACAAAGACATGGTCTTGCACATTCTACATCCTACAGTTGGTGACATTCTAAATTGAAAATTTAGGACTGCAGGCTTTGATGTTATCCTCTACTTCCTTCACATAGTTTCATTTTTCTTTTCCTAGTGAGTTCCTTCAAACATTTCTCGTGGATATGAAGGAGTCCAATCACCTTCCTTGGGTCTTCTTATAATTTCTGAGACTAGAAAGCAAACTCTTCCTACCTCAGTTTCCCTTGTAACTCAGACCCTGTCAATCAAAGGCAGAGGGCCTAACTGTGCTATTTATGCATTAACAAAGAGTTCAGAGTCTGGCCAATAGCTCTGCATTGATAAAAGGCAGAAATGAGGCATTCAGTTTGTTGATTCAGCCCTTAGCCCACACTGGGTAGCTCTAGAGTCAGGGGTAATAGTAATAGCATCACCATCAGGCAGTTCCCTGCTGTTGGCCATGGCTTTGGGAATAGAAGTGCTTGATTTCTGGTTGCTTCCACTCCTATGGTGGCCTGGCTGTTGGTCTTTAAGTTCAACCTAGAGTCTATTTCTTCAGTCTCCCCAATGATTGCATAAGCTGTTTAAATTCCTTTAATAACTCTCTTTTGTTTAGGTTGGATGGAGTCAACTTCTCTGCCACTGAGTGTGATACTCAGTCTAAGAAGTACAGCTATGGGGCAAGGAACATATATTCTTCTCTCTATAAATCAACTATAGCCAAAAGGAAAAAAAAAAAGCACTAACAGATTAAACAATTTGGTATACACTTTTGTGGAAATACCATATCTCTTTGAGAGACATGTGAATTAAGGAGTGAAGCATTTCACTTATCTAGCCTAGAAATTCCTACAGAGTGGGGATCCAAGTAATCAGTTGGACCCAGGTATTTTTAAACAGTTTATTTATTTATTTAGAAAGAAACAGCATGAGAGAGAGAGAGAGAGAGAGAATATGAAAATGAATCTCCCATCTGCTGGTTCACTATGAAAATGTCTACAAAAGCTGGGGATGGCCAAGTTAGGAGTTAGAAACTGGATCCATCCAGGACTCCCATGTAGGCAGCAAAGACCCAAGTGCTTGAGTCATCATCTGCTGCCTCCCAGGGTGAGCATTAGTAGGAAGCTGTATTGAAAGCAGAGAAGGAACTTAATCTCAAGTACTTCAACATGGGATGCGGGTGTTCCACATGGTAGCTTAACCAGCTGTGCCATTAGGTAATTTAATATAGAATTATTGTTATGACATAAAAATCGCAACAAAATATCATTTACATACAAAAGGAGGAATACATCCAGGCGCTTTTATCTTACCTCTCACGTGCTGTTTACTAAGTTCTCACCAAAGACAGTCACAGGTAAATACTCCTGAGCTAGGATTACAAATTTTCACAAAAACAGAATTTCTCATGTTAAAAGAATTTTTGCTACTTGACAACCATTATTTTATGTACCCCGTTCCTAATGAATCAAGCTCTGTTTTTAAAAGTATTTGAGAATGCATATTCTTTCTTTTTTTTCAACTTTTATTTAATAAGTATAAAGTACAACTTTGGGGTTATAGCAACTTTTCCCCCCCCATAACGTCCCTCCCACCCACAACCATCCCATCTCCCACACCTTCTCCCATCCCATTCACATCAAGATTCATTTTCAATTATATTTTTATACAGAAGATCAATTTAGTATATACTAAGTAAGGATTTCAACAGTTTGCACCCACACAGATACACAAAGTATAAAGTATTGTTTGAGTAGTAGTTTTACCGTTAATTCGCATAGTACAATGCATTAAGGACAGAGATCCTACATGGGGAGCAGGTGCACAGTGACTCCCGTTGTTGATTTAACAATTGACACTCTTATTTATGACGTTAGTAATCACCCAAGGCTCTTGTCATGAGTTGCCAAGGCTATAGAAGCTTCTTCAGTTCACAAACTCTGATCTTATTTAGACAAGGCCATAGTCAAAGTGGAAGTTCTCTCCTCCCTTCAGAAAAAGGTACTTCTTTCTTTGATGCCCCATTCTTTCTGCTGGGATCTCACTCACAGAGATCTTTCATTTAGTCTTTGTTTTTTTTTTTTTTTTTTTTTTTTTTTTTTTGCCACAGTGTCTGGCTTTCCATGCCTGAGAAACTCTCATGGGCTTTTTAGCTGGATCCGAATGCCTTAAGTGCTGATTCTGAGGCCAGAGTGCTGTTTAGGACATCTGCGAGAATGCATATTCTTTCAACACCATCATCTCAGATATAGAAATCACTGGATCTGGCCACCAGAGAGTCACAGATAGGATGGTAAGCCATCCAGGACCCTTTAATATGAGGATATCCTAAAATGATGGCTGCAATAATGTGAGCCTGTAAATTAAAAAGCCCAGCCTATGAGATAAAGACAAGCAATATCTGCCTGGGGATCTGGACCAGCACAGGGAGATACTAAGGCTGCCAGGCAGAAGGAATTCTCAGACTAGGTTCTCAGAAACGCTGAATGACAATAAATGACAAAAGTATCATCTGCAAAAGGTCATTAATGATATTGAAAACTGTCTGAGTGACAGGAAAGAAACAGCAAATGAACAAACAACAGCTCTATAGGTCTACAGAACAATTTTGAGAAAAGGATATTTTCCAGGGGTAACAGATAATCTCTTCTAGTGGTCACAAACAATCCAAAACAGGGCATTCCTATTTTCAAAGCTTCTATATGGCCATAATTACTGAAGAATGGATCAACTCTATAATGCTTTACAGTGGACTTTTATTTTCATAATCTTCTTGTGTTTCTTGTTGTCCGATACCACCCTCCAACAAAAGGAAACAGGGATTTTTTGAGAAATAGCTGATTTTTGGACCACGGCAGGGAATATATCCAATGAGCCTGGAGCATTGCCAAGTGCCAGAAGGTAAGGAGTACTCAAAACAGAGCAAAATGAAATAAAACAAAAGTCACTACGAGGAGTGTGTCAAAGGGACATAGGCATCAACTGAAAGAATTCCCAATGACAAAAGCTAGAACAATTTGAGCAATAACAAATGACTAGATTATAACTCAAAGAATAAAATAAACATGCATGAGTCCATAGTGATATAAGTAATTGAATAAATAAATAAATATGTGGGACCGGTGCTGTGGCACAGTGGGTTAAAGCCCTGGCCTGCGGCACTGGCATCCCATATGGGAGTCAGTTCAATCTCTAGCTGCTCTACTTCCCATCCAGCTCTCTGTCATGGCCTGGGAAAGCAGTGGAAGATGGCCTAAGTGCTTGGGCCCCCATGCCCACATGGGAGACCTGGAAGAAGCTCCTGGCTTCAGATCAGCTCAGCTCCAGCCATTAAAGCCATTTGGGGAGTGAACCAATGGGTGGAAGACCTCTCTCTCTCTATCTACCTCTCTCTGTAAGTATTTCAAATAAATAAAATAAATCTTTAAAATAAATAAATAAATACGGGGTAGAAGGAACAGAAGTCTCATGTGAAACATCTGCAAATAATTACTCCACCATTACAGAAAGGGATCAGAATTCCTTATCCCATATGAGTTGTGCATAATGACTTCCTACCAAAGAATTAAGGACAAAAAAGGGGCAAAACAGTAACTTTACAGTGGAAAAGTCTGGCAAATACTACTTCAGCTAGATGACCAAGGTCAACACCAACAGTGGTGAGGAGTCATGTTGATAGTGTCCATACACATATGAAATGATGAAAAGTATTTTACCTCTGTGGTTTTCCTCTCAGGGACATATAACACCTCCCTCATCATGCTTAGCACATCAGATAAATTCCAGTTTGGAAGATTCTGCAACATACCTGATCAGTTCTTTTCAACACTATTAATGTCACCAAATTAAAGTTTGGCCAAGAAGAGTCAAAGGAGATAAGACAACTATAGAATATAGTATTCCCGGATGGGCTCCTGGAGCAGAATTAAGTAGCATTAGGCAAATGCTAAGTAAGTGTCAATAAAAGCATTGATTCCAGCTAATCAGAATCATACCTGAATAATTTCTTTTCTTTTAAGATTTATTTATTTATTTGAAAGTCAAGAGATACGCAGAGAGAGAAGGAGAGGTAGAGACAGACAGGGAGGTCTTCCATTCGCTGGTTCACTCCTCAATTGGCTGCACTGATCAGAAGCCAGGAGCCAGGTCTCACATATGGGCGCAGGGGCCCAAGCACTTGGGTCATCTTCTACTGCTTTCCCAGGCCACAGCAGAGAGCTGGATCAGAAGTGAAGCAGCCGGGACTCGAACAGGTGTCCATATGGGATGCCGGCACTGCAAGCAGCGGCTTTATCCACTACGCCACAGTGCTGGCCACCTGAATATTTTCTAAAAGTAATATCTGTGTCCAAAATATTATTTCAAGAAAAATGTTACCTGTTGTACACATGATTTCCTTGGGTCAGATAGATGTTTATAGCCAGCAGTTTAAGAGATTAACTAGAGGCCAGCGCCTCGGCTCACTAGGCTAATCCTCTGCCTTGTGGCGCTGGCACACCGGGTTCTAGTCCCGGTCAGGGTGCCGGATTCTGTCCTGGTTGCCCCTCTTCCAGGCCAGCTCTCTACTGTGGCCAGGGAGTGCAGTGGAGGATGGCCCAAGTGCTTGGGCCCTGCACCCCATGGGAGACCAGGAGAAGTACCTGGCTCCTGCCATTGGATCAGCGTGGTGCGCTTGCCACAGCGGCCATTGGAGGGTGAACCAACGGCAAAGGAAGACCTTTCTCTCTGTCTCTCTCTCTCTCACTGTCCACTCTGCCTGTCAAAAAAAAAAAAAAAAAAAAAAAAAAGAGAGAGAGAGATTAACTAGAAACTTCGTGGATGGTGATAAATTTTCTCCAGCTGTTTGAATCTCCATTATTTCATTTCTATGAGGGAAACAAACCTCTGCTGCTACCCAACATTCTGTGGAAGTGAAGTCAGCAAGGGTGTCAGGCTTAATGGTGGCAGACCACGATGTAGGACAAGACCTGGGTAGGCGAGAAATTGCAGCTCAGCCAGAATGTACTGTCACATGATGCTCAAAGAGAAACAGCGGCTTCAATGAACACGCTTGCTCATTTCAGGGTATCTGAAGTTTCCTTTTCACTTTGAACTTTGAAAAGCTGTCATCTAAGATACAGCTGAGGATTCAACAGGGCTTGTTATTTTTAGCTGATTAGGTTCACTATGCTTTTCCCAAGCCACCATATTGCTGCAGATGCTCAATATGTCTAACGAACGCTAACTAATGGGGATGAGGAATGTGATTAGTTAGAAGTACCCATTTGCCGACCATATTCCTGAGGTTGTCTTATCCCAGACCTTGCTTCCTAAGCTAGGGATGCAAACCTGAGTGTTGTAAATTTCTTATACTGGTGAAGTTTATAGTTAGATCTATGGGAAGATAAACGGGTGGTTTTTCAAAGTGGTCCATGAGATATATTGCAAAGTAGGAAAAGTAAAAAACACTAGAAATCTGAAACTTCTAGTTGAAAAATTAACACACAGAACACAAATCAGAATGGCTAAATAAAAAAAATGCTATAAATACCAAAATGTTATTAAGGAAGTGTGGAAACTGAGCCATGTATACATTGCTGGTAGGAATGCAAAATGGTACAGCCAGTCTGGAAAACATGTTGAAAAGTTCTCATAAAGCTAAACATAGGTTAGTCATGATGGTGGCACCTAGCAAATGTACTCTTGGGTATTTATGCAGAAAAATGAAAACTTACATTCGCATGAAAACCTGTACACAAGGAGCAGGCGTTTGGCTAGCAGTTAAGATGTTGGTGAAGATACCTGAGTATCTGGGTTCAATACCTGCCTCTGGCTCCTGACTGGCTTCAGGAGTGGTGGGCTCAGTTAATTGGGTTCTAAACTCCTGGCTCTGGCTCTGGCTCAGCCTGAACCACTGCAGACATTTGAAGAGTGAAAAAGCAGATAGTTGCTCTCTTTTGTGTCTCTGTTTCTTGAAACAAAACCACAAAACATCCTGTAAACAAATGTTTGCAGCTTTATTAATACATAATAGCCCAAAACTGGAATCAGTCCCAGCTGCTCTACTTTCAATCCAGCTCCTTGATAAAAACATTTGGGTTCACTCCCCAAATGGCCGCTACAGCCAGCGTGCTACGCCGATCCGAAGCCAGGAGCCAGGTGCTTCTTCCTGGTCTCCCATGTGGGTGCAGGGCCCAAGCACTTGGGCCATCCTCCACTGCCTTCCTGGGCCACGGAAAAGAGCTGGACTGGAAGAGGAGCAACTGGGACTAGAACCCGGGGTGCTGGCGCCGTGGCGCCGGCTGTAACTGGTGATTTTAAGTGGTCACTGTTCTACTGAGCACAAAATATCAAACAACTTGGCTGCTACATCTACAAAGGCAAACTGCCTTGTGCCCTTGTTAGATTTAATGCTCAGAGTCAAAGCTGATTTCAAGTTCCAGCTCAGCCTGGGATCAGTGGCCAGCTTCAGCTGAGTCCTCCAGTCAAAGGAGAACTCTCCCTCATCTCTCTGAGAGGTTAGCCTTTGCCCACTTGTGTGTAGAGTACCCTGATAGGCCAGATTATATGGGTGCTTATTTCAGTATTTCTTAAAAAAAGAAAGAAAAGAAAAGAAAAGAAAAGAAAGAAAACATTAAAAGCATGTACTTGGGATATCATAGGTTCTCAGCCAAGTTCTTATCTCTTCTTTCTGAGTACATAGTCAAATTGATATATTATATGGTGGGAATGAAGGTGACTATAGTTTGCCAACATTCTTTGGGCAAAGAATAAAACATTTAGGTGAGTACTGTCTGGTACATCTGCATCCCACTACTGGAGTGCTTAGTTAGAACCCCAACTACTCCATGCTTCTGATCCAGCTTCCTGTTAATGTGCCTGGGAAACAGAAGATGATGGGATAAAGTATTTGGGTTCCTGCTACCCACGTGGGAGACCTTGATGGAGTTCATGGCTCCTGGCTTCAGCCTGGTCGTTGTAGGCATTTAGGGAATAAGCCAGCAGATGGAAGATCTCTCTCTCTGTCTCTCTGCCTTTCAAATAAATAATTAAACCTTTAAGAAAATGTTTCAATATCATAAAACAAAGATCATAAAAACAATCCTCAAGGGGCTGGCATTGCAGGTAAAGCTGCTGCCTACAATGTTGGCATTCCGTATGGGTACTGGTTCAAGTCCCAGCTGCTCTACTTTCAATCCAGCTCCTTGATAATGGAACGAAAGATGGCCCAAGTGCTTGGGCCCTCCCTACTCATGTCAGAGACCAGGAAGAATCTCCTGGCTCTGGGTTTTGGCCTGGCCCAGCCCCGACCATTGTGGTCATCTGGGGAGTGAACCAGCAGATGGAAGATCTCTCCCCCTCTCTGTCTCTCCCTTTCTCTCTGTAACTCTGCCTTTTAAACAGAGAAAGAAATATTTTTTTTTAAAAAAAAGATTGGACTATATAAAATAGTTATATAGGAAATATAATAATCTTTCTGCTTCTGCCAGTTTTGAAACCTATAATGTCAATATATTGCTTTTAGCATTACAGGAAGAATACTAAACAAGCAGGCTGTTACTTCCACAGTCACATTATTTTATGCACAAGATGAGCCTTGAGTGAAAGATGTTGAGCAATTTTATTTTGAGTTTTGCCAAGCCTAGCCCAGGCCTGGGTACCATGTGTTAACTCTCAACTTTCAGAGAATGCAGAAACTTTGCAGTTTGTTTTAAAAAGATGGGATAATAGTTCAACTTGATATTCCACTATTGGTAGGGTGAGTCACAGTACAGGACATGTCACAATGATATTAAAATGTAAATATTTTTTCTAGTACGTAATGAAAAAGGTTGTGAAGAACATGTTTCCTCCCCTACACCCCCGCCATTTCTCTAAAAATAATCCATTCCAAAAGGTTTAACTCAAAATATGTTCCATTTGGGTGCTGGGGAGGGGGATGTGTGTGTGTGCAGAATCTTCTTCTACATCTGTGACTCCTGCAAAAATATCTGGCAGTACATTCAGTTCTGTGTCTAAAACCTCATAGGGCCAATTTAAAAATAATATTATAAATGCTCATGGTTATCATCACCTAACTAATCTAAAGCAATAAAACAGTTGGCCCTCAGTCTTCTCAGATCATCCCGAGGTAACAGCTGAATGTTAGATTCTAGTCTAATTTATTAGAAAGACTTAGCTTGTCATGGAGTAAATTACAGTCATTATAATCAGGGAGCTGTATTTTACTGGCTTTGCAGAAAATAGGGTACAATTATAAATGAAAACTAAATGTTAATTTCTGAATTTTTGGCTAATTATGAATTCTGAGAAGTCAAATAAGAATTCTTCATCAACTCTTCTATGTTTTTTTTGTATGTTCTGAACAAATAAAATTTAAATCTTGTCACCATTTTCCCTGATATATTTATTGTGATGATTCATGAACCCAGTGCTTTTCTGTGTTACTTTTTAGTTTGAAGATATGCAATAATAAGTTGTGTGGCTTTTATAAATCATTAATTAATGCAAGAAATATGCAACCATCAGGAGGTTAGACCCATATGATTGTAAACAAATGTCTAAATTCTTATTTTTGAAGGCTGCTTGTAAACGGACTCTAACAGATTTTCCTTAAAAGCTATTGTTATAACAGGGCATAGAGAATTCAAAGCCTTAAACAAGACTACAATATTTCTTCTAGCCATTGCTACAAGAACAAGGGGCAGTCACAAGTCCTGGTGCAGTGAGCACATCACCAATGTCAGGGTCAGAGGATCCAAGAGCTGCTGCGTGTAGGGCAGAGACATGGAAGAAGTCCAGGCTTACATCCTGCCTCTGCCCTCTGGTATCCAGGTGACCTTAAGGATGGGTCAGAAACACAGGTGTCCCTCACTGGGGTGCTCCTCCTTGGCATCTTTGTGGCTCCCTCTGTCCCTCCTAGTCCTTAAGAGTACCCAGGGCACTGTGTCTGCAAGTCTCCTTTTAAAGGCCTGGAGTCAGTCTGATGGTGGCACTGTGACTTCTTCTCAGAGGCTATAGCTCTTTACTGGGTCAACAAGGCATAATAAATGCATTCAATGTAACAAATGCATTCAAGTGAACACAGACTAGGCAAGTCCGATCAGCAACAAACATGCACCCAAAGAGAGTGCGGGTTACATGATGGGTGCCTCTGTGTACCTGTAAAGGTGAGGTATGATAGCCAAGATGAATGCGTGGGCAACTAGGAAAAAGTATAGGTACTCTTAAATCCTATGGCACTGGAAAGGTCAGCTATATTACTTAGAAGGCAGTGCACCTGTCACATGGATGGGGGACAACGGTGCTTACAGAGAGCTGAAGCTCCTAAAGCCCTTCACACATCTCATGAACACTATAAACAATGTGTAAACTATATTAAATTTTTTTTTGACAGGCAGAGTGGACAGTGAGAGAGAGACAGAGAGAAAGGTCTTCCTTTGCCGTTGGTTCACTATCCAATGGCCGCCGCGGCCAGCGCTCTGCAGCCGGCGCGCCACGCTGATCTGAAGGCAGGAGCCAGGTGCTTCTCCTGGTCTCCCATGCAGGTGCAGGGCCCAAGGACCTGGGCGATCCTCCACTGCACTCCCTGGCCACAGCAGAGAGCTGGCCTGGAAGAGGGGCAACCGGGACAGAATCCCAGTGTGCCGGCGCCGCAAGGTGGAGGATTAGCCTAGTGAGCCATGGCGCCGGCCAACTATATTATTCTTGCTGCTTAATACTGAGGAAATGAAAACGCCAGCAATTAATTTACCTCAGATTATATATCTGTGTGGAGACCAGAGCTGGTCCTGGAATCTAGGGGGTTCTTTCCCACCTCCCTCTGTTCGTCTCTTGAATCACCCTAAACTTTGTTTTCATTTATATTTTTATGTTATTTATATTTTCTTCTTCCAGGATCTTCTGTTTTCCCCAGAGATCCTTCTCTTACTTATGAATCATAAATTCTGGCATCAATGTTTAAATTTCACTTCATCTTGGTTCAAAAATTTAAAATTTTGTAATTAAACATATTTGAGAGCCAAAGTTTGCATGAAAAACCTGAAATTTTCAAATGTTACATCTCATGTGACAGGAGCTATTTTATCTGAAAGTGGATATATTAATACATTCAGCACTGTAATTTTACATTCTTCATAAGTTCAAAAATACATGTAGTATTTCAATGTACAGTGTTTGAAGTGGAAACTTCAGTAAAACAACAGCTGAAAATTCTTTTATCTTTTGTGGAAAGTACAAGGGAAATACTAAGTAAGAAATTTGAGTAGATCAGAGACGCCCATCTACTTAGGTGTTATCATCTGTGACTGCTTTCACAATGCAACAACTGAGTGTTTGCAACAGAGACTGTGAAGTATACCTGTCAAGGCCAAGATACTCTGTGGCCCAAACCTTGGTATATATAAATGAAAAAAAAAAAAAGAGAGAAAAAGAAAAAGAAAATCAAGACTTTCTGCATGCTAGGGATCTCATCTTTGTATGTAATTTAATTTTTTAAAGATGTATTTCATTTATTTGAAAGGCAGAGTTATAAGGAGAGAGAGAGGGAGAAAGAGAAAGAGAGAGAGAGAAAGAGGAAATCTTCCCCTGCTGGTTCACTCTCCAAATGGCTGCGATGGCTGGGACTGGGTCAGGCCAAAGGCAGAGCCAGGAACTTCTTTTGGGTCTCCCATGTAGCAGCAAGCTGGATGGGAAGTAGAGCAGCCAGGACTTGAACTGGAGCTCATATAGGATGCTGGTGTTGCAGGCAGCAGCTTAACCCACTGTGCCACAATGCTGGCCTCAGGTTACTTAATTTTTTAAACAATCTTGTAAGTTGAATCTTTGTACCATCCTCACACATGTGGTTACTAAGTCCCTAATACTGTTATTCCCTATTCTGAGGAATAAAAGGAAGCACCAGGAAAAGTCAAATACAAGTTTTCATCAAGTAACCAGCTGCCCCAGGACCCTGCAGGAGATTCCTGCCTTCCTTCAATCAGCTGCTGGAACCCTTAAGGGAAGAATCTTAGCCATTACAGATTCATGAATTAATCGCTTAGGACTTTTCAGCCTGCAACTGTTTAAAGTTTAAAGAGAATATATTTTATAATTTCCAGTGAGACTGATCTAGGAAGTAGTTGAGACCTACAGATTCTTGGCTACCTGAGAATATTGGCTAAATTAGTTATCTTTTAATTTCAAGACCAGCCACACAAACAAGAAATCAATAAAATGTTCCATTTAAAATATTTCCCACTTCCTATTTCCATTTATATAGAAATGAATAAATATATTTGAGATATACATATTAATGTATTCTACATGATTTATAAAAAGTTAATTTTGCCTTTAGTCCACATTTGTACCCATGAAAAACTGCAGAATCATGAACAGTTCTATTCCACTTAGCCAAAAATGGTTTGGTACATTATTGTCTTCCCTCTATAAGATGATAATTCCTTGCTGTTGCTGAAAGAAAAACGACTTTCTCCATTCAATTTTTGAAACACAGAGAGAAAACATCCTGGATCGCCAAAATCTAGCTTTCTTTAGAAGCATCCCCCAAGGATTGTTAGTGTACTAGAGGAGGCTACCTATGTTTTCCAAGCCTCCTGTTTGTTTTCAAGGATGGATCTGCCCAGCACCCCGGGAGTTCCTGGGTTTTAGTGGAGCTGTCCTAAATCACATCCCATGACAGCGTGAGCGAGTTCATGTAAACAGTCAGTGGTATCATGAGTAACAAAATCTGTTTCCATCAGAAACCCTTTATCCTGCGTAAGAGACCTGTACACTAATAGGCAGCTCAGGGTAGGGTTAACCAGCTACAGCTGGTTCATTGCTATAAAAAGAACTAATGAAAACACAAACGTTAACTTCTCCATTCCACTCTGGCCAGTACGTCAAGGCTGCACAAAGATAGCCCTTTCCAAATGCTCTCAGTGAATGAACCACCCGGGTCTGGTTCTCTGAAGTTGTTTACTGAACAGTGTGTGCAGGGGATGTGCCGAGCACTCTTGGGGTGGAGGGAATCACATGATCTATCAGCACACAAAGCCAATTTTTCCAGACAATCTTGGATTTAGTTCTATAACAAATAAGATGCTGAGAAGCATTCAAAAGCAGAGGGAGAGTACCTTCAGCAAGTTCTTAAATACATAATATACTCAGAGTACTTTGGTTTTTATTATGAATATGTATCAATAAATCTGAGATAAATCCATGCCTTATAAAATATTCTCAGTTCTTACGGCAAATCATTTCTTCTTAAGCAACTTATTTTCCAAGAGGAAGCAGTCTTATTATAAAGATGATTATTATTTCTTTACTTGCTTAAAAAAGCCCAGGCTGCTAGTGGAAGGGGCCCATGCGATTTTCTCCTGTCTTTCACTTCACAGATGTGCTTTTTGCAGAGGGCTCAGAGGACCTCCTAGCCTGCCTTGAGTTACAATGCTTGGTGGCAAAAAGAATGTGGTTGTCCTGGCAAAGCATTGCTGTTTCTCTACCCCATCTTGTGCTACCCATGACTATGTGAACATGACCAAGAATAAAACAGAGAGCCTGGATTATTTCATAATATCATGGATTTTGATATAACCTAGCCTTTTCATGTATGAGGTTACTTGCAAAGTCAACCAAAAAGGTAGGGAGGTGCCCTGGCCCTTTTTCATCTTCTTAAATAGGTTGAAAGTGTCATTCAATAAGCTGCTCTGCTGGATGAAAGGGTTTCTGCCTCAGCCATGTAGGGCTGACACTCAGTGCCTGAGACCTTAATCTGCAGTGCAGATGCCGGCTCATGAGTCATCACCCTTCCCCACCCCTGGGAACTCCAGTCCCCAACTTCATCTCTGTGTGACATCCCACCAGGGTGTCCTGTCATCACCTCCATCTCCACCTTCTGAGCACAACCAGGGGCGCTGTAAGGCCAATACAGGCACCTCCCTCTTCCCCCAACTGGGACACATCCAGAAGCTGCTGTCTCTCACAGCCAGGAAGCCTAGCAGCTACTCCAAGGGGCAGGCCTCTGATGCCAAGTCTGATCTTCCCTTTACCCTCTCCTTAGCCCTGGTTCTCAATGCCACTTTCCAAGTTACAGAGATAAAAAATGTCAAAGCCATCTTTGACTCTTTATCTCTTTGACTCCCAAACCCAAATCATCACCAAGTCCAAATGATCTTGTTTCATTCGAGAAGTCCTTCTCTTGCCTGCCTTTGCTCTCATTCTTTGCTCCTGGCAGGGTCTGGGCTGTGCACCCTTGGCATTCAGGCTTTCAATTCTGCTTCTTGCCTCACCATGAAGATACTACTTTAATCATATCAACAGCCATCGGGAGTTTTCCTGTGAGATAAATTCCAAGGTCCTCTGCAACAGGACTTCAGTCTAGCTTTCACAATTACTTCCATACCTGAACTTTTGGAGCTGAGAATCTGATGGTGGCCTGGACATTCAGCTTGGACCTAAGCACACATTCTATTTCTCTCCTAAACATTTACAGAGGCCCTATCATTCACACAGCTCTTAGTCAGATGGTCCTGAGATGCTTGGGGCAAATGAATTTCCACATATACCACACAAGGCAGAACCTTTTCCTTAAAGATTCTCAAGTCATGATGCGAGAGGACAGGCACCATCAAGGAAGACAAGGACATTACTATGATTTGAACATATTTGGTCTCCAACTCATACAAAGGATGCACAGACCACAGTGATCCTGTCTCTGCTTCCTGGCTCTCCATGTGATCCTTCCTCTGTACATGCCACCATCCACCATCCTCGTCAGGTGCCAGATCAATCGGACCATGAGATCTTGGGCTATGAACCTCTAAAACCATAAGTTGCTCCTCTAAGATATTTGTTACAGTGATGAGAATCTGATTAATACAGGCATGAACACAGATGAAAGAATGAAAAATTAAAACAGATCTTGGAGATCACATCACCCAAATCTATAATTTATAGACAAGATAGATAACGCAGGAAGGAACGGATTATATGACATGCCTAGATCATTCGTTTGGTATTTTCCATCACTGTAAGGAAGTTAATTCATGTAAGAAAATAATAACAAACCCAAATAGTCCATCCCAAAGGCTGTACATTGTTTGATTCTACTAATATAAAATGTCCAAAATAGGTAGACCCACAGAGACAGGGAGTACATCAGTGGTTGCTTAGGCCTGTGCGGCAGGAGAGGAGTGGGGAGTACTTCTACTTCTGAGATGAACCATTCTGAAATTAGATGATGATGACAGCCACACAACATTGAAAATATATCAGGCCACTGATTTATATCCCTTAATGGTAAATTTTATCTCACAAACAAAATAAAACCAAAGGATGTCATGCCAACATCCATCACAGAGATCTGACTTGACTTCTCAAACTCTGATGAACTCTATCATCTTCAAAATGTTTCCTTGACTACTTAAAGCAACTGCTGTTTTTCTTTATTCCTTACCCCGATACTATACTTTCCGACTTTACAGAGAGAATATATGTGTGTGAATATATCCCTTCTGACTTCCTAAAAAGACATTGGCTCCTTCAGCATTCTTTCAATCTTCAGAGTAATTTTTTTTTGCCTCTTTCTTTCTCCCTCTTCTTTCTTCTTCTACTATTATTTCCCTCCTAACAATTCCATCTTTTTTTTTTTTTTTTTTTTTTTGACAGGCAGAGTGGACAGTGAGAGAGAAAAAGAGAGAAAGAAAGGTCTTCCTTTGCCGTTGGTTCACCCTCCAATGGCCGCCGTGGACGGTGTGCTGCGGCCGGCGCACTGCGCTGATCTGATGGCAAGAGCCAGGTGCTTCCTCCTGGTCTCCCATGGGGTGCAGGGCCCAAGGACTTGGGCCATCCTCCACTGCACTCCCTGACCACAGCAGAGAGCTGGCCTGGAAGAGGGGCAACTGGGACAGAATCCGGCGCCCCGACTGGGACTAGAACCCGGTGTGCCGGCGCCGCAAGGCGGAGGATTAGCCTAGTGAGCTGCGGTGCAGGCCACAATTCCATCTTAAAGGCAGTATGATGGAGAAAACAGAACACATATGCCAGGCAGGTGGTTAAAATTATTTTGAGGCTAATCTGATACCAAATAAAGGAGTTGTGCTCAAACACATGAAAGAACCAAAGAAAAGCATGTGACAGGCAGCATCATAAAGACTCAGTTTATTCATCAGGTGTGACAGCTAAAGTTGGGAGATAATTATCAGCTCAGTGTGCTGTGCTGGACAACACCCCAGTTCCTTTACAACCAGAACTCCTGATTATTAGGCAACTGCTCTTTTTTTTTGACAGGCAGAGTGGACAGTGAGAGAGACAGACAGAGAGAAAGGTCTTCCTTTGCCGTTGATTCACCCTCCAATGGCTGCCGCGGCCGGCGCACCACCCTGATCCGATGGCAGGAGCCAGGTACTTATCCTGGTCTCCCATGGGGTGCAGGGCCTAAGCACTTGGGCCATCCTCCACTGCACTCCCTGGCCACAGCAGAGAGCTGGCCTGGAAGAGGGGCAACCGGGGCGGAATCCGGCGCCCCGACCGGGACTAGAACCCGGTGTGCTGGTGCCGCAAGGCAGAGGATTAGTCTAGTGAGCCACAGTGCCGGCCCGCAATTGTTCTTTCTACAGTGGCATGGTATGCAAGAGCTTTTATACACCACTCTGCCCAGGAACTCTCCCTCCAGAGGAATTATTCCATTTCATCGACTTACTTTTGTTCACTTGGAAGCTTTGTGTCTGACATTCCTCTGCCATGTCCCACAACCTCCAGTCCTGAGCCTCACTGCCTAGTCAATAAACCTTTCATACAACTCTGTAAATATACTTCATTGGATTCCACCAATTTGAGATTTGTCACAGTGATCAGGACTTTGGCAGAAAGACCATGTGAGCTTCTGTGAGCAATAGCATCTCCACATGCCTTCATGATCACCTGTCACCTAGGATGGGGTATAGGTATTATTTCTGATCATGTATCTTCTGTCTACACTTACTTGGGCTTTTTACACATACAGACTCACTAAGTTCTGACACCAAGCCTCCAGGGATATTGCTATCATGAGGAAACTGAGCCTCACAACTAGTTATCCTAGTTTAAGTAACTGATTCGAGTTCAAATTGCTATCTAAACTGTTGTTAAATGTCTGCCATTGCTAGCCTCTTCTTTGAGCTACTTTGGTTCTAAGACATGTGAACTGACTGAAGGTGACTGGCTGGCCCCTGCCTTCATCTCACATCCATTTGTTCTTCACAGCTCAGATCTCCTTCCCCAGGAACAATGTCCTGTGGTTCAGTATGTGAAAATATCTCATATAGATTTTATCCTCATTAGGTCTAGGCCTGAGTAGGCCTCACTGAATCCCTGAATGTTCTGCCTTGGCCAGCAACTATGTGGTTCTGGGTCCATCTGACCCAGTGCCCTGTTTGTTTCTTCCCATGGATACTGTGAGAACCTCTCTCCAGAGCACCTCTGCACTGGCTCCATCTCTGTCCCTCAAGGAGGTGCTCACTCATACCTGCCTCCACCTGCATGGCACTGCCCTTTTGTTCCAGTCTCTCATTCCCAACATAATGAAGAATTCTGGAGGAGCTGCATATTATTTGATTTGACAATGGTTCACCCAGAACACAACTTTTGTGCAACCTCAAAGGAAAAGCCCAGACACAAGAGCAGAGATCTTAGTGAAAATGTAAACAATTAGTCAATCAGTGTGAGCTTCCAGCAGGTCCTGATGACTCCATGTGCAGCACATGCTGCCAGCAAACCCACAACAAGCATCTTTAGTATTCCCATTTTAAAGTGGGAAAAACAACATTAAGATATGTTACCCAAATTCCAAAAGCAAACAGGCGGTGAAGATGGAGTACAGGCCTGGGGCTAGCACCCAAGTCCTTCAAACAACTTCTCAGCTGTGGTTGGAGCGCAATTTTCTGAACTCATCATGGGCTCGACAATGTTTATTTTTATTTACTCCAACATGCAGCTCATTCTGCACTTCATATCAACTATACAAACTTAAAGACAAAAATATTAATAAAAGTTAGTACAGCCTTGCATCCTGATATTTTATCTCATACTATAAATGCTGACCCAAGAGCCTGTCTTCAAAGTAACCACCAATATAGTCTGCAGTTGGAAAAGGCACAGAGAGACAGAAGGTCTTTCTGAGGACAAGTTGACGAGAGACATGGCAGAGGACACCTGTGAAAGGTCAGCACCACTCAACCCCTGGGATGTGACTGCAGGGCCTCTGAACCCAGGGACAGTGGGAGGACTGCAGAGAGACTGGATGCAGGTAGGGCAGAGAAGGCAGAGTACAGGACTCCTTGTTTTGGCTATCACCATATCAAGCTCACTGGGACAGGGATTTGAAGAAATCAGCTATCTGCTCTGGTCTCATTTGTAAGTATTTGTATAGTGTCTACCATATGTTGGGCTAGTTCCTGAGAAATGCAGCAGAGGAACACCAAACCAGATAACAATGGCCCACCTTGGAGTAGAGAGGTCAGGGAGAAAGGGAAACAAGAGGAGACATGAAGACTGTCTTGGGAATTAGAAAGTGATCTGCCATACTGACTGTCCTCCCCATAGCCTTCCTGGAAGACTGTTGCACGGTCACTGTCCAGGGTTGGCCAGTCCTCCTCTGAGCATAGCACTCATGGCACAGTCACTTCTGCACTGTGCTCCCAGTATGAACACCCTGGACAAATACTGGTTGAATAAAAATATTTACACTTAAAAAAATCTGGAATAATAATTAATTTTTAGAGATAAAATCAGCATTATCAGTATTTCAAGAAATAAACTGATCATTGGGCTAAGTCTTTCAAAATGAAACTTAACTGGGATAAATATAAAGCACTACACAACTTCACAAATGGTAGAGAAGATGGGACTCATCAGCCCCTCCAGGAACTGTACTGCCAGGACAATTACTAGGACTGCCATGGTGACCGGAGCCATGTTCAGGGCTGTCTTGTTGAAAAAGCAGATAGACTGATTCTCTGTGAGCCTGAGAAGAAGTATTAGCTGCAAGGGGTGAAAGATTCAGGCTCAGCACAGGACAGAGCATTCTCAGAGTGAACTGCTTGTGGACAGCAGGAGAGCAGCAGCTCGGCCACCAAAGTGCTCACCTGTGTTGCAGCTGAGACATAGTCTGCTCCTTCTCTAACTTGCCTTTCAAATAAATAAAAAATAAACTAAAAAAAGACATTTAAACTAAAAATAAAAACACACAGAAAACTGAATTTGGTGATGCTAAGTAATCCTAACACTTGGAAAGAAGCACACAGAGATGCATCTTGTAGAATTACATCTCATAGCACATGAGGTCAACTCCAGGACTAAATGAAAAGTGAGATTCAATGTTAACAAAACTTAACGCTGGCTTCCATTTTAGAAAACTCAGTACAAAAAGTTTTTTAAAGTAGGTAGTGCGGGGCCGGTGCTGTGGTGCAGTGGGTTAAAGCCTTGGCTTGAAGCGCCCACAACCCAAATGGGTGCTGGTTCTAATCCCAGCTGCTCCTCTTCCGATCCAGCTCTCTGCTGTAGCCAGGGAAAGCAGTAGAAGAAGGCCCAAGTCCTTGGGCCCCACATCCACATGGGAGACCTGGAAGAAGCTGCTGGCTCCTGGCTTTGGATCAGTGCATCCAAGGCTGTTGCGGCCACTGGGTTTATTTATTTATTGGGGAGTGAACCAACGGATAGAAGACTCTCTCTCTCTCTCTCTCTCTGCATCTCTCCAGCTCTGCCTTTAAATTAAAAATAAATAAATCTTTTTAAAAAATAAATAATCATAAAAATCTAGCCAAATAAACCAACTTGAAGTGACACAGAGGGGAGGGATTCTGACAAACAAAACCACACACACAGAACCCTGCTAACAGTGCAGTGATCACCTGCTTTTTTTCTAATCCAGCACATGAAACTTTCATGTTAAAGGCATCTTTTGGCATAAAGGAGCTGTTTCAGGACACTGTGTACCCTGAGGAAGTCACGAATCTTGACGACAGACCATGGCTTGTTGCTGGCCCAGCCCAACAAGGGAGCAGCAGCCCAGCACAACAGCGTGGCACAGAGAAACAACTTTCATTCCAACTTAGTATTTCTTACACTTGAAACAGCATAAAGTGATCTGAGGTCAGTATTTTGGAAACATTAACTCATATCATCCAGGGCAAGACTTGTTATGGAGGTGACTCTGTTTCATGAAGATATTTTAGACAGGAATTGTATCTTCTCTTTCTTATAAACAACATTTTCTTAAATTGCAGGGTGATGTGCTCCAGTAGGCACTTGATAAAATTCTGCTAATTGAACAGCACTTCTGACATGTTATGATGTTTAACCCTAGCAGTAACAGGTAGCTAATAATAGGCCTTATTATTTTCACAGGACATGACTAAATGGTGATGCTTGCTCTTTTGGTGACCATGATGATGTTCACCCCACCACACAATGATGTTTGAGGACCAAGAGGTCTCCCGACCTTTTATTCTCAATCCAGAAATGTTATGAATGATAACTGAAGTCAAAGATTTTCTGGGAATGTGTTGTGTATGCTGGCTTTCCTCTGGTTTTGTCTAAGTCACAGATGCTCTTGCTTCAGATTCTCCTAGGTACAAGAGGAGCTAATCAGCTTCATGTTCCAGGATATTATGAAAGGGGAGTTAAAAAATAAGTGAATTAAAACAACAACAACAATAACAACAAGTAAGTTCACAGTGTATAAACCTGACAAACATTACCTCAGCCAGAAACCAAGGTCAGCATCCCCAGAGGTCAGTTATGTTGATGGCATGTCCCCTTGAAAGGATGATAAAAATGGCACCTCTGCGGTAGCTCAACCCTTTTCCAAACTATTACCCATCTAAATATCAGAAAACACCAAGCTATGAGATATTCTACAAAATACCAATAATTCTGACATAAGGGCAATAAAAAAACCAGGATGATCTAAGAGGTACCTTCAATGACACGACAATTAAAGGTCATGTGGTGCCCTGGGTTGGACACTGGACTAGAAAAAAGACATGAGGGAAAAATCTGAGGGAATCTGAATAAAGTATGGACATAAGTTAGTAACAGTGCATCAAATCAGTTAATCAGTTCTGACAAATGTGTCATACTACCATATGATGCTAACAACAGGGAAACTGGTTATGGTATGTTTTTCTTTCTTTCTTTCTTTTTTTTTTTTTTTTTGACAGGCAGAGTGGACAGTGAGAGAGACAGACAGAGAGAAAGGTCTTCCTTTGCCATTGGTTCACCCTCCAATGGCCGCCACGGCCAGCACACTGCGGCCAGCACACCACACTGATCCGATGGCAGGAGCCAGGTGCTTCTCCTGGTCTCCCATGGGGTGCAGAGCCCAAGCACTTGGGCCATCCTCCACTGCACTCCCTGGCCACAGCAGAGAGCTGGCCTGGAAGAGGGGCAACCGGGACAGAATCCGGTGCCCCGACCGGGACTAGAACCCGGTGTGCCGGCGCTGCAAGGCGGAGGATTAGCCTAGTGAGCTGTGGCGCCGGCCTTATGGTATGTTTTTCAAAAAGATTATTCATTTATTTGAAAGGCAGAGTGACATAGAGAGAGAGAGGGAGAGAGAGGAGGAGAGGGAGAGAGGGAGAGAGGGAAGGAAGGAGAGAGGGAGAGAGGGGAGAGAGAAAGAGAGAGAGAGAGAGAGAAAGAGAGAGAGAGAGAGAGAGAGAGAGAGAAAAGCTTCTATCTATTGGTTCACTACTCAAATGGTTGCAACAGTGGCTGTGCTGAAGCCAGGAGTCTAGAACTCTATCCAGGACTCACAAAAGGAAGGCAGGGGACCAGGCATTTCCAATGCCTCCCTGGGCACATTTAGCAGGTAGCTGGGTTGGAAGTAGAAGTTCAGTTGGGACTTGAACTGGCACTCCAATATAGGATGCTGGCATTGTAAGCAGTGGCCTAATCTGTTGTGCCACAATGACAGGTAAGGTACTAATGTAAGATGTGGACAACAGGAGAAATTGGGTATGGGGGCATGTGGAAACTCACCATATTATCTTTGCAATGTTTTTTGCAAATATAAAACTATTGTAAAGTTGAAAATTTTCTTTAAATTAAATAATACAGCTATGGTAAGTAATAAGACTATTATTGGAAAGAAGGATCAAGTAGAATGGAACTAGCTCCTCATGACTGAAAGGAATTACTTTATTTTCTAAAAAATATTTATCTATTTATTTATTTGAAAGGCAGTGTTACAGAGGCAGAGAGAGAGAGAGAGGGAGAAGTCTTCTATTTGCTGGTTAACTCCTCAAATGGCTGCTATAGCTGGAGCTGGGCCATCTGAAGCCAGGAGCCAGGAGCTTCCTCTGGGTCTCCCACATGGGCACAGGAGCCCAAGGACTTGGGCCACCTTCTACTGCTTTCCCAAGCCATACTAGAGAGCTGGATTGGAAGAGGAACAGCTGAGACTTGAACCAGCAAACATGTGGGATATAAGCCCTGAGCCCTGCAGGCAGTGGCTTTACCTTCTATGCCACAGTGTCAGCCCCCAGCAATTATTTTCATAATTTGGTTATAACACTACTAGAAAGAATTATCATCGGAAGATCTTTCTCTCTGTCTCTCTTTCTCTCACTAACTCTGCCTGTCAAAAAAAAGAGAAAGAATTATCCGATTAAGTAACTTTCTAATTGCTAATTATATAGTGCATCAGGTAAAAATGCTTGATTATGCTATGCAGAAAAAACACTTGACAAATCCAATGCCCTTTTATATATATATAAAAAACAACACTCAACAGATTAGGAAAAGAAGGGAATTTACTCAAGCTAGCACAGGGGTGAGCTATTCACAGCTAATAGCCAAGCCAATGGTAAAAGATGTTTTCCCACTAAGATCAGGAACAAGATAAAGTTTTCTACTTTTGCTACTTCCATTCAATGCTATAGTACAAATTCTAGCCAGAGTAATTAGGCAAGAAAAAGAAAAACAAATGGTAAACAAACTAGAAAGTAAGAAATAAAACTATTCATAGAGGGCATGATCTTTTTTTTTTTTTTTTACAGGCAGAGTGGACAGTGAGAGAGACAGAGAGAAAGGTCTTCCTTTGCCGTTGGTTCACCCTCCAATGGCCGCCACGGCTGGCGCGCTGCAGCCGGCACATTGCACTGATCCAAAGCCAGGAGCCAGGTGCTTCCTCCTGGTCTCCCATGCGGGTGCAGGGCCCAAGGACCTGGGCCATCCTCCACTGCACTCCCTGGCCATAGCAGAGAGCTGGCCTGGAAGAGGGGCAACTGGGACAGAATCCGGCACCCCGACCGGGACTAGAACCTGGTATGCTGGCGCCGCAAGGCAGAGGATTAGCCTATTGAGCCACGGCACCAGCCTAGGGCATGATCTTACGTGTAGAAAATCCACAACTCTGTTATAGCT
The DNA here is from genome assembly GCF_964237555.1 of Oryctolagus cuniculus. Lineage (NCBI taxonomy): Eukaryota > Metazoa > Chordata > Mammalia > Lagomorpha > Leporidae > Oryctolagus > Oryctolagus cuniculus. Next base: position 71,837,411 of record NC_091437.1, on the reverse strand, counting down.
AATAAACAAGTTCAAGAAGATCAACAATGATTGACAAAGAAAAATATTTCATGTGTTATGTTTCATGCGTTATCAATGAAGAATCTGAAAAGAAAACTAAGAAAGCAATGGGTTTATAATAGACTCGAAAGAAGTGAAGTTAACCAAAGAGGCATAGAATTTCATACACACATGCATGCACATAAACACACACAAACAAAACATTCATGAATGAAATTAGATGAAGACCTAAATAAATGGAAAGGCATCCTGTTTTCATGGACTGGAAGACTTAATATTAAGATAGTAATACTTCCATACACAGATTGAGAGCAATCGCCACCAAAACAAATAACCATTTTTGCAGAAATAGAAATGCTAATTGTAAAATAAAGACAGAATTTCAGTGAACCTTCTCTAGCCAAATTAACCAAAGTTGTATCAAATACTTAAATACATAAGCTAAAACCATACTGCTCTTGAACCAAAACACAGTAGTAAATCTTCATGACCTTAGACAACTGATTCTAATAAAAAACACCAGAAGTACAATCAACAAAAGAAAACATAGGCAGGTGCCGTGGCTCAATTCGCTAATCCTCCGCCTGTGGCGCCAGCACACTGGGTTCTAGTCCCGGTTGGGGCGCCGGATTCTGTCCTGGCTGCTCCTCTTCCAGTCCAGCTCTCTGTTGTGGCCCGGGAAGGCAGTGGAGGATGGCCCAAGTGCTTGGGCCCTGCACCCACATGGGAGACCAGGAGAAGCTCCTGGTTTCGGATCAGCATGGTGTGCCGGCCGCAGCGCACTGGCCGCAGCGGCCATTGTGGGGTGTACCAATGGAAAAGGAAGACCTTTCTCTCTGTCTCTCTCTGTCCACTCTGCCTGTCAAAAAAAAAAAAAAAAAAAAAAAAAAAAAAAAAAAAAAAAAAAAAAAAAACATAAATTGGATGTCATCAAATTCAGAAAGCAGAAAAGTGGGTGCTGGTGTTTGCGGAATTCTGAGTTAAGTCATCACTTATAATGGCAGCATCCAATATTGGAGTGCTGGTTTGAGTCTTGGCTGCTTTGCTTCTGATAGGCTCTCTGCTAATGTGCCTGAGAAAGCAAGGGAAGATGGCTCAAGAGGTCAGGTCCCTGCCACCCACATTTAAGTACAGGATGGAGTTCCAGGCTCTGGGTTTTGGTCTAGATCAGTCCCAGTCATTTTGGTCATTTGGGGAGTAAACAGTAGAAGAGGAACACACTCTCTCTCTGTCTCTCCCTCTTTCTCTCTATTGCTCTGCCTTTAAAAATAAATAAATACATCTTAAAAAAGAAAATGAAAAGTCAGATTTTACAGTGGAAGGATTTTTTGGCAAATTATGTGTCTGATAGGAGTCTTTTTAAAAATTTTTTATTTTTTTTCAGGAATATAATGATCCTTCCCACCCTGCCTTCCCTCCCACTCACACTCCCACCCTTCTTCCTCCTCCTCCTCCTATTCCCATTCTTAATTTTTACAAAGATCTATTTTCAGTTTACTTTATACTCATAAGGTTAACCCAACACTAAGTAAAGAGTTCAACAAAGAATATGAAGAACAAAACACTGTTCCTCAACAGGCAAGACAAAGGCTGTTAAAAATTATTGAATCTCAAAATCTAAATACTATAGATTATCTTTTAGGTACTATATTAGTTACCACAGATCAGGGAAAACATATGGCATTTGTCTTTTGGGACTGGCTTATTTCATTTTGTTGCAAACAACAGGATTAAATTTTAACTGCTGTGTAGTATTCCATTGTGTATATATACACCATAATTTTTTTATCCAGTCTTCAGCTGATGGACATCTGGGTGGATTCCATACAGTCTTTTTTAAAAAGATTTATTTATTTATTTGAAAGTCAGAGTTACACAGGGAGAGGAGAGGCAGAGAGATAGAGAGAGGTCTTCCATCTGATGGTTCACTCCCCAGTTGGCTGCAAAGGCCAGAGCTGCGCCAATCTGAAGCTCTTCCGGGTTTCCTATGTGGGTGCAGGGCCCCAAGGACTTGGGCCATCTTGCACTACTTTCCCAGGCCACAGCAGAGAGCTGGATCGGAAGAGGAGCAGCCGGGTCTCGAACTGGCGCCCATATGGGACGCTGGCACTTCAGGCCAGAGTGTTAACCCGCTGCACCACAGCGCCAGCCCCCTCCATATAGTCTTTTATACAGCATATAAAAATATCTCTGGGTGCCGGTGTTGTGGTGTAGCAGGTAAAGCTGCCATCTGTGATGCTGGCATTCCAGTTAAGTGCTGGTTTGTGTCCCAGCTCCTCCATATCCCAGCTGTTCCACTTCCAATCCAGCTCCCTGTTAATGGTCTGGGAAAAGCAGTGAAAGAAGGCCCAGGTGTTTGGGCCCCTGCCATCTAGGTGGGAGACTCGGATGAAGTTCCTGGCTCCTGGTTTTTGTCTTGCCCAATGCTGGCCACTGTGGCCATCTGGGGAGTGAATCAGTGGATGGAAGCTCTCTCTCTCTCTCTGTGTCTTTGCCTCTCTCTCTGTTACTGCCATTCAAATAGATACATAAATTTTTTTTTTTTTAAATAATACCTCTGGGAAGGTATTGTGGCACAGGGAGTTAAGCCACAAAAACTGTGATAACTGCATCCCTTATCAAAATGCTGGTTGATGTCCTGGCTACTCTGCTTCTGATCCAGCTTCCTGCTAATGTATCCTGAGGGGCATCAAATGATGACTACAGTGTTGGACCCCTGGTACCCATTTATGAAACCTGGATAGAATTGCAGGATTTTGGCTTTGGCCTTGTCCAACTGTGGCTATTATAGGCATTTGGAGAGTGAACCAGCAGATAAAAGACATCTTGCTCTGTGTCACTCTGCTTTTCAAGTAATGAAATAAGTAAACATTCAAAGAACAAACATTAAAAAAACTCTAAATAATTCAACAGTAAAATGGTAACACAATAAACATCTTTTAAGTCTATTTTTCTATTTATTTATTTATTTTAGAGCTTTATTTTATTTTATTTTATTTTCACAGGCAGAGTTAGACAGAGAGAGAGAGAGAGAGAGGGGTCTTCCTTTTTCCGTTGGTTCACTCCACAAATGGCTGCTACGGCCAGCGCACTGCGCCAATCCGAAGCCAGGAGCCAGGTGCTTCTCCTGGTCTCCTAAGCGGGTACAGGGCCCAAGTACTTGGGCCATCCTCCACTGCCTTCCCGGGCCACAGCAGAGAGCTGGACTGGAAGAGGAGCAACCAGGACAGAATCTGGCGCCTCAACCAGGACTAGAACCCGGGGTGCCAGCACTGCAGGCGGAGGATTAGCCAAGTGAGCCGCGGCGCTGGGGTTGTCTATTTTTCAAGAACTTTTTGAAGTCTTTTGTAAGTAAAAGCTAATGAGTACATACAGACAAAATTCAGATGGTTCTACTAGGTAACTAAGAAGCCCATTCTATAGCATCCACTTCAGAGGCAGTGACAGGAAACTGTCTCTTATGTAAACTTCCAGGTAGTCTATACACATGGGGAACAAAAGGGAACTTCAAAAAGTTTGTTGAAAATGGAGTTAAAAGATATACTCTTGTATATGAAGCATGCAGTCAGCCCATCATATCCAAAGGGTGGATGAAACCAATTGTGGCTTCATCATTTTTGGACAAAAATAACTGTGTCTATACTGAACATCCAAGAATTTTTTCTTGTCATTATTCCCTAACAATAACATAACTAACAGTAACGTAAGTACTGACATAGTATTTATGTTTCATTAGATATTATAAGTAATCTAGAGACGATTTAAAGATTACAGGAGGATGCAAATACTGCCCAGTGCACCACAATGCTGCCCTCCTCCCCCATATGCTTCTTTAGAAAGCACATAGAATTCAAAATTTGAACATTTATTTTTATGGACACAGAATGAGGCAGAGTAAAAATCAGAATTATGTTCCGAAGTTTCAAAGATAAGACTTCCTGGTAACCTTGCTGCCACTCCAGTTGCCTACTCTCTTATAGCTCACAGAGAGGCCCTTGGAGATCTTCAGTTTCTCTGCATCCAAATGTCTGTGAACTTCCTGGGTATTCTGGGCTCCACTGTATCTTATTCCTGTGCAAAGACTTGAAGTACAGAGCTGTAGAAGCTACTTCTTAAGTTTTCCAAGTTTATAAAGTGGTAGACACCCAGGCAATTTTGACATTGATTTATTCTTCATAAGCCTGAACATGTGAGTACAGTCTGGTCTTCTCTTCTTGTTCTCTTTGCAGGAGCTGCTGACATTGCAATCCCATACCAGAAAGAAGAAGCAGGGTTATATGCAGGATGGAAGCCAAGTGGTGGGTGGATATGCGGCTGAGGACCTCACAGGGCCCTACGCAACAGAGCTAGTGAAGTCTCCTGGCCAGCTTCCACCAGATGGCTCAATTCTCTTTTTTCATCTAATTCACATCATGGGTTATTTCCTCTCAGGTCATCTAAAGCATTGCATGCTAAACTTGCATTTTAATGCTTTCATCATCTACTATTTCTTGATCTTTATTTATTCTGCATTAATTGCCATAAATGTTTTAAAACCCTTATATTTTTGTCAGCTGAATTCTATTTTTTTCTTTATAAACATTCTCCTTCAAGAGCTGCCCTTGTTCCTCTCTAGTCACCCTCCAAAGGGTCCCTCTCTTTGACTTCTTCCTGAGTGGTTTATGTTGACGGAACATGCCTCAAAGGATCTCAGTTCCAAGTACCTCACTCTGTCTGAAGGGAGTAGATTAGACTTCATCTGTATCTGAAAGCAGAGTATTCCTGTTGATTCCTACCTCTGTGGCCTCCTTGTCAATCTCCTTACACACATGACAGCACTTGCAGCACAACTCCAAGAAGGGAACACACAACCTCACCCTACTCCCTCTGCTGTTCAGACAGTCACTATTTTCCCATCAGCACATACTTGTTAAGTGTCCACTGCATTCATGGTCCTGTACCAAAACCAGATGAGTCATAGTCCTTGACCTTAGAAAGCTTATTTATGGCTAAATGGGAGAAATGAAGCAAAGTATGGGATTATTCTGAAGGAGCTGACAAGAATCAGCGCAAGGTATAATACCCTGCCACTAGTTTCACAATATAAGTAAGCACCTGTCTAGATGCCCTTGTATCTGCCACTCTTTTTTTGTATCTGTGCAAATAAAAGAGAAGGTACAGAATATTTTTAAAACCATTGCCCAGGCAACACAGTACCTGCTCTTATGTTATGGTCTGTCTCTCTTGGGAAGCAGGGTGTTCATCCAAGGAACTGAATTGTTTGGGAGGATCTGTTTACTCTGTGGAGATGGGGCTGACCTGGTTCAAGTCATTTAGAACTGCAGAGCCAAGAAGTCAGCACAAGGATGAGCCTACCAAGACTGCCAGCTGACTGCACCCATTCCTATGGGTCTAGCAGCAGCTGGGACATAGGGCAGAATAGGTCACTTGACATGGACAATAGGGAGGAGAGGAAAGGGGAGGCACAGCAAGGTGTAGCAGCTCAGCTGGAGTGGGAAGTCAAGTAGGGTCAGACTTGATCCTACCCCACTGGTGCTTTTCTTGTTCACAGAGGCATTCAGCACTGTGTTCTTACATTCAGCAGTCCCCAGAGACTCTGCCAGGCTGTGTGCCTTTTCCCATGACTCTTCTTCATGCTGACATCTCAGCAAAGCACATTCCAGAGCTGCAATCTGGCTCATAGGAAAGTTCTAGTGTAACCACAGTGCTGTTCCAGGTCACAGCTGCAGGCATGGGAAGGGGGAGCAGGGAAAGGGTGGGCAGACTATTCAGGTCTCAAGACTCTTTTAGGAGCAAAAGTTTCCAGGGAAAGGAGGTCAAGGACAGAGAGGGAAAAAAATTCCATGCCTTTTATATAGGGCCACCTTGAAGTCATCCTTGATCTTGATGGATGACAGGTGCTGGAAATTTACCATGGGAAGGTTAAGATGCAAGTTTATTGCATATAGCTTGACAGTATATGAAACTGGGAAGTTACTTTTCTTCATTCTGTCATGAAAACTTTATAACTGTTCATACTGATGTTAATAGGCTGTTGTCATTCCTTCTCATTTCTTTCTTCAAATCAAATCTAAATCTAACACTGGTTTAATTCTCATATATAAATCACAACAGGTGTTTAGCACAGTGGTTAAGTTGCTGCTTGGGACACCTGCATTGCATATGCTAATGTGTATCTTCGGAGGCAGCAGGTGATGGCCTGAGTACTTGGGTCCTCGCCCACCCACATGGGAGACCTGGATAAATTCCAGGCTCCTGGCTTCAGCCTGGCTCCTTCCTGGCTGTTTGCATGTATTTGGGAAGTAAACCAGTGGAGAGATGATCACTTTCTCTCCTTCAAATAAAAATAGAGAAATAAATTAAAAATAAAAGTAGGAAAAAAGGAACATGAAAACATTCATTGCTATTTTCATATTATCTATAAGTTCACTTAGAATGTCAATCAAGGTATATATAAGAGAACATAAGTACTGCCTAGTGTTTAAAGAACATGAAATACTGCTTTCAAATTATCTACATCTCTGATTCTACTATGAAACATTTAAAATTTCAGTCAGATAGCTATGTCATGACACTACACCAATAAAATGATAAAAGCTTAGAGAAGAGACAGAAGGATGGAAAATGAATCACTTTTCTGCCATCTGGAAGAGAAGAAATGATATGTACACAAAGACATAATATAGTTGCAAATGGTACACATTTAACTGAAATATATTTGAGGCCTCATATAAAGTAGCCCCAGTATTTGCAGAAAATGCAATAAATACTACTACACCAATACAACTAAACTTAATTCTTACCCACAAAGAAGGCTCAACCTACAATGTTGGGCCGTATACAAAATGAATCACAGACCTAAATATAAGAGCAAAAAATGTGGCCAGCGCCGCGGCAATAGGCTAATCCTCCACCTGCGGTGCCGGCACACCAGGTTCTAGTCCCAGTCTGGGCACTGGATTCTGTCCTAGTTGCTCCTCTTCCAGTCCAGCTTTCTGCTTTGGCCCAGGAGTGCAGTGGAGGATGGCCCAAGTCCTTGGGCCCTGCACCTGCATGGGAGACCAGGAGGAAGCACCTGGCTCTTGGCTTCGGATCGGTGCAGCACCGGCCATAGCGGCCATTTGGGGGGTGAACCAATGGAAAAGGGAGACCTTTCTCTCTGTCTCTCTCACTGTCTAACTGCCTGTCAAAAAAAAAAAAAAAAAAAGGCAAAAAATGTAAAACTTTTAGAAGAAAGTGTTTATAACTTTGGATTAGGGAGTGGTTTCTTAGATACAACAAGGAAAACAAAAGCAATGGTAACAACAAAAGATAAATTGGGTGGTATCAAATTATAAACCTTTGTGTTTCAAAGGACATTATCAAAAAAGTTAATAAAGTCCCATAATAGGGAAAAAACATTTGCAAAATTAGTATCTGATAAGGGACTAACGTCTGGAATCCATGAAGAACTCTTATAACTGAAAAATAAAAAGACAAGCAATGAAATTTTAAAACTAGGCAAAGGGCTTGAAAGATATAAGGGGTCATCAAGAAGTTCACGGAAAACATGAATTATCTTAATTTTATTTTCCTTTGACTTTCTGAATCTCCCTCATATTTCTCCAAAGAAGACATACAAGCAAGAAGCACATGAAGACACTCAGTGACATTAGCCATCAATAAAAAGCAAACCAAAGTCATAGTGAGGTATCACTTCATACATACTTGGACAGTTGAAATAAAAAAAAGTTTTATTGAGGATGTTGAGAAACTGGAACCTCATACATTCATGTTGGGAATATGAAATGTTACAGCCACGTTACAAAACAGTCTGGCAGTTTCTCAAATAATTAAACATAGGTATCATATGACAGGAATTCTGCCCCTAGATAAATGTCCAATAAAACTGAAAATGTGTCCACACAAATAAAAGCATGAATGTTCACAATAACACTTTTCATAATTAGCCAAAGAATGGAAAGAGCCCAGATATATACTAACTGATAAAGATATAAATGAAATATGCTATATCCATATAATAGATTATTATATTTGGTAAAAAATGAAGTACTGATGTATGTCACACTATGGATAACTTTGAAAGGAGCCAGTCACAAAAAACCACAAATTACATGACTCCATTTGTATGAAATGTACAGTATATGCAAATATGCGTAAATAAAAAGTAGATTAGTGTTTACCAGGGGCTAAGAAGAACGTATGGGATTTCTTTTTGAGGTTAAAAAAGTGTCCTAATATTAAAAATTATGATTATGACCACAACTCTATAAATATAATAAAAAGATGAATTTTATGTGGTGTGAATGACACATCAATAAAACTCTTTAAAAACATGGGGGATGTAGAGGGATAAGATAGATTGCATCAACTTCCTCTTCAGTCAAGATCCATCTTCTAGATATCTGTGTGCACACCAAAGAACAATAAATATTAGACCTGTAAATTCATAGCATCTGATAGTGTTTAACACTTCACAACAAGTCAGAATATGAACAGGGACAATGATGAAGAATAGAAAAGACTGTGGATGTCCATTAATAGAATTAGCAGTAGACAAAGTTGAGAAGAAATAGGGCCAAATGACCCTGTGAGGTGTCATCAAGACCACCAGGAATTGTTTTAGAGCAGAAATAAGAAAAAGTTCAAGAGGGTAGCAACTGAGATTGAAAAGTTTATTTAGGATTAATGAACAAAGAGCTAATATTAAGAGATTATTAGAATTTATTGAGAGAACAGGTAAGAAAACTAGACTAGGCTATGACACCAATTGTGTATACAAAACAGAATCTCACTTTAAAATAACTCAAATCACAATAAAAATACTCAAATCATTCAAAATGAGCAAATTCAATTTTTCTGCAACACGAAGAAGCAAAAAAGTTCATAATAAAGAAAATAGGCATTACAATAACTGCTTTATGAGAATGTGATGCTAAGCAGGTCAATGAATGAAATCATCCCACAGACTTTGGTAGTATGTGGGCGTATACAAAAGAACAGATGAAACCATCATGCGTGATGGGGAGTTGTCATCTTTCCTTTGGGTTCTTTAATCAAGGGCAGGAATGTGTCACTTCTGGAGAAGGAATTCCATGCCTTCCTGTATCAAAACAGCATATTACCTAAAAGTAAAGGTTCACAGCAGGGAGAGCATTGTACCCACCAGGGGACTTGGCTGAGGACTCAATGTGCCACAGCTGAGTGCCTAAAGGAATCCAAGAAGCTTGACACAAGTCTTTCTCCACTGTCTAAACATACACAAAAGGCAATCTCTAATCATCACATCCCCTATCTATTAGTTCACACTCCTCACTCTGCTTTAATACTGGATCAGCTTCACTATTAAGAGTCAGGGATGGAGGCCAGCGCTGTGGCATAGTAGGCTAACTCTGCCTGTGGCACCGGCAAACCATATGGGCGCTGGTTCTAGTCCTGGGCTGCTCCTCTTCTGATACAGCTCTCTGCTATGGCCTGGGAAAGCAACAGAAGATGGCCCAAGTGCTTGGGCCTCTGCACCCACATGGGAGACCCAGAAGAAGTTACTGGCTCTTGGCTTCAGATGGGCCCAGCTATGACCCTTGTGGCCATTTGAGGAGTGAATCAGAGGATGGAAGACTTCTTTCTGTCTCTCCCTCTCTCTGTAACTCTACCTCTCAAAAAAAAAAAAAAATAAAATAAAATCTTAAAAAACAAAAAACAAAAAAAACAGAAAACAAAATAAGAGTCAGGGATGAGGGCCGGTGTGGTGGAGTAGGAGGTAAAGGTGCCACCTGAGACGCCAGCATCCCATATGGGTGCCAATTCATGTTCCAGCTGCTCCACTTACCATACAGCTCCCTGCAAACGGCCTGGGAAAAGCAGAAGATGGTCCAAATGCTTTGGCCCCTCCACCCATGTAAGAGACCTGGATGAAGTTCCTGGCTTTGGTTTGGCCCAATCCTGGCTGCTGCAAGAGAGTGAATCAGTGGACAGAAGATCTCTGTCTATCTCTGTAACTCTGATTTTCAAATAAATAAATAAAATCTTAAAGAGTTGGAGATGTCTTTGTTTAAGGTTCAGGCAATTACAGAGCAACCATAACTAGTAGTACCAGCCAATAACTCTACCCAGCATTAGGGCAGTTTTCTGCAACATGTTTATGCAGAGGTGTTCAAATTTCTGTCTTGTCTGACTTTACACAAATATTTATTTTCTAAAGTAAATGGCCAACAACTTGAAGGGAGTGATGAGGGGTGGAGGGTGGGGTAAGGTGGCCAAAAGCACAGAAGTGCAAATGAATTCCAAGTAAGCCTCTTCAGCAGATGAGGACAGATTCAACACTAATACTGAATGCTGGTTTATAATGTGATGTCTCTTCTTTGCTTATTTTAGGTTTCTATTATTGTAATGAGGTTATTTATTGACATTTTACAATTTTGAGTATTTGGGATTGCTTTTATTTTTTAAATGTTTCACTTTGTAAATTTTTATTTATCTTCATTGTATTCGAAAGACACACACACATACAAAGAGGGAGAGAGGGAGAAAGAGAGGGCAGGAGGGAGAGAAAAAGAGAGAGAGAACACAATCTACCAATGTGTGCAACAGTCAGGGCCAGTCCAAAGCCAGGAACCTAGAATTCTATCTGGTTCCTCTAAATGAGTGGCATGGATTCAACCATCTGGGCCATTACCTGCTCCCTGGATGTACATCAGAAGTAAGTGGGACTGGACATTGACTAGTCAGGACTCAAACCAGGCACTCCAACATGGGATGTGGGTGTTGCAAGTGACATCTTTTTTTTTTTTTTTTGACAGGCAGAGTGGACAGTGAGAGAGATACAGAGAGAAAGGTCTTCCTTTGCCGTTGGTTCACCCTCCAATGGCCGCCACGGCTAGCACACTGCGGCCGGCGCACTGCGCTGATCTGATGGCAGGAGCAAGGTACTTATCCTGGTCTCCCATGGGGTGCAGGGCCCAAGCACTTGGGCCATCCTCCACTGTACTCCCGGGCCACAGCAGAGAGCGGGCCTGGAAGAGGGGCAACCGGGACAGAATCCGGCACCCCGACTGGGACTAGAACCCAGTGTGCCGGTGCCGCAAGGCGGAGGATTAGCCTACTGAGCCACGGCGCCGGCGACCCAAGTGACATCTTAACTGCTGTGCCAAGCCCCTACCCTGTGCTTACTTTTTAAAGACTTAGTGAGGTATTCTTTATTGAGCACTTATTACATTAGAAGCATCATGCTAAATACTTTACATACATAATCCCAACACATCATTACTATGAGTCTGGATTATGGTAATGCATTATGATTCCAGTTTTACAGATAAGGATATACCCCAAGTCTCCAGGCTAAGGGGCAGAGTCAGCAGTCAGCCAGCCTGATATCAGACCTTTTGTTCCTTTCATTGAACAGTTTACTTCAATATATATATATATATATTTTTTGACAGGCAGAGTGGACAGTGAAAGAGAGAGAGACAGAGAGAAAGGTCTTCCTTTGCTGTTGGTTTACCCTCCAATGGCCGCCGCGGCCGGTGCACCACGCTGATCCAAAGCCAGGAGCCAGGTGCTTCTCCTGATCTCCCATGTGGGTGCAGGGCCCAAGAACTCGGGCCATCCTCCCAGGCCACAACAGAGAGCTGGCCTGGAAAAGGGGCAACCGGGACAGAATCCGGCGCCCCGACAGGGACTAGAACCTGGGGTGCTGGCGCCACAGGCAGAGGATTAGCCTATTGAGCCGTGGCACCGGCCTACTTCAATGTACTTTTAAAAGAAAACTGGTCAAGGCATAGCAGGTTAAGCCTCTGCCTATGGTACCTGTATGCCATACTGGTGCCTATTTGAGTACTGGCTGCTCTACTTCCAATCCAGCTCTCTGCTAATGGCCTGGGAAAGCAGCGGAAGATGGCCTTAGTGCTTGGGCCCCTGTACCCATGTAGGAGACCTGGAAGAAGCTCCTGGCTTTAGATTGGCACAGCTGAGTTCATTGAGGCCATCTGGAAAGTGAACCAGCGGATGGAAGATCTCTCTCTCTGTGTCTCCCTCCCTCTGTAGCTCTGCCTCTCAAATAAATAAATGAATCTTAAAAAAAAAAAAAGAAAAAGAAAAAAAAGAAAACTGGTGCCTACATGTACCATTTGGAAACAATAGACAGAATGCCCTCACTATGGTTCTATTATTCTACTTCAATTTGGACATTCTCATCCGCTAGGCATCAACAAAACATTCACTGCAAAGCCTGTGTCTCCTCTGGAACATTTCCCATTCATTCTGTGTCTAGCTGGCTTTCACCCTCACCACTCTCTTATACCTCGTGTTCACAGAGTTACCCAGGAACTCCTTGCCAAATCCTGGGCATGGTACTCTGGACTGGCTGCATTAGACATCTTTTTTTTTTTTTTTTTGGACAGGCAGAGTGGACAGTGAGAGAGAGACAGAGAGAAAGGTCTTCCTTTGCCGTTGGTTCACCCTCCAATGGCTGCTGCTGCCGGTGCGCTGCAGCCGGCACACCGCGCCGATCTGAAGGCAGGAGCCAGGCGCTTATCTTGGTCTCCCATGGGGTGCAGGGCCCAAGCACTTGGGCCATCCTCCACTGCACTCCCGGGCCACAGCAGAGAGCTGGCCTGGAAGAGGGGCAACTGGGACAGAATCCGGTACCCCAACCAGGACTAGAACCCGGTGTGCTGGCAACGCTAGGTGGAGGATTAGCCTATTGAGCCACGGCGCCGGCTGCATTAGACATCTTACAACATATGTAGAGTTACACAATCCCACACGGTGAACCCCATCCTGAATGCCCCAAAGGCCCCCAGGTTTTCTGCTTGTATCATTGGCTGGGCCTCCTTGTTCCCTCTGCTGGCCCTTCTACTCACTCTGCAACGTGAGAGGACCTTAGAGTTCAGTGCTACATTTATTTTATTTTATTTTTAAAGATTTATTTATTTACTTGAAAGTCATTGTTACTTAGAGGAGAGGCGGGGGGCGGGGGGAGTCCTTCCATCCGATGTTCACTCCCCAGATGTCCACAAGGCTGTAGCTGCGCCGATCCAAAGCCAGGAGCCAGGGTCTCCCATGTGGGTGCAGGGTCCCAAGAACTTAGGTCATCTTGACTGCTTTCCCAGGCCATAACAGAGAGCTGGATGGGAAGTGGAGCAGCTGGGATTAGAACCTGCGCCCATATGGGATGCTGCTGCTTCAGGCCAGGGTGTTAACCCACTGCGCCACAGTGCTGGCCCCTACATTTATTCTTTACTTTGTTCCTATTATTTCCCTAAAGTTATATCTTCCATCACCTTACTTTTATTTTTTTTTAAAGATTGATTTATTTATTTGAAAGTCAAAGTTAGAAAGAGAGAGAGTGAGAGACAGAGAGATCTTCCATCTGTTGGTTCACTCTCCAAGTGGCTGTAACTACAAGGGCTGAGCCATGCGCTTCCTCCAGGCATGACCCTACCTTTATATACTAGCTATGTCAGGATACCTCTGGAAGCATGTACAGGGAGGAGAGGTGGGAGGCACAGCCTAGGATGAGGAGGGCTGGTTGGTGGCAAGGACTGGCAAGAGCACATACAACCTGCTGAAATAAGCAAATGAATGAATATACAAATACTTATGCTCATCAGGTATAGAGTAAAAACCCCAAAATGTTTTAAATTTTTAAATTTATTTTTAATTTATTTATTTGAGAGGTAGAGTTACAGACAGTGAGAGGGAGAGACAGAGAGAAAGGTCTTTCTTCCATTGGTTCACTCCCCAAATGGCTGCGTCGGCCGGAGCTGTGCTGATCCGAAGCCAGGTGCTTCTTCATGATCTCCCACGTGGGTGTAGGGGCCTAAGCACTTGGGCCATCTTCTACCGCTTTACCAGGCCGTAGCAGAGAGCTGGATTAGAAGAGGGGCAGCCAGGTCTAGAACCGGTGCCCACAGGGGATGCCGGTGCCACAGGCGGAGGATTAACCCACTGCACCATGGCGCCGGCCCTGAAAACCCCCAAATATTTATCTCCAATCTAAAATCCTTCTCTGAGTATAAGTCTTGTATGTTCAGCTTTTCCACATGCCACCTCTTCTTGAATATCTCAGAAATCTCAAACTAAACAGGTCAATTCTCAAGCTTTCCCCCAAACCTGCTGTCATACCAAGATTCTCATTTCAGAAAATGGCCCACTAGTCCACCAAGGAACTCAGCTGAGGAACATTGTTGGTATTTCCTTCCATTTTATTTCCCATACATGCCCAAGCCTCCACCAACTCATTTCACATGTTTAGATATGCATGTTTTTCATTTCCCTATGAGACTCAGGACCCTTCCAGGCATCCCTGACCTGTGCCACAGCAATGGACACTTCTACCATGTTCCTACCAGACACACTTATTTTCCCAAACCACTTTCCATCTGACAGTTATTACTGTCTTTGCAACAGAGCCACCTTATTCGTGGCCAAGTGGGCATCACAGCAAGTATCACTGCTCCTGAACATGACTTACAAGGTTGTAAGAGGTCTGCTTGTCTGTGCTCTCTGCTGACCATACTGGCTTCTCCCTCAGAGCCTACACAGGCATCTTCTTTTCTATGTGCAATTCTCTTTCATCTGCTCTTTATCTGACCAACACCTCATTATCTTTCAGGTGTCAAACAGTGCTGTCTTAGAATACCCATCCTTGACTCCTCTAAACTAAATTTTGTTCTTTTGCCACAGTATGCACCCCCACTCCCCTTTTCTCACCAGGGCACTTACGACAAGTTATACCCATAAAGATTTCTGTTTTCATGATTTTGTGTGTGACCCCTCCCCTGATCCCATGATAATGCTTCACAATTATGAATGTAATGTTTTGTTTTAGGACCCAGCTCAGGCATTTCTGAGAGATGAAATTAAATTACTGGCTTCTAAGTTATCTTTCCTAAGGACAAGGAAAGATAATGTTTCAGCAGAGGAAAAAGGAAGGTGCTAATAGAAATCAGCAGGATCTTGGAGTTTAGTAATAATGGTCTAGACCCACTCCAGTAGGACACAGAGAGGCTCTAGAGAATTCACTGACTCTTTATTTTGGCCTCAATTTCCACTACAAATTATCTCCAAGGGTTCTCTTTCTGTCAGAGAGAGAGAGAGAGAGCGAGAGAGAGAGAGAGAAACCCATGACTTTATTAGTCATGCTTTAATAATCAACACGTAGTAGATCAGAACAGATTGTCTTGCCTGGTGGTTAGGGAGTGTGATCTTTGATTTCAGTCATTTGTAAAACGTGGGCTTGTGTTGGTTACTCTGACCTACAATACCTTGAGAAACCTCAAAGAAGTATTTTCATTAATAGTTGGGAGTTGAATGAAGTCATCCAGAACAATGGACAGGAGACTCTTACAGTATTTCTGAAATCTAAAGTACATTTTTGATAATGTTTCATAACTCAGAAGATATAAGTTCACTGACAGAAAGATCTTTAGGTAAAGTAGATTATGGTGAGACCTCAAGAAGAGCCATTCTGAATGGCTTTTCATTCTTTCATAATCCATTCATTATAATTAAAGATTTTTCTTGTAATCAACAAATCATTGAATCATACCTTTTTGCCCTAACTGACTAGGGTAGAAATCACCACTTTCAAATGGAGTAGGTAATATATGTATATTGAGTGTAATTATTAATATATCTGTATTTAAATCTCCTAATTAAGCTGTTTTATTTGTTTACTCTCTACTTTTTTGGTCTTCTAGTCCTTTGTCCCAAGGAGACCAGACTTAAACTGCCTTTAGTTGAAAGAGGTAACTGCTTATGCAGTTCTCCTATGTCTTTTGATGAGTCTGTCAAAGATACACCCAAATGTGTCCCACAATGTATCCCACCAAAGTTATCTGTGAACAGAAAGCTGACTACAGAAATAACAAGTAGTAAAGAATGGAATTGTCTAGGCTATTTGTCTACATCTTCTAACAATGTTTTATCTTCGATATGTGTCGCATGTGTATGTATAAAAAGCCTACATCAGAAAGCACATTGATAGCGAGCAGGCATTTAGCCTAGCAGTTAAGAGGCCCAGGTACCACATCAGAGTGCCTGTGTTCAGCTTCTGCTTCTGGCTTTTGTCCAGTGCAGACCTAGAAGGCAGTGGAAATGGCTCAAGTAACGGTTACTGTCACCATATAGAAGGCCTAGATTGAGTTTTGTGCTCCCAGATTTGACCTGGCACAGCTCTGGTTGTTGTGGGCATTTAGGAAATGAATTGGCAGATGTGAGCTCTGTCTGTATGTTTCTCACATAAACAGATACATGGGTAGAAAGATAGATGAATGTAATGAAGAAAGTATATTGCTAAATGTGTCTCTAAGGCAGATACTTTAATAAACTTTTCATTTTCTCTCTCTCTCTCTCTCTCTCTCTATATATATATATATGCACACACATAGGCAAAGAACTAGTAGTTGGTAAAGTACAATTCTACTTCATTCATTCTTTCATTTATTTTTTTGAAAGGTAGAGTGAGAGTGACAGTGAGAGCAAGTGATGGACATTCCATCTGCTGTTCAGATAGTCCCATCAGCCATGTTTGGACCAGACTGAAGCCAAGAGATTCTATTCTGATCTCCAACACTGGCCATCTTCTGCTGCAAACCTAAGTGCATTCCTGGTATGAGATGCTGGCATTGCAAACAGCTGCTTAACCTGATGAGCCACAATGCCAACTCTATAATTCTACTTCTATATTAACCTGATTTGTAAACTGAAGACCCTGTTTATTATCACAGCAAATGAATCAAGAAAATATTAATGATCATTCTTTTACCCAAAAGACATTTCAGCAGTCCTGTCCAAACCCGAGGTCAAATGGTATCGTTCTATCTTCACAGGTTCATTATCCTACAAAGTCCAGCCAAATCTCCTTGGGGTGAGGCACTTGTCCGATTGATGCGCAGGGAAACCTGATTCCTGGGTCATCCTTAATCCAAACACAGCTTGGTTCTAACTCAATGTCCTTCCTTTTATCTTGCCTCCAATAGTTTCTGCAACTGTGCCCTTTTAGTATTCTATATTCCATTATGTTTTTCCTTTTGTCCACTTATAAAAATGTCAGCAAGAGAAAATCTGAGGCTTGTGTTTCCTCATCTGCAAAATGGGAATATGATTCCCTAGTCTCAGGGCTATTATAATCTCATATGTGCTACAAGAAATGTACCACACAAGAGGGGACAAGATTCACCTCCTCCTCCACAAAGAAAAATCCAAGCAACAGGTAGATGGATACAAAAACAAGACCCAGCAATATACCACCTGCAAGAATCTCACTTCATTAGTAAAGACATACATAGCTGAAAGTAAAAGGGTGTGAAAAAGATATTTCATGGAAGCAGAAACCAAAAGAAAACAGGAATAGGCATACTTATATCAGACAAAACAGACTCTAAGACAAAAACTATAATAAGAGACAATAAAGGTCACTATGTTACAATCAGGAGATCACTTAAACAAGATGATATGACCATAGTATACGTGTATGGACCTAAGAAAGCCCTTCATTTTATAAAACAAATGTTATTAGATATAAAGAGAAACATAAGCTCCAATACAATAATGCTAAAGAACTTCAACATCCTATTATTCACTAATGTTCATATCTAAACAGAAATATCAACAAAAAACATCAAGAGTTAAACTATACAATAGACCAAACAGACTTAACACAATGATGGAATATTCTATTCCACTGCTGCAGAATACACATTCTTTTTCTCAGTATATAGCATATTCTCTGGGCTAGACCATATACTAAGTCACAAAACTAGGTCTCATCAAATGCAAATTTAGGCAGTCCGTATCTTTTGAGAATTTAATTCATTTACATTCCAGATTATTGATAAATAATGACTTAGTCCTGTCATTTTCTCTTTAAAATTTCTTTGGTTTGTTTTGAATATCCTTTGTTCTTTTTCTAATGGGTTTTATACTTTCACACATTTTTGTAATGGAAGTTATCCTTCTTTCTTTGTATATGTAGTATATTCTTAAGCATCACTTCTTAAGTGATAAAGTCATTTCCTTTAGTCCTTATTTAGCCGGCGCTGTGGCTCACTAGGCTAATCCTCCGCCTTGCAGCGCCGGCACACCGGGTTCTAGTCCCGGTCGGAGCGCTGGATTCTGTCCCGGTTGCCCCTCTTCCAGGCCAGCTCTCTGCTGTAGCCAGAGAGTGCAGTGGAGGATGGCCCAAGTACTTGGGCCCTGCACCCCGGCCGCGTCGGCCATTGGAGGGTGAACCAACGGCAAAGGAAGACCTTTCTCTCTGTCCACTCTGCCTGTCAAAAAAAAAAAAAAAAAAAAAAAAAAAAAAAAAAAAGAGTTCCTTTAGTCCTTATTTTTTATTTATGAAAGATTGCTTCGCTTGGAGAAGTACTCTGGGTTAGCATTTTCTTCCCTTTCCAGAATGTAGAATATACCTTTCCATTACCTCCTGGCCTGTAAGTTTTGGATAAAAAATCTGTTAATTTAATGGGAATTGCCCAAAAGTCCCTGGCACTTTTCTTTCCCAAATTTTAGAATTCTTTCTTTGTGCTGTACTTTTGAAAGTTTGATTGTGATGTGTCGTGGAGAAGTTATTTTCTGTTCATGTCTATTTAGGGTTCAGTGGGCTTCCAGTCCTTGGATATTCGTATCTTTCTCCAGATTGGGGAAGTTTTCAACTATTATTTCATTGAACAGGTTTTCAAGGCCAATTCTCATTTATTATCATGCACTGATTTCCTAGCTTTGTTTAACTGTCTGTATTCTCTTACATCTTTTAGAATCCTTATAATTATTCTTTTAAATTCATCAGGAATTTCATCAATTTCCCCTTCTTCACAATCTGATATCAAAGCGTTACTGTGTTCTTTGTGGAGTCTTACTGACTTGCTTTTTCATACTTCCTATGTATGCTACATGGCCAAAGGGAGCCCATATGATATCTCTACAGTGAAAATTACAAAACAACCACCAAAAAATTGAATAAAACGGGAAAAAATGGAAAGACCTCTCATAATAAATAATATTATTAAAATGTCCATACTATCAAAAGCAATTAGCAGTCAATGCAATCATCATCAAAATATTAATGACATTGCTTACAGAATTAGAAAAAAATCTTAAGATTCTTATGGAAATACAAGAGATTCCAAATAGCCAAAGCAATCTTTAACAATAAGAACAAAGCTGGTGGCATCACAATACCAGATTTCCTGACATAGAGCTGCTGTAACCAAACCAGTGTATGTGGTACTGGCATAAAAATAGACACAAAGACCAATGGAACAGGAATAGAAACTCCCAAAATAAACACACATCTATAGCCAATGCCAACTTATCTGACAAAGGTGGCGAAGGTACTCTCTGGAGAAAGAACCATCTAAATGGAATTGGGAAATCAGATTTCCACATGCACAAGTGTAAAAATAAACTAAAAATGGATAAAAAATGTAACACCTGAAACTCTGAAACTACTAGAAGAAAACATAAACAATGTCTTTTTGCATAAGAACCGAAAACATAGGCAACATAAGCAAAAGTAGATAAATGGAATTTTTATCTGATTAGAAAGTTCCTGTATAGTGAAGAGGCAATCACAATAGTGAAGAGATACCCAAAAGAATGGGAGAAAATATTTACAAATGATGCTTCTGATAAAGGATTAAAATCAGGTATATATAAAAAACTAAAAAAATTCAACAAAACAAATAATTCAGTTAAGAAATGTATAAAGGATCCAAATAGATATTTTTCAGAAGACATACCAGTGGCCAACAAACACATGAAAACATACTCAGTCTCACTAGTCATCAGGGAAATGTAAATAAAAACAACAAATGAAGTATTATTCACTCTAATTAGAATGGCTATTATTAAAAAGATGAAAAATAACAAATACTGGTGAGGATGTGAAGGAAAAGAAACCCTAATACACTGTTGTTGTGAATGCAGATTAGTACAGCCATGCCGGAGAACAGTATGGAGGTTTCTCAAAAAACTACAAATAAATCTACCAAATGACCAAGCTATTCCACTTGTGGTAAAACATCCAAAGGAAAAGAAATGAGCATATGAAAGAGACTCTCACATTTACTGCAGCCTTATTCACAATTTCTAAGATATGGATCAACCCAGATATCCATCAATGGATGAATGAAGAAAATGTGATAAACATATAGCAAGGAATATTAGTCATAAAAGAATAAACCCAGACATCTGCAATAAAATGGTTGGAATTAGAGAATCTAAGATAGTAATTGCTAGAGATAGAGAGATAGGGGTACATTGGATAATGGGTACTAAAACATATTGAAGTGAGAGGCAACAGGTTCTGGTATACCATAGAACAGTAGGAAATCTATGGTCTGTAAAAAGGGAAATTGAAGGAGTAATTTTTCCCATGATTGATTTTTGCTATATATATATATATTGAAATATTACATTATATTCCATAAATTATAAAGGTATTTCACATCAATCCAAAATTACATTAGCCATTAATGTAATTAATAACAACAGGAATATATTACACATTATATCTGAATATTATATAGTCACTGTATCTGAATAATTGATTATTGTTTTCTTATATTTGTTCCTGCTCTTCTTTTAATCTACCACAAGCATATTCTCATGTGATATGTCACAGTTTATATTCAAAGGCACAAATCCAAATCACGCCCAGTGGTGATCATTGACAGCAGTTCACCACACTTTAGCTTCCAATTTTCTTCTCTTTGTTCAACAGGTAAAACAAGTTCCACTGAAGGACCTGGGGGACAGCTTTCAAGATGTGCACTGTGATTACTCATAATGAAGTCAGTGCAGTGTCAGTTTCATAATATTTTCTGCTCACAATGACTCAGTCCTGACTATGACCCTGTCCTGGGAATGTATAGTCTGTGTACTACGCTGGGGTAGATTTACCAAGATCCTCAATGCCAAGTTTACTAGTCTTCCCATTTCCAAGGGTTAACACTAGATCATTCCATGAAAAACACAAGGAAAATAAACATCTATGTCTAAAACTGTCTCAGCTAATTCCATTTAAATCTACCAAAGATTTAACTCAACGGTACAATATAGTCTATAACTGCAAGCCATGTTAAACATTTTAAAACTGATTTCATTCATTACAAGCCAAAGAAAGGTATTTTTTTTCTTTCTGTAATTCCAAAAGAAATATTCTCTGGCTCTTGATCTCAAGGGTATTTTTTAAAATTCACACTAGTTTCAAACAATGTGTTATTTATTTGAAGATGATTCATAATTAACATAAAGTTTCCTGTTATTTCTTTTGAATGGCATCAGAAGACATCAAGATGACTATTAACTATTGTTTCTTCAATATGTGTTTTCTTATTAAAGTAGAAAGAAAAAGTGATTGATTTGATCAAGTGGCACCTGTACTTTCAATTTCTATTCTGCTACAAATTTGTCTTACTGCTTTAATGGGAACATATCATCAGGTAGATAACTTCAAAGAGTTATGCCAAGGCTCTGACAAAATATATCAGCTCCTCAGTCAATGATGTGTCTATTGCAGTTTAAAAAACCACAAAACTAGATGGCCTAAATCTCCGTAGAAAAGAAGGTATCACCTCTATGGTTTATATGAGCAAAGCATTTTGAGTTATGGGTTTGGTCCTTGCTTGTGTAGCCATCTAGCTATACCATCAGCCACAGTAACACTAGTCATAGGTAGTTACTTAAAACATAGGTAATTAAAATTAGATACAATTTAATATATAGTTCCTTAGTGGCACTAGTCATACTTCAAGGGCTCAACAACTACATGTGGCCAGTGGTTACTACATTGGATGGTGTAGATGTACAACATCTACATTACTGCAGAATGCACATCAGGCATCACTGATGCACACTGTCTGAAGCAGCATGCTAAAAGCACCCAGATTTAAAAACAAGTTATTTCTTCAGAGTTTTAAGACATATACCACTTGATATTATAAGGTGTTTTAAGGTATAGCTAACCATGTCTTGGTTTTTCCAGAACAATAAAATATTTTTAATATTTGTATCACACATTCAATCACATGATCCATTAAAAGTAAAAGTAAATGCAACAAATTTAATTTTAGTAGGTCTTTTTATATAAGTATGTAAAAATCTTTTGTCATACTATGGATCCTAAATTTTGATGTGAGAAACAGACAGACAAAACTAACCCATTTATATTGTAAATGAAGTTAACAAACTTCTCTTGTGCAGAGGCCTCTACTTTCCCCAGCATTCAACATAGGTGACTACCCATGCACAGCTGTATCTTGTTACTCACCGAGCTCCAGGCAGATCTATGAGTCCTGAGCTGCTCCCCTGCTGGCCCCAGGTGCTATCTCTGCCATGAAGAGTATAAACTCTCTGTACCACCACTCGGACAACCACTCCTGACCACATGGAGGCTCCCTGGCTTTCCACCATGTCCAGGAGAGAATCTCTTGGGGGAGCGCCAGCTGCAAGGTGCTGTTTTGCTTCTTCATGCTCATGGGTCCAGCCTGTGCCCATGGGAGTCACCCCACTACACATAACCTGGTCAAAACATGCAGAGAGAACAGTTTCAGTTTGATTTACAGCATGATGCACACCCAATAATGACATTCTTGGGCAATCTTGCAACATATTAGTGTTACACTGAAGGAATGATGAAGACAAACTGAACAGTTTGCAGTGTAGGCCTCTGCATCCCCTAGGTAACTACCATTGCTGAGGAGGGAAGGTGAGCAACAGAACATAAACAATGCAGTATTTCTCATTAGTGGAATACCAGACCAGCTTGCACATAGTTTGGAAACGCACAGATAATTCTTTTATTAAGATATCACAAGGTAATTTAATAAGCTTTTCTTTTCTGAGGTAAGAATTCCAACAGTACAAACTAAAAATCAAAAGAGTGACTAGGTTACTTAAAAAATGGATGTTGCTATTAGGTGCTTGTATGTACACTCTACTAGGCTAAACACTTGATATCCTCATGTGTTCTCCCAATAATCCTTCACAGTAATATTCACTCTCATAAGACAGTAACATTTCTGGAGAGCTTCCTATATTCCAGGCTTTGTTCTTTACTTATTGAGCAAATTTACCTTCATAACCAGTCAAGGAAGTAGGTGACATGTATCCTTCTCCCACTTTGCAAATCTGAAGATCGAGACACAGGAGCCTACAGATCTTGCCCACAGTCTCACAGCAGAACGTTGACTGAGGCAGAATTTGAACCAGGGCCTCTGGCTTCAAAGGCCATGATGTACACTATGCTATACTGCAGCTTCACAGCCATTGTCATGAGACAAAAATATCTCATCAGGTTAACACATAATTGTTTATTTATTTATTTATTTTTTTGACAGGCAGAGTGGACAGAGAGAGAGAGAGAGACAGAGAGAAAGGTCTTCCTTTGCCGTTGGTTCATCCTCCAATGGCCTCCACGGCTGGTGCGCTGCGGCCGGTGCACCGCGCTGATCCGAAGCCAGGAGCCAGGTGCTTCTCCTGGTCTCCCATGGGGTGCAGGGCCCAAGGACTTGGGCTATCCTCCACTGCCTTCCTGGGCCACAGCAGAGAGCTGGCCTGGAAGAGGGGCAACCGGGACAGAATCCGGCGCCCAGACCGGGACTAGAACCCAGTGTGCCGGCGCCGCAAGGCGGAGGATTAGCCTAGTGAGCCGCGGTGCCGGCCCACATAATTGTTTACAACCATATATTAAAGCAACAATGCTCTTTGAGACATATTTTATGTTAAAAATAAATTGTTTGGAGAACACTCTTTTTCAAATAATCCTGCCTAGATACTTTTTTTGATGGGAAAGATTTCTTTTTTTTGCTTGATTATATAGGACAAAGCAGAATGAAAGTTTGCCTTCTTTTCCTTTCTTACTTTCCCTCTGTCAATTTGTCATCTCAGCATTTTATTCAGTGATGGTTCCTGTAACCCAATGACATTAAGATCAGCACCCTGGCCACACAGACTATCAGAGCTGAGAGTGTCCCAAGGCACACATCATGGCCACTGCAAGTGAATTTTAGTGGTTCCCCAAATTCATCTTGTCAGATGAGTATGGTTCAGGGCCAATAAAATTCCAAAAGGCAACCTCTAGGGTATAATTTCAAGCTTACATAGCTCTTTCTATCCCAAAGGATATAAATATTATAGAAAGTAAAAATATGATAAAAAAGAGGGCTTAATACTGAATTCTTAGACAATTACAAGATGAGAACAGAGAAAATAAAAACTTTTACATATTTTTAAAAATTAGAATATTAAAATACATAATTAGGAAGATAAAATATTATAAAAGATCACAACTAAATGCTAAAATGCACTGTAATATCTTCAAGCCTAACAAGAATAATAAGTTGCCACAGCAGAAGTATTTGCTGTGTATTTGGAGGGAGACAAAAGAAGAACATCTCCACCTACTCCAAAACGCTCACAAATTTAGTCATCAATATTATTATAAGTACATATCCCTAAGTCAGTAAGAGGTTACCTGGATTTCAGATGAATTATTTGATAGATCTCTAATTCTATACATCTGGACCAAAGTGATGTTTCTTCTTGGAAGGGGTGTGTCTGTACAGTACACTTCATGAGTTGTTTCTGAATTTTCTTTGGCAACAACTTTCTGACAAAAATAAGTATTCAGAATAATAGGGCATCTCCCATTTGGGATAGTAAGTTTTTGCCTGAAAGAGAAGAAATTCAGCATTTTATTTGCAATGTTGGATTCCCCTCCTATTCTTGCTAAATCAGAAACGTAAATTTCAATGATGTAGCTACCTCAGAAAGTTAAGACCATGCCAGCCCACTGAATGACAGCCACATCTTTTTTTTTTTTTTTTTTTTTGGACAAGCAGAGTAGACAGTGAGAGAGAGAGACAGAGAGAAAGGACTTCCTTTGCCATTGGTTCACCCTCTAATGGCCGCTGCGGCCGGCGCACTGCGGCTGGCACACCACGCTGATCTGAAGGCAG
Source organism: Oryctolagus cuniculus (assembly GCF_964237555.1). Lineage (NCBI taxonomy): Eukaryota > Metazoa > Chordata > Mammalia > Lagomorpha > Leporidae > Oryctolagus > Oryctolagus cuniculus. Next base: position 71,812,449 of record NC_091437.1, on the reverse strand, counting down.
GAGCCAGGTGCTTCTCCTGGTCTCCCATGTGGTGCAGGGCCCAAGTACTTGGGCCATCCTCCACTGCCCTCCCGGGCCACAGCAGAGAGCGGGCCTGGAAGAGAGGCAACCGGGACAGAATCCGGCGCCCCGACCAGGACTAGAACCCGGTATGTCGGCGCCGCAAGGCGGAGGATTAGCCTAGTGAGCTGCAGCGCTGGCCAACAGCCACATCTATCAATGGACGGCAAGTTCAGGCCAGCCTGCTGAGGGACAGCCACATCTAATGATGGATAGCTGTCCTTAGTGCTCAATTGTGACTGTGAATGAATCCAACTTTACTTTTCCAGTAAACGTCCAGTGCTAGCAAGGCTAGAAGGCTGTCAGCTAAGTCCCTAGGCTTGGCTCCTTCAGTCCCTCCTAGACTAGTAGACAAGGACATCAGGACCCCTTGAGGGGAAACATAGACAATGAACAAGACTAACAAGAATCAAACTAGTGCCCAAACAATGAAATAAATATTATCTACAAATAAACCTTCAGATAATTTGACAACTCTAGTCTTTCAAAGAACATGACATTAAATGCCAAAGGACTTCTAGCTTCCCTTCAAACTGATCAGAGTTGCTGCAAAGTCTAATATTTAAATACAAACAGTCTGTGAATATAGTAGAGAATGTTTTTGGATTCCTCTCAGTCTCCTGAAATGAGAAAACACTTTAATCTTAATGTGTTTAAACAGGAGATGCTTGTCAGGCATTTGGCTTTGCAGTTGAGATGCCAATTAGGATGCCACCATTTTATTTGCAATGTTGGATTCCCCTCCTATTCTTGCCAGCATCTCACAAAGGAGTACCTGGGTTCAATCCTCAGCTCCTGATTCCAGTTTCCTACTAATGTAGACCGTAGGAGGCATTAGTGATGGATCAGGTAGTTGGCTTTCTACCACCTATGTGGGAAATTCAGATCAAGTTCCTTACTCTCAGCCCTAGTCCAGACCTGGCCATTGTGGGCATGTGACGAGTGAGCCAGTAGGTAGTAGTTCTCTCTCTCTGTCTCTCACTATCTCTTAAACAAACAAACCAAGAAACAGAGGAAAAACAAACTACAGCAATAACAAAACAGGAGGTACTGATGGTAATACCAAGAGAAAAATAGGACTTCTGATTCCAGAAGACTGGGGTAGACCTATTTTTCCCTATTCCTCTCTAAGTATAACTAAAAGGTCTGATACTCTACATAAAATAAATTCAAGAAGACATTGAAAGGTGAAGAATAGAAGTCACATTGGATAGGACCTAGGGACCTTAGGACCTGAGGAACAAACAGCAGCAAATTGCTGAGATTTTGTTTTGCCTCAGATACCCCACATTGGAGCTTAAGAAACTGACAACCTGGAAACAGCAGCAGGTGCAGATGAAAACAGTCAACAACAGCTTGCTCTCTCCAACCAGAGAACTAGGGGAGAGGCAGCTTAGCAAGGCAAAACCTGTAGACAGAAACTGTTCTACTCTAGGTAAACACCATGCATCTCCATGTAGGCAACAAAGGCTGAATGGGGAGACTGGGCTTCCACTCTTTTTTTCCCCTTTTTCAAAGGGTTTTTTTTTTTTTTTTTTTTTTTTTTGTTTTGTTTTTTGTTTTTGACAGGCAGAGTGGACAGAGAGAGACAGAGAGAAGGTTCTTCCTTTGCTGTTGGTTCACCCTCCAATGGCCGCTGCGGCCAGCGCGCTGCGGCCGGTGCATTGCACTGATCCGAAGCCAGGAGCCAGGTGCTTTTCCTGGTCTCCCATGGGGTGCAGGGCCCAAGCACTTGGGCCATCCTCCACTGCACTCCCTGGCCACAGCAGAGAGCTGGCCTGGAAGAGGGGCAACCGGGACAGAATCTGGCGCCCCAACTGGGACTAGAACCTGGTGTGCTGGCACCGCAGGCGGAGGATTAGCCTATTGAGCCGCGGCGCCAGCCTGGGCTTCCAGTCCTAACAGGCTATAAGGAGGAACTGCAATAGCCAAGTCAGAATGCAGTGACAGAAGGTGAGGCAGCAAGCTAGGAGTTCAACCCTGCAGGCTTGCAATGAGTACCCTGTTCACTGTGACATGGAGACCACCTGTGGCCTGCACATCACCCAACTTCACAGTAATAACTAAGTGTTCCTCTCTACCCTCTGAGGTGGTACCAGAGGAAGACTAGCTAAGAGTTAGGGCTTTCACCAATGTCCAGCAGTACTGAAGATGCCCTCTACTCTCTTATCTCTCAGTGGAATCCATATGAGGAGTAGCAGTACAGCATCTCTGGCTTTTCAGCCAGATTGGTATCAGCAGAAGCCTCGCAGGGAGCTGCAACTCATACCTCGTTACAGCAGGAACAGCATAGGTGTCAAGTGGGAAATCTGAACTTCTACCACTATCAGACAGTAACAACCCTCATCCTCTGACCTTACACCAATGTCAGATGAAGCCACTTAAAAATGTTTCAGATAAGATACAAAGTCTCACAACATCATGCTCTAAATGTCCACGTTCCTATCTAAGATCCCTTGTTATATTAGAACCAGGAAAAAAAATTCAACTGAGTGAAAAAAGAAAATTAATAGATATCAATGCTGAAATGACGGAAATGTTAGAATTATCTGACAAAGATTCTTCTTCTTTTAAAGATTTATTTATTTGAAAGTCAGAGTTAAATACAGAGAGAGAAGGAGAGGCAGAGAGAGAGAAAAGTCTTCCATCTGCTGGTTCACTCCTCAGCTGGCCGCAACAGCTGGAGCTGTGCTGATCCAAAGCCAGGAGCCAGGAGCTTCCTCTGGGTCTCCCACGTGGGTGCAGGGGCCCAAAGACTTGGGCCATCCTCTACTGCCTTCCTAGGATATAGCAGAGAGCTGGATCGCAAGTGAAGCAGCTGGGACTCCAACTGGTGCCTATATGGGATGCCGGCACTACAGGTGGCAGCTTTACCTGCTACTCCACAGTGCTGGCCCCTGACGTAGGTTCTAAAGCAGCATTAAAGCAGCTATTCAATAAGACGTTATGAATTTGAGACAAATGAAAAACTAGAAAGTTTCAGAAAGAAATAAGATATTTCTTTTTTTAAAAAAGATTTATTTATTTTTTGAAAGAGTTACAGAGAGAGGAGAGGCAGAGAGAGGGGTCTTCCATATTATGGTTCACTCCTCAATTGGCCACAGTGTCCAGAGCTACACCGACCCGAAGCCAGGAGCTTCTGCTGGGTTTCCCACCTGGGTGCAGGGGCCCAAAGACTTGGGCCATCTTCCACTGCTATTCTAGGCCATAGCAGAGATCTGGGTAGGAAATGGAGCAGCTGGGAGTAGAACCGGCGCCCATATAGGATGCCGGCGCTTCAAGCCAGGGCTTTAACCCACTGCGCTACAGCGCTGGCCCCAAGATATTTCTTAAAAATGAATGTTTCCAGCTCACTTGGCTAATCCTCCGCTTGTGGCGCTGGCATCCCAGGTTCTAGTCCTGGTTGGGGCGCTGGTTCTATCACAGTTGCTCCTCTTCCAGTCCAGCTCTCTGATGTGGCCTGGGAGGGCAGTGGAGGATGGCCCAAGTGCTTGGGTCTCTGCACTTGCATGGGAGACCCAGAGAAGCACCTGGCTCCTGGCTTCGCATCAGTGAAGCGCCGGCAGTAGGGCCATTAGGGGAGTGAACCAACGGAAAAGAAAGACCTTTCTCTCTGTCTCTCTCTCACTGTCTATAACTCTCTCTGTCTCTTTTACTGTCTAACTCTGCCTGGCCAAAAAAAAAAAAAAAAAAAAAAAAAAAAAAAGAAGACTGTTTCCTTCTTTCCAAAACCCCAAACTAATACTATTAAAAAACTCAATGGATAGATTCAACAGCAGAATGCAGAAGAAAAAAAATAATGAATGAACTTGAAGATAAAATAATAGAAATAGTTCAGTAAAGGTAAAGTAGACAGCAAAAACAAAAGGAAGAGAGTATCAAAATCTATGGGAAGGAAGAAATAAAAACAGAAAGATACAGATATATACACTAGGCTTTCTTAGTTCGGGGTTGGCACATAAACTAACACTATCTGATGTAGTTCTAAATGTATTCAGAGAAGCAGGGCCGGTGCTGTGGCACAGTGGGTAAAGCTGCCACCTGCAGTGCCAGCATCCCATATGGGTACTGGTTCGTGTCCTAGCTGCTCCACTTCCAATTCAGCTCTCTGCTATGGCCTGGGAAAGCAGTAGAGGATGGTCTGAGTGCTTGGGGCCCTGAAGCTGCATGGGAGACCCAGTGGAAGCTCCTGCATTCGGCTTGGAACAGCTCCAGCCATTGAGGCCAACTGGGGAGTGAACCAGCGGAGAGAAGGCCCCTCTTTCTCTGCCTCTCCTTCTCTCTCTGTGTAACTCTGACTTTCAAATAAATAAATAAATAAATAAATCTTTAAAAAAGTGCATGCAAAGAAAATATTAAATATAATCATATTGTAAATAGGAAGGGTAAGGGAATATGAACAGGGCCACCGTTGTGGCACAACAGATTAAGCCATTGCTTGTGATGCTGGTATCCTAATTGCTGGTTTGAGTACAATTGCTCTGCTTTAGATTCAGCTCCTTGCTAAAGCACCAGGGAAGGTAGCAGAAGACGGCCCAAGTGTCTGGGCCCCGGCCACCTATGTGGGAGGCCCAGATGGAGATCCTGGATCTTTTCTTCAACCTGGCCCAGCCTTTGCGGTGGTGGTTATTTGGTAAATGAACCAGCAGATGGAAGGTCTCTCTCTCCCGCTCCCTGACAACACACACTCCTTCTCAGTCACTTTGAATGTCTTTCAAACAAAAAAAAATTTTTTAAAGTGGAAATATTAAGAGAGGTATGGTTTATACACTTCACATAAACTGTTAAAATAGCGCAGCAGACTTTGATAACTTAAGTACATATAATGTAATGCCTAGAACAAACAACAAAATAGCTATAAAAAGATACATATACAAAAAGATAACTGAAAATGAATCTTGATGTGAATGGGATAGGAGAGGGAGTGGGAGATGGGATGGTTGCAGGTGGGCAGGAGGTTATTGGGGGGAAAGCCGCTATAATTCAGAAGTTGTACTTTGAAAATTTAAATTTATTAAATAAAAGTTAAAAAGATACATACACAAAAGCATTATAAATAAACAAAAGTAAAATTCTAAAAAATACTCAAGTAACCTACATGGAGCCAGGAAAAGGAAAACAGAAATGAAAAGAGAACAAGAAAGAGAAAACAAAAAGAAAATAGGTAGACTTAAGTTCTAATGATGGTCTAAATAAAACAATTAAAAATGAGATTGGCAAAGTAGATTCCAGAACATGATCCATCCATATGGTTTTACAATAATCTCATTATAAATATAGAGATATAGACAGGACAAAAGCAAAAGGATGGGGAAAATATCTCATGTAATCACTGATCAAAAGATAATGGGGAGGAGGGCTACATTATTATCTGGTGACATTGTTCTGAAACCAAAGAATGTTACAGATGCAGAGAAGGGCACTACATGATGATAAAAAGATCAAACCTCCAAGAAGAAATAGCAATATTAAATGTATATGCAACTAAATGACATAGATTCCAAATAAATGAAGCAAAAATTATAAACCTGAAAGAATAAATATATAACCAAAGTTGGAGATATCAGTATCTCTCTATCAACATTTGACAGAACAACTTAGATCATCTGCATGGAGACAGAAGAGCACAACACTATCATCAATTAATATAATCCACCTTACATTATAGAACCACCCATGCAACAAAATACATTCTTTTCATGTACCCATATAAAACATTATGGGCCATAGAACAAATCACAACACATAAAATTGAAATCATACAGAGTGTGTTCTCTGATTGCAGAATCAAAACAAAATCAATACCAGAAAGATAGCACAAACATTTCCAAAAACTTGCAAGTAACATGGCCGGCGCCGCGGCTCACTAGGCTAATCCTCCGCCTAGCGGCGCCGGCACACCGGGTTCTAGTCCCGGTCGGGGCGCCGGATTCTGTCCCGGTTGCCCCTCTTCCAGGCCAGCCCTCTGCTGTGGCCAGGGAGTGCAGTGGAGGATGGCCCAAGTGCTTGGGCCCTGCACCCCATGGGAGACCAGGAAAAGCACCTGGCTCCTGGCTCCTGCCATCGGATCAGCGCGGTGCGCCGGCCGCATCGCGCTGGCCGCGGCGGCCATTGGAGGGTGAACCAACGGCAAAGGAAGACCTTTCTCTCTGTCTCTCTCTCTCTCACTGTCCACTCTGCCTGTCAAAAAAAAAAAAAAAAACAAAAACAAAAACAAAAAAACAAAAAACAAAAAAACTTGCAAGTAACAGATTTCTGTGGAAAGCGTTGTGGCACAGTGGGTCAGGCTACCACTAAGATACCTGTATCCCTTAGGAGTGCCTGGGATTGAATCATGCCTCTGCCTCTGCTTCCAATCTAGTTTCTTGCTAATATGCCTGAGAAGCAGCAGATGATGACTCAAGTACATGAGTCTCTGCTGCCCACATTAGAGATACAGATAGATTTCCTGGCTACTGGTTTCAGCCTTGTTCTGTTCTGGATACAAGCATTTAGGGACTGAACCAGAGAATGGAAGACAACTCTCTTCATTATTCTGCCTTTCAAATAAATAAATAAACATTAAAAAAATTACCTTCCCCCGCATTTCTATGAGGTAATCCATGAGTCAAAAAGGAAGACTTGACGAAATGAAATGAACTGAATACAATGCAAATTACTATAAAAATCTGTGAAGGTCAGCCTGGCCCAACCGTGGCTTTTATGGCCATTTGGGGAGTGCTCTCTTTATCTTTCTCTGTAACTCTAGTTTTCAAATAAAAACAAATAAATTAAAAACTTTTTTGAGAAATAGCTAAAATAATACAAAGAGGTCATTTTAGAAAAGAGGGAGGTGGCCGGCGCCATGGCTCAATAGGCTAATCCTCTGCCTGCGGCGCCGGCACACCGGGTTCTAGTCCAGATTCTGTCCTGGCTGCCCCTCTTTCAGGTCAGCTCTCTGCTATGGCCCGGGAGTGCAGTGGAGGATGGCCCAAGTGCTTGGGCCCTGCACCCACATGGGAGACCAGGAGAAGCACCTGGCTCCTGGCTTCGGATCAGCACAATGCGCCGGCTACAGCGCGCCGGCTGCGGCGGCCATTGGAGGGTGAACCAATGGCAAAAGGAAGACCTTTCTCTCTCTCTCTGTCTACTCTGCCTGTCAAAAAATAAAAATAAAAAAAAAAAAAAAAAGAAAAGAAAAGAGGGAGGTGGTAGCGTGTGGCGCAGCAGGTTAACGCCCTGGCCTGAAGTGCCAGCATCCCACATGGGCGCCAGTTCTAGTCCAGGCTGCTCCTCTTCCGATCCAGCTCTCTGCTATGGCCTGAGAAAGCAGTAGTAGATGGCCCAAGTCCTTGGGCCCCTGCACCCACGTGGGAGACCTGGAAGAATCTCCTGGCTCCTGGCTTCCGATCAGTGCAACTCTGGCCATTGCGGCCATCTGTGGAGTGAAACAACGGATGGAAGACCTCTCTCTCTGTCTCTACCTCTCTCTTTAACTCTGTCTTTCAAATAAATAAAATAAATCTTTCTTTAAAAAAGACAGAACATCTCAAATCAATAATCTAAGGTCTATAGGGGTGGCATAAACGGAAGGAAGAAAGATGATATAATTAGAAAAGGATAACAGAAACCATCATGGTGTTAATGGAATTGTTCTGTATCTTGACTGAATGGATGCTGATATTCTGGTTGTGATACTGCACTGTAATTTTATAAAATGTGTCATTGGAGTGAACTAGATAAAAATGATTCAACTGACATGTCTATATTATTTTTTTCTTTCTTTCTTTCTTTTTTTTTTTTTGACAGGCAGAGTGGACAGTGAGAGACAGAGACAGAGAGAAAGGTCTTCCTTTGCCGTTGGTACACCCTCCAATGGCCACCACAGCCGGTGCGCTGCGGCCGGCGCACCACCCTGATCTGATGGCAGGAGCCAGGTACTTCTCCTGGTCTCCCATGGGGTGCAGGGCCCAAGCACTTGGGCCATCCTCCACTGCACTCCCTGGCCACAGCAGAGAGCTGGCCTGGAAGAGGGGCAACCGGGACAGAATCCAGTGCCCCGACCGGGACTAGAACCCGGTGTGCTGGTGCCGCTAGGCGGAGGATTAGCCTAGTGAGCCGCGGCGCTGGCCATATGTCTATATTATTTCACACAGCTACATTTGAATGTACAACTACATGAAGATAAAAAAGTCTAATGAAAAATATAATTGAAAGATGGCAGAATAGGGAGGGAGCTTATTGTTCTAGTCTAGGGGAAGATAAGCATTGGAGTGAGGCAAGACCAGACTGTAGCAGCCAAAGCCACTGGCAATAAGTCTGCAAGATGAGCCTACTATGAATCTAGCTTGGAGCCCTGTGGGGGACAATGTACCTGGGAAACTAGAGGGAAAAAATGGGGACACATTTCTCTCTCTCTGAACACCTGGCACCAGTGTCCTGTAACTAGACAAGAAAGGGCAGGTGCCATTTTGGACATATAGACATATGTAACAGCTGCACTGGTTCATATCCATGTGCTCAGGAACCAGCTGTGAGGAGACACCTTAATCTGGCTGGGAAAATTGATAGGAGGCTGGATGCTCATGACTGTGGGAGCCTTGTGTGTTGAGAGACTGTGAAAACACTGTGGCTGCATTGAAGGGTGAAGAATTAAAGAAATTTGAAACAAAAATACAATACACAAGATAAGCAAAACAAAGAGCTGCTTTTTTGAAAAAATAAAATTGACACATCATTGGCTCAACTAACAAAAACAAGAGGGAGAAGACCTAAATAAATAAAATTAGAGACAAAAAAGGAAATTTAACAGCAGACACCACAGAAATAAAAAGAATCATAAGAAATTACTACAAAGAGATGTAAGCCAACAAATTAGGAAACCTAGAAGAAATGGATAGATTCCTAGACACATATAATCTACCTAAATTGAGCGAAGAAGACACAGAAAATCTAAGCAGACTAATAATCAATACGGAAATAGAATCAGTAATAAAGACCCTCCCAAAAAAGAAAAGCCCACAACTGGATGGTTTCATTGTTGAATTCATTTAAAGAAGAACTAATTCTAATTCTTTTCATGCTATTCAAAACAATTAAAAGGGAGGAAATCCTCCCAAACTCCTCCTATGAGCCAGCATCACCTCAATTACTAAACCCGAAAAAGATAGAACAGACAAAGAGAACTACAGACCAATTTCCCTAGTGAATATAGATGTAAAAATTCTCAACAAAATACCAGCCAATCAAATCCAACAACATATCAGAAAGATCATTCACCTGGACCAAGTGGGATATATCCCAGGTATGCAAGGATGGTTTAAAACTGGCAAATCAATCAACGTGATACATCACATTAACAAAGTGAAGAACAATAAAATTATGATTACCTCAACAGATGCAGAAAAAGCCTCTGATAAAACACAACACCCTTTCATGATGAAAACCTTAAGCAAATTGGATATAGAAGGAACATTACTCAACACAATCAAGGCAATTTATGACAAACCTACAGACAAAATCTTATTGAATAGGGAAAAATTGGAAGCATTTCCACTGAGATCTAGAACCAGACAAGGATGCCCACTCTCACCACTGCTATTCAGCATAGTATTAGAAGTTTTAGCCAGAGCAATTAGGGAAGAGAAATAAATCAAAGGGATACAAATCAGGAAGGAGGAAGTCAAACTATCCCTATTTGCAAATGACATGATTCTATATATAAGGGATCCAAAAGACTCCAAGAAACTATTGGAACTCATAGAACAGTTTGGTAAAGTGGCAGGATATAAAATCAACAAGCAAAAATCAATAGCCTTTGTACATACAGACAATGTCATGGCTGAGAAAGAACTTCTAAGATCAATACCATTCACAATAGCTACAAAATAATCAAATGCCTTGGAATAAATTTAACCAAGGATGTCAAAGATCTCTAAAATGAGAATTATAAAACATTAAAGAAAAAAATAGAAGACACAAAAAATGGAAAAATCTTCCATGTTCATGGATTGAAAGAATCAACATCATCAAAATGTCCATACTACTGAAAGTAATTTACAGATTCAGTGTGATACCAATCAAAATATCAAGGACATTTTTTTCAGATCTAGAAAAAATGATGCTGAAATTCATATGGAAATACAGGAAACCTCGAATGGCTAAAGCAATCTTACACAACAAAAACGAAGATGGAGGCATCACAATACCAGATTTCAAGACATAGTGCAGGACAGTTATAATCAAAACAGCCTGGTACTGGCACAAAAACAGATGGATAGACCAATGGAGCAGAACAGAAATGCCAAAAATCAGCCTATGCATCTACAACCAACTTATATTTGACAGAGGAGCTAAAACCAATTCCTGGAGCAAGGACAGTCTCTTCAACAAATGGTGCTGGGAAAATGGGATCTTCATATGCAGAGGTATGAAGCAAGACCCCTACTTCACACTTACATTGGGGGAAAATCTACAAGACATTGGAACAGGCAAAGAGTTCTTAGAAATGACCCCAGAGGCACACACAATCAAGGCCAAAATTGACAAAAGGGATAACATCAAATTGAGAAGCTTCTCAGGAAACACTCACGAAAGTGAAAAAACAACCAACTGAATGGGAGAAATTATTTGTTAACCATGCAATTGATAAAGGATTATTAACCTGAATATATGAAGAAATCAAGAAAGTCAACAACAAAACAAATGACCCAGATAAGAGATGAGCAAAGGACTTAGACAGTTTTCAAAAGAGGAAATCCAAATGGCCAATAGACACATGGAAAAATGTTCAGGATCACTAACCATCAGGGAAATGCAAATCAAAACCATAATAAGGTTTCACCTCACCCCAGTTAGAATGGCTCTTGTCCAGAAATCAACAAACAAATGCTGGGCAGGACGTGGGGAAAAAGGTACCCTAATCCACTGTTGGTGGGAATGTAAACTGGTAAAGCCACTATGGAAGACAGCATGGAGATACCTCAGAAATTTGAATATGGACCTATCATATGACCCAGCCATCACATTCCTGGGAATTTACCCAAGGGAAATGAAATCAGCATAAAAGATTTATTTGTATTACCATGTTTACTGCAGCTTAATTCACAATAACTAAGATGGAATCACCCCAAATGTCCATCAACTGAAGAATGGATAAATTATGGGATAGGTACACCATGGAATACTACACAACAATAAAAAATGAAACACTGTTGTTTGAAACAAAATGGATGAAACTGGAAAATATCATACTTAGTGAGTAAGCCAGTACAAAAAAGGACAAATAACATGTGTTCTAACAGAGCACCTAAAAAGTAATCTCCAGAATCTCAAAATTGGCACTTTGAACAGCCCTTGTCTTAACTGTTGAACATTTTTTTTTTCGTAGTATTTGTTGAACTCTTTACTTAGTATAGAGCTATTTGTATGTGCATAAAGTTAATTGAAAAGAGACCTTAGTTAAAAGTAAGAATGGGATTGAGCGAGGGAGGAGGAAGAGAGGTAAGAGTGTGCGTGGGAAGATGGGTAAAGTGGGAAGAATCTCTATGTTCCTAAAGTTATATTTATGAAATACAATAAATTTGTATTCCTTAAATAAGATGTTTCTGGGAAAAAATTAATTGAAATCTATAATATTTGTCAATGTAAATTAACAACCCTCAAACTCACTTTATTGGTCAATTAAGATCTTGAGATTTCTAGTCTTTAAGATTTTCTTATACTATGCAAAAATACTAGTTAACAAGGGTCAATATCTAATTTGTCTGATCATCAGTACATATTATGCAAGCATAAGTTTAAGCTTTATGCAAAATGTTCTAGTATTCCAATTTCCCTTCTCAAAGACAAAAGGTTTATTTATAGTTTCATATTCTGTGTTTTGGGCTCAGGTTACCTAACATGTGGAGCATGTACAAACATGTGTAAGGTTTGTATTCCTTTCTGTCTTTTCAAGAATGAGACTTATGTTTTCTTCTAGATTGTACTTTATCCTAATCTAGACAGATTTCTTAGTATCTAATATTTTTCCATTCAATACCAATTTGACATGGTAATATTTTGAGCCTATAGTGTATAGGGATAGTAACCCGGAGAGAGGAGAGAGGAGAGAGGAGGAGAGGAGGAGAGGAGGAGAGGGAGAGAGGGAGAGAGGGAGAGAGGGAGAGAGGGAGAGAGGGAGAGAGGGAGAGAGGGAGAGAGGGAGAGAGGAGGGGAGGAGAGAGGAGGGGAGGAGAGGAGAGGGGAGGAGAGGAGAGGGGAGGGGAGGGGAGGGGAGGGGAGGGGAGGGGAGGGGAGGGGAGGGGAGGTTACCAGAAAGCAAATGAGTGGAGGCAGGCAAAGTGTTTGAAGACAATGCAGATCTGCTAGACATAGCCAGAGGGAAGAAAGATGTCATAAACTTCCAGCTTTTTAGTTCAAGTTATTTTTTTTTTTTTTTGACAGGCAGAGTGGACAGTGAGAGAGAGAGACTGAGAGAAAGGTCTTCCTTTTTGCCGTTGGTTCACCTCCAATGGCTGCCGTGGCCAGCGCGCTGCGGCCGGTGCACCGTGCTGATCCGATGGCAGGAGCCAGGTCTTATCCTGGTCTCCCATGGGGTGCAGGGCCCGTGCTTGGGCCATCCTCCACTGCACTCCCTGGCCACAGCAGAGAGCTGGCCTGGAAGAGGGGCAACTGGGACAGAATCTGGCGCCCCGACTGGGACTAGAACCCGGTGTGCCGGCACCGCAAGGTGGAGGATTACCTAGTGAGCCATAGCGCCGGCTCAAATTAATTTTTAAAATATGTTAAATACTACTGAATACTTAAGAAGAAAGTGCCAGATAAAGTTTATGTATGTAATGAGAACTTGATAGTATATAAAATTCCAATATTAGAACTGTGTTAATGCTTAATGCCACTCTTCTTAACTCAAGTTAATTAGTCTAGAATAGAATAATTTGTAAGTAAATTCAGTTTCTTACTTTAAACTTTAAATCAAATAAACTGATAGAATTACTGTTCTTAGGAAGGGGAAACTATGGTAAACTTGGAATTGGCACATTATTTGTGATTAGCATGTTTACTTATTTCTGTACAAATATCACTGGGACTTGGAAATTCTCTAATTTGAAATCTGTTCAGTCTTCTCATGTATTCACAAGTCCCTTTATTTCCCAAAAGTAACTATTTATACAGATAATATTAGTTTAGATCCACGGGATCATAATTTCTGAAACAGAACCTGAATGATATTTAGAGTATGATTCAGCATAATGTGGGAAGTCTGAAATTTTAGTCCAAGATATAACTTTGTAGACCCATATAATCTTGGAAACTAGGTCACATAATAGCAATTCTACATAAAATAGACAAGGCTAGTGGATATTAGATCTTAAAATCAGCTTACAATAAGCCTGCTTGGATTTTACTCTTTTATGGCCACTTGGGAAAGGTGAGCTCAGTGCTATGGAACTAGTCTCCAACCAGTTGAGTGGGAAATATCACCACAATGGAAGAGACTGTGGCTGAAATATGATTTCCCAAGGAACAGGAGCATCTGGGGCTTCCCCAGAGAGGCTGACAGCTGGGGCTGCCAGGGCCAAGGTGTCTGAAAGAAGAATGGGATACACACAGCACGAAGGGCTGCCTGGGGCAACCACTACACTTTGGAGCCAATGGAATGAACAAGCATGCTCCATTATCACAGAGTTGCTGCAGAAAAATTCCTATGTGTTGTTTCCTTTACTGGCAGATGGGCGGAGCTATGGCTTAAAACTACACATCTACAATATCAGTGCTATTTTTCTACATAGCATGATGTTTCAATATCTTTTTACACCAGTCCAATTCTAACTGATGTGGCCTTTACTGTTATTTTTTAAGATGTATTTTACTTATTTGAAAAGCTGAGGGCATGGGGGGGTGGCGGGAGAGAGAGAGAGAGAGAGAGAGAGAGAGAGAATGAATGAGAATCTTTGATTTTCTAGTTCACTCTACAAATGGGCACAAAAGCCAGGACTTGGCCTCCTTGATCTCTCAAGTGGGTGGCTCCCAAGTCTTGGGCTATCTTCTGCTCATCAACATTTCACTGTCACAAATATTATGTGAAAATCAACAAATTTACAGAACATATATAGATTGAGATTAAAGATTACAGCAAATTTAACTAGCTTTTCTGAAGAGTGAACTGAAAATAAAAACAAACCTAGGTGCTAAATTTTATTTGGTAAATCACAGACACAACCAAAACCACAACACTACTAGTGAACAACATCAGGATGTTGGATTCCCACTGATTCTTTCCTTTAAGGAATTAAGGAAACCCATCTGCTTTCCAGCAAACTATGAGCATCCACAGCAGCCAGACAGGTTAAAATGTTGAAGACTTTCACCTGTGAATGAAATACATCAAAAGCTACAAATGGCAGTCTTCAGGGGAGTCCAAGTGCCAGAGTTTCTGCTATAAAGTGTTTTGTTTTTAAACAGAGAATATTGTATGATCAATAAAAATCAGAATTTGGCAAAAATGTTTTCTGAGTGCATCTCAGAAATGGCAGCCTAAACACATATGCTTTGAATGAAGAAACATTTCCTCTTCTCACCTGAAAATCTAGAGAACTCAACTAAACAGGAAACAACAGACTTTTAAAAACCCAAGACCAAGCCAGCGCCGCGGCTCAATAGGCTAATCCTCCACCTACAGTGCCAGCACACCGGGTTCTAGTCCTGGTCGGGGCGCCGGATTCTGTCCTGGTTGCTCCACTTCCACTCTCTGCTGTGGCCCGGGAGTGCAGTGGAGGATGGCCCAAGTGCTTGGGCCCTGCACCCTCATGGGAGATCCAGAGAAGCACCTGGCTCCTGGCTTCGGATTTGCGCGGTGCACTGGCTGCAGCGTGCCAGCCACAGCGGCCATTGTGGGGTGAACCAAAAGAAAAGGAAGACCTTTCTTTCTGTCTCTCTCTCTCACTGTCCACTCTGCCTGTCAAACAAACAAACAAACAAACAAAACCCCGAGACCAGTGAAGGAAAATCATGTGAAATATCCTTTCATTTTTCTCTCACTGTCAACATGTGAAATACCCTGTTAACAATTTGCTTTAGGAAGTCTCAGGTTTGTGAGATATGTTTACTTTCATTTTCCTACTAATTAAGCTTTATCAAATTTCTTCTGTGTTTAGAGACTCATAAAATTAATAACAATTATGCAGTGGATGTGGAGATAGGGATAATGTGATTGACATGCAGGTTATCATAATCACCTTAAAAGAAGTATTTCTTTCAAATCATGAGATTGACTGGCTTGTTTACTGTCTAGGAAGAATATGTCCAAGTCTGGGGTAAGTGGCAAAGAGGATTAATGCATAAACAGGGATTAATGCAGTGACCTAAAGAAATAAGTAGAAATATCTCTTTTATTCCTTCCTTCCCCTCCCCTTTTCCCTTCCATTTTCTAGTGGGTAGATAAAGGAGGTTAGACTAAGAATTGTAGTTGTTTTAACAATAAATCTAGATTTTCTTTTTTTTTTCCCTGAAGATAGGCTTGGGATAAACTAAATTTATATTTACAGTTTAGTTTCAATTCTAAGCCCCACCAGCCCAGGACTTTGCAGCTGGACATATTCTGCCTGCTCAATGAGGTACATGGTACAGAGACGGATCCTCCACTGGGTGCCCATTCTATGGGAATCTATTTTTTAAAAACTGGTTGATTAATTTTAAAGAGAAAACCCAGTTATTTGCTCAAAAACATGATCCTACTTAATTATTGTATCATCACATTAAGTTCTCAGATTTAATTCTGGTTTTATAGATTTACTAATGTCTACTTAGGGAAACACTATTGTTAAATTCAGGCTATCACTTAAAAAAAATCACTCTGAAAGTGAAGATGCCTGGATTGCCCTCAAACTTCCTGAAAACCCATTAGAATCTGGTCCCAGGTGGCTAATTGAGAGGGCATCCATACAGTGTGCAGACATACTCTAGGAAACACCTGCATGCACGTACTATTGGAGCTACAACAGAAGGAATGTGGACTTCTCCATACCAGTGAGTGTTGGCTGGCTGGTTCATCAATGCCTAAAAAGTAAGTGATTTTGGGATGAACATCACCATTCTTTCGGTTTAGGAAAAGCTGTTTTTTGCTCTGGGCTGAGAGTACTTTTCACAGTTAGCATGTTCAAGTGTCTGTCTCTACAAATCTTAAACTTCTAGAATGCAGCATCTGTCTTTTTCTTTTTTAAGTGCTTCACTATAACCTGACATGTTCAAGGGATTCATTAACAAATGTTTGTTTCATTAACAAATATGCAATTGGCCATCATATCCAAAGGTTCTATATTCTTGGATTCCACCAACTGTGGATGGAAATTTAAAAAACTGCATCTGTGCCTAACATGTGTATATGAATCACACCTTCAGTTATCTCAAATTAGTTACTGTCTACTGCCTAGAAAATACTGGGGTTATTTAATATTACTTCTCTAGGCCCATTATCCTTTTCTTCATATATATCAATTAGAATTATAGGTTATTAGTAACAAATATTACTTTTCTGTTAACAGCTCATATGCTCATTTGCTATTATATTCAATCACAGTTACATTCTACTGGGCTTCACTGCATTGGCTACACTCTTATTTAGACCTCTTTACAAGAACCCTGTGGGGGCAAACAGGACTATCCCAATCTTCAGAGGAGGTCAACCAATTCTAAATGAAATAACAACCAATTTTACACCACTGGTCCATGACAAGGCTGCAATGCAAACCAATTGGTTTTAAGGCCAGTCTGTTCTCTTTCCATGATACTAAGCCACTCCCCTGGAGGGACCAGGGACTCACTACTTGGATATAGACAAGAAAGTTCTTGCCATTGCCCTGGAGGAACCAATGTACTAGAAAGGGAAGTGACACAGCTGATGAGTTGGTTGGCTAATCAGGCATACAAAATTAGATGGGGTTAACAAGAAGGTATGAAACTGGAGGGACTGGGTGGGGCTAGAGGAAACTGCTGCTCTCTGTTCATAGCTATCAAATGTTAGGCAATCTGAGAAGTTATTATAGAGAGAATTAAATGTAATTGCATAAAGGTCCCTTGTGATTGCAGAACATTTAGAGCTACTTTCTTTTTTTTTTTTTTAACTTTTATTTGATGAATATAAATTTCCAAAGTACAGAATATGGATTACAATGGCTTCCCCCCCATAACGTCCCTCCAACCTGCAACCCTCCCCTTATCCACTCCCCCTCCCCTTCCATTCATATCAAGATTCATTTTCGATTCTCTTTATATACAGAAGATCAGTTTAGTATATATTAAGTACAGATTTCAACAGTTTTAGAGCTACTTTCTACACCTGTGCTGTCTGTTAAATCCACCTGGTTAATCAAGTTTAAATGAAATAAAGTAAAATGAAACAAAATAAGTTTGAAGGACATGCATTTACTCTAGGAATTACGAAGTCAGTTAGAATGCTCATGTCCCACATCAGAATGCCTGGGTTTGATTTCTAGTTTTGGTTCCTGATTCCAGCTTCTTGCTAATGCAGACTCTAGAAGTCAGGGGTGATGATTCAAGTGATAGGATTCCTGCTGTCTGTGTGGAAGACATATATTGGGTTCTAGCTCCCAGCTTTGGCCTGGCCCAGTCCCAATCACTGTGGATGTTTCGTTGGTGAACCAGAAGCGCTCTCTCTGTCATTCTAACAACAACAACAACATTTTTAATGCAGTTCCTGAACTGCATGAGCCATAGTTCTAGTACTCAATGTTGCTGGTGTCTCCCATACTGTATAGCACAGAAATAGAACTTTTCAGGCCTGTGTTGTGGCATGGAGGGTAAAGCTGCTGCCTGTGACGCTGGCATCCCATATGGGTGCCAGTTCATGTTCCGGCTGCTCTAATTCTGATCCAACTCCCTGCTAATGGCCTAGGAAAAGCAGTGGAAGATGGCTTCAGTGTTTGGACCCCTGTCAAACACATGGGAGACCTGGATGAAACAACTGGCTCCTGGCTTGGGCCTGGTCCAGCCCTGGCCATTGCAGACTTCTGAGGAGTAAACCACTGGGTGGAAGACCTCTTCCTCCCTCTCTGTAACTCTGACTTTCAAATAAACAAAACGAAACAAAAAGGACATTCCATTACTGCAAAAAGTTCTGCAGGGCAATCTGAGAATTTGTATTTATAGGGAAGACAATAAATCACATTCTGGTCACTCAGTAAATGCTCCTTGATTGACTGGATTTGAAAAGGCTACTATGCTCCAGCTAATTCTAAGGTTAACTTCACAGGCTTTCATGTCATCTCTGTTCCCTACTTTACACAGTGCACCAGCATTAATCTCAGTGACAAGAAAACGTCAATATGGTTTGTTGCCAATGAATATATAAAAATAGCAAAATACCTACCTGCTCATTCAAAGAGTGAACGGGTACCTCTCCCTACCAAAAATCAGATGTACCCTAAGAAACCTTTAAAAATAGAAGGCTTAGGGATGTTTCTAAACTAAAGTATTATGTTTCAGAAATAGTCAGTTAAGGCTTTATTTTCAACTTCTTACCTGACAAGACTCAGCCCTTGTGTTCAGACATATTTTCTTCTACCCTCCTATCCAAGGCAGATACACATATCTAATAAACCAATAAACACACTGGAGAAGATTGATGCTTATGAATGCATGTGCTGCTCTGAAAGTCCCAGATTATACATGGTCTAATTCCCCTTTTATCTGAATATAAACATAACACAGATTAGCAGACTATATTTTACACAAGTTACTTATGTACTGAAGTGAAAAGAATAAAAAAGATATACTCATAGAAGGCTATAATATGAAATCAAATTTTCTCTATAAACCAGAAGTCTAATTCTCTAGACATGTAAATCTGATTTGATCATTTCCTTTTTGAGGCACAGTGTCACTGGAAAATGTAATCTGAAGCAAGAACCACCATAGTTCTTAGTGGTCATTTAAATTTCACTTTCAAAGCCCCAGTATTCTATTTTTATTGTCATAAAAATTCTACAAAAACTGGGTCCAGCGCTGTGGTGCAGTGGGTTAAAAGCCCTGGCCTGAAGTGCCAGCATCCCATATGGGCGCTGGTTCTAGTCCCGTCTGCTCCTCTCCGAGCCAGCTCTCTGCTATGGCCTGGGAGAGCAGTACAAGGTGGTCCAAGTCCTTGGGCCCCTGCACCCACATGGGAGACCTGGAGGAGGCTCCTGGCTCCTGGCTTCGGATCGGCGCAGCTCCGGCCGTTGCAGCCATTTTAGGAGTGAACCAATGGACAGAAGACCTCTCTCTCTGCCTCTCCTCTCTCTGTGTAACTCTTTCAAATAAAAAAAAATTCTACAAAAACTGAAGAGAAAATATAAAGACGGGGGTGGCCTGGCATTGTCATGCATTGGGTTAAGCTGCATCCTGTGACTCCAGCATGCCACATGGGTGATGGTTCAAGTCCTGGCTGTTCCACTCTGAGCCAGATCCCTGCTAACTGGCCTGTGAAAGTAAAAAAGGATGGCCCACATATGTGGGCCCTGGAAGACCCAGATGAAGCTCCTTATTCCTGGATTTGGCCTGGTCCGACTCTGGCTGTTGTGAACAATGGTGGAGTGAACCAGATGGAAGATCTCTCTCTGTAACTGCCTTTCAAATTAATAAATAAGTCTTACAAAAAAAAAAAATACAAAGGATAGGAGGAGCAGGAGGAAGAACAAAATCTGGGGTCACATTGACCAGGGTTCAAATTTTAGCTCTGCCACTTATTGCCTATCTTCCTTTGAGTTCCATTATACTTGTCAATCTCTGCAGTCATTGCAGCTATAATATTTTAATGAATTTACTTATTGACACGCATGTCTTGACTTTCTAGTTCCTTAATTCACCATAAAGAACTCACTAAGCAACAGAAGAAAAGGTAAAAATTGAACCCTCATTCATTAGATTCACAGCTCAACTGTTGTGGAGACAGCTACAATTTGAAGAATATTTTTTCAATTGATTGATTTTACAAAGCATCATTAGTGTCTCATCTGTAGTGTCAACAAGTCATGAAGACATTTCTAAACAAGTCTTTAGAAATGTCCAACATACCACTACATTTTTCTGTAAGTGTAAACTGTCTGTCCAAAGCATTAGTGTGGTATAATGCAGAGAAGACAACATGTGAAATCTAAAGACACAGATTTAATTCCCAGTTTTGTCATTTAAAAGCCAAAAAAATGACCTAGATTATATCACCAAATTAATAGACTCCATTTTACAGCTATCGCTATAGCAGTATTGCAATATTTGTGTTAGAGCATTTTAAGGCAATAATCAATGTGAAGATATGTGATAGATGATTACATTATACAATGATGTTTATTATTCTTTAAACTCATCTTTATCAAAATCAGTACAGATTAAATTTCAAAATACTATCTCTCCTGTAACAAGTTATTCAAGACAAGCCTTCAAGTGTAACGTTTGAAGTTAAACAAAGAAATGAATTTTTTTTAAACTACAGAATTGAGAAATCTTTGGTATATCGTTTTTAATAAAAATACATGAATTTCCAAATTTACAGGTAACAACATCAATGTAAGTTATAGGATGTAGCAACCACAAACTTCAACTGTGTGTGCCAACAAAGAAAATGGAGGGTTAGACAAAAAGGTGAAGTGGCAATTCCCCAGGTGAGTAGAGGTCAGAACAAACACCTCAGTTTTTCACTTACACTACTTTTCCTCAGAGTTCTGGGAATAATAAGTTGGCTCAGGAGAGGCTTAAGATCACCTCAGGAAAAATAGCATGGGCCCTTTCTGCTCTGTTTTCTAGTTTTACTCCTACTTGAAATAAAAACATGGACAATGTTCACCAAAAAATTGCTTTATTGGGGCCGGCATTGTGGCATAGCGGGTAAAGCTGTCGCCTGTAGTGCTGGCATCTCATATGGGTGCAGGTTCTGGTCCTGACTGCTCTACTTCCCATCCAACTCTCTGCTATGGCCTGGGAAAGCAGAAGAAGACAGCCTAAGTCCTTGGGCCCCTGCACCTATGTGGGAGACCTGGAAGAATCTCCTGGTTCCTGGCTTCGGATCGGCAGAGCTCCAGCTGGTGCGGTCATGTGGGGAATGGACCAGCCGATGGAAGACCTCTCTCTCTCTGTGTAACTCCTTCAAATAAAATAAATAAATCTTTATAAAAAACATTTTATCAACAAGCAGCTTAGTGACTATTCATAGAAATAATTTAATAATTTGCAAATAGATTCAGCTAATTAAAAATCAGCAGAGGCTGATTTTAAAAGGTGTAAAAAGGGATTTTATTGATTTTTAGCAAAATACAGGTCATCATCAATAAAAGTCTACACTGTCCAAATGTCCAAATGTATCACAGGATCTACGGGCTGAATGTTTTGACATCACAAGGGAGCAGAAACAGTAATAAAAATTGAGAAAGCACAAGACATGAAGAACAGACTATAGAATTTGAATTGTGCACTGAGAATAAAGGGGAAAAAACAAGTCAAATGGATTGAAATGTGTTTTTCAAAAATCCACAAAATATCCTAAATTGAACTTTTAGTTGAAAATTTATGAAGAAATTCAGAACAAAAAGATCACCCTGAATAGCAATAAAAGGCGTCTGGGAAGTCAATGACCACAAAAGACCTGAGGTTGACGCTAGTAACATAAAAGTCAGTAAAATAAAACCAAGAAATACTGTCCTCAAAAATCATAAAGCCTAAGTTTAATTATTACCACATAGAGGCAAATACTAAGCTTAGTCTAGCTTCAAACAGAACAAACCTCAGTTAAACTAGATAAATGTGCAAATCTGGGTAAAGGACAATGCTTTGTTTTTCAAATGTACGAAGGACCTTCCTGGGTTATAAGTACTTTACAGAGGAAGCATAATTTCTCTTGAATGGCACATCTTATTTTCACAAAGAAATTAGGGCAACAAGGACAGCAAAAAACCTCAGAATGTCACAGAGCAATCAGAGCACAGCAAAACCATAGCAGGGCATGTCATATGCTAAAATTAAAATAATACAACAAAATGAGCTTCACTGCTCATGAAAAACTCGACAATAAGTAGAGTCAAAAATACAAACACACTCTGACCCTTCAAAAGTGAGAATGTGTCCCTGCAAATGAAAATTTTCTCTGGTACTCTGAAGGCTACAGTCCTGGTGAGGATTAACCCTGGGGAAAGGATCACATTTCCTGGGCTTTTCTCCTTTGACTTTCCCTGTCACCTTTTAGACTGGTGAGGGGAGAGGCCAGATGTGGCCTCTCCTGATATCACTTTCTGAGAGTGGCCTGGCTCTGGCCTCAGATGTTGTGTTGTATCCCCCTTCCCCTAGCACCCGTGAATATGGCAGCAGGTCCATATTCACACAACACACTCCAACTCTCCTGCCTTATCATGGAGGATCCCTGAGCAAGTCCAACTGAAAGGAAAGTGTGTGGAGCCCAAATATTTGAGCCATCATCTGCTGCCTCCCAGGATGTACAACAGTAGGAAGCTGGATCTGAAGTAGATCCAGGACTTAAACCCAGGCATGTCAATATGGGATGTGTGTGCCCCAAACAGTGTCTTAATCTAAGCCAAATGTTTGTTCCACAATTTTTTAAGGAAAATGTTCAAGTATAGGTTGACTGTAAATACATTGTTAGCTCCTACAATTCCTGCAGGGGCAATTCCCAGATGGTACATAATACTGAAATTCTTGAAGGGCTCTCTGTAGGCTGATGATATTAATTAATGAATGTGAGTCTCATTACTTAATCTGCAAATAATAGTCAATCAGACCATGTAATGATAAAACAGAATGCCATTTGGACTATTAACGCTTTCATTATGGAAAATGCAGAGGGATCTATAAAGTTATTGGATACAAATTGATGTTAGTGGTAAGCATACTTTTTTTTTTTTAATTTTTTTTTTTGACAGGCAGAGTGGACAGTGAGAGAGAGAGACAGAGAAAAAGGTCTTCCTTTGCCGTTGGTTCACCCTCCAATGGCCACCGCGGCCGGCGCACTGCGGCTGGCACACTGCGCTGATCCGAAGGCAGGAGCCAGGTGCTTCTCCTGGTCTCCCATGGGGTGCAGGGCCCAAGCACCTGGGCCATCCTCCACTGCACTGCTGGGCCACAGCAGAGAGCTGGCCTGGAAGAGGGGCAACCGGGACCGAATCCGGTGCCCCGACTGGGACTAGAACCCGGTGTGCCGGCACCGCAAGGCGGAGGATTAGCCTACTGAACCGCAGCGCCGGCCTAAGCATATGTTATATATAAAATTGAAGAGCTGTACCATGGCAACCTACATTTCCTGGGTAACAATACATTTCCTTTGGAAACTATAATTTCTCAAGTCAACTCAAGAGGTTAAAGATCATATACTAAAATAGAGCTACCTGAAGAATTCATCCTAATGTGTCTTTCCAACAGAAACGAAAAAATACTCATTTCTCTCATTTCTTTTTTTTTTTTTTTAAGCGAGTTTCTTTTTTTTTTTTTTTTTTTTTTTTTGACAGGCAGAGTGGACAGTGAGAGAGAGAGACAGAGAGAAAGGTCTTCCTTTGCCGCTGGTTCACCCTCCAATGGCCGCCGCTGCAGCCGGCGCACCGCGCTGATCCTGGCAGGAGCCAGGAGCCAGGTGCTTTTCCTGGTCTCCCATGGGGTGCAGGGCCCAAGCACCTGGGCCATCCTCCACTGCACTCCCTGGCCATAGCAGAGAGCTGGCCTGGAAGAGGGGCAACCGGGACAGAATCCGGCGCCCCAACCGGGACTAGAACCCGGTGTGCCGGCGCCGCAAGGTGGAGGATTAGCCTATTGAGCCACGGCGCCGGCTCATTTCTCTCATTTCTTAATGCCTTAAACTGGAATTAATTGAATTTCTTTAATTTTTTAAAAATTTGTATAAGGTGAACAAATTTAATGCATACAGATTTAGGAGCATAGTGTAGTGATACTTCCCATCCCACCCTTCTTCCCTCCTCCTTCCTTTCTTATTCTTTCTTTCAATTTTTACAATGACATACTTTCAGTTAATTTTGTAATCATAAGCTTACCCCTACACTAAGTAAAAAATTCAACAAATAGTAAGAAGATGCACTTTAAATATTAATCCTTGAAGTCTACTAACTCCAAGGTGAAACATAAATTTTTAACTACAACAGTCACCTGCTGTGTCCATCTACATGTCAAAGTCTTCCCAGGTACCACCATGTTGCACTCTGTGCTTAGCCCTCCAGGGGAGAGCAGAAAAGCACCAAGTGGACTTTGGCTCTTAAAAGCTCACTGTGCAGACACTTTGATTTACACTTCAGACTGTTTATTTTATAATATTTATTTATTTTTACTCATTTGAGAGATAGACAGCTGTGATCCGCTGGTTCACTCCCCAAATACCCACAATGGCTGGGGCTGGATTTGGGCCAGGGCAAAGCAGGGAGCTAGAAATTCAATCTGGGTCTCTAGGAGGATGGTAGGAACTCAATCACTTAAGCCATGACTTGCTGTCTCACAGAGTCTGCATTAGTAGAAAGCTGGATTCAGGAGCTGGAATTTGGATACAAACCTATGTGATATAGGATGCACACATCATAATTAGGATCTTAACTGCTAGGCCAAACTCCAAGGTCAATGTCTCTTTATATGATGATGATGATGATGATGATGATGATGATGTATTTGAAAGACGGAGTTACACAGAAGGAGAAGCAGAGAGAAAGAAAAGTCTTCCATATGCTGGTTTACTCCCCAGAAGGCCGCAACAGCCGGAGCTGAGCTGATCTGAAGCCAGGATCCAGAAGTTTCCTCCAAGTCTCCCACACAGGTGCAGGGGCCCAAGGACCTGGGCCATCTTCCACTGCTTTCCCAGGCCATAGCAGAGTTGGATGGGAAGTGGAGCAGCCAGAACTTGAACCGGCATCCATATGGGATGCTGGCGCTGCAGGCTGGGGCTTTAATCCACTGTGCCACAGTGCTGGTCCCCTGCCCCCAATGTGTCTTTACATTTAAATTGAGTCTGCCATAGACATCATTAAGATAGATTCTTTTTTTTTTTTTAATCCAAGTTCCAATCTCTATAACAGTGGAGTTTTATCCATTTACATTTCCACCCAATTTTTGTCATCCATTTACTTTCAATATGATTACAGATAAAGGATTGTTTCCTCTATGTCTCATACACACACACACACACACACATTCAGTTCTTTCATTTTTATTGTTTATTGTAATATACTTTTTTAATGTTCTTTTGTATTTAAAATTTATTTTCTTGGTAGTCATTTTGGGGATTAGAATTAACATCTTAAACTTATAACTCACTGGTTTGAATCATTCCAGCTTGGTTTTAGAGTATATAAACACTATATACCTGTACATCTTCATTATTTTCCCTTTATATGATGGTTATCGGTTATATCTGTCTATATCATATACTGAATAGTACAGATTTATAATTATTGGTGTATGCATTTGCCTTTTATGTCATACAGAAACTACCAGCAATACCAAAAGTACAGCATTACTGCATTTACTCATGTTTACCTATAATTATCATTATCAGTACGTTTGTTTTCTCTATTTCTCTCCTCCTCTCTTTTCCTCCCTCCTTCCCTCTCATAGTTTTGAATTGCGGGCTAATGTCCTATCATTTCAAGCTAAAAGAATCCCTTCAATATCTCTTACAGGGCACATCTACTAGTGATGAATTCCTTCAGCCTTTGTTTATATGGAATTATCTAAATTTCTTCTTTATTCTTGAAAGATACCACTGTCAGACATACAATCTTGGTTGATAGATCTTTCTTACATTATCTCACTGAATTCTGGCTCTTCATGGTTTTTGATAATTAATCAGCTCTTGATATTATTGAGGATTCCTTGTGCATGACAAGTTATTTCTCACTTCTTTTGGTTTAAACAGTGTGACAGTATATCTTGGCATGAATCTCTTTTTATATTTTTCCTGTTATTGAGCTCTTAAGGGTGTACACTCAGGTCTTTCCTTTTTGGGAAAATGTGAGGCCATTATTTCTTCAAATATATTTTCTGCCTTTTCTCTAACATGACAAAATCTTCATTGTTCATGTTGGCTCCAACATACTGCATGAGGAATGCTTGCTGCCCAGAACTGCCTGCCATGAGGCCAGGGGTGGGGGATGGCAGCTGTTACAGAGAGAAATCTATATTGGACCAAAATTTTCCAAAATTTATGAGTGATTTCTCCCTGAAAGCTACAAATGTTGTACTACAACCAGAGTTCCAAAATAATTGTTTCACACAGTTCCTGCTAGTTCAGTCACTGTTCTCATGGAGGTCCAAATTCCTGGAGCTTCCTTCCCTTCTGCCACTTCAATCTAGCTAATATTTATTGAGCATTCAGTCCACACTGAATATTGCTCTAAGCACTTTTCACCTTCAAACTGACCCCATGAGAGAGGATATTATTAAGACTCCTATTTAACAGAAGAATGGAGGCAGAGGAATGGTTGGGCTAGGACATACACAAGGCAGGTTAGCATCAGATTTGTGCTCATAGCTACTCAATCCTCCATGCAGAAACTTTCAGAATAAACACACACACACACACACACACACACACAGTGGCCCATGAAGTTCAGGTCACTAACACTGAAAATAACAAAAATTCAGGTGAGTGAATTGTCCAAAGATCATACAGTCTACTAAAGGTATAGCAATGATAATTTTTCTCCATAGTTGCCAGCACTGTTCTGTCATACATCCTGGTTTTTCAAAGCACTTGAGCTTTTGGAATGTGAATGAAAATATTTTTCTAGTAGAGGGAACTTTGTGTGCTATAGCAGAGTCTAGAATTCACATTCTTTAGAAATACTGTTTGTCCTCTATGACCAGTTTACTCCCCATTTTCACGAGGAAGACTGCCCTCATTGAGTCAAGTGCAGCCAGAATCTCTACAGTCTCCTCTATCATCTACATAGCACTCCTTGCAGTTATGGATGCACTTGTATATTTTATGTCTTCAAGGGAAAAGGAAATTGTTTTCTCTATTTACCTGTTCTATATTCCTTAACCAGATGACATACATTCCTATTATAGGGTCTGAACAAGGTTGCATTTATCACTCAGCAATTATTTGGGATACAGTCTAAATGTAAAATTCATGTGCTTCATATATACCTTGTAGACTAAAGGTAATTTTATACAATGTTCTGATGCATCTGTGTTTTGACTGTGGCCCATCGCAAGAGATCAGGTATGGAACTGTTGGCACTAAAAAAGTTTTGGATTTTGGAAAATTTGAGGGTTTTATTTTTGAAATAGAGATGTTCAACCTATATTACAACAGTGGAAAACTTAGGTACCTTTTTCATTCTAAATGTTCTAAATTTTTTTTCAGTATAACTCATATAAAACTCAACAAAAATAAAATTCTTAATAGTAATATTTAAATTTATTAAAAATGTTTCTAAAAGCCTAGAATGACACAACAAAAATCTTTAAGTTCACTTCTAAAGAGTGGCCTAGCAATTAAGATGCTGATTTACACGATCACATGGCATATCGGATCTCATACTATTGAATCTTATTTGTCATAGCATTCCCCTCTAGATGGGCTTATCCCAGAACATGGGACAGCATTGAGCACAAAGGTCAAATGAAAAGTGAGGCAGGAGGACCAGGGTTTGAAGTCCAATGACCCTGTGTGGGTTGATCTGCCTTCCTCACTGGGCATCTGTGAGAAGTTAACACAATCAAAGAGAAACACAAAATGCACAGTTATTCTTGATGAGGATTATCTTTTTTTTTTTCCCTTTTACTAGATAAAAACAAACAAACAAACAAAAAAACACCATTAAATTAATGTTACTGATAAGTCAATGATTCTAAATACTGGGAAATACATTTGTTAAAACGAACTGTCGTAAATCCAAAGAGTTAGGACATTCTTTCTAGCCTTCATTCAGACACTTTCCCAAGAGAATGGACAATAATGAGACCTGAAGTGAACTGGGGCTGGATCAGCTGGGGAGGGGTGCGGTTTGCAAGAACGGAGGGGACTCTGACACAGGAGTGTGAACAAGTACAGTCCCTAAAAGCAGGTGTGGTCTGGAACAATGATAAATAGCTTTAAAAAAACTTGTCTTAAAACTTTTAAAAACACATATACGTACATTGAAGAATGGGGAAAAATGAGTCTCCTCCTATCCTTCAAGGTTAAAAAAATGCCAACTATCAGGTTAGTCAGTTCTGGACTGAAGTCCTTGGTCTTCTGACACTTGGCAGCACCAGTGTCGGCAGAGGATGTCTGTAGGCTTGCTCTCTGTTGACTACAAGGCCTTTCCCTGAGGCAGGTGTTCCTCCATGTTTGGTTCCAAATGGTTAGCCTTGTCCAGAAGTGGGTGGTGATGTGGAGAGAGGAGAGAAACCCTTCCTAAACAAGGTGAGTCTTTACTCCTTAGAGAAACTCAGGACTTAAAAACCCTCTGACTTGAAAACTGAAAATTCACAACTTCTAGCATCAACCATAGGCAACAATATCAACATGCTATTTAAAATTGGGTATTTTGTTTTTTTGAAAACTTTTATTTAATAAATATAAATTTTGAAAGTACAACTTTTGGATTGTAGTGGTTTTTCCCCCGATAATCACTCTCCCACTCACAAATCATCCCATCTTACTTCCTCTCCCATCCTATTCTTCACTAAGATTCATTTTTAAATTAGGTATCTTTTGAAATCAGTGGGCTATTATGTCTTCAATAAGTGGTCACAAATAGCATTGTAAGAATGGGGAAATCTACATGGTATCTCACTGGGTGAAAAGAGTGGAAGGAAATGATGCTAGATCATATTGACATAGATTTAACCACTCCAAGAAGGAAGGGCAGAGAGGGGAAAAACCTTTTTCTGGTTATAGAAATAGTAAATGATCAAAGCTTGGAAAAATCAGAGAAGTATATAGCAGAAAAAGCATTAGGCAAACAGCAATGAACACTGGTCCTTTACCTCTTTCTGTGTATGCATTTTACTGGTGTAATTGTGCTCCACAAAACATAGTATTCCACTTCTTAACATTACTATTAATATCTTTCTATCAGCATAATTAATATAATAAATATAATGTGTTAATCATTGCTCCTTAGGGCTCCATACTGACCAATGGTAACCTTCACATATGGGCAGCTACTGGGAGATATGATGTGAAAGACTCAGAGAAAGAGAAACTGAGGGATGTGCTGGAGGGAGATAAGGTGAGGAACCCACAGGAGAGGCTGGGGAGAGGAGGGGTTGGGACAGGGGAGGTGCAGAGGAAGGAGGGGTCAGTGCTGACCAGGTTACTCAGGTCCCAGTTGAGTAAGGGCAGAGGTGCAAAGCAGCCAAAGAAGACGCAACCTAGAAAAAGTCAATGGATTTAAAAAGAAGTTGCTCAGGAACTTGTCACTGAGCAGCTGAGCTAAGCTGAAGAGCTGCTGCAAGGGGCTAAGGGAACAAAAAATCTGCACAGGGTTGGGGTTGGGGGTTGTTGGATTTCTTCAAGTGGTTCAGGGAGGAGAGTTCCAAAGCACAGTGTTGGAGTTTGGCTCAAAGCAGGGAAGACGGAGGAAATTTTTTTTCCAGGTAAGTGATGCAGCAAGATACTGAACAGGTTAGGGACTAAAGGCCAAGATGTAGAGCAATTCTACTTGGAGGCTGCAGCTGGGAAGTCCACAACCTAGCTCTGTCAAGAATGTCCTTAGGTGACTTTGTTGATGTGTGAAGATTACAGAGTATACTTACTCAGACATAGCTAGTAGGGCATACTAGGCACCTAGGCTACGTGGTATACACTGTTGGGAGGTCCTGTCATCTAACAAAATGTAATTCTATGCAGTGTGACTAAAATACAAATTGAGAAACACATCTGCTATGCTGCCACACAGACATGACCTCATGGGCTCCAGCAGTGTACCTGAGTTGGATTTGAATGTGTGGACTATTTGAGCTGACATCAGGACAACAGCAAAGACTTTGCTGAGTATTCATTTCAAGCCAGACATTATGCTCAGTACTTGCTCTTTTGCCTCAAAGAAGCATCAAGGCCACTCTACAAAATAAGTAATATTTTTATTACAGATTTATAGTTGAGAAAACTGAAGTGAGGAAATTAATTCACCAAGATGACAGCCAGGACCAGAGAAGTGGGGCTTGATCTATCCATGCCTCAGTTAATCTAACATAACACCTAGAAAGGATATCTTCAGTTTAGTTCCACTGGACAGCAAAGAGCCCAGAAGGCACTGTTTAAAGTGGAATGCCTATTTCTGTGAAGGAAGATGCAGATGCATACTCTGAGAATGGTAAAATGTGGGGTCACTGTGGACTTAAGGATGGCCAAATCACAAGATGATTTGGGTAGCACAGCAGCGAGAAAAAAAAAGAAGAGCTTTATGAGTATGAAAGTCATAATGGCCTTTAAAGATAATCAGGGAATGAGAAAAGTAAAAAAGGGAGAGGAAAAAAAATCACTAGGTAGCTAGCCATACTGAACAGGTCATTCTGTGATTAGGTGTTATATGTAAAAGCAATGACACTGGGCTTCTCAGGCTTCTGTCCCTGAGCCAGGAGATTTTGGCAGACCACCTGCCTGTACAGTCTGAACATCTTTACTTTGCAGAAACTAGAAGGCTTTTCAGGGAACTGGACATCCCCAGGGAACAGCCAGATGTAAGAGGACAGCTGCAAGCTGAACAAGAGGAAATAGCAGTGCCTGGCATCCAAACACACAAGGATGAAACCGGTGAATGACTGACTGCAGGGCTTCCAGAAAAGACACTGGGCCCAAGAATCTGTTCAGCCAGGGTAGAGAAGGAGTTTCTCCTTGGCCCATTTGAACTATACGTGAAAAGGGATTTTCAGAAAAAACAGTCAAGATTGTAAAAATATCACATGCAGTGAAAGAACAGCAATGTTCACCCAATAAAAGAGCTGACAGAATATCAAGCTTCATACTTATATTTGCATCTCATAGCTGAGGAAAGGTTAACACAAGGGAAAGCTATGAAATGCTCTTTAGTTCTGCCAATAAAAATAACCACTTTTGATAAGATCACCTGAAATTGCATCTGATGTGGCCCATCAAAATAACATAAGCAAGGAGAGTGAGTATCTGTGTCTGTTTTTCCCAAAATGAAAAGCCTTTCATTTAAAACAGATAACATTATATTAAATTTTATTCTTATCAGCAGTTGGTCTTTTACATGTTGCTTAAAGATCAGACCAACAATAATTAAGTTACAGTTTCTCCTTGCAAAGGTCCACCCAATCTGAAGGAGAAAACTTGGATTTGGGTCATGGAAGACACCAGATGCTATCAAATGGAGTCTTTCCTATGAGAGTTACTTCATAATTTTTTTGACTTCCTTTTTTTTTTTTTTTTTTTTTGGACAGGCAGAGTTAGTGAGAGAGAGAGAGAGAGAGAGAGAGAGAGACGGAGAGAAAGGTCTTCCTTCCGTTGGTTCACCCCCCCCCCCCCCCGTGGCTCCTACGGCCGGCGCGCTGCGCCAATCTGAAGCCAGGAGCCAGGTACTTCCTCCTGGTCTCCCATGCGGGTTCAGGGCCCAAGCACTTGGGCCATCCTCCACTGCCTTCCCGGGCCACAGCAGAGAGCTGGACTGGAAGAGGAGCAGCCAGGACTAGAACCCGGTGCCCATATGGGATGCCGGCACCACAGGTAGAGGATTAACCAAGTGAGCTAGGGTGCTGGCCCCCCTTAACTTCATTTTCTTAACAATAGAAAACAAGGAGTACAAGAGCCAACCAACATAGTGCCATATGCTACTGTCCCTCATTCTCAGCTCTATACCCACTGCAGCAAACACAGAGGCTTCTGGGGTAAACAACATCTGAAACCCATCTACACAAACACACACACATACACATCCTCACCAGTTAGGAAGACTACTCCACCTTAGCAGAATGCCACTATTTCTTTATGCTGTCATGGACATTTTACAGATAGGGAACAGACACACAGGTTACCAGGTGTACAGCTCCTAGGGGTCCTGCAGCCGAGGAAGGAGGATGGGCTCATGTGTTCTAATCTGATCACCTGGGGTATGCAAAGCCTCTGCTTTCAATGGAACACATGCATGAAAGGCAGCCAGACAGGGTACAACAGCTCCCCGCCCCTTTTTTAAAATTACAACATGCAGCTAAAGCTAAAGTCAGATGTCACACTACCATCTGTAACCCTTTATAACCATCTGTAACCACAATATACTTACAGGTGGTTAAATATAATAATGCAACAAGTTTGTTCAGTACTAGACTGTTAAAATCTAAAAAACTGTATTACTTTAAAATGTCCATGATTCATGTAAGTAATTTTTTTCATCCCTGTACACCAAAATTGCTTTATTTTCCTTTTGTGCTATGCAGCTAATTGTTTAAAGGAACACTCCAAGATGAGCTAGTAACAAACTAGAGAAATAAACAAGGGCAAACATTCCTCAAAGACTAAAACAAACCACGTCAACAGCAACCACAAAGGTTATTAAAATCTACAGAGAAGGGTTAGATACTGCACAAGATACATCACTGAATATTTCACTGGCTTGTTACAAGGTTAATTTGGAATTCAGGCTCTTCCTTATGTTTGAAAGAGTGAGGCTTGTTGCATACTCAATAGCAGGTTTGCAAAGATAGACATTATCTACAATTTTTAAGCATAACTTCAACTTGCCATTATCTACTGGTTCCTTATGGAACACTGCAGAACTTTTCCTTGTTGGGAAAAAATAGTATGCATTCAAGTATAGCTACATAAAGGCTCAAGACATACTATTTACATTTATAATGATAAAATAATTGATGCAAAGATAAAGAGGTTCTGAAGAACATTAGACCTGGGGGCTAGTGCTATGGCATAGCAGGTAAAGCCACTGCCTGCAGTGGCACCATATGGGTGCTGGTTCGAGTCCTAGCTGCTTCACTTCCAACCCAGCTCTCTGCTAATGGCCCGGGAAAGCAACAGAATATGGCTCAAGTCTCATTTGTAACATATTTTCTATTTTTGTTTAAAAATTTGTCTATCTATAACTTCTCTGTCAAAGGTACCTCTGAATTTAGCAGTTTGGTACTTGAGGTAAACTTTTGTATATATGATAAATGAGCCTCTACTTGCAATATTTCAACAAATTACTTAAAACATTAAAAAGTCGCAGAGAAAGAGAGAGCGAGCCAGAGAGATCTTCCATCTGTTGTGTTGGTTCACTCTCTCAGTACTTACAACACTAAGGGCCAAAGCCAGGTGCCTAGAACTCAATCTAGGTTTCCCATGTAGGTAGCAGGGACCCAAGTACTTTAGCCAAAACCTGCTGCCTTCCAGGGTACACTTTAGCAGGAAAATGGAATCAAAAAAATCTGGGACTTGAACCTAGGACCTCTATTATGGGATATGAGTGCCCAAGCAGCATCTTAATCATTATGCCAAATGGCCACTTTCTACTCTACTCCTGTCTTGGGCCCTGCAAATAATCAAGGAGTATCTGGTCAGTGCTTATGAAGACAAGAGGAAATGGGCACACTAATATGCTACAGGGTCTATGGGGGTTCCTAGAGCCTATTTGGAGAGATTTGGTTGACGTGTTTTCCGTCTTGCAAATATCAATATCACTTGACTCAACTTATTAAAAGGAGATAGTACAGAAAGAATTGAAATATTTTTAAATAAAACATTAAATAGAAATAAACTATTATCTGTCCACCTAACCCAATATGATGTAATCACTATAACTGCTTAGGAAGTCTTTTAATGACAAGAAAGTTCTAATATTATGCTAACAAGCAAAGAACCAACCAAAATGTAAACTCTTTTATTATGTGATGTTTTAAAAAAGGTGTATCTGTTCCTACTGCAATAATAGATAGTTTCAAGGCTCTATTCTGATATCTCTCTCAGCAGTTTTCCCACATATTCTACAACAACTATTTCCTATTATTTTTAGGAAAAAGTAACTTTTTTTTAAAAAATGAAAATGGTTCAATTTATACCAACTTCCTCTAGATGGCTTTTGGATTTCTTTGTTTTTGAGAGATGAGAGAGAGACAAGGAGAGAGAGAGAGAGAGAGAGAGAGAGAGAGAGAGAATGAATCCCTAACCACTGAGAACAACTGGAGCTTAAACTGGGAGCTGGGAACTCAATCTAGGCCTCCAACATGGGTGGCAGGAACCCAACCATTTGAAATACCACTGCTGCCTTCCAGGATGCACATCAGCAAGAAGCTAGAATCAGCAAATGAACTCAGGTAACCTGAAGTAGGATATCGGAATGTTTATTTATAAGATTTATATTATTTATTTGAAAGACAAAGTTACAGAGAGAGGTCGACAGAGAGAGAGAGAGAATCTTCCACTCGCTGATTCACTCCACAAATGGCCACAACATCTGTAGCTGAAGCCAGGAGCGTCTTCCAGGCCTCCCACATGGGTGTAGGGGCCCAAGAAGTTGGGCCATCTTCCGTTGCTTTCCCAGGCACATCAGAAGGGAGCTGGATCACTGTGGAGCAACCCATATGGGATGCTAATGCTGCAGACTGGGGCTTTAACCCTCTGTGCCACAGCGCCTGCCACAGGATATGAGAAACTTAAACCAGCAGCTTAAGTGCTCAGCTAAATGCCTGCTCCATGTTTTTCACTCTCTCTCTCTCTCTTTTTAAAAGATTTCTTCATTTGAAATTCAGAATTTCAGAGACAGAGAGGCAGAGGGAAGGAGAGAGGAAGTGGGGGGGGGAGAGGGAGAGAGAGAAAGATCTTCAATTGAGAGAGAGAGAGAAAGGTCATCTTCAATCGAGAGAGAGAGAGAGGGAGAGAGAGAGAGAATCTTCCATCCATTGATTCACTAGCCAAATGGCCGCAGCAGTCAGGACTGGTCCAGACTGAAGCCAGGAGATTCATCTGGGTCTCCCATATGGGTACAGGGGCCCAAAGACTTGGGCTATCTTCCACTGCTTTCCCAGGTGCATCAGCAGGGAGCTGGATCAGAAGTGGAGCAGTTAGACCCCAAACCAGCACCCATATGGGATGCCAGCATTACAGGCTGCAGTTTAACCTGCTGTGCCACACTGCCAACTCCTGATGAATCTTTTTATGTTATTATCTACCATATGTTCATCCCTTTAAAAGAAATGTTATACTATTTTTTAATTGGGTTACTTATTTTGTTACTATTTTATATATAAATTCTTTATGTGCTTTATAAAGATTTTCTCCTGAACTGTGTGGCTTGTCAGTTCATTCTCTTAACAGTGTCTTTTGCCAAACATATTTGTCAAATCTGAATGAAGTCTAAGATACACTTTTTCTTTAATGGATATGGCTTTGGGGCATTGCCAAACACAAGTTCATCTAGATTCTCTCCTATCTTACGTTCTACAGTTACACTTTCTTTAAAAAATTATTTATTTATTTATTTGAAAGGAGAGGGGAGAAAGAAAGACAGGGATTCCATCCACTGATTCACTCCCCAGATGGCCTCAATGGCTGGAGATGTGCCAATCTGAAGCCAGGAGCCAGGAGCTTCTTCTGGGTCTCCCACATGGGTGCAGGGCCCAAGGACTTGGGTCATCTTCTACTGGTATCCCAGGCCATAGCAGAGAGCTGTATCAGAAGAGGAGCACCTGGGACTACTAGAACCAGCGCCCAAATCAGATGCCAGTGCTTCAGGCCAGGGCTTTAACCCACTGTGCCACAGTGCCAGCCCCAGTTAGGATGTTTTTGATTCCAGTACTTCCTCTGGGTGCTTCCCTAGGGTTCCCATCTTTCTGCTTACATTATTCATTTGTTCTTCCATGTTGTCCACTTTTCCCTTTAGAGCCTCTAGCATCTTCAGTTGTTTAAAAAAGTCCCAGTTTGACTAATTCTAACATCTCGGCCAAATCTAAGTCTGGTTCTAACACTTACTCTATTTCTTCAAACTGTGATTGCCGTCTTTTAGAATGACTTGTAATTTTTTGTTGAAAGCCAGAGATGCTATAGTAGGTGGCAGGAACTGAGGTACACAGAACTTTAACCTGATATTTTAATTTATCTGCCTAGATGTTATGCTGTCTTTCCCATCTGCTGTAGCACAGCTCTCATAAGCTAAAATTTTCTCTGATGTTCATGTTTTTGTCTCCCTTGTTGTCTGGGTTTTCCTGAAGCCTTCTTAACTATGGTCTGAGACATGTAATTCTTTCAGTTTTATTCCTGTAGTATTTTACAGAGGCAGTGTTAATGCAGTGGGGGAGAGCTTCTCAAGTCCTGTGATTAGGCCTCCATCTTTGAGTAAGCCTGTGCCTCTGGACTGTGATCTTCACAAGTACTGACAATCCTTGTCTCCTGAGAGGGACATGTTCTGAGAAATCCATCCCTGTGTGAACATCATAGTATGTACTCACATACACTACATGGCTACAACATAACTAGGTGATACAATCTTATGGGGACCATTGCTGTAGTATATGTGGTCTATTAACCAAAACAACATTTTGAGGGACATGAATGTCTTTAGCTTTTTTCTTTTCTCTTAGGTGAGTTAGAAATGTTAGAAGGATTTGAAATTTGGTTTTTCCCTTACTGCCGAGTTAGCTGGACTATGATAAAACACTAATAAATCAGATTCAGGTAAAACAGCTTCTCTTGAGGGCAGGCCTTGTTAAGAAGAGCAGAATGCTCTAGCATACTTAAAAAATATTTTTGCTCTCCCTGCAGGAGCATAAGAGTTTTTTTTTCTCTGATTTCTGAGAATCTGGAAGGACTCCTAGAGGCAAAATTAAAAAAGGATGCTCCTTTTCCCCAAGAGTGGATCCCATTGAGTTTTTAACTCCCAAGCCTGTCCACAAATTTAAGTTGTCTTACCCTGGTGCTGGTTCTAATAAATATTTTTTTGTTCTTGGTCTTGTCCTAGGAAGCTGAAATTTTCTGTATCCACCTGTTTGTAGCTACAATTTTTGGGGCTGTGGTTTGCTCCATGACCTCAATTCATTAGGAAGCATTCATTTTCAGTTTGTTCAGCTTTTTCCTTGTGGAGACGAGAGTGATGATTTCCGGGCTCTTTATGTGCCAGATCAGAAACCAGACATCAGAACTCCTGATGTGATTGCTGCACTTTGACCCTCTAAACAATGTCTTGTTTAGAGTTTTTAGATGGTCATTTGCCATCATTCCTACAGCACTCTACAGTTGGTTTTGCTAACTGTATCAACAATTCCTTCATTCAGTACATTTGGTTCCTTTGAATACCAGGCAGCTGACTGGATCATCTCCATAAAACATCCAAGAACCAAGAACCCGCTTTTTCCTTTTTGTTCATGGTCTGTCATGATATGACAGCTGTTCTTAAGGCTTCTAGTCAAAGAAAGACCAAAGGTTCCCCGTGACCAAAGTCTGTGTCTTGACTTCTTGGATTTATCTCTTAGTACCTAGCAAGGAACGGAAAGGTAGCTGGATTCTGCTCTTTGTTACAGTAAACTAAAAATTTATTTACCTTTATTTGCTTAAGCAAAGTCTAAAGAAAAAGCAATCTGGCTCTAATCCTATGGGTCAGACTAGAATTAACTCAATTAGGACAGTGGGAGGTATGCATGCTACGATGTCACCCAGGCTGTGGGTATATACCAAGCCTTCGGCATCATTTCAAATCCAGTGCCTCCATGGCAATGCCTCCATGTGAAAAAGGGACCTTTGGAAGAGTCCCGGAACAGACCATCCTTCCCTACTGCCCTTTCCCCAAATCTATGAAGTCTAAAGTGTGTGTGTTGGAGGAGGAGGATTTGGGGGACTCTTAGCAAATGGCTTCTTTCTGGACCTCTTCACATTTGCAAAGAATGAGCCCCTTCTGACCCTTCCCCTACTGAGTTCTGCAGGAGTCACAATGGGCTCTGAAGCTACAGTGAGTAGACTGCATCATGTTTGCAGACTCCAGGGAGAAGGGTGAGCCCCACAGAGCTTCTCCATGAATCTAATCAACCATGTCCAAGGCCTGGTTGACTCTCCAGGAAAATGCAACAGGGACAATCAGATCTACTGAGGGAGGTTCCACGGTTTTGCAGTGACTTCTCTTTACACACTCTTTATCCGAAATACTTTGGAAAGGGGGAGGAACAGAAACTCTCCCACATTTTCACATAGAATTGCTAACCAGGTAGAAGTAAACAGGTTACATGGCTGATAATGCCAAAGCTAGAACCATGAAGAGTGAGTGACTAGCTTACACCCTGCCCCCTGCCCTGGGCTGTCTCCTATTCCGGTAAGTGGAATATGAGGATTCTCCACAGAATCATGTGATGGCAAAGCAGCCAGCAGCTGCCCTCTGGCACAGTATGCAAATGAACTCAGTCACCCTTGGGTTTTCCCCTCTCCTTTCCCTACTCTTTATGGAGGACACAGAATCATAGGGAGTTACTGGCTGAAGTTTGCTCTGTACTTTAATAGCAGGCAGGAAGCCAAACTGAAAATACAATGACTGGATTCAGTTTTACAAGCAAACACTGGAACCAAATTCACCCGAGTCCGGGAAGAATGCCGCCAATCAGAACTAGCAGGAAATCTAATTCAAAACAGGGTGTGTCATCCCCAATTCACAGTGTGCCCTTTACACCTTTCATGTAGTCCTGTGGAAATAGAAACTTCCTTCTGCAAAAGGTCCCCACACAAGATTAAGTTTTACCCAAATGATACCAGAAATGCTTTGCAGGAAGTATCTCAACTTCCACAGCCAGCACCTATGATGGAAATTGTTAGCTCTGCTCTTTCTCCTTTGGATACTGACTGTTAAAAAGTCTTAAAACATATGAATAATTACTTAATTCTCCCAGCTGCCTTCCAACCTCTGAATGCTCTCTGACCTCATGTACCATCAACTGTGGTTCTCTGGGTCTTTTCAATAACTTAATATGAAAATGCTTTAAGATCCTGAGAGAATTAGGACAGTGACATATTTTGGCCCCAGCAGACCCTGAATGGTGCCAGGAGGTTTATGTGCCTGTTTCTCAAGCCTCCAGCTGGCCAGGGCTGTCACAGAGCCTGGAGGAGGAACACACACACAAATTCTGAGAGCCAGAGGTTTCATAGGGGCAGGTCAGGAGAGGTCAAGACCTCTGCCTGCTGTCCATGGCTGGCTGTACCACAGCGCTGCTGTGATTACAGGAGCCCCGAGGGACAGTGGCCAGGCATGTGAAACAGTGAAGCAAATGTCAGATATAAACATTTAAATCTAGATGTATACAGGAGGACAGTATGGAAGAAATGATGAAATATAGGCCTCCTAAAATAAAGTTTTTTTTCTTTTTTAAAAGATGTATTTACTTTGAAATAGTTACTCAGAGAGAGGGAGAGACAGAAAGAGAGAGATCCTCTCTCCCCTGGTTTACTTCCCAGATGGCTACAAAGGCCAGTGCTAGGCCAGTGCTGGGCCAGGCTGGAGCCAGGAGCCAAGAACTTCTTTTGGGTCTCCCACATGGGTGGCAGGTGCCCTAACACTTGGGCTACATTATGCTGTTTCCCCCAGGCCATTAGCAGGTCACTGTGTACTAAACACCGAAGCAAGTCTAAGACGAAGACGGGCTTGCTTCTGAAGCTAGGCCCGGTGCCACCATGGCTTTGGGGTCTGCCATGGCAGGGCACTTAGCAAATTCTTTAATCTCTCTGACTTTAGTTTCCACATCTACAAACTTAGGATAATAATGTCTCCTTTAAGTGTGCGTTAAGGATTAAACATGCAAAGCATAATGTGCAGCAGCTTTTTTTTTTTTAAAGGGATAAGTTAAAAATCTTCATGCCATATCTGGCACATGGTCTTGGGCTAACAATAGTTAAACTGGGAAAGGTAGGAATCAGTTCAGGGGCTGAGAGAAAAAACTGAGGGTACCTAGATTCTCAAGGCTAATACTGAAAATGAACGAACAAAATATTATTTAGGCAGACTTCTTGGAACATGTCTGAGGCAAGCATAAAATTAAATGGGTCAAGTTTTGTTCAGTTCCTACCAGAGCAGGTACCAGTTTCAACAAGATGTAAAAAGATGAACAAGTGAGGTCCTTGCTATCTGTGAAGTTCACACATGCTAAGCTGGTCATTAACAAGCTAGAAGATCATTAACAAGCCACCTGATCAATACAGGAGTGCATACAGTGTTTTCAAAATATTTATCATTGTTATGAGACATATCACTCTAAAATTCCTTATGGAAATTTTCAGAAAAACTGAGAAACAAAGATGAGTAGCTGAGAATGAAGTTATCGGATATTCCATATTCAAAGTTCTTGCAAAGTAAAAACTTTAAGTGTAGAAAGTAAACATATTTTGCTAAAAAGATCAGAATGAAAAAGAATAGCTATCAACACACAAAACATTATAAACCAAGAAAAAAATCTTTTTTTTTGTAAATTTGTTTATTTGAAAGGCAGAGTTGTTACAGACAGAGAGAGGGAGAGACAGAGAGAAGTCTTCCATTTACTGGTTCACTCCCCAAATAGCTGCAAAAGCAGGAGCTGGGCCGATCCGAAGCCAGGAGCCAGGAGCTTCCTCTGAGTCTCCCACATGGGTACATGGGCCCAAGCACTTGGGCCATTTTCCACTGCTTTCCCAAGCCATAGGCAGAAAGCTGGACCAGAAGAGGAGCAGGTGGGACTCTAACCCATGTCCATATGCGATGCCACCACCTTAGGGAGAGGCTTAACCTACTACGCCACAGCAGATGGCCCCAGAAATATATCTTATAGTGTACAGAAATATAGTATTTGATAAAAGAGATGTTTAAAATCAATGGGGGTAAATTATCCAGCAAGTGATCCTGAAAAAATTTAGAAAGAAAAATGAAAATCTATCTCTACCTATATGATATACCAAAATACATTTCAGATGTACTAAAGAGCTAAATATAAAATCATTCTCCACATAAAGACATTGATCAATGTCAGCATATACAATGAAGGTGGTCCTGTAAGACAGTAAGAGGAGGCCAGCATTGTGGTGTAGTGGGTAAAGCTGCCGCCTGCAGTGCTGGCATCCCATGTGGGCACCAGTTCTAGTCCAGGCTGCTCCACTTCCAATCCAGCTCTCTGCTATGGCCTGGGAAAGCAGTAGAAGATGGCCCAAGTCCTTGGGCCTCTGCACCCGCATGGGAGATGCAGAGGAAGCTCCTGGCTCCTGGCTTCAGATCAACACAGCTCCGGCTGTTGTGGTGAACTGGGGAGTGAACCAACGAATGGAAGACCTCTCTCTCTTTCTCTCTCTCTGTAACTCTTTCAAGTAAATAAATAAATCTTAAAAAAAAAAAAAAAAAAGGACAGTAATAGAGCTGAAAAAATTCTCATGGCCTAGTGATGTAACTCTGCCTTTTGAATAAAGAAATAAAATTTAAAAAAATGTAGCATGAAAGCATTTTTAAAATTTAGTCTCTATTTATTTGAAAGGCAGAGTAACAGAGAGGAGAGAGAGGAGAGAGGGGAGAGAGAGGAGGGAGGGGGAGAGAGGGGGAGAGAGGGGGAGAGAGGGGGAGAGAGGGGGAGAGAGAGAGAGAGAGAGAGAGAGAGGGGGAGAGAAAATGAAAATCTTCCATCTGTTGGTTTACTTCCAAATGGTCTCAATGGCTGCTGGGGCTGGGCCAGGTCAAACTTAGGAGCCCAGAGCTTCTTCCAGGTCTCCCAAATGGGTGTAGGGGCCATCATCCATTACTTTCCCAGGCACATTACCAGGGAGCCAGATGAGAAGCAGGGCAGCCGGGTGTCGAATTGGTGCCCATATAAGAGATGCCAGAGCCCCAGGTGGAGGCTTAACTGGCTATGCCACAATGTTGGCCCCAAGAAAACATTTTGTACATGGACTAGTTGATTACAGGAGAGCCCCCTCTCTTCCTCTTCCAGTGGTTCTGGGTTGAACATGACATCAGTAGATGGTGATTGTGGGCAAGGGAAGGCTGGATTGGATTACAGAAGAACTGACAAGGAACTCTACAATTTTGTTGCAGACTTATTTTGCAGGCAATAGTGACTAGATTTTATACTAGGAATATTCAGAATACTTCATGGGACTGGGTTTTGTGATAATGTGGATGCCATGGCTTGGGATACTTGTATCCCATATCTGAATTACTGGGGTGGAGTTCCACCTCTGATTCTGATCCTCCTTAAGTGTACCCTGGGAAGTAGGTGAGGGCTCAAGTCCCTGTCTGCCACCCATGTGGGAGACCCAGATAAATCATCCTGTTCCTGGCTTTAGCCAGATCTAGCACCTGCTGTTCTAGGAATTTGCTGTTTCTTAAAATTTTTTTTTGACAGGCAGAGTTAGACAGTGAGAGAGAAAGAAACAGAGAGAAAGGTCTTTCTTTTCCGTTGGTTCACCCCGCAAATGGCTGCTACAGCCGGCACGTTGTAGAGTGGTGGTGCCAGGAGCCATGATAAGCGAAGTTTGGGAAGTTGGTGTGTATTGGGTACAGTTTCTATTTGGGATAATAAAAAATATCAGGAAGTAGGTAGAGTGATGCTTGTATTACACTATGAAAATAGCTAATACTATGGAAGTT
Source organism: Oryctolagus cuniculus (assembly GCF_964237555.1). Classification (NCBI taxonomy): domain Eukaryota; kingdom Metazoa; phylum Chordata; class Mammalia; order Lagomorpha; family Leporidae; genus Oryctolagus; species Oryctolagus cuniculus. The sequence continues at coordinate 71,769,907 of NC_091437.1, read as the reverse complement.
TAAACCTACAAATGCTAAAAACAGTGTTTTAGGGTATGTTTATTTTACTAAAGTTTTATTTAAAAAGCTGCTCACACCTACGTGTATATACACCAGAAAGCTTACAGAGGAAAAGATATAGATTTGCTTCAGAGAAGAGCACCTTCACTTATTCTGTGTCAGCAAATGTATTAAATACCTATACACTGGGCCTGGAGTTCTGAACCTAACAGGTAAAGCCATCGTCTGCCACACCAGCATCCCATGGACATTGGTTTGAGTCCTGGCTGCTCCACTTCTGATCTGGCTCCCTGTTAATGCACCTGAGAAGGCAACAGAAGACAGCCCAGGTGTTTGGGCCCCATACCCACATGGGAGATTCAGATGAAGCTCCTGGCTCCTGGCTTTGGCCTATTCCAGCCCCAGCCAATGTGGCTATTTGGGGAATGAATCAGTGGATGGAAGATCTCTCTCTCCTTCTCTTTCTGTAACTCTGCCTTTCAAATGAATAAAATAATCTTTAAAAAAAAACCCTACACACTTATAAGATATGCATAAAACAGCTTATACAATTTAGGACCTAGAATTTCAGAGAATTGAGCACAACAGATAAAACGTCCATAAAAACACAAGAAAATCCTGAAAGTGCTATTATAGAAACATATGTGATTATTCTGTCCTGAGACTTATCCCTGGATCATAACCCTTCCCAAGGGTCCTTGGCACAATGTGACAGTCCCTAAGTACCCCCTCAGTCTTCTCTATTACAAGCAGACATCATAGTTGAAGGCGACCATGAATTATGACTCATGGATCACTTGGTTCACAGGCAACCAGGCAGTGTCCAGAGAACATACACTTAAAAAAAAAAAAAAAAAAAAAAAAAAAAAAAAAAAAAAAAGGCAGGCCGGCACCGCAGCTCACTAGGCTAATCCTCCGCCTTGCGGCGCCAGCACACCGGGTTCTAGTCCCAGTCGGGGCGCCGGATTCGGTCCCGGTTGCCCCTCTTCCAGGCCAGCTCTCTGCTGTGGCCAGGGAGTACAGTGGAGGATGGCCTAAGTACTTGGGCCCTGCACCCCATGGGAGACCAGGAAAAAGCACCTGGCTCCTGGCTCCTGCCATCGGATCAGCGTGGTGCGCCGGCCGCAGCCTGTAAAAAAAAAAAAAAAAAAAAAAAGCAGAGAACAAGACCTCACAGTTTGAAATATGAGTTTTACTGTTAGTAATTCCTTGTAAGCACCAAAACAGGTCAGTAGTTTCTTTTCAATCTGTTAGCAAAAGAGGAAATTGGCAGATAAATGACGGGCTTATTGTCAGAGAGCACCCTTGTGTGTCAGGTGTGCAAATTAACCTCTATGGCACAGGATGGAGTCTTTTCAAAAGGGCATGTGTTCTTCTTTTTGTCATTCTTTAAGCAAAACAGGAAGTAGTTTTATAACAGAGCTCTGTGGTTCTGTGATTCCTTATAGTTAACTAATAGCCATTCAAATTCTTCAGGAGTGTAGGAGAAAGATAGCCCTCTGAAATAAAGCCCATGACAACTTCTTTGAAGAGCACAGCCTCTGAAAGCAAAATCACAATGCTAGTACGAACCCAGCAAGCTGTTTTGGGTGGGTAGCATCAAGGCACAACACAAATGTATCTGAAGCCTATTGCTGATATTTGTTTAGTTTTATATCCAAGGAGAATATCTCTGCCACATATACATTTATATCTTTCTCACCTCCGTCACTAGACAGTGTTTCCTATTTTTTTGTTTCTCCTAGCACTGCCTACTCACATTACTTTCAATCAGCAATTCTGATAGCCTCAGAATATGATCAAAAGACACCAGTCCCAAGACTTCAGCACAGACTGATACAGCTCTGTCCTTCATGCCTCACTGTGCTTGTAGATATCTACCAGAATACCACACAGTGACAGTGTACATGTGATGGACAAATAACTCCTATACTGGCCTCCCACATTTCCTGCCCCTCAGCTATAGAAAAAGGAGCATATCCTCCTCTTCTTTTTGCCCTCAGGGCCAATATGGAGCCAGTACTCATCGTCTGTGGAGTTGATGAATACATTTGGGATAGCTTAACTTTATGAGACCGAGATGAGTTTGAAAGGTGAGTTTTTGCTATAGAAAGTACCCCCTCCCCGCACATAACAGTTATTTCTATACCAAACAAATTAAAAGAAAAATCTCAACCAGTAATTTCAGAATCAGACAATTTAACAAATGTAAAACACAGAGGACAGACCAGGAATACACATAAAATGTGCAATACCACATAAGAGAGCAACCAACATCAGGTGACTACAAAAACAACCTGACTCCCAAATCTGAACCACAGACTATACAGGAAAACCCATATTTAGACACATATCTACTTCTAGAACTTTTAGCCATTTTGAAGCTATTAGCAAGGATCCCATCTAAAGCAGTAGTCTCTCCTCCACCCCAACTCCTACATCTAAAAATAAAATAGAACATTACAGTCACATATTTTGCTTGCTTCAGCCAAGAGCTCAAAAACCCCCTTAAGCCCAACTTGCTGCTGGATCAGAACACTGTATACCATGAGTCAGCATCTTCTCCACATTTCTGGAAATTCCTCACCAGCAAATGACCTACAACAGGAAAGCAACTTTCCATTTCAATGTATAACAGGAAGTGTTCAAACAGATTTCACCTAAAGTGGAGAACTGTTGTTAATGTAATTGCTATAGCATCAAAATAAGTAAAAAATCTCCTGAAAGGCAACAATCTCCCTACTCCACGCCAAGTGTATAACATTTCATTTGAAGTACAGGCACCTAAATTTCAATTAAACTAGTACAGTGAATTCAAACAAAGGTACTTCAGTGGCTAAGAGACAAGAAAAGATTTAACTGAATTACTGTCCATTTTCTGTTGCACACATAATTGTAGTGTTGTTCTACATTGCAAAACCTATGTTTATTAAATTAAGAAACTGCTAAGTTTTGTTTTGAATATCTGGTTTGAGCAGCAATGTAATGTACAGAGGTAACATTGGAAATGTAAATATTTTGAGAAAAAACATTCTGCAGCAGATGCTAAAATAGTTTGCCTCTCCTCCTCAATAGAATGGCTTGAATTTATTCGAACAGCTCAAAATACATTAATGGATTACAGATATTTTATGTTTCAGAAGCAACTTTTTAGAAGATTAACAGACCTTAAAACAGCCTGGACATTAACTACAGGACCAATTCATCAGAGTCCTCTCGTTTACCTTCAGAAAGCTTCTTTCACAGTTAAAATGTCAACTCAAAAGTTATTTTTCCATAATTCTTAAAAGAGAGTTTCAAGATTTAAGTTCCGCAAAAAGCCAAATAGCTCAGCTATTACAGTCATTAATAAATGTACTTAACATCCGTGCAGCATCAGAATGCAAGACATCTGGTTCTAATTTCAATTTTGGCTCAGAATAAAAGTGCCTTCCCCCACAGTACTTTGATTAAAACTGTTCTTTTCCTCCCCCCCTCCCCCCCCTTTGGAAGCTGTTGTCCTTCATTCTTGCTGGAAGCCACCTGACCACTGCCAGGAAGAGGAATGCAAAACATTCCCAGGAGCAGCCCTGACGTCAGCACCGCATTCCACCTCTCCGTGGTCAGAGCTGTCGGGAAGCTCCAGCCTCCAGCCAAACCCCAACAAGAGATAGCTGCTGAGGCCTGCACTAAATCATACTAAGAACTCCTTCATGTTATGCTTTGAAGACGGGCAGTATCTTCCTCTTAAAAAATATAAAAGAAACAAAGAAAAAAAAAGTCACAGAGAACAGAGCTGGCTTTCTAAGCCTTATTTTCTGTTAACATCCAAAGTTTTTTATTTATTTTTTAATTCAAAAAATTTTTTTTATTTTTTATTTTTTTATTTTTGGGAGAAAAAAAGCAGAGAAAGTGACCTTGCAACAGTATCGAGAGACGAATCATCCAGGCATCTGCTTGTAGAGAAGGTGAAAAGAACATTTGGAGCTGGGGCTTCCACCAGCTGTACTTTTTTTATTAAACCACGCCCTGAGTACTCCCTTCTCAGGAGGAAAGGACTAAAGTCTCAAACAAGCTTGCTTTAGAAATACTAAGAAAGCAGAGGATGCATTTCCTCTAAGAAGAAATACTGTCTGGAGATAGAAACTGAAAAGTATAAATATTTTGTAATATTTTTGTAGGAAACACAAACACATACATAATCTTTACAATTTTCATTCACAGTCATTTTCTACACTGTCAATAGATACATTTATAAATTTACAATTATAGCATACAGAACATTTTGTAGTCTGTATTTTTGCAAATACTATATTATTTCTCCGTTTTGTGTTATGACCTGCCATACTTTATGAAACTCTAAAACTTTGAAATGTCTTTAGGGGAGGAGACAGAGCTCTATTACAAAAAATATTTTATGTTTATAATTTTGTTTCTGCAAAATAATTTCCTCTGGAATAAATCTGTAGGCATGGATAACTAGATTGAGTATGACATGTCTCATGACATTTGCTAAATATTGCTATATTGATTTCCAAAAGAATTATAATCAATTATAAGACAATGATACATTTTAGTACATCCCCTGGAATGTGCCAGCAGTTGTGTGTACTTACAATTGCATACATACTGGCCACTACCATTCTGTCAAGATATTTTAATTTATATTTCCTTGATTATCAATGAGAATGAGAATTCTTTCACCAGTTATGTTTTCAGCAAATTTCTGGTGAGAATTTTTAGAAAAAATATATTATAATTACTAATAATGATTATAGGTAAAATAAAAATGCAGATTTTGTATTCATTCAAACAAAATAATCATTGAATTTGAGTTTCTTAATATATGCTATTGGGGCTGGTATTGTGGTATAGCAGGTTAAACCGCCATCTACAACACCAGCTTCCCATATTGGAGTTCTGATTCAGTCCCTGATGCTCTGCTTCTTATCTAGCTCCCTGCTAATGTGCCTGGGAGGCAATGAGTGATGGACTAAGTGCTTAGCCCCCTGCAATTTATGTGGGAAATGCAGATGGAGTTCCTGGCTCCTGGTTTAGGCCACCTCAGTTATTTGGGGAATGAAGCAGCGGATAAAAGATCTCTCTCTTTACTCTTTCAAATAAATAAATACATCTTAATAAACATAATATGCAAATGCTAGGAGGAATAAACACATAATGTGACACAAATTATAGTTTCTGGATAAAGTGTGGGTATATGTGTGCATGTGTGTTTTGTGTATGCTGTTGCATGAGTAGTGTGTGTACCTGTATAGTGTGTGTTTTTTACATATGAGGGGCTTCAGAAAGTTCATGGACACATGTAATTAAAAGCTAAGTTTATTGGGCCGGTGCGGTGACACAGGGGGTTAAAGCTCCAGCCTGCAGTACTGGCATCCCCTATGGGTGCCTGTTTGAGTTCTGGCTACTCCATTTCCAGTCCAGCTCCCTGCTAATGTGCCTGGGAAAGCAGTGGAGGATGTTCCAAGTCCTTGGGCTCCTGCATCCACGTGGGAGATCCAGAAGAAACTCCTGGCTTTGGATTGGTTCAGCTCTGGCCATCGCGGCCATTTGGGGAGTGAACAAGCAGATGGAAAACCTCTCTCCGTCTCTACCTCTATGGCTCTTTCAAATAAATAAAATAAACCTTTTAAAAAATGTAAAACTTTTTTTTTATAAAGGTCAGTTTATTTTGGCACAAAAATTTCAAAACTCATTCATAATATGACATTTCCATAAACTTTTTAAAGACCCTTTGTATATATGTGAGTCTGGGCAGCATGTATGTGATGCCTGTGTATATTTATATGTTGTGTCATGTCAGTTATGTTACGTATCAGTGTAGGGGGTATGTATGCAAGGCATGTGTGTATGGTATGTGTATTTGTGGTATGTCTGTCACAGGTAGTATGTTTGGTGATGTGTCAGATACAATGTGTGTGTGTGTGCGTGCACCATATTATATGCATGCAAATATCTACCTGCTACTAAGGTGCTATGTAATAAACAAAGAGGACAAGATTAAGAAATTAAGAGATGTATGTTTTAGATTCAGTTCAGCATCCAACAAAGTTAATTACCTTTTTTGATTTTGTTTCTTCTTCTTTAAGAATCTAGTTCAACCTATACCACAAGGTCATTTGAAGAAGAAACACGAAGAATTTGGAAAACATTATGTTGAGTGAAATAAGCCAATCCCAAAGGGACAAATACCACTTGTTCTCCTTGATAGGTGACAACTAACTGAGCACCAAAAAGGAAACCTGTTAAAGTGAAATGAACACTATGAGAAACGGTGACTTGATCAGCCCTCACCCTGACTGTTGATGAGCAGCTTAATATGTTATCCCTCTTAGTATTTTTTTTTGTTTGTTCTACTTAATACTTTTGGTTGAATACTGTAATCAATACACAATTCTTCTTAAGTGCTGAAACTTAACTGAAAAGTGATCGCTGTTAAATATAAGAGTGGGAATAAGAGAGGGAAGAGATGTGCAATTCGGGACATGCTCAAGCTGACTTACCTCAAACAGTAGAGTTAGAAACATACCAGGGGATTCCAATTCAATCCCATCGAGGTGGCATGTACCAATGCCATCTCACTAGTCCCAGTGATCAATTTCTGTTCAAAATTGATCATAATGATAGGACTAAGAACCAAAGGGATCACATAAACAAGAATAGTGTCTGCAAATACTAGCTGATAGAATCAAAAAGGGAGAAAATGATCCAACATGGGAAGTGAGATACACAGCAGACCCATAGAATGGCAAATGTCCTAACAGCACTCTGGCCTCATAATCAGCCCTTAAGGCATGCAGATCCGGCTGAAATGCCCATGAGAGTATTTCTGGCATGGAAAGCCAAGACACTCTGGGGAAAAAAAAAAAAAAAAAAAAAAAAAAAAAAAAACCTAAATAAAAGATCTCCGTGAGTGAGATCCCAGTGGAAAGAATGGGTCATCAAAGAAGGAGGTACCTTTCTCTGAAGGGAGGAGAGAACTTCCACTTTGACCATGGCCTTGTCTAAATGATCAGAGTCAGTGAACTCAGGGCGCTTCCATAGCCTTGGCAACTCATGACAAGAGCCTAGGGTGATTACTGAGGCCATAAACAAGAGTGTCAATTTGTTAAGTCAACAACAGCAGTCACTGTGCACTTACTCCTCATGTAGGATCTTTGTCCTTAGTGTGCTGTACATTGAGATCTAATGCTATAACTAGTACTCAAACAGTATTTTTCACTTTATGTTTCTGTGTGGGAGCAAACTATTGAAATCTTTACTTAATGTATGCTAAACTGATCTTCTGTATATAAAGAGAATCGAAAATGAATCTTGATATGAATGGAAGGGGAGAGGGAGTGGATAAGGGGAGGGTTGCAGGTGGGAGGGACATTATGGGGGGGAAGCCATTGTAATCCATGAGCTGTACTTTGGAAATTTATATTCATTAAATAAAAGTTAAAAAAAAAAAAAAAGAAAGTACACTAAGAAACTATTTGAGTTGTCTTTTTCTGTTAGCTATAGCGATATGTTACCAGAATAAGATATTCAAAACCAGGAACTGGTCACAACTGTCACAAGTTCAACATGTAAACACATTCTCTGAGGCTCTAAAACAAATTATCTTAAAGGCTCTACCTTCTGCATATTACAATAATCAAAACATCTAGAAGCCAGAAATTTCTTGATAAAATGTAGGCATCGAAATATACAGAGTTAGATTTATCATGTCTCCTGTTCACCTACTTCCTAATTACACCCCCAGGATGCCAGACAGGAGAGTCAGCATTTGCGACGAGGGTCCCTGGGAGCAGAACAGCCAGGCAGCCTGGAAATTCTGATCTATCTGTGGGTTAAGAGGCAGGGGCCAGGTGTGATCCAGCACAGCAGCAACTCCTGCTTGATTAAGCAAAATTAAAAGCTGTGGTTATGCTAAATGCAAAGTTAAAAACCTTTCATAATGTTGTGGGAACACAATCTCTGGCTGGGCTGCTCTAGGCTCGTATCTTCATGCAAGAAAGAGTTCAAGAAGGAGACACAAAGGTGTGCAGGAAAACAAGATTTATTGAAAGGGACAGTATAAACTCAGAAACAAGTGTAGGCAAGCTCCAATCATGAGGAAGAAATGGCTGACGCCCCAACTGAAGTTGGGGTTGTTCTTTTACAGGGTAGCAGTGGTGCCCTAATTGAATATTCAAATAGGGTGGAATTTGGGATAGTACTTGAGTACCACTGTTTTTGGTATGTTTTTCTGTGGTTCTCAGAAGGGTCATGGTATTTCCACATAGGGCAGGAGCACATATATGTGTTCATCTCCAAGCAAGTGTCATAGCCTCTTGTGCATAATGATAATTTCACATTTTTATGGGGTAAACCAGCATATGGGAGATGTCTACCTTCCCTCTGTCTCAAAGAAATAAAATAAATAAAAATGAAAAAAAAATTGATTCTTACAAATACATTCAACTACTTATCTTTCTTTCCTTTTTTTTTTTTTTTTTTTTTGACAGGCAGAGTTAGTGTGAGAGAGAGACAGACAGAGAGAAAGGTCTTCCTTTTTCAGCTGGTTCAGCCCCAAAGTGGCCGCTAAGGCCGGCGCGTTGCACTGATCCGAAGCCAGGAGCCAGGTGCTTCCTCCTGGTCTCTCATGCGGGTGCAGGGCCCAAGGACCTGGACCACCCTCCACTGCACTCCAGGGCCACAGCAGAGAGCTGGACTGGATGAGGAGCAACTGGGACAGAATCCAGCGCCTCAACTGGGTCTAGAACCCAGCGCCCCAACCAGGACTGGAACCGGCGCCGCAGGTGGAGGATTAGCCTATTGAGCCGTGGTGCCGCTTTTTTTTAAGATTTACTTATGGGGCCGGTGCTGTGGCTCACTTGGTTAATCCTCTGCCTGCGGCACCGGCATCCCATATGGGCGCCAGGTTCAAGTCCCAGTTGCTCCTCTTCCAGTCCAGCTCTCTGCTGTGGCCCAGGAGGGCAGTGGAGGATGGTCAAGTGCTTGGGCCCCTGCACCCGCATGGGAGACCTGGAAGGGCACCTGGCTCCTGGCTTTGGATTGGCGCAGTGCTGGCCATGGCGGCCATTTGGGGAGTGAACCAATGGAAGGAAAATCTTTCTCTCTCTCTCTCTCACTGTCTATAACTCTACCTGTCAAATTAAAAAATTATATAAAAAAAGATTTACTTATTTATTTGAAAGGCAGAGCTTACAGAGAGGCAGAGGCAGAGGCAGAGGCAGAGGCAGAGGCAGAGGCAGAGGCAGAGGCAGAGACAGAGACAGAGAGGTCTTCCATCCTCCAGTCCAGTTCCCAAATGGCAGCATCAGCTGGAGCTGCACTGATCCAAACTTAGAACACAGGAGCCTCCTCCGGGTTCCTCATGTGGGTGCAGGGGTCAAGCACTTGGGCTATCTTCTACGGACTTCCCAGGCCAGACCAGAGAGCCAGATCGGAAGTGGTGCAGCCGGGACCTGAACTGGCACCCATGTGGGTGCCGCAGGCGGAGGCTTTACCTGCTATGCTACAGTGCTGGCCCCTCAACTGCTTTTCTTTTCTTTTTTTTTTTTTTGACAGCAGAATTAGACAGTGAGAGAGAGAGAGACATACAGAAAGGTCTTCCTTCCGTTGGTTCACTCCCCAAATGGCCACCACGGCCGGCACGCTGCACCGATCCAAAGCCTGGAGCCAGGCACTTCCTCCTGTCTCCCATGCGGGTGCAGGGCCCAAACACTTGGGCCATCCTCTACTGACTTCCCGGGCCACAGCAGAGAGCTGGACTGGAAGAGGAGCAACTGGGACAGAACCGGAGCCCCAACTGGGACTAGAACCCGGAGTGCCGGCGCCACAGGTGGAGGATTAGCCTAGTGAGCTGCGGCAACGGCCTGCTTTTCAACAAGGGTGCAAGATAACTCAATAAGGAAAGAATGATCTTATGAAAAAATGGTCCTGAGACAACTAGATATCTGGAAGTAAAAGAATGAATTTGGACTCTTACACCATACACAAAACTTAGCTCAAAATGGATCACAGATCCATAGGTAAACACTGAAACTTTTTCTTTTTCTAGAAGAAAGCATTGAAATAAATCTTTGCGACATTGGATCAGGTCATAGCTCCTTATATATGATACCAAAAGCATCTTCAAGGGGCAGGTGTTTGGTGCAGTGATTAAGATGCCACTTGGGACATCTACATCCCTTATTAGAGGGCCTGGGTTGGAGTTCTGATTGAATTTCCAATTCCAGCTTCCTGCTACAGTGCTTCTAAGTGCCCTACAAGGCGGCAGGTAATGGCCCAAGTACTTGTATTCTGGCCACCCATGTGGGAGTTTCAAGCTTCAGTCCAGCCTCATCTGTTGTGGGCATTTGGGGAGTGAACAGCAGATAGAGGATCTTTCTCTCAATCTCTCTCTCTGACTTTAAAACAAATAAAAATTAAAAATCAAATCTAGGAACAAAATGGTTTTAAAAACCAAAAGCACATGCAACAAAAGAAAATAATAAATAAGTTGGAAGGCATCAAAGTAAAGGAGTTTGTGTTTAAAAGACATCATTAATAAAGTTAAAGAGATAACCTATATAATGGGAGAAAATATTTCATATTATGTATCTGACAAGGAACCTGTATCTAGAGTTTTCTGACTTTTATATTATATTTTCTATTAAAAAACAACTAAAAATGATTGAAGAACATTTATAGATATTTGTCCAAAGAAGATACACAAATAGCCAGGAATTACATGACAAGGTACCCCAAATCATTAGTTATCAGGGAAATACAAATCAAAACTATAGTGAAATATCATTTCACACCAATAAGATGCTTAATTGAAAGGTGAATGAATGGTATCCATTGTTGGCAAGGTAGCAAAGAAATTGGTACACTCATATGATCTTGGCAAACTACAAAACAGTACAGCCACTTTGGACAACCATGTGGCAGATTTAAAAATGTTAAACATAGTGTTTTCTGTCATTATAGCTAGTGATTTCACTGCTGGATATAGTTCGAAGAGAAATGAAAATACAAGTATATTCACAAATTAACCAGAACATGAATAGCTACAGCAGCATTATTCCTATGAGTCAAAAAGAAATAATCCAAGTAAACATTAAGCATTGAGGGGATAAACAAAATGTGGTATATCCATACAATGGAACACCATCTGGCTCTCAAAAGAAATGAAGTATTGATATATGCTACAACAAGGATAACTGTTAAACTTACACTAACTAAAGAAGCTAGTCACAAAAATATCTTCCATTTATATGAAATGTCCAGTATAGACAAATCCACAGAATAGAAAGCACATCAGTGGTTATCTAGTGTAAGGGGATTTGGATGGAATGAGAAGTATCTGCTAAGGGGTATGGTGCTCCTACTGGGGATGATGAAATGGTCTAAAATTGATTGTGGTCATGGTTATACAACTCTATGAATATATTAGAAACTACTGAACTGTGTATTTAAAAATGATAAACTATATTTTACGTTAATTACATCTTACTGTTTTTCTTAAAAGAAGCTTCCCTATACCTATTTTACTCAAATCCTTTCAGATGGTGCCTGTACTATCTAAGAGGACAGGGAAAGAGACAGAGAAGTATAAATCCCAATATGCTGATTTCCAACTGAACTGGATACAGTGGAATAAAATGCCCATTTAGTAACCCCTAGGTCAATTTCTTAGCACGTGTAACTATGCATTAAAAAGCTGCTATAGCTTTTTTTGAAGACACACAGGCTTTTCTGAGGATGAGGACACAAGCGAGCATGGCAGAGGAGGTGGGGCAGGTACCCTGGAACAAGAGGTGCCCAGGGCTGCACAGAGAGGTCATACAATGAGGCAGAGGGGAGCAGAGGAAGAGTCAGGTAGCACTGGATGGTAAGCACACCCTAGAACAGGCTCTTGGCCATGTGAGAAAGGTGCAGAGTTCACACTGCAGCCTGTCTCTCACCCACAGGACCCTGATGGTGATATCCCACTCCTGCCAGCCCTCCTCTGAAGGGAAGCTTGTCCTCCCAGCAACTTTGCTGCTATAAACAATTCTACCCTCCGGTGCTTGGTGCCTCTGTTCCCAGGGGCCCAAGTTCCTCCAACAACTCTGCACGGGAAGGGAGGTGTCAATAGCACGTCTCTGGCCAGGGACACATAAAATTGCTACAGTTAATATCAGCTCTAAAATGTACAGAGCCTGGTGACAGTATTGCTGTCATGTCATTTATTTTGATCAAATACTTGGTCTGTACAATATATATACATATAAGGTACCAAGATTCCAAACGGTAACTTCAGAAAAATACTGTCACTGAAATTGAGTTTACAACCACCCAAAAGATCATTGAGATGGCCTTATCTCATTATTGAAGAACATCACCCTTCCCTGAAGTGAAAACATAAATAAATTATGGCCAGATCATGCCAATGAACACCCACCCCATTAAAGAATGCATACTTTCTCCGGAAATAAGCTGAAAAATAAGAGAACTTGCACTTCAGTCCCAAGAACTAGCAAGGCAAGCTAATTCCCTACTGTGTTGAGAATGAAAGACACCATTGGTAGTGGAAGTCCATTGGCTTGCATACTAGCCACAGTAAAGAGCCTTCACAATGGTACAACAACCAGGTGATACCAACACCTGTATTTTCAAGTTTGTGAAGGATTTCAGACCTATAATCTGATTTGATCCTTACAAGATCCCTCTGGGATCTAGTATCCTAAGCCCACTTGTTTCAAATGATCAATGAGTTAACTGGAAAATTCTGACAATCAGTCAATATGAAGTCTCACAGTACAAACAACTCTTTTACAGTTTCAGTGTACTTCAGGAAGTATTTCAGTCCACTACTGTTTAGTTACATTTGATGACTAGATTTTTTTTGATGACTAGATTTTGAAATGATATTTCCCACAAAATGTAGATTTCCTAAACAAATTAATAAATTAACTTGGAAACTATTCTTCAATTTAAAAGGCTCCTTTTATTTTGCTGGATAGATTCTATTTATAACTCCTTAGATTTCAAAGTTTATTCACTACCCGAGAAGTCTTTAAAAATGTAACTTGGTGCAGTGATTGGCACAGCAGTTAAGATGCTGCTTGGGATACCTGCATCTCCTATCGGGGTGTCCAGTTTGAGTCTTGGCTCCTCTGCTTCTAATCCAGTTTTCTGCTAATTGTGCACTCTGGGAGGCAGTAGATGATGGCTCAAGTAGTTGGTTCTCTGCCACCCATGTGGGAGAATAGACTGAATTCCAGGCTTCAGCCTAACTTAGATGTCACTGTTGCAGGCATTTTGGGAGTGAACTGGCAGACAAAATCTCTCTCTCTGCCTTTCAAATAAAATGAAAGTAATCTACAGTCATACCACCCTGAATGCACTGGATCTCATCTCATCTGGCAAATAAAATGAAAGTAAATAAAAATTCTTAAATAAAAATATAACTTGAAAATACTAGTTGAGAGCTCAAGAGATGGCTGTTTGTATAAATACAATAATAAATGCTCTTTTACTAATAAAAATTAATATTGTCTTTAAACTATATTAAACTAAAAAGTAAGTATTTGCATGGAATATAAACTAACAGGAAACAGTGATCGGGACATTTTATGAGAACCCTACTAATGGGTCAAATTCTATTAAACCCATAGGAGATACAATCTTAAAAGTATGGAGTTTTTACTGAAAGGGTATATTTTAAATGACACCTTTAAAAAGTAAATTTAGAAGCCAGCATTGTGGTGCAGTGGATTAAGCTACTCTTGCAACAGAACATCCTATATCCTATATTAAAAAGAGAAAGCATCAAAGAAATATTTGTAACTTTTGTTTTCTCATGGGGCCTTTAAAAATTAATTAATTAATTAGTTAGAGAGGGAGAGTTCCCACCAACTGGTTTATGGTGTTTAGCTGGAACCCAACTACTTAAGCCATCACTTGCTGTCTCCCAGGGTCTATATGAGCAGGACACTGGAATCAGTTGTGGCATTGAACTCAGGCAACTCAATAAATCATAGGGAACTATTGAAGACTTTTTCATCAAAAATGGGACTACATGGGCAGGCACTGTGGGGCAGTGGGCTAAGGCTCAGCTTGTGACACTGGCATCCCATATGAGTGTAGGTTCAAGTTCTTTCTGCTCCATTTTTGATCCATTTTCCCAGGAAAGCAGTCAAAGATGGTTCCAGTGTTTGAGTGCTTGCCACCCATGTGGGAAACCTCGATAGAGTTCTGGGTTCCTGGCTTTTGCTTAAACTATTCCCAGACATTTTGGCCATTTGGGGAGTAAATCAATGGATGGATGATCTTTCTCTCTCTCTGTCCTTCCTTCTCTTTCTATAGGTCTGCTTTGCCAATAAATAAATAAATCTTATAAAAAAGAAAAAGAAACTTCACAGATATAGTGAAAATGTAATGTTTAAAGTCACAAGCTGCTTGTGCATATGTTTTTTTCTATAAGATTTATTTATTTGAAAGAGTTATATACAGAGGTAGAGACAGAGAGGTATACCACCTGCTGGTTCACTCCCCACATGGCCACAACAGCCAGAACTGAGCCAATCTGAAGCCAGGAGCTTGGTCTCCCACGTGAACGTGAGTGAATGTCCTAAGGACTAGGGCCATCCTCCGCTGCTTTCCCAGGTATGTAAGTAGGGAGCTGGATCAGAAGTGGGGTATCCTGGACTAGAACCTGCACCCATATGGGATACAGGTGCTGCAGGTCAGTGCTTTAACAAGCCAGCCAGTTCTGGCCCTGCTACTTGTGTTTTTTAAAGAAGAAACAATGAAAACAGTAAATTCTGTCTAAAAATGAACAATGCCAAAGCAGCTGTCTTGGAGACAGCCCAAATCTAGAGTCCAGAATCCCATTCTCCTGATTCATATAGTACCACAAAGTGGCAAGGCTAGGAAGACAAAACAAACTGACACCCAGCGTCATAGTTCCAGGGGGTGTCATGCATGGTCCTGCCTTGGTAAGGTGGCAGAACCAGAGAGGAAGTGCCAGGCAGAGAGAATAGTACAGCTAGCCAAAAAGGTTTGGGTAAAAATGATGGTCAAACATACTAGGCCATAAAGCAAATCTCAGCAAATTCAAAAAAATTGAAATCATACCATGCTTCTTCCAGGACCACAATGGAATGAAGCTGGAAATCAGCAACTCAGGAATCCCTAGAGCATATGCAAACACATGGAGACTGAACAACATGCTCCTGAATGAACAGTGGGTTATGGAAGAAATCAAAAACTTTCTGGAAGCAAATGAAGATAAAAACACAACATATCAAAACTTATGGGATACAGCCAAAGCAGTGTTAAGAGGAAAGTTTACAGCAATAGATGCGTACATCAAGAAATTGAAAAGGCACCAAATAAATGAGCTATCAATGCATCTCAAGAATCTAGAGAAATTACAGCAAACCAAACCCAAAACTAGTAGGAGAGAAATAATTAAAATTAGAGAAGAAATCAACAAAATTGAATCCAAAAAGACATTAAAAATATCAGCAAAACAAAGAGCTGGTTTTTTGAAAAAAAAAAAAAAATTGATACACCATTGGCCCAAATAACCACAAAAAGGAGAGAGAAGACCCAAATCAATAAAATTAGAGATGAAAAAGGGAATGTAACAACAGACACCACAGAAATAAAAAGAGTTATCAGAAATTACTACAAAGAGTTGTATGATAACAAACTGGGAATTCTATCAGAAGTGGATAGATTCCTGGACACATATAACCTACCTAAATTGAACCATGAAGACATAGGAAACCTAAACAGACCTATAACCAAGTCAGAAATTGAATCAGTAATAAAGGCCCTCCCAACAATAAAAAGCCCAGGACTAATGGATTCAGTACTGAATTCTACCAGACATTTGAAGAACTAACTCCAATTCTTCTCAAGCTATTCAAAATAACTGAAAGAAAGGGAATCCTCCCAAATTCTTTCTATGAAGGCAGCATCACCTTAATTCCTAAACCTGAAAAATATGCAGCAGAGAAAGAGAATTACAGACCAATTTCCCTGATGAACATAGATGCAAAAATGCTCAATCAAATTCTAGCCAATGGAATCAAACAACACATCAGAAGGATCATCAACCTAGACCAAGGGGGATTTATCCCTGGAATGCAGGGATGGTGCAACATTTGCAAATCAATCAATGTGATATGCCACATTAACAAACTGCAGAAGAAAAACCATATGATTATCTCAATAGATGCAGAGAAAGCATTTTATAAAATACAGCAATGTTTCATGATGAAAACTCTAAGCAAACTGGGTATAGAAGGAACATTCCTTAACACAATCAAGGCAATTTATGACAACCCACGGCCAGCATCATATTGAATGGGGAAAGTTGGAAGCATTCCCACTGATATCTGTTACCAGACAGGGATGTCTACTCTCACCATTTTTATTCAATACAATACTAGAAGTTTTACCCAGAGTCATTAGGCAAGGAAAAGAAATCAAATGGATACAAATGGGGAAGGAAGAAATCAAACTATCCCTCTTTGAAGACGATATGATTCTTTATTTAGGAGACCCAAGAACTCCACTAAGAGCCTACTGGAATTCATAGAAGAGTTTGGTAAAATAGCAGGATATAAAATCAATACATAAAAATCAATAACCTTTGTATACACAGACAATGCCATGGCTGAGAAAGAACTTCTAAGATCAATCCCAATCAAAATAGCTATAAAAAAAGTCAAATACCTTGGAATAACCTTAACCAAAAATATCAAAGATCTCTATGATGAGAATAACGAAACTTTAAAGAAAGAAATAGAAGAAAGCGAAAAATGGAAAGACCTTTCATGTTTATGGATTGGAAGAATCAATATCATCAAAATGTCCATTCTTCTAAAAGCAATTTACAGATTCAATGTGATACCAATCAAAATACCAAAGACAGTCTTCTCAGATCTAGAAAAATAATGCTGAAATTAATATGGAGGCACAGGAGGCCTCGAATAGCTAGAGCAATCTTATACAACAAAAACAGAGCAGGAGGCATCACAATACCAGATTTCAGGACATACTACAGGGCAGTTATAATCAAAACAGCCTGGTACTGTTACAGAAGAAGATGGACAGACCAATGGAACAGAACAGAAACACCAGAAATCAATCCAAACATCTACAGCCAACTTATATTTGCCCAAGAGGCAATTTTAAAATATAACCAATTTTGCCAGCGCAGCGGCTCACTAGGATAATCCTCGGCCTTGCGGTGCCGGCACACTGGGTTCTAGTCCCGGTCAGCGTGCCAGATTCTGTCCCGGTTGCCCCTCTTCCAGGCCAGCTCTCTGCTGTGGCCAGGGAGTGCAGTGGAGGATGGCCCAAGTCCTTGGGCCCTGCACCCCATGGGAGACCAGCAGAAGCACCTGGCTCCTCCCATGGGATCAGCGAAGTGCGTCGCCGCAGCGCGCCGGCTGCAGCGGCCATTGGAGGGTGAAGCAATGGCAAAAAAGGAAGACCTTTCTCTCTGTCTCTCTCTCTCACTGTCCACTCTGCCTGTCAAAAAAAAAAAAAAAAAAAAAAACTCCAATTTTATATTTTAAAATATAAATGAAATTTTAAAATATAAACCAATTTCTGGAGCAAGGACAGTCTATTCAATAAATGGTGCTGGGAAAACTGGATTTCCACGTGCAGAAGCATGAAGATCCCTACCTTACACCTTACACAAAAATCCACTCTCTAAGGATTAAAGATCTAAATCTCTGACCCGACACCATCAAATTATTAGAGAACATAGAAGAAACCTTGCAAGATATAGGCATAGGTAAGGACTTCTTATAAAAGACCCCGGAGGCACAGGCAGTCAAAGACAAAATTAACAATTGGGATTGCATCTGATTGAGAAGTTTCTGTACTGCAAAAGAAAACAGTCAGGAAAATGAAGAGGCAACGGACAGAATGGGAAAAAATATTTGCAAACTATGCAACAGATAAAGAATTAATAACCAGAATCTACAAAGAGATCAAGAAACTCCACAACAACAAAACAAACAACCCACTTAAGAGATGGGCCAAGGAACTAAATAGACTTTTTTTTTTTTTTAATTTTTTGACAGGCAGAGTGGACAGTGAGAGAGAGAGAGAGAAAGGTCTTCCTTTTGCCGTTGGTTCACCCTCCAGTGGCCGTCGCGGTCGGCACGCTGCGGCCAGCGCACTGCGCTGATCCGATGGCAGGAGCCAGGTACTTATCCTGGTCTCCCATGGGGTGCAGGGCCCAAGGACTTGGGCCATCCTCCACTGCACTCCCTGGCCACAGCAGAGAGCTGGCCTGGAAGAGGGGCAACCGGGACAGAATCTGGCGCCCCGACCGGGACTAGAACCTGGTGTGCTGGTGCCGCAAGGCGGAGGATTAGCCTAGTGAGCCGCAGCGCCGGCCTAAATAGACATTTTTCAAAAGAGGAAATCCAAATGGCCAACAGGCACATGAAAAAATGCTCAGGATCACTAGACATCATGGAAATGCAAATCAAAATCACAATGAGGTTTCACCTCACTCTGGTTAGAATGGCTCACATACAGAAATCTACCAACAATAGATGCTGGAGAGGATGTGGGGAAAAAGGGACACTAACCTGTCGCTCCCCCTCTTCATGGAGGAACGACACAGGACCCTGCGCTGTTCTTTCGTCTGCTCGGCCCTCCCCGGGTTTGCTGCTGGTTCTTCCCGGGTTGGCTACTATCCCTTCCACCTCCGTGGAAGGGCAGTTCCCCCTGGCCGCATTCCCCACTTCCGCAGGGGAGCGGCACACCGCCGGCCGGTTCTCTAGGGGGCTGCACGGGTTCCCTTAGATGTTCCCCATAGATGTTCCTGGTGCATGCCGTCTCTCTCCTCCTTTATAGTCCTCCTCCGCCAATCCCAACTCGGCTGCCCACACGCCGAGTACGCTGCTCTCCTCCAATCAGGAGCAAGTCCTACAGTTTATTAGTTGAACTGGAGGCAGCTGTGCGGAAGCTGTTTACTTCTCTCCCAGCGCCATATTGTGGGAGAGCAGATGCATAGAATAAGTCCTAATTCCAGCAACTCAGTGTAGTCCGGTTTGCTCCCCACACTAACCCACTGTTGGTGGGAATGCAAACTGGTTAAGCCACTATGGAAGTCAGTCTGGAGATTCCTCAGAAACCTGAATATAACCCTACCATTCAACCCAGCCATCCCACTCCTTGGAATTTACCCAAAGGAAATTAAATTGGCAAACAAAAAAGCTGTCTGCACATTAATGTTTATTGCAGCTCAATTCACAATAGCTAAGACATGGAATCAACCTAAATGCCCATCAACTGAAGACTGGATAAAGAAATTATGGGATATGTACTCTATGGAATACTAGACATTGGTAAAAACAAAATTGAAATCCAGTCATTTGCAACAACATGGAGGAATCTGGAAAATATCATGCTAAGTGAAATAGGCCAGTCCCAAAGGGATGCATGTCATATGTACTCCCTGATAGGTGACAACTAACTGAGCACCTAAAAGGAAACCTGTAGAAGCGAAACCGACACTATGAAAAGCAATGACTTGGTCAGCCCTTGTCCTGTCTGTCGAGGAACAGCTTATTATTTTATTTGTCGCTCCCCCTCTTCATGGAGGAACGACACTAAGTCCTGCCTAGGCTTCATATCCGAGTCACGGCACCATTATGTCGCTCCCCCTCTTCGTGGAGGAACGACACAGGACCCTGCGCTGTTCTTTCGTCTGCTCGGCCCTCCCCGGGTTTGCTGCTGGTTCTTCCCGGGTTGGCTACTATCCCTTCCACCTCCGTGGAAGGGCAGTTCCCCCTGGCCGCATTCCCCACTTCCGCAGGGGAGCGGCACACCGCCGGCCGGCTCTTCTCGGGGGCTGCACGGGTTCCCTTAGATGTTCCCCATAGATGTTCCTGGTGCATGCCGTCTCTCTCCTCCTTTATAGTCCTCCTCCGCCAATCCCAACTCGGCTGCCCACACGCCGAGTACGCTGCTCTCCTCCAATCAGGAGCAAGTCCTACAGTTAATTGGTTGAACTGGAGGCAGCTGTGCGGAAGCTGTTTACTTCTCTCCCAGCGCCATATTGTGGGAGAGCAGATGCATAGAATAAGTCTTAATTCCAGTAACAGTCTAGTCCGGTTTGCTCCCCACATTATTCTTTATAGTATTTTATTTTTTTACTTAATACCATTGGTTGAATTCTTTAATTAACACACAATTATTCTTAGGTGTTTAAATCCAACTGAATATTGATCCCTGTTAGAGTTAAAGTGGGAATAAGAGAGGGAAGGAGATGTACAGTTCAGCACATGTACCCTTGGACTTACCTCTAAGGATAAAGCCAAAAACTTGCCATGGAACTCCAAGTCCCATTAAGTTGGTGGTACCAATGGCATCTTGCTAAAGTGGTCAGTTTAAGTTCATAATTGATCATAAAGATAGTATGAAGTGTCAAAGGGATCACATAAATAACACCAGTGTCTGCTAATAATAATTGATAGAATTAAAAAGGAGAGAATGATCCAACATGGGAAGTGGGATACACAGCAGAATCATAGAATGACAAATACCCTATGCACTCTGGCCTCAGAATCAGCCCTTAAGGCATTCAGATCCGGCTAAAAAGCCCATGAGAGTTTCAAAGCCATGGAAAGCCAAGACACTGTGGCAAAAAATTATCTAAATGAAAGATCTCTGTGAGGGAGATGCTGGTGGAAAGAAGGGGCCATCAAAGAAGGAGGCACCTTTCTCTGAAGGGAGGAGAGAACTTCCACTTTGACTGTGGCCTTGTCTAAATAAGGTCAGAGTTTGTGAACTCAAGAGGCTTCCATAGCCTTGCAGCTCATGACAAGAGCCTCGGGTGATTTCTAACATCATAAATAGGAGTGTCAATTATTAAATCAACAACAGGATGGGGCCGGTGCTGTGATGCAGCGGGTTAACACCCTGGCCTGAAATGCTGGCGTCTCATATGGGTGCCGGTTCTAGTCACAGCTGATCCTCTTCCAGTCCAGCTATCTGCTATGGCCTGGGAAAGCAGTACAAGGTGGCCCAAGGCCTTGGGTCCCTGCAACCACGTGGGAGACCCGGAGGAGGTTTGAGGCTCCTGGCTTCTGGCTCCTGGCTTCGGATCGGCATAGCTCCAGCTGTCGCAGACAATTGGGGAGTGAACCATCGGATGGAAGACCTCACTCTCCCTCTGCCTCTCCTTTCTGTGTAACTCAAACTTTCAAATAAATAAATAATTCTTTAAAAAAATAAAAATAAAAACAACAACAACAAAAAAAACAGGAGTCACTGTGCACTTGCTCCCCATCTAGGACCTCTGTCCTAAATGAGCTGTACACTATGAGAATTAATGGTAAAACTAGTCTTCAAACAGTACTTTATACTTTGTGTGTCTGTGTGGGTGCAAACTGTTGAAATCTTTACTTAGTATATAGTTGATCTTCTGTATATAAAGATAATTAAAAATGAATCTTAATGAAGAATGTGATGCGAGAGGGAGTAGGAGATGGGATTGTTTGTGGGTGGAGGGTTGTTATGGGGGGAAGAACTGCTATTATCCAAAAGTTGTACTTTCAAAACTTATATTTATTAAAGTCTTCTATAAAAAAATGATGGTGAAAGTTGAAGATGCTGATAGGCAATAATTAGTTAAAAGCTCACTGTATGACTTATGTGTATCACACATAAGAACTTCTCATTTTTTTCCAAACTATAGCTTTTTCTTTTTTTCAACTTTTTAAAATAAATATAAATTTCCAAAGCACAACTTTTGAATTATAGTTTTAAAGAATTATTCTTGGTCGGCGCTATGGCTCACTAGGCTAATTCTCCGCCTTGCGGCGCTGGCACACCGGGTTCTAGTCCTGGCCGGGGTGCCAGATTCTGTCCCGGTTGCCCCTCTTCCAGGCCAGCTCTCTGCTGTGGCCAGGGAGTGCAGTGGAGGATGGCCCAAGTGCTTGGGCCCTGCACCCCATGGGAGACCAGGATAAGTACCTGGCTCCTGCCATCGGAGCAGCGTGGTGCGTCGGCTGCAGCACGCCGGCTGCAGTGGCCATTGGAGGGTGAACCAACGGCAAAGGAAGACCTTTCTCTCTGTCTCTCTCTCTCACTGTCCACTCTGCCTGTCAAAAAAAAAAAAAAAAAAAAAAAGAATTATTCTGGGCCATCAATGAAGGATCGAGGAGACAACTTCCACTTTGCTTATTGTCCTATCTAAATACTGACAGAGTCGGTGGACTCAAAAGGCTTCCATAGGCTTGGCAGCTCATGTCAAGAGCCTCAGGTTGGGGACCAGCACTGTGGCATAGTGGGTAGAGCCACTGCGTGCAGTGCTGGCATCCCATATGGATGTTGGTTTGAGACCTGGCTGCTCCACTTCCGATCCCAGTGTCTGCTATGGCCTGGGAAAGCAATAAAGGCCAAGTCTTTGGGCCCCTACATCCACGTGGGAGACCCAGAAGAAGCTCCTGGCTTCTGGCTTTGGATAGTCACAGCTCCGGCCGTTGCGACCAATTGGGGAGTGAACCAGTGGATGGAAGATGTCTCTCTCTCTCTCTGTAACTCTGACTTTCAAATAAATAAATAAATACTTAAAAAGAAAAAGAGCCTCAGATGATCACTGACTTCATAAATAAGAGTGTTAATTATTAAATCAACAACAGGAGTCACTGTACACTTATTCCCCATGTAAGAACTCTGTCCTTAATGAACTGTAATATGAGAATTAACTGTAAAACTTGTTTTCACACAGTACTTTATACTTTGTGTGTGTGTGTGGGGGTGCAAATTGCTGAAATCTTTACTTAGTATGGAGTTGGTCTTCTGTATATAAAGTTAATTAAAAAACAAATCTTTTTTTTTAAACTTTTATTTAATGAATATAAATTTCCGAAGTACAGCCTATGGATTACAATGGCTTCCCCCCATACCTTCCCTCCCACCCGCAACCCTCCCCTTTCCCACTCCCTCTCCCCTTCCATTCACATCAAGATTCATTTTTGATTCTCTTTATATACAGAAGATCAGTTTAGCATACATTAAGTAAAGATTTCAACAGTTTGCTCCCACACAGAAACATAAAGTGAAAAATACTGTTTGAGTACTAGTTATAGCATTAGATCTCAATGTACAGCACACTAAGGACAAAGATCCTACATGAGGAGTAAGTGCACAGTGACTCCTGTTGTTGACTTAACAAATTGACACTCTTGTTTATGGCATCAGTAATCAACCTAGGCTCTTGTCATGAGCTGCCAAGGCTATGGAAGTGCCCTGAGTTCACTGACTCTGATCATATTTAGACAAGGCCATGGTCAAAGTGGAAGTTCTCTCCTCCCTTCAGAGAAAGGTACCTCCTTCTTTGAAGACCTGTTCTTTCCACTGGGATCTCACTTGTGGAGATCTTTCATTTAGGTTTTTGTTTTTTTTCCCCAGAGTGTCTTGGCTTTCAATGCCTGAAATACTTTCATGGGCTTTTCAGCTGGATCCACATGCCTTAAGGGCTGATTCTGAGGCCAGAGGGCTGTTTAGGACATCTGCCATTCTATGGGTCTGCTGTGTATCTCACTTCCCATGTTGGATCATTCTCTCCCTTTTTGATTCTATCAGCTAGTATTTGCAGACACTAGTCTTGTTTATAAGATCCCTTTGGTTCTTAGTCCTATCATTAAGATCAATTGTGAACAGAAATTGATCACTGGGACTAGTGAGATGGCATTGGTACATGCCACCTTGATGGTATGTTTCTAACTCTACCATTTGAGGTAAGTCAGCTTGAGCATGTCCCGAATTGCACATCTCTTCCCTCTCTTATTCCCACTCTTATATTTAACAGTGATCACTTTTCAGTTAAGTTTCAGCACTTAAGAAGAATTGTGTATTGATTACAGTATTCAACCAAAAGTATTAAGTAGAACAAACAAAAAAATACTAAGAGGGATAACATATTAAGCTGCTCATCAACAGTCAGGGTGAGGGCTGACCAAGTCACCGTTTCTCATAGTGTTCATTTCACTTTAACAGGTTTCCTTTTTGGTGCTCAGTAAAAAACAAATCTTAATAAAGAATAGTATGGGAGAGGGAGGAGGATGTGGGACAGGAGAGCGGGTAGGAGGGTGGATATGGGGGAAAGAACCAATATATTCCTAAAGCTGTACCTATGAAATTTGTATTAATTAAATAAAAGCTTTCTTAAATAAAAAATTATTCTATTAATTTACTCTCCTCTTTTTTCTTTTTGAGAAGAATATAAAAGAATGTGGGGGCCAGTGCTGTGGTGCAGCAGATTAAGCTGTGGTCTACAGTGCCGACTTCTCATATGGGTACTGGTTCCAGTCCTGGCTGCTCTGTTTCCGATCCAGCACCCTGCTAAAGGCCTGGGAAAGCAGCAGAAGATAGTCCAATTATT
The DNA here is from genome assembly GCF_964237555.1 of Oryctolagus cuniculus. Taxonomy (NCBI): domain Eukaryota; kingdom Metazoa; phylum Chordata; class Mammalia; order Lagomorpha; family Leporidae; genus Oryctolagus; species Oryctolagus cuniculus. Next base: position 71,745,510 of record NC_091437.1, on the reverse strand, counting down.
TGAGCCTCTGAATCCAAGTGTGAGACCCAGATGAAGCTTTTGTTTCCAGCTTCAGCATGGCACAGCCCTGGCCATGGTGGCCAGGTGGGGAGTGAACCAATAGATGAATATCTTTCTCTCTGTCTCTCCTCTTTGTAACTCTAAAATAAATAAATAAATCTTTTTTTTTTTAAAGAATATGCAAGTTAACAACAAATAAGTTCTGTGCTAAAATGCAAAGAAAAAGTGGTTTAATTCTAAATTGTAAACTAACTCCTAAGAGACAAAAATCTTATCACAAGAAGTTTACACAATCAAAACCTTAAAAATCGCTTGTTTTAGGGACACTGTCACCACCAGAATGGCTGCTCTGGACAACATATTTAGGGACTTTTCATGGCTTTTTGAACAAGGACGCTGGGCATCCTATAAAGCCTTGTGCATTCACCATTGCAGCATGGTATTTATGTCTCAGTGTTACATGCACTCGAATGGTTATCACTTCACATTTCCAAGTACAAAGATCAGTGTTACAGAAGTGTGTAACTTACCCCAGTCCAAAAGATTTAAAGATTGTCCTCAGCATCTTAAAGTTTTGCACTTTCTATACTTGGCAAATGCTAATGCCAATAGTTTCTAACACAGGTCTAAAGCACCGAATGTACCATATCATTCATTGCTTGGTTACATTAGCTTCCTAGTTCTTCCTGTAGACCACTGCTAATCCCTTAGAAATAAGGGGTCTGGCACCAGTGGCACAACCAAAGGTGGCATTTCAAGTCTTTGTGCAAGCCAGAGTAACTTCTCTGCCAAAATCAGCTTAACCTAGACTTTGTTGAATTGGCTGTTGCCATCCTAATGTCTGCCTGTATGAGGCTGTTCACCAATACAAGTATATCTGCCCTTGGCTGACAGCTGACTTTCTCTGACTGACCATGTGTTTGTGTGCTTGCTTGTTTCCTTGCCTTTGAAGGCTATGCAACGAGTGTACACAATTCTTCAGGAAGAGTACTGCTTAAAAAAAAAAAATCACTGTGAAGAGATTGTACACAATTCTTCAGGAAGAGTACTGCTTAAAAAAAAAAAATCACTGTGAAGAGATTGGGAAGAGTAGGGAACACAGGAGTGGCCAGGCTGGATGATTAAAGTCTAAATGAGGGAAGACTTCTTTATGAAGTATCAATCTGACTTTGTGATCAAGTGATGTAATATAGGAATTTTATAAAAGGGAAGAATTGTTTGATACTCAACTGTGAAAGAAGTACTTCAAAGGCTCCTTGACTTGCATATTTAAAGTTCCTAAGATTATGGCCTTTCCTCTCTTTTGGCTGTATGGCAAACTGTTTTAATCCACAGTTGTGTCTTATTGTTCCATTAGAACTGTATTCTTCAATCTATCAATAAATACCTGTGGTTAAAAAAAATATCAACTCCTGGATGAGAAAGTACTCTTAAGGTGTTGTTACCAGAGGGACCACTTCCAAGTACCAGTATACAAGAAAACCCAATACAACATCCCCACCAAGCACTGTGAGTGGGCTCCTTGCTTCTTCCAACCCTCAGGTCTCTCCCAGGGATCGAAAGTTTTCAACTTTTCTTTTGTAGTGCTACTACAATATATATTAAGTTTTAAAGGTATAAAAATTGGTATACATTTAACATTTCATTATTTGATCCTAAAGTGTAGAATAAAGCACAATGCTCAAAAAAGAACATCCTGGAGCTGGTGTGTGGTGCAGCAGGTTAAAGCCCTGGCCTGAAGCACCAGCATCCCATAAAAGGGCCAGTTCAAGTCCCGGCTGTTCCACTTCTGATCCAGCCCCCTGCTAATGCTACTGGGAAAGCAGTGGAAGATGGCCCAAGTCCTGGTGCTCCTGTACCCACATGGGAGACCGGGAAGAAGCTCCTGGCTCTTGGCTTCAATTCGGCTCCAGCTATCATGGCCATTTGGGGAGTGAACCAGTGAATGGAGGACCTCTCCCTCTCCGTCTCTACCTCTCTCTGTAACTCTGTCTTTCAAATAAATAAAATGAATCTCTAAAAAATAAAAATAAAATCTGGGAAATTTATTAAAAAACGAGAATATCCTATTTTAGGAGTCTCATGGCATCAATTTCCTTTCTTAAATATGTTCCAGGAAATAAATATTAAAATCTCTTAAATAATCTCTTAAAATAGCTCATAGTGATATCTGTGACCTCAGTTCTGGGTTTCTTATTGGTAGGAGATTTAAAGGTAGATCTCTGTGGAATAAATGAGGCCTTCTACAGTCATTCCAATTACAGCCAATTGTATCGCAGAAGATTTGTTCTATGCATGGCATCCCGTCATATCCATAGTTTCTGCTCTTGGAGAGCTAGCCATCTAAAAAGTAGGAAGACAGGATAAACCCATGCAGCTCTTACATCATGCAGAATATGACAAGTGTTATATGAAAAGCACTAGCTAAAAAAATTATATAAATACGGGTTCAAACACTGGAGAGAGCCCAGCCAGCTGGAAAGAATCAGTGGAGACTTCATGAGGAAGTGGAATCTGAGAAGTCTTAAATGAAGAGTCAAGACATTCCAGGCAAAGGGTGGGTGGAAATACCAGGTTCATTAACTGGGCCACAGAATGAATAGCGGAACAATAGAAAATGTATCTGAAAAAGTTGTATGAGGGAAATCTTCATATGTATACTGGGAAGCAGGCTCTAGTCTTGTATTCCACAAGTTACCAACTGATATTTTTAAGCAGACAAGCAATATGGCTAAAGCTATGCTTCTTCTTCTTCGTCTTTTTTTTTTTTTTTTTAACATTTATTCATTTATTTCAAAGTCAGAGTTACACAGAGAAAGAAGCAGAGACAGAGATACAGACATTCCATCTTCTGGTTCACTCCCTAATGATAGGGGCTGAGTCAGAAGTGTAGCAGCCAGGACTTGAACTAGCACCCAAATGGGATGCCAGCAATGTAGACGGCAGCTACGCCACAGTGCTGGCCCCAAAGCTATGCTTCTTAATGGGGCTGTGGCAATACCAGACATAGGACCTAAAGTGGCTAGCATAATGAAGAACTCTGAAGTGGATACGTAATTAGGTAGAGGCCACTGCAGTGGTTCAGGAAAAACGTAAAAAAGGTAGCTGTGTAAACAGAAAAGGAAAGCCAAGACCTACTATGGAGGACTGAAGCACTTCTAAGTTGGTATTCAATGCTTACAAAAAGTGAATTCATGGCCGGCGCCGCGGCTCACTGGGCTAATCCTCCGCCTAGCGGCGCCGGCACACCGGGTTCTAGTCCCGGTCAGGGTGCCGGATTCTGTCCCGGTTGCCCCTCTTCCAGGCCAGCTCTCTGCTGTGGCCCGGGAGTGCAGTGGAGGATGGCCCAGGTGCTTGGGCCCTGCACCCCATGGGAGACCAGGAAAAAAAGCACCTGGATCCTGGCTCCTGCCATCGGATCAGCGCTGTGTGCCGGCCGCAGCGCGCTGGCCGTGGCGGCCATTGGAGAGTGAACCAACGGCAAAGGAAGACCTTTCTCTCTGTCTCTCTCTCTCACTGTCCACTCTGCCTGTCCAAAAAAAAAAAAAAAAAAAAAAAAAAAAAAGTGAATTCATTAGGGCAAAATACATCATGACTTCTCTGTTTCTTGGGGATCAGCGATCTGACAGATCTTTAGAAACAACTCCTCTATAGATGAGAATTTTGGTGAGAATCCTCCCTCTTCGCAAGATGTTGGTTTTACAGCTTGAGAAGAATGAAACTAAGTGTGGTGGATTTCAAGTCAGGCCTTGTCTGGCTAAGAGAAAATGAGATTAGAAGAGAGTGGTACTGTGGGCTAAAGACACATTGTGGGGGCCAGTTTGCTGCAAAGCAGCATCAGCCATTCTTACCATATCACTTTCTGCTTCTCCACACGTGGAACAGAGAAGGGGTGAATCTGAAGCACGGGGGTCTAGTCCTGCAGGCTGCGCAATTCAGGGGATGGGGCAAGGGCTTTTTCGCACTTCCAGGGTGGTGTCAGAAGTGTTAAAGGTGGAGGAGGCCTCAGCCCTCCTTAACTGATTGGGCCTTCTGGCTTGGCTTCCTTCCCCCTCTTTACAGGCTATTGTGTGGTTAAAGACCTTGATATGGAATTATTTTAATAATGAAAAGTTCAGTGCAAGGCTGCTTTAAATCCCGGGTGGCCCATGTGCTGTTGAACACTAAGCCCAGTGGCAGAGGTGGCAGCTCTGGACAGCAGCTTTGACCCTCCATGCTTCCTTCTGATCATGCCTTTTCTTTTCTGCTCCTAGGTCTATGGCTTCCTAAGACAGCCTCTCCATCTCAATATTTTGAATTGCATTCAGACTTAGGGAAAATATGCAAGAATTCCTTTGTAATTTTTTTTTTTTACAGGCAGAGTGGACAGTGAGAGAGAGAGAGACAAAGAGAAAGGTCTTCCTTTGCCGTTGGTTCACCCTCCAATGGCCACCGCAGCCGGTGCGCTGCGGCCAGCGCATCGCGCTGATCCGAAGGCAGGAGCCAGGTGCTTCTCCTGGTCTCCCATGTGGGTGCAGGGCCCAAGCACTTGGGCCATCCTCCACTGCACTCCCTGGCCACAGCAGAGAGCTGGCCTGGAAGAGGGGCAACCGGGACCGAATCCGGCGCCCCGACCGGGACTAGAACCCGGTGTGCCGGCACCGCAGGCGGAGGATTAGCCTATTGAGCCACGGCGCTGGCCCCTTTGTAATCTTGACCTAGATTCATGAACAGCAAGACTTCTGTCACATTTGCTTTGCCACTCTCTCCAAAGCAGATACACACACACACACACACACACAAATTATTGTTGTGGTCATGGTAGTTACCATTGTTATAAATACTTTTGAATGTACTTATAGTTTAGGAAGGTCACAGATAACAAAAACCTTTCAGGAAATTTCATATTGATACAATGCTACAATCTGATAGGCAGTTCTTGTTCAAATCTTACCAGTTGTCCTAATGTCCTTTAAAACACTTCTTTTCCAATCCAGGATTATAATTGTGTCTGGTACCAGTGTCACTTTGTTTTAATTAATTTATTTGAAACAGAAACATAAAGAAAGAGAGAGAATCAGAGAGAGAAAGACAGAGAGAGACAGAGATTACTTAGTTCCCATCTGCTGGTTCACTCTCTACATGCTTGAAACATCCAGGGCTGGGCTGGTACTGAAGCCAGGAACTGCTAATATAATCCAGGTCTCCCATGTGGGTGGCACAGACCTAACACCTATTGCCTCCCATGATGTACATTATCAGAAAACTGGAATCTGAAGTGGAGCAAGGGAGCTGGCATCATGGTAGAGTGGGTTAAACTGCCACTTGTGATACTGGCACTCCATATCTGAATGATCATTCAAGTCTCAACTACTCCGCTTCCAATCCAGCTCCCTGTTAATGTGCCTGGAAAGGCAGTGGAAGATGACCCAGGCACTTGGGTCCTTACCATGGGTGGCCCAAATGGAGTTCTGGGTTCCTAGCTTTGGCCCAACTGAGCCATTTGAGGAGTGAACTAGTGAGCAGAAAATCTCCCTCTTTTTATTTATTTATTTGGAAAGCAAAGTTACAGAGAGAGAGGGAAAGAAAGAGATCTTCCATCTGCTGGTTCACTCTCCAGATGGCCTTAATGGCTGGAGCTGGGCCAGAGTCAAAGCCAGAAGCCGAGTTTCCTCTGGATCTCCCACATGGATACAGAGGCCCAGGGACTTGAGCCATCTTCTGCTGCCTTCCCAGGCACGTTAATAGGGAGCTGATCAGAAGTGGAGCAGACAGGACTCAAACTGGCACTGCTATGGGATGCTGGTGCTGCAGACAGTGGCTTTACCAGCTATGCTACATTGCCAGCCCTGAAAATTTCTCTCTTAAAAAAAATAATAAAGAAAAAGCGGAGCAAGTACTTGAACCCTAGAACTCCAATAATGGTATTTAGGTGTCCCAAGTGGTATCCTAACTACTACACCAAATGCCTAGCCATCTGTTATTTTTAAATGGCAGAACTCCCAGCTATACCTATCTGCAGCCATTGAGCAGATAAGTAAATATAAGTTTTTTTTGTTTTTGTATATTGCATACATGTATTTAACAATACAGTTTTATACAGAATGCTAAGAGTACTTTTCTTTGTATTTTACAGAACAGATTGAAAAATATGGACTTTTTTTAAAAAACAATTTTCTTTTGGCTTCTTCTGGGTCTCACACATGGGTGCAGGGGCCCAATGACTTAGGCCATATTCTACTGCTTTCCTAGGCCATAGGAGAGAGCTGGATTGGAAGTGGAGCTGCCGGGACTCGAACTGGTGCTCATATAAGATGCTGGCACTGCAGGTGGCAGCTTTACCCACTATTCCACAGCACCAGCCCTGTGGAGCTTCTATTAATATTGAAACCATAGTACATCCAAATCTCCTAAATAGATGTATTATAATTTATTTAGAATTTAAAGGTTTATTGGCAATAATCAGGGGAAGAAAAAGAGTAAGCTTATTTTGCATTACTTGACTGAAAAATAATTGCTATGTCCAAATAACTAAATAGAAGGAGTCACTGCCAAAGGAAGACAAAGGGCCACTGTCATTGCCTCCCTTCCACCATGTTTCGCCCTTGGTCAGAGCAGTCCTGGCAATGGATTGTTCCCTAGGGCATCACACAAAGGACTATGAAGTTCACCTACCACAACCAGGGCAGTGAGCTGAAGCACCTTGTTTGGCCTCACCAATAAACTCACAGTAAGTCCAAAAAGCAGTGAGCAAACTATTCTTTGCATGCAGGGGATATATAAGTTATATCAGGGGATACAGTGCTATAAGGGATACTGGCCCATCTGCCTTTAATGTGACTGTATGTTATAAAGACCTTAGGAGACAAGTAAACTCTCAAAGTTACTCTTTTCATTATTACTATTGTTTCTATTTGGTTTCTGACTTTGGTGCCAAAAACAGTACAGATCTAATATCCATTACTCATTCAGCACATATATTACATGATTTCCTGCTGTCAGGTTGTGAGCCAGGGCACATGCCAGGCACTCAGTCTATCTTCCTGTGTGGGGAACACTCCCACATCTCTAGCTATGAAAATTCATTCCTGAATATAAGTTAAATTGAATTATTATGGAGATAGAGAATCACAAAAATAGTTTACTAACTTGATAAACACCAAAATTTTTTAGCATGAAAATATAGTTGGTAATTTTCCAGGTTTAAATTTGGATATCAAAATTTGAGGGCTTTCTCTGGAGTTCTCTCTAGGTGAAACTCCAACTGCATCCTGTGGGGAGCAATCCAGACTAGACTGAGTTACTGGAATTAAGACTTATTCTATGCATCTGCTCTCCCACAATATGGCGCTGGGAGAGAAGTAAACAGCTTCCGCACAGCTGCCTCCAGTTCAACCAATAAACAGTAGGACTTGCTCCTGATTGGAGGAGAGCAGCGTACTCGGCGTGTGGGCAGCCGAGTTAGGATTGGCGGAGGAGGACTATAAAGGAGGAGAGAGACGGCATGCACCGGGGAACATCTAAGGGGAACATCTAGCTGAAGGAACACCTGTGCAGCCCCCGAGACGAGCCGGCCGGCGGTGTGCCGCTCCCCTGCGGAAGTGGGGAAAGCGGCCAGGGGGAACCGCCCTTCCACGGAGGTGGAAGGGATAGTAGCCAACCCGGGAAGAACCAGCAGCAAACCCGGGGAGGGCCGAGCAGACGAAAGAACAGCGCAGGGTCTTGTGTCGTTCCTCCACAAAGAGGGGGAGCGACATAATGGTGCCGTGACTCGGATAGGAAACCTAGGGCGGATAGGAAACTTAGGAGGGAAGAAATGACTCGGATTAGGAAACCTAGGTCGGATAGCAAACTTAAGAGGGAAGAAACGGGAAGAACTGGGAAAATATCGGAGAGAGAGACTAGCAAACAGCCTAGGGAAAAGCCGGACGAAAAGGGTGCCGGAAGAAGCTATTGAAAGCCTAGGCATAGACTCAGATACGGACTACGGGGGGAAGCTGGGAGAAATCTCTAAGGTCGAAAGCAAAAGTGAACGCTAGAACAAACAGACTCGGACGCGGACTGTGGGGAGAGGCCAGGAGAAATGAGGGAGGAATATCGTTGGAGGAAAGTTTGGGGAAACATACCGGGTAGAGAAAAATGTTAGGGAAATTGAAGCCGCGGGGGGCAGGCCGAGGCGGATACGAAAGCCACTTTGGGATTCTCAAGTTAGCCCGGGAATGGGGGGCGAAAAGTTGAAACCAGAAGCTGAAACGTAAGCCAGATTGGGATCCGTCTGATTAGCCCGGGGAGCAAAGGACGGGAAGCCAAACCGTGGGGCGGAGATGTAAGCTGGGTTGAATTCGCCAGGCTAGCCCGGGGAACTTAGATTGAATGCTAGTGGCGGACACGTAAGCTACGCTGTGTGACTCGCGGAAGCCGCCGCGTGCAGAGAGAGCACGGGGCGTGAATAGATAGGGAACGGGGCTGGCGCGAGGCCGTGGTGCAGACGCGAAGGGCGTGGAGACCGCGGAGCGCGCGAAGCCAAGCCGCGCAGATGAGAGAGGCGCGGGCTGAAGTGGCTCAGAGCCGGGAAGCCGCCGAGAGGCAGCCTCGGGGCGCCGGGAGGCCGCAGGGATAAGAGAAACAGAAGTTTAGAAGTAAGATGAGAGAAATAGGAATGTTGGCAGACAGAAGTAAAATGGGAGAAATAGGAATGCCCGGAGATAGAGAAATAGAGAAATAGAAAGGCCTCCCCTCAACATGGCAATGAGAAAGCTTGGATTCGGTCTGCCTGATTAAGTGAGGCGATGAGCACCTGCGGGCAGCTAGCAGCTTATGCGCCGCAGGTCACCGAAGACAGGCACGAATTAACATCAGTAAGGCCTCCCCCACAATACGGCAATGAGAAGGCTTGGATTCGGTTTGCCTGATTGTTAGGGCTTGTAAGCCCCTGCGGGCAGAGCAGAGCATGCGCTGCAGGGCACCGAATACAGGCATGCATCAGCGCCTAAAAACCTCCTCACAACATGGCGAAGAGAGGACCCGGATTCGGTTTTCCTGATTGATAGGACTTGTAAGAACCTGTGGCAACTCTAGCAAGTAGAGCAGAGTGTGTGCCACGGGGCACCGAAGACAGGCGCGTATCAACGCCAAAAATAAAAAGAAAGGGGGATCTGTGGGGAGCAATCCGGACTAGACTGAGTTACTGGAATTAAGACTTATTCTATGCATCTGCTCTCCCACAATATGGCGCTGGGAGAGAAGTAAACAGCTTCCGCACAGCTGCCTCCAGTTCAACCAATAAACAGTAGGACTTGCTCCTGATTGGAGGAGAGCAGCGTACTCGGCGTGTGGGCAGCCGAGTTAGGATTGGCGGAGGAGGACTATAAAGGAGGAGAGAGACGGCATGCACCGGGGAACATCTAAGGGGAACATCTAGCTGAAGGAACACCTGTGCAGCCCCCGAGACGAGCCGGCCGGCGGTGTGCCGCTCCCCTGCGGAAGTGGGGAAAGCGGCCAGGGGGAACCGCCCTTCCACGGAGGTGGAAGGGATAGTAGCCAACCCGGGAAGAACCAGCAGCAAACCCGGGGAGGGCCGAGCAGACGAAAGAACAGCGCAGGGTCTTGTGTCGTTCCTCCACAAAGAGGGGGAGCGACACATCCCATTCTTATCCCGACACTCTCTTAAACACACTTCTAAGCCTATACATAAGCCATTTGATTGAAGTGCTTATATCAGATGACATACATAAAAGGAAAGATCAAAGTTTTTCAATCATGATGTCCCTCAATGAGCTTACAGCAGTGATTATTAATTTTATTTTAGGCCACAGAACCCTGTGACAATCAGATATAAAGGGCTTCTTTTCCTAAAAAAAAGGGACATACATATCATTTTCCTATAATTTCCTCAAGATTAGATAACAATATTATTCATTGTTCCCTGTCTTATCTCTGGAGTCCAACTCCTTTTTTTTTTTTTTTTTTTTTTTTTGACAGTCAGAGTGCACAGTGAGAGAGAGAAAGACAGAGAGAAAGCTCTTCCTTCCGTTGGTTCACTCCCCAAATGGCCGCTGCGGCCGGCATGCTGCGCCGATCCGAAGCCAGGAGCCAGGTGCCCCCTCCTGGTCTCCCATGCAGGTGCAGGGCCCAAGCACTTGGGCCATCCTCCACTGCCTTCCAGGGCCACAGCAGAGAGCTGGACTGGAAGAGGAGCAACCAGGACATAATCTGGCACCCCAATTGGGACTAGAACCCAGGTGCCGGCGCTGCAGGTGGAGGATTAGCCAAGTGAGCCGATGCGCCGGCTGGAGTACAACTTCTTATTCATCTCCTTCAGGGATAATCTGTATGATCTCTGTCCAAGATAGACTACCAGTTCCATGGGGATGGCAGTTACCCACCAAAGTTGACAGAGAACAATGTGGGACCACAAAGAGCATTTATTCAGGGCTTATCAGAATCAAGAAAGGTAGTTAGCTTGTCCTGTTTTGAGAGTGGAGTGGCTTCACATTTCTTACACTGCCATTTTTCTATTATCTCCATTGAATGGTAGGAAATAAAAGAGGTCAGTTATTAGAAGTGACATAATGTAAGTAGTGAAGAAAAAACACAGAGAATCTTGCTTTAAAATAAATAATTGTCCAAAGACACAGAAGGTAGGAATAACAATTTTTTCTGAAATAAGACAATTTCAAGAATAAAATGGAAACACACACACACAAGATAAAAACAAGACAAAACAAAAAAATCAGGAAGCTGTAGCCTGGAATGGGAATCGCCTTGTCTCTAAAGCAGAATCAGGAAGAACAAGGAAGCCCATATTGGTCCCTTGGCCTAGACAACACCTACATTGGAGGGGCCAGAGGGCCCTGTCCATACTGAGAGTGTTCGAGCATAGGCAGTTTTACCTTCCCATACGCACTGTCATAAGTGAGACATCTGACACTCATTTATGAATGCATTTCGTTCCTTCCTCTTTGCATATTTTCAAGACTTAACCCTATCTGTCAAACTACCTTCTAAATTCTCAATATAGTGACAAGGTCCACACTGATAATTCTGACATAATTTATTGCCCAAATACACTATCAATCAAGTGGAAATTGTATAGAGCTAGAATTGAATAAGGAAAATAGAAACACTTCTTTAAAAATGGCTGCCATGAGGACTCAGTTAGGGAAGCAGCAAAAACCCAAGAGTGCTGAGGTTGGAGGAATCACGGAGGTAAGCCCTCCTTGCTATCCTGCTAACTTCATTCTTTAGGAAACATCTCTGAGGTCTATATCTGAGCTCAATGCCATGCTGGTACCCTGTAGAAACCTCTTTTTACAATATTTCTTACTTGTGGTTGCCTGTCTAGTTATTTCTGTCCCTCGCTATGAGGAAGCTAAGTAGCAGATCAGTGTCCCAGCACTTGTGCACCTTGTACAGAACAGTTATTGCCTAAGTGTTTGCTGTCCCTGTACGTGTGAACAGAAAGCAAAGACAGAGAGGAAATGGCTTTGTCAAGAGGCGAAGTACTGAGAAACTGTAAGACTTACAGAACATTGAAGAGAATAGGAGCCCCACAGGGTACAATGAAAGAGGGTAGCAATGTGAATTAAGGGATGCCAGGGGCTTTGGAAAAGATTGAAGTACATAAATGTTTGGGAGGAGATTTCAAAGGGGAGTAGTAAAGCCTAAAAGGTAGAACTGCTACTTACAAACTGTACAGGATTACTGAACGACATCAGCAACAGGAGGGAGGAAGTGTCTACTTTAGGTACAAAAACCCACAACTTGTACCATTATAACAACATCCAATTGAAGGTGATAGAAACTGGGACAGGAACAATTATCCAAAAACATTTATTTATTAGTAGAGTAATATATGACAAATAGTGGCTTTAGCCTGTATTAGAAAGTGATAGTATCATCCATTTGCAATTACTCAGAAGGCAGATCACATCATATCTAAACATAGATGGTCACTCTAAGAATGAAGAATAAGAATTAATAACTCTACCATCCCCACAGACTTCACCTTAACCAACTACAAATGGTCCTTTTAAAATTTTTTTAACTCTAACTCTATCATTTGGGGCAAGTCAGATTGAGGATGTCCCAAATTGTACATCTCCTCCCTCTCTTATTCCCACTCTTGTATTTAACAGGGATCACTTTTCAGTAAAATTTAAACACCTAAGAATAATTGTGTGTTAATTACAGAGTTCAACCAATAGTATTAAGTAGATCAAAAAATACTAAAAGGGATAAAGTATTAAGTTGTTCAACAGTCGGGACAAGGGCTCAATATGTAGCATCAACCTTGTGGATCACATTATCAGTCTAGTCATTAAAAATTGTTTTCCTCCCTTCACTGTTATTTTTTCACATTGTCTTCAGTCTGTACATAGTCATGCTACACAGAGGCAGCATAAACACTCAAGTAGGCACACTAAGCTAGGAGCTGGAAATACAGTGGCAGGCAAAACACACAGTGCCCTGGAGTAGCTACTTGTTCAGCAAGCACAGTTCTGGTGCTTGCTGGGGCTTGGTCTTCAGCCACACAAGTGATCTCCACAGGCCTCTGGGGACTTAAGGCTTCAGATTTGCACATACAACCATCTCCCATTAGTTGCCTACAGATAGAATTTTATGACCATAAAATCTCAACTTTTCCTATTTTCTGGTCATCCTAAGTTAAAACAACTTCATAAGTCTCTTTTTTATTCTATAATATTTGGAAAATTTTCAAACATACAGCAAAATTGAAACAATTTTACAGGAAACACCAGTATACCCACCAACTGGATGTCAGCATTCACATTTTTATTATACTTTAACACACACCTTTTCCTCTAGGCACCCATCAATACAACTTATGTTTAATGTACTCTAAAGTAAAGGCATCAGTGTACATCTCCTTTAAATAGTTTAGTTTGCATATAATTAACTGGAGTTCAATATTTTACAATTTCCATAAGGTAAATTTTACTCACATTGAAATGCACACATTTTAAGTGAATGTTCATTGAATTTTAACAAATGTACAATGGCAGTATAACCCAAGCACCCATCAAGATGCAGAACAAGTCCTACAAATACCTTCAAATTTCTTTAAATTCTCTCTTTCACCATTAATCTTGGAACTAAAGAGCTACATTGTAATTCAACAGTTTTTACTTACCATATACATACAAATGTTAAATTATATACCTGTTTCCCTAGAGTTCTCTCATAAACTACAAATCCTACCTGAAATGACCAGCAAATAGCACTACATCTTAACAGCAGCCACAACACTGTGACAAGCACTTCAGTCAGATGATAATAGCAGTCAGCATATCCTGAAGAGTAATGCCACAAGGATGGTTCTAGCGCAGGAAGTTCTTGTCTTATCCTTCAAGAAAGAGCCTTTGCTCTTCCTGCAATTACCATCCATACTACTTAGTAATCCCAGCTGGCTTCGGGTGACTCTGCCAACTAACTTGGATGAACTTGCTAATATCCCTAACTTTGCTATTACATGCCATCAGAAAAATAGACAGTTAATAAAATTAGCTTTAAAGCATCTAAGGCTTGGACATCATATGGCACTGTGAACATGTGAGCTACAGTTCTCTTCTGATAGACCAAGCTGTTTCCAAGGCAAAGATTAATTGCCATAAAGGAGTGAAGAAGAATTATCTTAAAGAATTCCAGGAACCAGATGCGTGGATCTTCCTTGCTGCATCAGGTGGTGTGCATGGAAACTACCAGGCTCTGTGCCTCTTCCTACCTCTCAGCTGTGCCCCACAAAAACTCTGAAGTCCCAGCCAGGCCACAGGGGAGCATATATAGGCCACCCATCTGCTGATCACTGACATAAGTAAGAACACTTGATCCCAGTTTCTACATTTTCAGTTTATGTGAACAAAGCTGTTTACCATTCTGATATTTGACGTCATCCACCAGCTACCCACTAACATTATCTGTTATAGCAGAATGCTTGGAATTTCCTCATCTGTAAGAGCTGGAAAGTTTCAAGTAAAGACCTTACATTTTAATAAAATGGTGCCCATTGTTACATCTAGTGATTCAGGACACAGTGATCTAATCAAACATTTAATACGCAGTAAGAGACAACAGATATGGCCTTTAATCAGTTCTATGGATACACATTGAATAAAGTAGCTGCTTAAATTGCTTTCTTCCTTACCTACTTTGGATACTAAATCCATCTTGTCTTTTCTTTATATTAACCTCTCAACCTTCAGTAACTAACACTGGGCCTGACACCAGGCGCCTAGGCACATAAATGGAGGTATTTTGATTCATTAGACAAATACCAGTAAAAGAGGGGAAGAAAGTCTCCAAGAAATTATTTTACTTTTTATTTCATCATAAGTCTCAAATGAGATGAATTTATATTTTTTTTTAGGTTGGTGGCTAAATCTCTTTTTGCTGTGATTCATTTTAAAGTCTGAAGCATAGTCAGACAAAAGACCTTGGAATCTGAAACATCTTAAACATTCTGCCTTAAAGCCAGATAATTTAACCAAGCATCATTTAAAGAACAAACCAAGAGAAACTGGGTGGTAAATAAAGAACCATCACAGTCCTCCTAGCTCTATGGGATTGTTCAGTTTAACAAAATGCTGCTCAGCTCTTCAACACAGCTATTCTTATTTTTTAAGTTGGTAAATCCTCACTCCAATGACAACTCTATCAGCCTATTAAAACGTTCACCTCCAGTGTGTGTTACAATCCCTGCTGACAGAATGCCCTAGCTCCCCATGTCCTGGTTTAGGAAGGGCAGTACTTTCTAGGCTACTTTCCAGCCACCACTCATCATTGGAGAAGAAAGCCTATCATTTGCTTCTGCACTGTGGCTTATACTGAGAAAGTCATGTTGAGTTGCACTTTGAGCTTTTCAAAGTTGCCTGTTTATGACTGCGATAGAAGCTGTGCCCACAGTGGACTCGGAGCTAGGAGGAAACTGTCTCTCAACAAATCAGATACTGTCCAGCAAAGTAAAACAGAATTGTGCCCCATAGACCTTTCTTAAAATTTTACTTTATGACATTCTCACTTTGGATAACATGAATGCCTTCCTAAGCTAGACAGAACAAACAGAAAAAAAATCATCCAAAAGAAAATAATATGTTATTTTATTACCATAAGCTAGGAATGACAAATGCTCTTTCAACATTTTCCCTTGCAGCACATCCCCTCCAACCCATGCTTCTCAGCTCAGTGCAGCTCTCCTTCCTGTGGGCATGCATCTCAAAGGGCCCCTTAACCTTCCAATGCCATGCATATGCCTTGGCACACTGCAACACAACATATGGAATCCACCTATTTACAGGACTGGCAATGCCATCAAAGTCTTCACATGACTCTATCCCTAGAACTAGGCTATTTAATGAAAAGTATGTCAACAGTAACTTCAAACTCATTGCCATTTGATACTTATCAAGTCTACAAGAAGTAATTTTTATAGAATAGTAGCTTAAACCTTTGACTTTTTATTCTTTCTCTTAAGTACTATTAAAAATACCTCTGGAATAGGCATATCAGGACTAGATTTTCTAAAACTATTATGGCTACTGAAGAAAACATTGCCAATTACTACAAATAATAAAATACCTAAAATTTACTGAGCATCTACTATGCACAGACATTGGAATCAGACACTACATCTCATTAAATTTAACAGGAGCATTTAATTTTTATCTCCATTTTGCCATTAAGAAACTATGATCAGGGGCCAGTGCTGTGACACAGTAAGTTAAGCCTCTGCCTGCAGTACTGCCATCTCATCCAGCACCCTGCTAATGACCTGGGAAAGCACTGGAAGATGGCCCAAGTGCTTGGGCCCCTGCACTCACGTGGGAGACCCAGAAGAAGCTCCTGGCTCCAGAATGGCCCAGTTGCAGCCATTGTAACCATTTAGGGAATGAACCAGCAAATGGAAGACCTCGCTCTCTGTGTCTGTAGCTCTGCCTCCCAAATAAATAAATAAATCTTAAAAAAAAAAAAAAAAAGAAATTACACTCAGAAATGCCCTCAAACACTCTCATGATAGAGGCCAGTAAATACTATAAAATCTACAATTGTACTGATTAGCACTGTGCTGTTATGCTAGTAGCTTGAACCAATAGATTTTTTTTTTTTTTTTTTGACAGGCAAAGTGGACAGTGAGAGAGAGAGACAGAGAGAAAGGTCTTCCTTTGCCGTTGGTTCACCCTCCAATGGCTGCTGTGGCCGGCGCGCTGCGGCCAGTGCACCACGCTGATCCGAAGGCAGGAGCCAGGTGCTTACCCTGGTCTCCCATGGGGTGCAGGGCCCAAGCACTTGGGCCATCCTCCACTGCCTTCCAGGCCAGAGAGCTGGCCTGGAAGAGGGGCAACCAGGACAGAATCCGGCGCCTCGACCGGGACTAGAACCTGGGCACCAATAGATATTAAGAAAAATAATTGTTACTAAACAGGCTATTATATTTGCTATACTATATTATTTCTGTATTAGAGCTTCTTCCTTATGAGATTTTTCTAAGGTTTCACTCCCAGATATCGTTGTGCTTTTCTTGTGTAATGATCTGTCTGCAGATAGGGTCCTGAGCCCTGGTGTTGACTACCACTGCCTGCTTGCTTCTCTTGTACACAAATTTAGGCATCCTGAATCCCTGCAATTTTGTAAGCCAATTAAAATCAGTTTTCTAATAAGACAGGATGTACAACAGCAAAGCAAATCTATGTACCCTGATGACTTAGGCACACAGTCTTTTGGTCTAGAAAGAGCAGAAGAACTGGGTCAGAGGTGGTAGTCAAGGATGAGGAGTCCCTGGGTGTATGAGATCAGTGAGGAGTGCAATGCCTTGCTGGAAAAAGAAACAAGTGAGACCCAGGAACTGCATAATTGAGAAGCCATTGACTATGTCTTCCAACTTAAGAAACGTAGTCCAACTTTGGCTACCATTTGTTGAGTGGCTGTTATTTAGTGGCAGCGTGCTGGGTGATTTCATATCATCTTTTCATAACACCCTCGACAACTTCATGAGGTAGCTATTAATACTCAGCAGGAACCGCAGATTCATGTCGATCTAGGAGGGTGTCCAATTTCAGTCATAAAGCAAATATCTAGAAGCCTTAAAACACAATATTCCGCCCTGTAAAGCCAGTGCTCTTGCAACCTTGCCTTCTAACTGTGGAAGAATACTCCGATTTCACATCATGTCACGAGTTTAGATATAGCAGACCTGGATGTTTCCCCTGTGTAGCAACACTTGAACCATCTAACGCCTAAACTCACAGCTCCAATAAAGGCTGTCACACACTGACATGATATCTAAAAGTACTCCCAAACATATGGAGTGAAAATAAGTTACTTTACTGAGCTTTTTTCTACTGAAAATATACATGCTTCACAATATTTCAACTTAACATTTTGGATTTCAATGGCTACCCTTAAGCTGGTTCTGATTGATAGTCATATTATTGAGTGCTAGGAACAATTTCTAAAAGAAAAACTTAAAAGAGGTAATTCTAACAACATAAATTTTCTGAGAAAATCTGTAATCACTTTTTCAAAGATGTTAGGATATATTTTTTACTAAAATAAAACCAATAACTAAGAAAGTAAACTGTTCTTTTTCCAGTTATATTATTTAGATCACACAATTCTAACCATCTATCTTTTTTTATTTTGGGACATTTTACATAGGTCTTTTTGTCTCTCTTACTAATATGCTTATTATTTTATCTTTTCTTCATATTTAAAACTGGACATGAAGTGCTGCAGCATTCCATTTTCCAGGAGATATAAAAGGAAAGCAACATACAGTGTTTTATGTCATTGTTCCATTAAAAGTTACATTTACATGCTCAGATTACTTATGAGGGTGATAATTACCTAAATTTATCAAAGAGATATTCTCTTAGAAACCTTATTAGAATAGTACTTATTCTTAAAAATATTTATTTATTTATTTGAAAGGCAAAGTAACAGGGGTTGGGGGAGACAGAGACAGACATACACACATACAGAGAGAGAGAGAGAAAGAGAGAGGGAGGCAGGCAGGCAGAGATCTCTCTACTGTTTGAGTTTCCAAATGGTCCCAATAGCTGGGGTTGGGTCAGGCCAAAGGCAGGAACCAGGAACTCCATATGGGGTACCCACATGAGTGGCAGGGGCCTAAGCACTTGGGCAATTTTCTGTTGTCTTCCTAGGCACACTGGAAGGGAGCTTGATTGGAAGCAGAGCAGCTGTTTCTCAAACCAGCACTCTGATAAGGTATGCTGGCATTGCAAGCAGTGGGTTAGCCTGCTACGCCACAACACTCACCCTTAGAGGTTACATTTTTTTTTCCCATTTTTTAAACTTTTATTTAATGAATATAAATTTCCAAAGTACAGCTCATGGATTACAATGGCTTCCCCCCCATAACGTCCCTCCCACCTGCAACCCTCCCCTTTCCCACGCTCTCTCCCCTTCCATTCACATCAAGATTCATTTTTGATTCTCTTTATATACAGAAGATCAGTTTAGCATACATTAAGTAAAGATTTCAACAGTTTGCTCCCACACAGAAACATAAAGTGAAAAATACTGTTTGAGTACTAGTTATAGCATTAAATCTCAGTGTACAGCACACTGAGGACAAAGATCCTACATGAGGAGTAAGTGCACAGTGACTGCTGTTGTTGACTTAACAAATTGACACTCTTGTTTATGGCCTCAGTAATCATCCTAGGCTCTTGTCATGAGCTGCCAAGGCTATGGAAGTGCCCTGAGTTCACTGACTCTGATCATATTTAGACAAGGCCATGGTCAAAGTGGAAGTTCTCTCCTCCCTTCAGAGAAAGGTACCTCCTTCTTTGAAGACCTGTTCTTTCCACTAGGATCTCACTCGCGGAGATCTTTCATTTAGGTTTTTGTTTTCTTTTTTCCCCAGAGTGTCTTGGCTTTCAATGCCTGAAATACTCTCATGGGCATTTCAGCCGGATCTGCATGCCTTAAGGGCTGATTCTGAGGCCAGAGGGCTGTTTAGGACATCTGCCATTCTATGGGTCTGCTGTGTATCTCACTTCCCATGTTGGATCATTCTCTCCCTTTTTGATTCTATCAGCTAGTATTTGCAGACACTAGTCTTGTTTATGAGATCCCTTTGGTTCTTAGTCCTATCATTATGATCAATTGTGAACAGAAATTGATCACTGGGACTAGTGAGATGGCATCGGTACATGCCACCTTGATGGGATTGAATTCGAATCCCCTGGTATGTTTCTAACTCTACCGTTTGAGGTAAGTCAGCTTGAGCATGTCCCGAATTGCACATCTCTTCCCTCTCTTATTCCCACTCTTATATTTAACAGTGATCACTTTTCAGTTAAGTTTCAGCATTTAAGAAGAATTGTGTATTGATTACAGTATTCAACCAAAAGTATTAAGTAGAACAAACAAAAAAAATACTAAGAGGGATAACATATTAAGCTGCTCATCAACAGTCAGGGTGAGGGCTGATCAAGTCACCGTTTCTCATAGTGTTCATTTCACTTTAACAGGTTTCCTTTTTGGTGCTCAGTTAGTTGTCACCTATCAAGGAGAACAAGTGGTATTTGTCCCTTTGGGATTGGCTTATTTCACTCAGCATAATGTTTTCCAAATTCCTAACAGGGATCACTTTTCAGTTAAAATTTAAACCCCTAAGAATAATTGTGTGTCAATTACAGAGTTCAACCAATGGTACTAGAACAAAAAAAATACTAAAATGGATAAAGTATTACATTGTACATCAACTGTCAGGACAAGAGCTGATCAAGTCACTGTTTCTCATAGTGTCCATTTCACTTCAACAAGTTTCCCTTTTGGTGCTCAGTTAGTTGTCACCGATCAGGAAGAACATATGATATTTGTCCCTTTGGGACTGGCTTAATTCACTCAGCATGAAGTTTTCCAAATTCCTCCATCTTGTTGAAAATGACTGGGTTTCGTTGTATGCTGTGTAGTATTCTATAGAGTACATGTCCCATAATTTCTTTATCCAGTCTACTGTTGATGGGCATTTGGGTTGGTTCCAGATCTTAGCTATTGTGAATTGAGCTGCAATAAACATTAATGTGCAGACAGCTTTTTTGTTTGCCAATTTCATTTCCTTTGGGTAAATTCCAAGGAGTGGGATGGCTGGGTTGAATGATAGGGTTATCTTCAGGTTTCTGAGGAATCTCCAGACTGACTTCCATAGTGGCTTAACCAGTTTGCATTCCCACCAACAGTGGGTTAGTGTCCCTTTTTCCCCACATACTCGCCAGCATCTGTTGTTGGTAGATTTCTGCATGTGAGCCATTCTAACTGGGGTGAGGTAAAACCTCATTGTGGTTCTGATTTGCATTTCCCTGATTGCTAGTGATCTTGAACATTTTTTCATGTGTCTGTTGGCCATTTGGATTTCCTCTTTTGAAAAATGTCTCTTGAGGTCCTTGGCCCATCTCTTAAGTGGGTTGTTTGTTTTGATGTTGTGGAGTTTCTTGATTTCTCTGTAGATTCTGGTTATCAACCCTTTATCAGTTGCATAGTTTGCAAATATATTTTCCCATTCTGTTGGTTGCCTCTTCACTTTCCTGACTGTTTGTTTTGCAGTACAGAAACTTCTCAATTTGATGCAATCCCAAATGTTAATTTTGGCTTTGACTGCCTGTGCTTCTGGGGTGTTTTCCAAGAAGTCATTGCCGGTACCTATATCTTGCAGGGTTTTTCCAATGCTCTCTAATGATTTGATGGTGTCAGGTCATAGATTTAAGTCTTTAATCCATGTTGAGTGAATTTTTGTGTAAGGTGAAAGGTAGGGGTCTTGCTTCATGATTCTGCATGTGGAAATCCAATTTTCCCAGCACCATTTATTGAATAGACTGTCCTTACTCCAGGGATTGGTTTTGGATCCTTGATCAAATATGAGTTGGCTGTAGATGTTTGGATTGATTTCTGGTGTTTCTATTCTGTTCCGTTGGTCTATCCATCTGTTTCTGTACCAGTACCATGCTGTTTTGATTACAACTGCCCTGTAGTATGTCCTGAGATCTGGTATTGTGATGCCTCCAGCTTTGTTTTTGTTTTGTTTTGTTGTACAAATCAGTGCATGGCTGTAAAGATCACTGCATGGTCTTTAGATTATTTTAATTATGAAAATAGCCCAACAAACACACCTCTATTCCTCAATATATAGTTTGATTCTTATATGAAAGTTAGAAAAGAATTTAAAAAAGAAAATGTGGGAGCCTGTGTTGAAGCTGCCATATTGTCTGCCTTGCTAGCACCTCTCCTGAACTCAAGAAGCAGCCAAAGGGGGCTAGAATTCAGCTACATCTGTCTCCTGAGCAGCATTTCAGGATAATGCTGCGTTCAAGTAACAGAAATTAATTAAAAGTTTCCTTTTCCTACATTGTTGGGATGCCCACTGACATTGCCTTGGTACTTGATAAGAAGCTATGAAACATATCCACAACACAGGGTTGTTACCCCAGAGGTCTACAGGAACTTAAAACAATAATACACTATTGGTTTTCAATGACTTAGTGTCCATGAAATTACTGGAGAAAATGACAATGGTCATTCTCTGAGTTTTAGAATTTGGACTTAGCCATGGACTCATTTAATTGCTTCCAGCAAATCCACTACCCTTAAAGTGTATAAGCTCTGCACTTCATCTGTAAAATGGGAATGACAAACTCTACTGACATCTTACAAAGCAAGCAGGTAATAAATGAACTTCAATGAACTAGGTTCTACTCTTAATTAAATCATTTTTATTATCCTTAAGTATCTTGATGTCAGAAAAAAATTAAACGGGTGTTTATATTTTCTTTTGCTAGGGAAAAGCTCTGGAGCTCACTGTCACGAAGTAGGGATTTACAAGTACATTTGGGGCCCGGCGCCATGGCTCACTTGGCTAATCCTCCGTCTGTAGCACTGGCATCCCATATGGTTCTAGTCCTGGTTGCTCCTCTTCCAGTCCAGCTCTCTGCTGTGGTGCAGGAGGGTAGTGGAGGATGGCCCAAGTGTTTGGGCCCCTACATCCGCATGGGAGACCAGGAGGAAGCGCCTGGCTCCTGGCTTCGAATTGGCGCAGCGCTGGCTGCAGTTGCCATTTAGGGGGTGAACCACTGGAGGAAGACCTTTCTCTATGTCTCTCTCTCTCACTGTCTGTACCTCTACCTGTCAAATAAATAAATAAATAAATAATCTTTTTTTAAAAAAAGTACACTTGTACATCCCTGATTTGTCTAAATGAGAAAATAGGCATAGGCAGCCTGATGGCACCACAGACTCCCTATAGGCAGAGGGCTGCCCTCCAATCCTTTGAGAAAGAGGCTCCATGCTCACAGCCAGCAGAGTATGATGCTGGGATTGGAGCTGGGAGAATCTTCTGGGCATTGATATTTTCACCTTTGGGTTATTCTTATGAGATAATACCTCCAAAGCAGCTAGGAAGGATATTTTTATTGAGACAAATTATTAAGTAATATCACAATAAACATGCTCATTTAAAAATCTTATTTTTCAATTTTTCTCAGAATATATTCCTGCATAGCATTAAAAGAAGATCTATTTTATTCAAAATTGTACTCTATACTATGCTTGGGATTTGTAGTCAATACACAGAAAACAGGATATAGATAGCAGTCCTTAATTAAAAAATGGGATGTTTTCCCTTTTGGTCAGTTTTCTTTACCCAATAAGGAACATTGAAATCCCTGTACAGTATCCCCAAGTGGGCTGTGAGAGAGAAGCTTTCCCATGTGAGAACAACTGAACTCCAGTTGTTGTGCCTGCTCCTACGTATTCTCCTGTCTGCACTGCAGAAACAGGAAGAGAGCCCTCTGGTCAGATGAATACTACCAATCCCTCCCACTGCAAGCCCTCTTCCTTATAAAGGTAGATGAGAATGAAAAATTTCCAGCCATCCTTATATTTGCTAGGGTAGGAAGATCCACAACATCACATACTTTGATAGCTACAAATACTAGCATACAAATTCCCATTCTCTCTCTCGTTCCTCAGAAACAAGCTGATATCTAATTTTGAGATCCTGTGAGAGAACATGAAAACTATATGGTTAATCGGCTATTACAAAGCCAAGATATCCACTTAAGCCACAAATGATACTTGCTTGTAGCCAGGAAACTCAACAACACAGGAGGGAAAGCAAAAATGTCACTACAGATTCTACTGAATATGTTACAATGAGCATATGTGGAAAGCACCATGATGCCATTCAGGAGAGAACAACCAAGTTTGTGTGGTATTGGAAGGAAGATGGCAAGGAATGTACAAAGAAAAAGAGAAGGAGAATTAGCATTTTCCCAAGCAGACCATGGATGTGCAAGGATACCCCAGAAAGAATTAAAGGAAGTAGAGAAGAAGAAAGAATGACTACAAAAGGAGGAAACTGTGCATGGACCTTCTGTGGTCAGAACAAGCCACTATCATTTTGAGAATGGGCCTAATCAAAGGTTACCTCCATTCTGACTCTGAATTTATCTTATAGATTTTTATCTCTACATGAAAGAGAATGAATGAGAGAAATCAACAAAGAACTTAATTCCAGATGCAAGAGGTGCAAGTATAGCATATTATACTTCTGTGATGTGAACACATAGAAGACAAGAGAATATGACTGTTTCCAAGACATTTTAAGCAAAAATAAATCTATATTAAATTATAAAATAGGGACAGGTAGTTGGCATTGTGGTTAAGATATTGCCCTCATACCATATTGGTGTGTCTGTGTTTGACACAACAGCTCCTGCTAATGTGTACCCTGGGAAGCAACAGGTGATGACTCAAGTACTAGAGTCCTTGCTATCCATGTTAGAAACCCAGACTGAGTTCCCAGCTTCTGGTTTCAGTAGGGCCCATCCCGGTCTGGTCCAAGCATCTGAGGAGTAAACCAACTGGATAAAGATCTCTGTCTTGCCACCTTTCAAGTAAATCAAATAAAATAGTTTTAAAATGGTAAAATATACTGTCTTTTTTAAAGATTTATTTATATATTTGAAAGGCAGAGTTACAGAGAGGCAGAGGCAGAGAGACAGAAGTTTCCCATCAACTGGTTCACTCCCCAAACGGCTACAACTGCTAGAGCTGGGCCAAATCAAAGCCAGGAGCCAGCATCTTCCTCTGGGTCTCCCATGTGGGTGCAGGGGCCCAAGCACTTGGGCCATCTTCTATGGTGTTCCCAGATCATAGCAGAGAGCTGCATTGGAAGTGGACCAGCCAGGACTTGAACCAGAACCCATATGGGATGCCGGCACTGCAGGTGGGGGCTTTATCTGCTACACCACGACACCAGGCCCAAATAAACTATTTTTTTCACATATGTTATTTAACCTGATAGGTCATAGTGTGCACTGGCGTGGTAAGTGATATGTCTTTCAGGAGGGCAGCACTGGAGAACACCATCTGGCGTCTCATAGGCCACACTTGTGGTCAGGACTTCAAGATTTGTGCTCTTTAACACCTCACCCCTAGAAGACCAGGGTCAGAAAGCAAAAACATTTTAAACAGTGAGGTTTTTTTGTTTGCTTTTCCAATCTTTACCTTTGTGATAAAGAATAAAAACGGACCAATTGGGAGGTGGCATTAGATATGAAGCATTCCATTCATTCAATAATGTTTAATATTTAACCACAAGTTTATTGCTTTAACCATAAAGTTCTTAATAGGACTTCAAAGGTGGGTCAAAATTGCTTTATGTCTCTGACAAGTCACTGCTTGCGTTGTTGCATCAGAAATACGTGTTCTGAGTTCAGTGCTGTCCAGCTTCTCTGAAGTAAATAGACTTTGCTCTTGGCAGATGAAGTATAGAGCTCTCTCATGTTAACCACACTCTTTCAGAAACAAGTCAATAGCACATCTCACCTCTATGACTTCACTTGGTTTATTCCACATGTGTATCTCAGCAAGCAGTGTTTTACTTGATATTTGGAACTCCTTACATTCTACAAAATTATGTCCTAATTTTCTCTAGAATTTTCACTCAGTTTTGAACTGCCTTCTTGTTTTTTGTACCCATTTTTATTGTGGTAAGACATTTATAAATATATTTTACCACTCTAACCAATTTAAAGTGAACAATTCAGAGACATTAAGTATATGCCCAATGTTGTATAACCATCACTACTGTTTCCAGAACTGTCTCATTAACCCAAGCACATACTTTGTAATTATTAAATAGTAATTCTTCATTTCCCTAATCCCTTGGTCACCTCAACTCTACTCTCTGTCTCTATGGATCATTATTCTATGTAACTCAGACAAGTAGAACTAAATAATATTTTCCCTTTTGTGACTCACATATTTGACTTAACATAATGTTCTCAAAGTTCACCAGTATTATAGTATCTATCAGAATTTTTTTCCTTTTTAAAATTATTTATTTCAGAGGCAGAAAGAGTTATTGAGAGAAGGTTCTCATCCAGAGGTTCACTCTTCAAATGCCCACAATGGGTGGGATTGGCTAGGCTGAAGTTGGAAGCCAGGAAGAAATTTAGTCTGAGTTTTGGATGGCAGGGTCCCAAATACCTGAGCTATCACCTGTTGCCTCTCAGGATGTGCATTAGCA
This sequence comes from Oryctolagus cuniculus, assembly GCF_964237555.1. Lineage (NCBI taxonomy): Eukaryota > Metazoa > Chordata > Mammalia > Lagomorpha > Leporidae > Oryctolagus > Oryctolagus cuniculus. The sequence goes on along the minus strand of NC_091437.1, from coordinate 71,719,964 downwards.
GGAAGCTGGAATTGAGAGCAGAGCCAGGACTCAAACCTAGGGACTTCAATATGCAATGTGGTGTCTCCTTTTTAGGGATGAATAATATTCTATTATATGTACATGCCATATGTCTATTGTAAATATGCCTATGAACTTTATAGTACAATCATCTTTATGAGTGTCTCTTTTCTTTTGGATATATTACTAGCAGTAGTATGAATCTATTAGCAGATGTACAATCTGCAAATATTTTCTCACATTGTAAAGGCTGCCTTTTCACCCTTTTTTTTTTTTTTTTGAAAAAGGTTTTATTTATTTATTTGAGAGGCAGATTACAGAGAGAGAGAGAGAGACAGACAGACAGACAGACACAGGTCTTCCATCAACTGGTTCACTCTCCATGGCCGCAGCAACCATAGCTGGGCCTATCTGAAGCCAGGAGTCAGGAGCTTCTTCTGGGTCTCCCATGTGGGTGCCGGGGATCAAGCACTTGGGCCATATTCCACTGCTCTCCCAGGCCATAGCAGAGAGGTCGATCGAAGAACAACTGCATCTCGAACCAGCACCCATATGGGATGCTGGTGCCACATGCACAGGATTAACCTACTGTGCCACAATGCCAGCACCTGCCTTTTCACTCTTGATGGTATCATTTGATGCACCAGTTTTTAATTCTGATGGAGAATAATTAATCTATTTTTTCTTTTGTTGCCATGCTTTTGGTGTCATATCCAAGAAATCACTGCCCAATCTAATGTCATGAAGATCTTCTCCTACATTTTCTTCCAATAGTTTTATGGTTTAGGCTCTAAAATGTAGATCTTTGATCTATTTTGAGTAAAACTATAAAGACAGTGCAATATAATGGTGCAATACAATATTCTGTATATGGATATCTAATTTTTCAAAGACCATATCTTGAAAAGACTGTCCTTAATGAATGGTCTTAGCCATCTTGTCAAAACTTATTTTTTCATATAGGTAAAGGTTTTACTTTTGGGCTCTCTATTCTGTTCCATTGGTCTGTATCTCTGCCCTTATAACAGTACCATATTGTTTTAATTATTGTAGCTTTGCAATAAGATTTGAAACCAATTTATTCTTCTGTCTCATGATTGTTTTGGATATTTGAGGTCCCTGAATATTCTTTATGAATTTTAAGATAGGTTTTCTTATTCTACAAAAAATAGATTTGGAACAGATGAAGATGACAACACAACATACCAAAATTTTTGGGATACAGCAAAAGCAGCATTAAGAGGAAAGTTTATTATAATTGTTGCCTACATCATGAAATTGAAAAGGCATCAAATAAATGACCTAACAATGCATCTCAAGGACATAGGAAACCAAGAGCAAATCAAACCAAAATTTAAAAAGAGAAGAAATAAACAAATTTGAAACAAAAAAAGATACCCAAGTTCAATGAAAGGAAGTGTTTTGAACAAATAAACAAAACTGATACACCATTAGCCCAACTAACCAAACAAAAAAAGGCATAAGACACAAATTAATAAAAATCAGAGATGAAAAAGGAAACATTACAATGGATACTACATGAATAAAAAAATCACAAAGAATTACTACAAACAGCTATATATCAACAAATTGAAAAATCTAGAAGAAATAGATACATACAGTTTACCAAGTTTGAGTCATGAGGACATAGAAAACCTAAATAGAACAATAATCAAGATGGACACTGAATCAGTAAAAATCTCCCAACAAATTAAGGCCCAGGACTGGATGACTTTACTAGTGAATTCTACCAAACTTTTAAAGAAAAACTGATTCCAATTCTTCTCAAACGACTGAAATCAACTGAAAGGGAGGGAATCCTTACAAACTCCTTCTATGAGGTCAGCATCACCTTAATTCCAAAATCAGAAAAAGGTGCAACAAAAAAAGAGAACTATAGGCCAATATTCCTGATGAACATAGATACAAAAATCCTCAAACAAACAAACAAAAAAACTAGCTAATTTAATCCACATTAAACAATACTAGCTAATCTAATCTTATCCCTGGTATGCAGGGATGCTTCGATATATCATATTAACAAACTGAAGAATAAAAGCCATATGATTATCTTAATAAATGCAGAGAAAGCACTTGATAAAATAAAACATAAATTTATGATTAAAAAAAAAACTTTTGCAAATTGGATATAGAAGGATCATTCCTCAGGACAATCAAGGTGATATATGATAACCCCACAGCCAGCATTATGTGAATGGAGAAAAGTTGGATTTCCAATAAAATCTGGAATCAGACAAGGATACCCATATTGACCATTGCTAGTCAATTAGTCAATAAAGTTCTGGAAGTTTTAGCCAGAGCCATTAGGCAAGAAAAACAAATCAAAAGGATACATATTGGAAAGAAGAATTCAAATTATCCCTGTTTGCAAATGATATGATCATTTATATAGGGAAACTGAAAGACACCACTAAGAATCTATTAGAACTCATAAGAGAGGTTGGCAAATTTGCAGGATATAAAATAAAGACACAAAAATCAATAGCCTCTATATACACAGACAATGCCATGGCTGAGAAAGAACTTTTTTAAAAAATTAATTAATTTATTTATTTGAAAGAGTTACAGAGAGAGAAGAAGAGGCAGAGAGAGAGAGAGAGAGAGACAAGAGAGAGAAGTCTTCCATCCGCTGGTTCACTCCCCAATTGGCCGCAACTGCCAGAGCTGTGCTGATCTGAAGCCAAGAGCCAGGAGCTTTTCCCGATCTCCCATGTGGCTGCAGGGGCCCGAGGACTTGGGCCATCTTCTACTGCTTACGCAGGCCATAGCAGAGAGCTGGGGCAGAAGAGGAGTAGCTGGGACTTGAATTGGCGCCCATATGGGATGCTGGCACTGCAGAAGGAGGCTTTACCTGCTATGCCAATAGTGCTGGCCCCGAGAAAGAACTTTTAAGATCAGTTCCATTCAAAATAGCTACAAAAAAATTGGATTCCTTGGAATACATTTAACAAAGAAGGTGAAAAAAAATCTCTACAATGAAAACTATAACACATTAAACAAAGAGGGGCTGGCACTGTGGTGTAGCAGTTAGGCCTCATTTGCAGTGCTGGCATCCCATATGGGTGCCGGTTCGAGACCTGGTTGCTTCACTTCTGATCCACCCTCTGCTATGGCCTGGGAAAGCAGTAAAGGATGGCCCAAGTGCTTGGGCCCCTACACCCGTTTGGGAGACCTGGAAGAAGATCCTGGCTTCTGGGTTCGCATTGGTACAGCTCCAGCCGTTGTGGCCAATTGGGGAATAACAGGCGGATAGAAGACACCTCTCTCTCTCTCTACTTTTCCTTCTCTCTTTGTGTAACTCTTTCAGATAAATAAATAAATCTTTTTTTAAATAAAATAGAAGAAGTCACAAAAAATGAAAACTTTCATGTCTGTGGATTGGAAGAATTAATATCATTAAAATGTCCATACTATACAAAGTGAATTAGAGTAATGTGATCTCAATCAAAATATCAATGACATTCTAAAGGAAATGATTCAAAAATTCATATGGAAAGGAAAGACACCCTGAATATCTAAAGCTATCTTAAACAACAACAACAAAAAAACAAAGTTGGAGGTATCACAATACCAGAAATCAAGACATACTTCAGGGCAGTTGTCAACCAATGTTTTACAAATCAGCTAAAATCAATCAATGGAGAAAAGATAGTCTCTTCTACAAATGGTGCCGAGAAAACTGGATCCATGCAAGCAAAAGTATGAAACAAGATATCTACCTAATAACATCTTATACAAAAATCAACTCTAAATAGGTCAAGGATCTAAATCTATGACCTGATAGCACCAAATTACTAGAGGAAAACATTGCAGAAACTCTGCAAGACACTGGCATAGGTAAAGGCTTCTGGGAAAAGATCTCAGAAGCACAGGCAATCAAAACAGAAATTGACAAATGAGGTTATATCAAGTTAAGAAGTGTCTGCAATGCAAAAGAAACACTCAGAAATGTGAAGCGGAAAGTTAACAGAATGGGACAAAAAATTTACAAACTATGCAAGAGATAAAGATTAATACTGGCATCTATAAATAACTCAAGAAATTCAACAAGAAAACAAACAATCCAGTTAAAAAAATGGCAAAGGAAAAAAAAGAAAGAAATAGGCAAAGGACATAAATAGGCATTTTTCAAATGATGAAATTCAAATGGCCAACAGATACATGAAAAATCATAATGATAGAATTAAGAGTCAAAGGGATCACATAAACAAGACTAGTGTCTGCTAAAACTAACTGATAGCATTAAAAAGGAGAGAACGATCCAACATGGGAAGCAGGATACACAGCAAACTCATAGAATGGCAGATGTCCTAAACAGCACTCTGACCTCAGAATCAGCCCTTAAGGCATTCGGATCTGGCTGAAGAGCCCACGAGAGTATTTTAGGCATGGAAAGCCAAGACACTCTGGCAAAAACAACAACAACAACAACAACGAAACCAAAAAAACCCACACACCTAAATGAAAGATCTCTGTGAGTGAGATCCCAGCAGAAAGTATGGGCCATCAAAGAAGGAGGTTCCTTTCTCTGAAGGGAGGAGAGAACTTCCACTTTGACTATGACCTTGTCTAAGTAAGATCGGAGTTGGCGAAATCAAAAGGCTTCCATAGCCTTGGCAACTCATGACAAGAGCCTAGGGTGATTACTGATGCCATAAACAAAAGTGTCAACTGTTAAGTCAACAACAGGAGTCACTGTGCACTTACTTCCCATGTAGGATCTCTGTCCTTAATGTGTTGTACAATGTGAATTAATGGTATAACTAGTACTCAAATAGTATTTTTCACTTTATGTTTCTGTGTGGGAGCAAACTGTTGAAATCTTTACTTAATATATACCAAATTGATCTTCTATATATAAAGAGAATTGAAAATGAATCTTGATGTGAATGGAATGGGAGAGGGAGCAGGAGATGGGAGGGTAGCGGGTGGGAGGGAAGTTATGGGGGAGAAGAAGCCACTATAATCCAAAAGCTGCACCTTGGAAATTTATATTTATTAAATAAAAATTTAAAAAAAGAAAAAATGCTCAGCACCACTAGCCATCAGGGAAATGCAAATTTAAACTACAAAGAGGTTTCACCTTGCCCCAGTTAGAACGGCTATCATCAAAAAATCAAATGCTGGCAAGGATGTGGGGGAAAAGGTACCTTAATACACTTTTGGTGAGAAAATACACTAGTATAACCATTACTGAAGACAGTATAGAAATTCCTCAGAAATCTGAACGTAGATCTACCATATGACCACTCCCAGGAACTTACCCAAAGGAAATGAAATCAGTATATTAAAGAGTTATCTGTGCCCTCATGTTTATTGCAGCTTAATTCACAATATAGAAATATGGAACCCAACCAGATGTTCATCAACTGATTACTGGATGAAGACAATATGACATATACACACTATGGAATACTATTCAACCATAAAAAAGAATGAAATCCTATCTTTTTCAAAGAAATGGAGGCAACTGGGAACTATTATGTTTAGAGAGGTGCCGGCACCGCAAGGCGGAGGATTAGACTAGTGAGCCGCAGCGCCGGCTCTTCCACTTCTGCTTCCACTGTTGGATTCGGAGTCATCCCTATGATCTTATTTAAGCGTAATTACTCTTTTAAAGGTACTCTCTCTAAACATCATCAAATTCTGGTGTGTAATAGAAGTTAGGACTTCAACATATGAATATTAGGAGAACACAATTCAGACTATTACATCTTGTTTTGTGCCCTAATGTGTGGTTTAATCTGGAGAATGTTTTGTATGTACTTAGAGAGCCTAGGTACTGTGTCATGTTTGTGTGGAGTGTTCCATGTATATCTATTAGATCTACTTGGTTTTATGTTCTCTATTTCTTTATTAATCTTCTGTATATTTTCTCTGTTCACTGCTGAAAGTGGAGTTTTGAAGTTGCCAACTATCATTGTGCAGGACTTCTGTTTTTCCCTTTGATTCTGTCCATTTTTAATTCATATATTTTGGGGTTCCTTTCTTAGGTTTGCACATTTTAGAATTATTACATATTCTTACTATAGAGAATATTTCATCAACATACTACATCCTTTGTTGTGTCTTGTATCTTTTTTCAAATTTAAAGTCTATTTTTTATCTGACAAGAACATGGCCTCAGTTCTCTTTAGTTACCGTTTGCAAGGAATCTTTTCCATTTTTTAATTTTTGTTCGTATTATGTCCTTATGTTTAAATAGTCTTGTGGACAATATATAGATAACATCTTGCTTTATTAATTCTATTTATCTATTTCTTAATAGTTGAGTTTCAGTCATCTACATTTAATGTGATTACTGAGAAGGAAAGATTACTCCCATTATTTATCTATTATTTCTTACATGTCATATATATTTTTGTTCTTCAATTTGTACTCTGTACAAAGCAATACATACACCCCATTACTGTTTTTTTTTTTCTTTTTTTTTGGTTGCTGTTGATGTTTCTTTTGTGTGTATCACTTTAGTTCTCTTCTTTCCCTAATTATTTTGGGAACTAGAATTACTATCTTATAATTATAACAACATACCTTGGATAATAGCAACTAAGCTGCAATAATAGACAAATACTGTACATGTGTCCCTATCCTTTTATATTGTTAATGTTACTTTATACATTATATGTCTTAACACAGTTTTGCAATTATTGCTTACCTACTAAATTATATAAGAAAAATTACAAGCAACACCAACATTACAAACAATAACAGTGTTTTTTTTTTTTTTTTTTTTTTTTTGACAGGCAGAGTTAGACTATAAGAGAGAGAGAAAGGTCTTCCTTCCGTTGGTTCACTCCCCAAATGGCCGCTACAGCTGGCATGCTGTGCCGATCCGAAGCCAGGAGCCAGGTGCTTCCTCCTGGTCTCCCATGTGGGTGCAGGGCCCAAGCACTTGGGCCATCCTCCACTGCACTCCCGGGCCACAGCAGAGAGCTGGACTGGAAGAGGAGCAGCTGGGACAGAATCCAGCGCCCCAACTGGGACTAGAACCCAGGATGCCAGCGCTGCAGGTGGAGGATTAGCCAAGTGAGCCGCGGCGCTGGCCAATAACTGTGTTTTAATATTACCACAATCTTGGTTGACTTTCTTGTTTCCTGTCTTTCCTTCACATACTGCATCAAACTCATCAGCAAGAACATATTCTGAATCCACTGTTTCCCATCAAACTCTAAATTTTCACTTTCTTTCACACTTGAGAATCTCCTAAAGCTTCATAAATACTTTTACTCTGGCCTTCTAGAGAAAGTCAATTCTCCACGGACTTCTAAGTGTCAATCAGATCATACCCTCTCTCTTTAGGAAAGCAGAGGAAACTAAATCACAGCTTGTTAACACTTGTGTACAGGTTCTCCAATCTCAACTCCTGCCACTCGTGTCTTGGAATTTCTACTCTGTACAAAGCAATACATACACCCCTGCATACATCTTACACCATGCCATTCCGGCTTTTCTGATTTTCACTAATGTGGTCTCCATTCTTTCGTATGCCCACACAGTCCCTCCCCTGGCTCATTTCAACATAGCCCTTATGGCTCAGTTCCAGTATCACCAACTGTAAGAAGCCACCCTTACACCACATCTCTCTACCTGTTCCCTCCTCAGTACACGTACACATAAATCCTTCCCATCCACACATATAACCACCTGGCCCGACAGACTACCTACCAGTTGTACCTACTGCCTCAGTATTCTCACATCCCCGTACATGTTGGTATACTCAGAAGAACCTTTTATAATTTCCTCTTCTATCATACAGTGGGCTCCTTAAGGGTAGAGACAATTTGCCATTCATTTGGAACACTATATTCCTCTTTTCTAGCACAAGGCCTATTATGTAGTAAGTAAACATTCAGTTTCTTTAAATGACTGAAAAAATCAACAGTCTTTCTAATAAAACTGAAAGCAAAAGAAAGTTGACTATGTGTCGCTCCCCCTCTTCATGGAGGAACGACACTAAACCCTGCCTAGGCTTCATATCCGAGTCACAGCACCATTATGTCGCTCCCCGTCTTCGTGGAGGAACGACACAGGACCCTGCGTTGTTCTTTTGTCTGCTCGGCCCTCCCCGGGTTTGCTGCTGGTTCTTCCCGGGTTGGCTACCGTCCTTCCACCCTACCACTTTCCCCACTTCGACGGGGGAGCGGCACACCGCCGGCCGGCTCTCTCAGGGGCTGCACAGGTGTTCCTTCAGATAGATGTTCCTGGTGCATGTTGTCTCTCTCCTCCTTTATAGTCCTCTTCCACCAATCCCAACTCTGCTACCCACACGCCGAGTACGCTGCTCTCCTCCAATCAGGAGCTGGTCCTGCTGTTTATTGGTTGAACTGGAGGCAGCTGTGTAGAAACTGTTTCCTCCTCTCCCAGCGCCATATTGTGGGAGAGCAGATGCATAGAATAAGTCTTAATTCCAGTAACAGTCTAGTCCGAGTTGCTCCCAGTTGCTCCCCACAACTATGTCTTCATAATGATTTAGTTCTTATCATTAATTGTATAGTCATTGTGGTTGCAGTTGTGGAAAAGTGATTAAGCTGTCATTTGCAATGTTAGCATCTATATCAGAGAGTGCTAGTTCAAGTCCTGGTTGCTCTGCTTCTGATCTAGCTTCCTGCTAATGTACCTGGGAAGACAGTAGATGACTAAGTACTTGGGTCTCTGCCACCCATGTGAGAGACCAGGATCCTGGCTCCAGCTTGGCTCAGCCCTGGTTGTTGTGGCTATTTAGGAGTGAACCAATGCATAGAAGAACTTTCTCTTTCTATTTCTTACTCTCTCTGATATTCTGCCTATCAAATAAACAAATCTTAAAAAAAAACTAGTCATTGACTGTCTACTATGTGCTAAGCTTTATTCTAGGCAATGGAAATACAGCAGTGAAGAAAAATCTTTATTTGCAAGCTTTAGCCACAGCTATATGACATAAAACACACAGGGAAGTATAACTATTGGGAAGAAAACAAAAAGTTATTGTAAATGATATTAACTATAGATACAAAAGTTTATTATATAAGGCAAACATGCAAATTGATAAGAAAGCCCATAGGACCTCAACAAATGCATAAATAAAGGTTAAGGTAGACAATTAAAAAAAAAAAAAGATATGGTTACCAGTAAATAAATCTAAGGAAAAGCATTCAATTAGACAATTATTAGGTACTTCATCCTATGGTTTATAAACTCGATCTTATTAAGAAGTCATAGCAGCAATGGCAACACATATGCTCTTTAATTTACTAACACAATTCCTAGAGTTCATGCTGGAAAATAACCTGAAGAATGGGCCAACCTATTCATATAACAATGTCTACTACAGAGTTTTTATGACAGCACAATACCTGATATATATTACATGCTAAGAATATGAAAGGGATTAAAGAAATTATATCATATTAGCAGCCATAAAAAACATTGAATGTGATCCTGGTATGATTGAGAAACTGACAGCAAGGATAATAGTTATGACCTTTATAAGTTGCTATGGCAACAATACTATCAGGCTCAAAAACTCATATTCTATGACCAAGAATTTCTACTTCTACAAATGTCCTAAGAACATAATCAGAACGAACTACAAGGATGACTATTTCTATTTCAAGTTCTGTTTAAAACAGGCCATAATAGAAATCAACCTTGAAAATACAGGACAAGAGACTGCTTAAATTATGATATTTCCATATAGTAAAATATTAAGTAATCATTAAAAAGATGATTATATGGGGGTAGGCATTTGGCCTAGTGGTTAAGACACTAGTTGAGATGACTACATTCCATTTCAAGGTGTCTACTGAGTTTGAGTCCAGGCTCAGCTCCCATTTCTACCCAGGGAGGCAGCAGGTAATGACTCAGCAATTGTATCCCTGAGATGTATGTGTTAGCCCATGGTGGGTGCAACACTTGTGCATGATACCGTATGAAATGCACAAAGAATCAGTGCAGTATTCAGTGTGAGCACCGATCCCATTGCAATGACCCACTCCAGGCAATCAGGGAGCTCTGAGTGATTGGAACCACTCGCAATGATTGCCCAGAGACCCAACTACACCCTGCACCCTCTTGTGCAGTCATAGTTCCCACAGTCTCAGCACCAGAGCCTGTGATATGTTGAGAAGCTGGAAGCACCTCACATTCCTACATGGGTGTCCAGGCCCGTCAATCTTCCCAGCCAGACTCAAAGTCAGTGGGGAATGTGGATTTTTCCCTTTGGTAGAATCCCTGGATTACACATGCGCACATGAGCTACTGGCTGTAGCCCCTACTTGTTTCACAATGTTGCCTTTTCCCTGATCCTTGCTTGGCACCTGCAACCCAGCTGTTGCCACTGCTACTGCTGTCAAGATCACATCTTGTCCCAGTCAGATGCTCGGCACATGCACAAGAGCGTCTGTAGCTGCTGCTTATGTCTGAAATGGCATCCGCCCTCTCTCAGCTAGTTGCCAGATGCCATTGTGGGGGTAATGGAGAGAGAGATGTACCCCAACCCTGTTTTTTTTTTTACTGGGTTAGCAAGTACCTTATCCCCCTTAGGGCTCCAGGACATATGCATGCCAAGATCTCCCTTTAGCTATATCACCAGTGGCAAGGGCTGCTACAGTCTGTCTCACCTCACTCTCCAAAGCTGGCACTTTCTCTATTCTTGGCTGCTGGGGTTACATACTGTGTCCATGCTCGTACTGTGCATCTGCACCTTCCACATAGATCCACAGCATCCCTCTTCCTTCCGAGAATTCCCACTGTGGTTTTCTAACTCTCCCCTTAGACCCCTCAGAATGTACTTCCTCCACCTTTTTTTTTTTTTTCTTACCATTACTCCTTTCCCTATCCTGCCATCTTGGATTCTTTACAAATGAACTAATTAAAATTTTTCAGAAAATGATTACATGTATTCACTAACACAGAGAGATACCCATGATAATGGGAAAAGTCAGTGCAATGGTCTGGGTGTATGCTTAGAATTTAGGTGTCTGAAACTTAGTCTCTACAGTCAAACATTAACATTATTTGTAGATGGGGCTTTTGGGAGGTGCTTGGGATTACATCAGGTCATGAGAGTGACACCACATGATGGTAATTAAGAGACAATACAAGATGAGGAGGAGAGACCGGAGCTAATTTGCTTGCTTGTCACAGCCAAGTGATACCTTCTGCCATGTTACAATGAGGCATGATTCCCTCAGCAGATGCTGGCACCACACTTTTGGACTTGCCAGTTTCCAAGTCTCAGGTGTTATGCACTCTCAGGTATTCTGTTATCACAACAAAAAATGAATGCAGTCAGGTATCATTCTTTCCCCCATTCCTCCATCCTATTAAGATGCCTTTTCTGGGGGGAAGCAAAGTATTTGACACAGGTATGCCAATAAATATTTTTGAGTGAATAACAGGCATGTTGGCAGACCCTTCATATCACATATTTAACATTTTCCTGGCCCTCATTCTGGTAATTAGATTTGGCGTAAGAAATAATCAGCCAGATGTTCTACTTCCCTCTCTCATCAAATATCATCACAGAAACTTCCTTCACTATTTTTTTTCAATATCTGTGTTTAACTTGTGAGTTGTTTCTTTGGAATCATATTATATTTAAAGGTTTCAGTTTCCTTCAGAAGTAAAACTTGTTTATTCAGTTATTAATGAATGTTTCAGCTTTGTGGTGCAGATATGGAATTCATTATTCTATTTTTATGTGCTTTAAAATTTACAGATTAAAAAACTTTTTAAAAGAAGTTCTTACTGTAATACAGTTATGCCTATTTTATAATGCAATTATTCTAAGCAAGGCATTTTATGTCTATGTTCATTTTCAGATTGTTAGGGCCAAAGGAATATTACATTGCATAGGAATTCAATGGAAATTTATTAGGCAACATTTACAGAGGGCTTTAAAGTCCTTGGGGTAAACAGTTATTGTACCTCAACCCATATTTATGACTAAAGGACAAATAAGAGTGAATAAAGACTATTGATTTCTTAAAAATAATTTTCCCACATAGAAAAATAGTTTAGATGAACACAAAGGCTAAAGCAGGAAAAGGATACAGTCTACAAAGAAGGAAATATTCAATATGTCTTGTCAAGTTTCCATTGGAATAAAAAACTATCTAGTCCTTTTAAAAATGAGTAGGCTGTTAATGAACAACTTAATACATTATCCCTATTAGCAGTTTTTTTTGTCTGTTCTACTTAATATGACTGGTTTAATCCTGTAATTAATACACAGTTATTCTTAAATGTTGAAATTTAACTGAAATGTGATCCCTGTTAAACATAAGAGTGGGAATAAGAGAGGGAAGAGATGTACAATTTGGGACATGCTCAAGCTGACTTGCCCCAAATGGTAGAGTTAGAAACATACCAGGGGACTCCAATTTAATCCCATCAAGGTGGCATGTACCAATGCCATCTCACTAGTCCAAGTGATCAATTTCAGTTCACAATTGATTATAATGAAAGGACTAAGAGTCAAAGGGAGCACATAAACAAGTCTAGTACCTGCTAATACTAACTGATAGAATAAATAAAGGGGAGAGTGATCCAACATGGGAAGCGAGATACTCAGCAGACTCAAAGAATGGCGGATGTCCTAAACAGCACTCTGGCCTCAGAATCAGCCCTAAAGGCATTCGGATCTGGCTGAAAAGCCCATGAGAGTATTTCAGGCATGGAAAGCCAAGACACTCTGGGGAAAAAACAAACAAACAAACAAACAAACAAAAAACAACAACAACAAAAAAAAACAAACCTAAATGAAAGATCTCTGTGAGTGAGATGAGTGAGATCCCAGTGGAAAGAACAGGTCTTCAAAGAAGGCGGTACCTTTCTCTGAAGGGAGGAGAGAACCTCCACTTTGACTATGACCGTGTCTAAACAAGATAAGAGTCAGAGAACTCAAGGGGCTTCCATAGCCTTGGAAACTCATGACTGGTGCATAGGGAGATTACTGATACCATAAACAGGAGTGTCAATTTGTAAAGTCAACAACAGGAGTCACTGTGCAATTATTCCTCATGTAGGATCTCTGTCCTTAATGTGCTGTACACTGAGATTTAATGCTATAACGAGTACTCAAACAGTATATTTCACTTTGTGTTTCTATGGGGGTGCAAACTGTTGAAATCCTTACTTAATGTATACTAAACTGATCTTCTGTTAAAAAAAAAAAAGAAGAAGAAATTATCAATTCCCAACTTGACTCTCACTGGGATTAAACATGACAACAGGTCTGATCTGATTTCATCATCATTTAAAAAATCATCTATTATTTTTCACTTTATGTTTCTGTGTGGGAGCAAACTGTTAAAATCTTTACTTAATGTATGCTAAACTGATCTTCTGTAGATAAAGAGAATCGAAAATGAATCCTCATGTGAATGGAAGGGGAGAGGATGTGGGAAAGGGGAGGGTTGCGGGTGGGAGGGACGTTATGAGGGGGAAGCCATTGTAATCCATAAGCCGTACTTCGGAAATTTATATTCATTAAATAAAAGTTAAAAAAAAAATGAGTTGGCTCCCCCCACCCATTAGTGTGGGCTATTTTTAAGTGGCATCTAGACTGACTTTGGTTAATATTTGGAAAAATAAAACAAACTCTTAATTAAAAAGCAGAAACTTCAAACAATAAAGACACATGATAGCCACTGAGAGAGGTCTCAGAAGAAACCAACTACCAACCAACTCCAACACTTGATTGTAAACTTCTGACGTGCAGAATCAGGAGAAGTCTTATCTGTGCTATTTTGTTAGAGCCATCTGAGTTGAGCAATACAAAGAGTATATAGTCTGTCTTCTTGGTAATGAAATGAGACCATGGAAAGAGAAGAGGAACTGCATCTCCTCCCCATTGCTTCTCCTGCTCCACAGAGACCCTAACTTTTCCTCCTACCCTGGGGACCCTGAATGTTCTTCCTACCCCAGAATTCCTGACTGTTTCTTCTGCCATAGGGAATCCAACTTCTTCTCCTACTACCCCAGGAACCTCAAGTGTTATCTTATGACCTGTTTTCTGCAAAAGAAGACTGTGATATCTTTTAGACATGAAAAAATATGTTATCTACATCACTATATTAGATTACTGAACAGTGCCAAAATGTACCATAACTTTAGCCTATCCCATGTTGATGACTACATTAAGGCTGCATTTAGATTTTAGATGTTTGAGCAAAACATTTCTGACATTATCTTTTACATAAATATCTTCATATTCTTATAGGGTAATGTCCTAGGAATCAGAGTTCTATATCTAAGTGCAGAAAACATTAATGTTTATGAATACAGCCAAAACAGGTACCAACTTCCACTTCCACTAACATATGAGAATGATTAATATTTGTCAATATTTGCCAAAGTATCTTGTTTTATATTATTGATAGTTATAAGAACAAACTTCTTTCATCTGTTTGTATATATTAACTGTATTTATGTATTTGATTCCCTCTTTTGAGGTGGCATTCTGAGAAAGTTCAGTCAAATGGCTCCAGATAAGTACATCAAATGACATCTTATGAGTATTTCCTATATTTTCACTTCTATCAGTTTGCAAAAGCTTTTTTTTTTGAAAGGCAGAGTTAGACAGTGAGGGAGAGAGAGAGAGAGGTTCAACCCCAAGGTGGCCGCTACGGCCGGTGCGTCGCGGCCGGCATGCTGCGGCTGATCCGAAGCCAGGAGCCAGGTGCTTCCTCCTGGTCCCCCATGCGGGTGCAGGGCCCAAGCACATGGCCCATCCTCCACTGCACTCCCGGGCCACAGCAGAGAACTGGACTGGAAGAGGAGCAACCGGGAGAGAATCCGGCGCCCCAACCGGGACTAGAACCGGGGTTGCCAGTGCTGCAAGTGGAGAATTACCCTAGTGAGCCGCTGTGCCAGCCAGTTTGCAAAAGCTTTTACAGATGGAATCAATAGCTGCTGCCACCTGTCTGTTAGGCACATGCATTCGAAGTTGTCTTTCTACATGCATTTAAAGTAGTCTTTCAACCTATCTTCCGTTGGATGACATGGTATATAAAAAAAGAAGCGTCTCATTTATCATTTTTAGAACCAGTACAGGGCTTCCTGCACTAATGTTCTTCAACCCATAATCCATTTATGGAGCACAAATAAAGAAAAACAGCCAGAAAAAAGGTACAAGAAGGAGTGAAGGAGACAGAGGGAAGAAAACCACCAATGATACACAAGAACCCACAGCTCTCACACAAGGGACTTCTGGAAATGTCATGAGAAAGTCACCATGGACACCAAGATGTGTAGATCCTATGCTATAGATGCAGTAGAAAGATCTCTCCCGTGGGAAGAAAGTATAACGTAAGGACTTTTAAGTTACTTCCAATTCTAAGAATCCAAGAATTGCACAAATGAAAATCAATAAATAACATAAAAAAGAATGTAAGATAAGGCTACTCAAGCCTTCACTCAAAAGTGAAAAAATTTTCTTCTTTTCTTGGTGGAACTTAATATCTCATGCAAAAGAAAACTAATGTGGCATTCAGGAAAATAATTTCTGATCCAATAATAAACAGTTATGCACCTAGTGTTCAAACGCAATTGTGGGCCAGGGCAGTGGCTCACTAGGCTAATCCTCCGCCTGTGGCGCCGGCACCCCGGGTTCTAATCCCGGTCGGGGCGCCGGATTCTGTCCCAGTTGCTCCTCTTCCAGTCTAGCTCTCTGCTGTGGCCTGGGAAGGCAGTGGAGGATGGCACAAGTGCTTGGTTCCTGCACCTGCATGGGGGACCATGAGGAGGCACCTGGCTCCTGGCTTCGGATTGGTGCAGCCCACTGGTCATAGCAGCCATTTGGGGGGTGAACCAATGGAAGGAAGACCTTTCTCTCTCTCTGTCACTGTCTAACTCTGCCTGTCAAAGAAGCAAAAAAACAAAACAAAACAAAAAAACCCCACGCAATTGTGTCTTAATTCAGGCTTTTCATCCTCCCTTTCAAGTGACTACCAAAGAAATATTGAAGTTAATATGTATTATTCTATTGTAACATAATATATATTATTAAAATGATTTTTCTGAGGACAAAAACAGAACATTCTTTACATAACATGTAGGCAAGCATCCTGATACAGTTGTTTCCCCATCCCTTCTCCCCAAATATTAACATCTGCTGCCAGAAGTACAAACAAGCCATCAAAGACAATCTGTTGCTTCTGATACATAAAGCCTATGTCAAATCCTGGCTTTCTTCCCTTGCATTTCTCTATAATAAAGTGACAAAAATGTTGCTGATAAAAATGTCTTTTCTTATGAGACAGGACTCACAGCTGGTGACTACTGGACCCAGTTCTTTGTACTCACCAGGGAGGAAAGATGTGGATGATGTCCTGGGGACGTCCTCTGAGGTGTCCTGCAGTCTCCCTGGTGAACAGAACCTTCAGGCTGGTTCCAGGCCCGCGTGTCACATCTCGGGAAGGACTGGCAGCTGGTGGCCCTCCTAATTGCTCACACATAGCAACTTGCATGGTACATTCCTCATGCAGCTCCAGAATTTTCACAATTAATACACTAGATTTTCCACCTAGAAATTGAATAAAAGAACAAAAGCAAAAATGAAGCCCAAAACATATGCTTCAAGCATGAATAAAGTATCATGAAGAAGACTCAGTTGATTAATTTTCTTCACCTACAGAAAATGGCCTACACATTTTGCAAAGTAAAATACAGAGCCATCATGCTAACTGTTAGATACTTCTTTTCTTTTTAATTTAATATTTTATTTATTTATTTGAGAGGTAGAGTTACGGTGAGAGGGAGACAGAGAGAAAGGTCTTCTACACACTGGTTTACTCCCCAAATGGCCTCAACAGCCTGAGCTGTGTCCATCCAAAGCCAGGAGACAACAGCTTCTCCTGGGTCTCCCACATGGGTGCAGGAGCCCAAGTACTTGGGCCACCTTCTACTGCTTTCCCAGGCCACAGTTGAGACTAGAACCGGCACCCATATGGGATGCCAGTGCCATAGGCGGAGGATTAACCTACTGTGCCACAGCGCTGGCCCCTGATAGATCTTTCCTTAGTCAAAATACATCTGCATATTACATTTAATACATTCATTTAAGAAGCATAAAATGAATAGTCTTCTATCTTAAAGGAACAGTCATCTCTATACAGACACCTCAGACCCATGTTTTTATTTCAAAATTTGAACAATGTTGATAACCATTTTTCTCTCTTCTACACACCTTCTCCTCATTACTTGCTCTGATCTTCTGCTTTAAAAGCATGTTTATTACTGGCTGACTGCAACTATTGTGATGATGGAAAAGGTTAAGAGGTGAGGATTTACATGGACAGCTAAGTGTTGAAATTAAACAGTTGTTATATGATCTGGATTCAACTACTGGCTCCCTAAATTGGCCAAGTTACATAGCATTTCAACACCTTAGTTTTCTCATTTGTCAAATGGAAGTCATGCCACCTGTCCTAGGGAACATCTATGAGAATTAAATGGGAATGCACAGCCTGTCACCCAGAAATCTGAGATGTGTACCTAAAACCATCACATGCACCAGTAGGACAGGTAAGCTGTAATGTGTGCATATAATAGAATACTGCACAGCGCTGAAGTGAGGGAACCAGATCTCTATGTACCAGATGGAGAGATTTAAACAACAAAAGAAGGGATGAACAAGAAACCAATAAGAGATCTTTCATGGATCCTTGTGCAATACCTATATAGAAATATACACAAGAAGTTGCTAATATACAGAAAAGTCCTAATATTCACTGTCTCTCAGGAGAGAGAAAGAGGAGTATGACTCAGGAAGGGAACCTAGGGTATTTCAAATTGATCTGCCATATTATTTCTTTTTTTTTTTTTTTTTTTTGACAGGCAGAGTGGACAGTGAGAGAGAGAGACAGAGAGAAAGGTCTTCCTTTTGCCGTTGGTTCACCCTCCAATGGCCGCCGCGGCCAGCGCGCTGCCGGTGCACCGCGCTGATCCGATGGCAGGAGCCAGGAGCCAGGTGCTTTTCCTGGTCTCCCATGGGGTGCAGGGCCCAAGTACTTGGGCCATCCTCCACTGCACTCCCTGGCCACAGCAGAGGGCTGGCCTGGAAGAGGGGCAACCGGGACAGAATCTGGTGCCCCAACCGGGACTAGAACCCGGGGTGCCAGTGCAGCTAGGTGGAGGATTAGCCTAGTGAGCCGCGGCGCCGGCTCTGCCATATTATTTCTATTATAAAAATATGTGAAGTGAAAGAACCCAAAGGATTAATATGTTTACTTCATTCCAAGTGGTTAAATAAACTTGGGCTTTTCTATTATTCTCTGGGCTTTTTAATGTAAAATGAGTGAACAAATAAAAGCATGAAGTAATAATAAGAAAAGTGAAGTTTCTACAACAGTACTTTGTTAATAATAGGCATTCACTCATATGAATTTCCTTACCAACTAGTTAATAGTGAATGATACCCACTGAGATCTGGAACCGGACAAGGATGCCCACTCTCACCATTGCTATTCAATATAGTCCTGGAAGTTTTAGCCAGAGCAATCAGGCAAGAAACAGAATCAAAGGGATTCAAATTGGTAAGGATGAAGTCAAACTATCTTTATTTGCAGATGATATGATTATATCTATCTATCTATCTATCTGGAACCCAAAAGATTTCACTAGGAGACTACTGGAACTCATAGAAGAGTTTGATAAAATAGCAGGATATAAAAATCAACACACAAAAAATAACAGCTTTTTTTTTTTTTTTTTTGACAGGCAGAGTTAGACAGTGAGAGAGAGAGAGAGACACACACACAGACAAAGAGAAAGGTCTTCCTTCCATTGGTTCACCTTCCAAATGGCCGCTGCAGCCGGCATGCTGTGCCGATCCAAAACCAGCAGCGAGGTGCCCCTTTCTGGTCTCCCATGCGGGTGCAGGACCCAAGCACTTGGGCCATCCTCCACTGCCCTCCGGGGCCACAGCAGAGAACTGTACTGGAAGAGGAGCAACGGGGACAGAACCTCCGCAGGTGGAGGATTAGTTAAGTGAGCCGCAATGCCAGCCAAAAAACAGCTTTTGTATACATAGGCAATGCCAAGGCTGAGAAAGAACTTCTAAGATCAATCCCAATCAAAATAGCTATAAAACAAATTAAATACCTTGGAATAAATTTAACCAATGAGGTCAAAGATCTCTACGATGAGAATAACAAAACTTTAAAGAAAGAAACAGAGACAAAAAAAATGGAAAAAACTTCCATGTTCATGGATTGGAAGAATCAATATCAAAATGTCCATTCTTCTAAAAGCAATTTACAGATTCAGAGCGATACCAATCAAAATATCAAAGACAGTCTTCTCAGATCTAGAAAAATGATGCTGAAATTCATATGGAGGCACAGGAGACCTCGAATAGCTAAAGCAATCTTCTACAACAAAAATGAAGCCAGAGGCATCACAATACCAGATTTCCAGACATACTACAAGGTAGCTATAATCAAAACACCTTGGTACTGGTACAAAAACAAATGGATAGACCAATGGAACAGAATAGAAACACCAGAAATCAATCCAAGCATCTACAACCAAATTATATTTGCCCAAGGAGCTAAAATCATTCCCTGGAGCAAAGACAGTCTCTTCAATCAATGGTGCTGGGAAAACGGGATTTCTACATGCAGAAGTATGAAGCAGGACCCCTACTTTACACTTTATACAAAAATGAATTCAAATGTATCAAAGACCCAAATCTACAATCCAATACCATCAAATTACTAGAGAGCACTTAAGAAACTATTCAAGACATTGGCATAGACAAAAATTCCTGGAAAAGACTCCAGAGGCACAGACAATAAAAACCAAGATTAACAAGTGGGTTACATCAACTTGAGAAGCTTCTGTACAGCAAAAGAAACAGGAAAGTAAAGAGGCAACCAACAGAATGGTAGAAATTATTTGCAAACCATGCAACTGATAAAGGATTAATAACGAAAATATAAAAAAAGTGATCAAAAAACTCAACAACAGCAAAGCAAACAACCCAGTCAAGAAGTGGGAAAGCACTTAAACAGACATTTATCAAAAAGGAAATCCAAATGGCCTACAGACACATGAAAAAATGCTCAGGATCACTAGCAATCAGGGAGATGCAAATCAAAACCACAATAAGGCTTCACCTTACCTCAGAATGGCTGTCATACAGAAATCAACAAACAACAAATGCTGGCGAGGATGTGGGGAAAAAGGTACCCTAATCCATTGCTGGTGGGAACACAAACTGGTAAAACGACTATGGAAGACAGTTTGGAGATACCTCAGAAATCCGAATATAGTCCTACCACAAGAACCACCACACTCCTTGGAATTTACCCAAAGGAAATGAAATCAATGAATAAAAGAGTCATCTGCACCTCCATGTTTACTGCAGTTCAATTCACAATAGCTAAGACATGCATCAACCTAAATGTCCTTCAACAGAAGACTTGATAAAGAAACTATGGGATATATACTCTATGGAATACTAGACATCGGTAAAAACAAAATTGAAATCCAATCATTTGCAACATGGAGGAATCTGGAAAACATCATTCTGAGTTAAATAAGCCAGTCCCAAAGGGACGTATGTCATATGTTCTCCCTGATCGGTGACAAAAAACTGAGCACCTAAAAGGAAACCTGTTGAAGTGAAATGGACACTATGAGAAGCAGTGACTTGATCAGCCCTTGTCCTGTCTGTCCAGGAATAACTTATTATTTTATTCTTTATAGTATTTTATTTTTCTACTGAATACCATTGATTGAACTCTTTAATTAACACACAATTATTCTTAGGAGTTTAAAGTTAACTGAAAATTGACCCCTGTTAAATATAAGAGTGGGAATAAGAGAGAAAGATGTACAGTTCAGCACATGCTCACTCAGAATTACCCCTAATGGTAAAGCTAGAAATGTGTCATGGAACTGCAAATCCCACTAAGTTGGCATGTACCAATGCCATCTTACTAGTTAAAGTGATCAGTTTAAGTTCATAATTGATCATAAAGATAGTATGAAGTGTCAAAGAGATCACATAAATAAGACCAGTGTCTGCTAATAATAATTGATAGAATTAAAAAGGAGAGAATGATCCAACATGGGAAGTGGGATACACAGCAGAATCATGGAATGGCAAATACCCTATGCAGCACTCTGGCCTCAGAATCAGCCCTTAAGGCATTCAGATCCGGCTAAAAAGCCCATGAGAGTTTCAAAGCCATGGAAAGCCAAGACACTGTGGCAAAAAATGAAAGATCTCTGTGAGGGAGATCCTGATGGAAAGAAGGGCCCATCAAAGAAGGAGGTACCTTTCTCTGAAGGGAGGAGGGAACTTCCACATTGACTGTGGCCTTGTCTAAATAAGGTCGGAGTTTATGAACATTATAGGCTTCCATAGCCTTGGCAGCTCATGACAAGAGCCTCAGGTGATTACTGACATCATAAAAAAGAGAGTTAGGCCTTGCAGCGCTGGCACACCGGGTTCTAGTCCTGGTTGGGGCGCCGGATTCTGTCCCGGTTGCCCCTCTTCCAGGCCAGCTCTCTGCTGTGGCCCGGGAGTGCAGTGGAGGATGGCCCAAGTGCTTGGGCCCTGCACCCCATGGGAGACCAAGATAAGCGCCTGGCTCCTGCCTTCAGATCGGCGTGGTGCGCCGGCTGCAGCGCGCCGACAGCTGCTGCCATTAGATGGTGAACCAACGGCAAAGGAAGACCTTTCTCTCTGTCTCTCTCTCACTGTCCACTCTGCCTGTCTAATGAGTACTCAAACAATATATTTCACTTTGTGTTTCTATGGGGGTGCAAACTGTTGAAATCCTTACTTAATGCATACTAAACTGATCCTCTGTAAAAAAAAAAAAAAAAAAAAAAAAAGAAATTATCAATTCCCAACTTGACTCTCACTGGGATTAAACATGACAATAGGTCTGCTCTGATTTCATCATCATTTAAAAAAAATCATCTATTATTTTTCACTTTATGTTTCTGGGTGGGAGCAAACTGTTGAAATCCATACTTGATGTATACTAAGCTGATCTTCTGTATATTAAGATAATCAAAAATGAATCTTGATGTGAATGGAAGGGGAGAGGGAGTGGGAAAGGGGAGGGTTGTGGGTGGGAGGGACGGTATGGGGGGGAAGCCATTGTAATCCATAAGTCGTACTTTGGAAATTTATATGCATTAAATAAAAGTTTAAAAAAAATAAATAAAATAAAAATAAAAAAAGAAAAAAGAAAAAAGAGAGTTAGTTGTTAAATCAACAACAGGAGTCACTGTGCACTTTCTCCCCATGTAAAATCTTTTCCTTAATGTGTTGTACTATGCAAATTAATGGTAAAACTAGTATTCAAACAGCATATATACTTTGTATGTCTGTGTAGGTGCAATCTGTGGAAATCTTTACTTTGTATATACTAAGTTGATCTTCTGTATATAATTAAAAAGGAATCTTAATGAAGAATGGGATGGGAGGGAGTAGGAGATGGGATGGTTTGCAGATGGGAGGGTGGTTATGGGGGGAAAACTGCTATAATCTAAAAGTTGTACTTTCGAAATTTATATTTATTATTATTATTATTCTTCATTGTTTCTCATAGTGTCCATTTCACTTCAACAGGTTTCCTTTTTGGTGCTCGGTTAGTTGTCACCGATCAGGGAGAACATATGTTATTTGTCCCTCTTGGACTGGCTTATTTCACTCAGCATGATGTTTTCCACATTCCTCCATCTTGTTGCAAATGACCAGATTTCATTGTTTTTGACTGCTGTATAGTATTCTATAGAGTACATGTCCCATAATTTCTTTATCCAGTCTACTGTTGATTGGCATTTGGGTTGATTTCAGGTCTTAGCTATTGTGAATTGAGCTGCAATAAACATTAAGTTGCAGACCGCTTTTTTGTTTGCCAATTTCATTTCCTTTGGGTAAATTCCATGGAGTGGGATGGCTGGGTTACTGTATGGTAGAGTTATACTCAGGTTTCTGAGGAATCTCCAGACTGACTTCCATAGAGGCTTTACCAGTTTGCATTCCCACCAACAGTGGGTAAGTATCCCCTTTTCCCCAGCATCTATTGTTGGTAGATTTCTGAATGTGAGCCGTTCTGACCAGGGTAAGGTGAAACGTCACTGTGGTTTTGATTTGCATTTCCCTGATTGCAAGTGATCCTGAACGTTTCATGTGCCTGTTGACCATTTGGATTTCCTCTTTTGAAAAATGTCTATTGAGGTCCTTGGCCCATCTCTTAAGTGGGTTGTTTGTTTTGCTGTTGTGGAGTTTCTTGATCTCTTTGTAGATTCTGGTAATTAATTCTTTATCTGTTGCATAGTTTGCAAATATTTTTTCTCATTCTATTGGTTGCCTTTTCACTTTCCTGACTGTTTCTTTTGCAGTACAGAAACTTCTCAATCTGATGCAATCCCAATTGTTAATTTTGTCTTTGACTGCCTGTGCCTCCGGGGTCTTTTCCAAGAAGTCTTTGCCTGTGCCTGTAATTTGTAAGGTTTCTCCTATGTTCTCTAATAATTTGATGGTTTCGGGTCGTAGATTTAGATCTTTAATCCATGTTGAGTGGATTTTTGTGTAAGGTGTAAGGCAGGGGTCTTCATGCTTCTGCACGTGGAAATCCAGTTTTCCCAGCACCATTTATTGAATAGACTGTCCTTACTCCAGGAATTGGTTTTAGATCCTTGATCAAATATAAGTTGGTTGTAGATGCTTGGATTGATTTGTGGTGTTTGTATTCTGTTCCCTTGCTCTATCCATTTTTTTCTGTACCAGTACCATGTTTAAACAGGCCTTCTAAGTGCATTCCCTCTTCCATACCCTGAGGAACTCTAAGATCTATATGATGGGTTTGATAGTATCCCATAAATCTACCACACTGTTTTAAGTTTTCTACCTTCTTCTTCTTTTTTTGGTCTGACTGTAAGATATCCTAAGATTTGTGTTTTAGTTCAGATATTCTTTCTTCTGCCTCACCAAGTTTGCTCTTAAGGCTTTTAACCACATTTGTGTTCCTTTGACAGAATCATAGTTCGTCAATATTCTTGTTTCCTTAATTTTTGCATGTTTTTAGGCATTTGTGGAGTTGACTTGTTTTTCCCTCTGTTGGCATTTATCTTTCAGCTGTGTCTCTGTGGCTTAATGGAATGTCTTCACTTTCAGTGAATACAAAGAGTTGTGTGGCCAGGGAGCACTGTTAGCTCTGGTCAGTGCTCGCGGGTGTGGTGAGTGTCCAGGTTCACATCCAAGTTGGGTGTGGTAGATCTCAATGCCCAGGTGTTAGCCCCCAGTGTGTTCCATGCCATCATATGAATGGCACAAATGATCTGCACAGTGTTCAATGTGAGCACAGTTCCTCCTGCAATAATTTGCTGTAGTCAATCAAGGAGCTCCCAGCATATGGATCTGCACCCAGTGATTGCCCAGAGACCCCGCTACACCTCCATCTTCTCATGTAACCACCAAGTCCCTATAGTATCCGCACACAAGTCTCCCATAGTTACTGGGTGCACAGGTTTCTCTCCACCCTGCCAGCCTGTCCAGTCAATAAAGAGGCAGATGCTCCCCAAGAAAGGTTTGCCTAGGTGTCTTGCTTCTGGGGATTCTGCAGGTGCTTCGATATCCAATGAGTTGCCCAGCCATCTCCCAGCCATGCTCAGTTAGTGGGAACTGCAGGTTGTTCCCTCCGCTAAAATCACTGGATCACACATGAACACAAGAGCCACTAGCTGAATGTTGGTGTCTCCCTGCCATTACCAGCGGTACTGTCAAAAGATATCCTGTCTCAGTTAGTTGCTGTGTGCCTGCATAAAGTCTTCTTCAGCTCCCACCCTAACCCAAAATGGTGCCCACCATTTCAGTGGGTGCTGTTGCTGGGAAGTTGGAATGAAATAAACATGTCTCCTCTACTTCCATCGCATCCACGGGCAACTGTTAGCAAGTGTTCTTTATTGAAGCATAGCTGCTCTTCAGTTGGCAAGGAGGAAAAAGATCAGGATCATGTGCAGATCAGTACACATGCTTTTTCCTGGGCAAGTGGCCAGAGTAGCAGGTGGAAAATTAGGGTCTTTAGAAGTAAAGGCAAAAGCCTTAAGTTTAGGGGATGCAAGGGCCATAGGGCCATTTTTGGACATATTTTCAGAATTGTTAAAACTTGAATCTGTGTTGAAGGCTCATCTTTAACACTGCACAGGCCCATCCCACCCTATACTGAAAGCAGCTGTTCTTCCAGGCTCCTGGGTCATTTGCGCTCTTACCCTCACAGCACCCTGTTCACATTCAGGGGCCAGCTAAGTATAGGCTCTTGGCTCTGTGAGCTGCAACATCTGTCATTGCAGGTCCCAGTCATGCTCTGCTGTCTTCCTAACAGCAGAGGTTCTCTCTTCAGATACTATTATCTTGCACAGCTCAGGTTTAAAAGTGACACAGATTTTTCACCTATTTCTTACCTTAGAGTCCCCCAGAGACCCTGACAGATCTCATAAGAAAATTAATCATAGAGACACATAAATAGGATAACAGAAGAAATATCTACAAATCTAAATTGAATCAGTCTGCCACAGAGCAGTTTTTTGAAGACTTATATGATAGATTCTGACAAAATTCCTTTAACTATAAATTCTGTTCAAGATTTGTTGGC
The DNA here is from genome assembly GCF_964237555.1 of Oryctolagus cuniculus. Classification (NCBI taxonomy): domain Eukaryota; kingdom Metazoa; phylum Chordata; class Mammalia; order Lagomorpha; family Leporidae; genus Oryctolagus; species Oryctolagus cuniculus. Next base: position 71,694,336 of record NC_091437.1, on the reverse strand, counting down.
ACCAAATAACTTGTCAAATAAAAAGGCTATCTTATGTCACTATCACTCCAGTATTGTATGCCACAGCTTGCCTGGTGATCAAACAGGTGTGGGAGCATTAATGAATGGGGCCATGGTGGTCCCAGCACTAGCTGGGTGCAGCCTGGTCCTTTCCAGGAGCATGTAGAATCTTCCTACTGTACACAAGAACCCAAGGGAGAAGCAAATGTCTGCTTTCCCAGAAGAGAATGAAGCCCTGTAGGCTCTCTCTGAAGAAGAAAACAGTACAGGATAACATATTCAAATTATGTGTTGTAGGAAGTTTTTCATCAGAGCACAAAAAATACTCATTTTACAAAGAAGATTGTTTTCCAATTAGCTGAATGGTACACTAAAGGTCATTTCTGTGCCACCAGGGCAATACTTTCCATAAATGCTGCAAGATCCAGTCAAGATATCACCTCATCCAGGAAATGTTTCCTGAATTCCAGCCAGAATAAATGATTCCTTCCCTTTGAAATCCTCAAGTACCTTATCTATAGTTATCTTAAAAGGCTGGCCACATTTTTAAATGGACATAGTATTAGCTGCCCCGATCAAGTACTGCGATCCCAGGAGACAACAGAGAAAGCACACGGCACACGGTACCTGGCAGGTCCAGCTCACATGCAATAATGATGGCCACTGTTATTATTATCAGCTTCTCAAAGAATTTTCCAGTTGATTCTCTTACTTGATCAGCAATATCCAGATAAAATACATAGGGAAGATATTAATCTCTGACAGATAAGAAAACTGAAAAATATAGTCATTTGCTCAGATGACTTTCTTAAGGACAAAGAGGATTACTTGCAGGTCTAATCCTAGAAATCAAAGATCCTGACAAATCCAAGAGTAAAATATCTCTCAGGTAAATACCAGTTAAAAATAGGAAATTGTGGCCGGCGCCGCGGCTCACCTGGTTAATCCTCTGCCTGTGGCGCCGGCACACCGGGTTCTAGTCCCGGTCGGGGCGCTGGATTCTGTCCCGGTTGCTCCTCTTCCAGTCCAGCTCTCTGCTGTGGCCTGGGAAGGCAGTGGAGGATGGCCCAAGTGCTTGGGCCCTTCACCCACATGGAGACCAGGAGGTGGCACCTGGCTCCTGGCTTCGGATAGGCGCAGCACACCAGCCATAGTGGTCATTGGGAAGTGAACCAACAGAAGGAAGACCTTTCTCTCTCAGGGCTTATTTAAAATGTAAAGACACATATCAGGTTGAGAAATGGACTCCTATGGACTCCTGTGTGGCTTGCCGCTGTGGCAGTAAAATGGTCATGATTTCAACAGAGCTTGCTCTGGAAAAGAAGAGAGAAACTTCTCAAGAACTTAACGCCAAAGAGAAAGAGCCACAAAGATCAGAGACCACAAATATGAATTCAGAACAGCAAAGAAGGCATGTCATTTCAAGTCCCAACATTACCACTTCCAATCTAGCTCCTTGCCTCCCTGATGCTGGGAGGCAGCAGATGACAGTTCAACTGGCTGGGCCCCTGCCACTATGTGGGAGACCAGGATGGAGTTCTGGGGTCCTGCCTCCATCCTGGCAGAGTCCAGGCTGTTGCAGGCATTTGGAGAATGAACCAGTAGACTGAAGATTTCACTCTCTGTATTGCTATGCCTTATACATGAAAATAAGTAACATTTTAAAAAAATGGACAGTATTTACCTTAAAGGATAACATTTGTTCAATATATTCATGAATGATGGTTTATTTTTTTAGCTAATTGCTCAAAAAGTCTTTGGTTTCGGTTTTAATGACCAAGAAGTCATAACAAAACTGAGTAAACATATTTGTGCCTACTGGATTTAAATGACACTTGAAATATAAAGGTCACCAGGATCCGTTTAAATGTGTGTCAACTCAGGGACCAGCATTGTGGCACAGTGAGTTAAGCTGCATCCCATAACTCTGGCATCCCATAACAAAGTGTTTGAGTCACAGCTGCTTTGCTTCCAATCCAGCTCTCTGCTAGTGTACTTGGGAAAGCAGTAGAAGATTATCCAAATGCTTGGGCCACTGCCACCCATGAGGGAGACCCTCATGGAGTTACTGTTTCCTGGCTTTGGCCTGGCCCAGTCCTGGTTACTGCAAACATCTGGGGAGTGAACCAAAGTACAGAATATCTCTGTGTTTCTCTCTCTCTTTCTCCCTCTCCCAGTCTCTATTACTCTGCCTGTCAAATAAATAAATAAATAAATTTTAAAAAATAGCGTTGTGGGTTGTGTTGATGAGTTAATGTGTATCTTATGAGGAGAATGAATGCTATACAAGATAGGACAAAGTAAAGTAACTTAGTATGTTGGAAGAGGAAATCATACTCCTATAGAGGACAAAAACATCTGTAAGTATTTCTAAGAGAAAAACTTTTCATAACATACTTGTTACCATGGACATTAAGTTGTACATTTAGTTATCCAAATACTAACCACATAGTAATTTGGATTTTCCTCCTATATTATTATTTTGTTTCTCTTTATCTTGTAAGATACCTCAAAAGCTAACCCATTTGGCTTTAAAATATATGTGCTACCACTATTCTCTGAAATAGCTATTTTTCTCTGCATCGGCCAAAGATATCAACAAGTGCTCATTGTTCCTTTTTCCCCCTCATTCCTTAGCCAGCAAAAGTTGAGTATACACACACACACACACACACACACACTCATTGTTCCTTTTTCCCCCTCATTCCTTAGCCAGCAAAAGTTGAGTATACACACACACACACACACACACACACAGAGTTTATCCAAGCGTAGCAAATCAGGGATGGACATCGGGGAATTTTTAAGCCTACACTGGTCACCACTAGCTGTTATTACAATTTTCCTTGTTGCCCTCAACTCAAACTACTGTATTATACCTTCCACACTTCATTTATTTCAGAGGATATGTGTGTGTGTGTGTGCATGTGTGTGAGTGTGTGTGTGTGTGTGTGTGAGAGAGAGAGAGAGAAATAGACAAAGAGTTCTAAAATGACCACACTTGAAGATAAGAGCCGGAACTCAATCCAGGTCTCCCACATGGAGAGAATTCAATCCATTGATCTATCACTGCTGCTTCCCAGGCTCTGCATTGGCAGGAACCTGGAGTCAGGCACCAGAGGTGGAAATTAAACCCCAGTACTCTAGTGTGAGATGCAGGAATCCAAACCACAAGGCTACAAACCCATGCTACATTTTACAAAATGTCATTACATGGCTTTTCCTCACAAAATAATAAATGAATCCAGTATCAAAAATTTTTTGTTTGAGATACTTGTTGTTAACTGTGAAGTTTTAAATAATATCTTTAACTCTGGTCCTAGTTAATTACCTTCTTTCACTTATGGAGGAATTACTGACTTTATAAAACATAGAAGGGCACATGCTTTCTGTTTTCCTCCTTAATGAACCATATAATTTAAATTCCACTTTTGTTGTCAATGTTAATGCTCAGTATGTTCTATAACCTATGCCACACTCTGCTCGGACCACAGTCTGACTCTAGGAGGAAGACAAATTGATATTTGCACATTTATACAGATCAAATTAAATGCTGCAGAGTCTCAAGGTTGCATTTGAATGAAAACATTCTAGACTTAAGTCAAATGATTTGCCTATAATAAATTTCATGATGGGCTAGGTCCTCCAAATTCTGAAAGAGAAAGGGCATATTATTGTGGCCCAGGTATCCCCATTAGAAGTCTCATCTTTCCTCTAAAGTTCATTTTACCTTTTTAGAGAAGAGCTTACTTTATGTTTTGCCTAGGACAAAATGCCTGGGCCTGAGCCTGAGCAACGGAGGAGAGATCAGATCAGAATGATCAAGCGGGGAGGAGACAGGTCTTACACCATAGTGTGTGGACTTGGGTGTGTCCTCTGAGTGTGATGGGAAACCAATGGGGAAGTCAAATCATGAGCCATGCTGAGAAAAGACTGAAGGGGCAAAGGCAGAAGTAGCAAGACCAGTTAGGACACACCTGCAGCAATCCAGAAGAGAAGACAGTGGCAGGGCCTGGGAACAGCTGGGAGAACTAAGAAATTGCTAAATTCCAAATAATCTTTGAAAATAGAGCTAGTAGGACTTGTTGATAGATTAGGAGTGGATATGAAAGACAGTAGTCAAGAATGACGTCAAGGTTTTTGGCCTAAGCAAGAATAAGAATGGCACTAACATTTATTGATATAGAGAAGATTTCAGATGTGCAGGTCTCTTTTTGGGGGGATGGCTGCAAAGGAAGAATATTAACTAAGTTTGTCATATTATTAGGATTGAGATGTGTCTTAGTTATTACGATAAATAACCTGGCCCTAACTGACCTCCCCAGTCTGTTCCCTGATTCTCCCAACCTATTGTTCGTAAGTTCTACCAGAGTGATCATTTAAAATGTACATTTAATGAGAGCCCTCTGTCCTTCAGTGCCTATCCAATAGCTAAAATTCAAACTACTTTCCATTTGTATTCATTGTTTTGTTGCCTATTATTTATTACTGTTCTAGCCTGAAATTCCACAGCTCTATTCAAGCAATTTATTTGCATAATAAGGTGAAAAATAAACAATCATGCTTTTATAATAAGAGTTCCATCACTGTCTTCCTGGAGAACTTCTCTCTAAGCAAAACTCTGCTTTATGTCATCACTGCACCTCTCATTTATACCTGATTTTTAGAGAATGAGTAATTTCTATTAAACTATGGACTGTGTGCTACACTTTTATCAGCATCCACAAATACTTAAAAGCCAAATTAACCCTAATAAGAACCAATGTTAAGAATTTGGGGACTTTGTTTCCAGGAGTGACTTCACCGACAACCAGGATGCTTCTGACCTGCGTTCCATTTACCTTTATTGCACCTGACATGTTCCTAGAGAATGCAAATTGAACTGTTATTCAAATGATACTCCAAAGAGAAAAATGAACAATACATTCCAAAATCAAACTCCACTTATGTTTTATCTATTTATTGCTTGAATTGTACTATTTTTTCATCAACATGAACTGCTGATTTATATTTATTTAGATACAATTAATCTGTTTAAGAAGTTACAACTATTCCTGATTTTACCAATGAATCCCAAACCCCGTGCAGTGATATATACCAGTGAACAGTCAGGGGGTGAGTCTTTGCTAAGTTATTGATTAAATTACCAAGCAAATATAAGCTGTCATTAGATTCATTTCACAGATAATTTTTGAACAAAATCCCTAAGGATTTAGCCTATAATACCTTAAAAAACTATAGAGAAATTCGCATACTTATCCTAGAAACAGTACAATTACTTTTTGTTTAAAATTTATGATCCCCCATAAAATTTTAAGTCATCTGGCAATGATGAACAGACACATTTCTTAACCACATCTACTTACTGAACTGTAAACAATTGTGCTTTCACTTCTTGATTCCACATTTTTTTGCCTTTTCACCCAGTTTAAAATATTCTTCTCCAAAAGCCACAATAATTCTAAGCATGAAACAGAAATCTGAAACCCAGCTCTTAAAAAAACAGGAAAAGAAAAAGAAACCCAAGTAGACAAGACTGACCAGGAGAGGGGAAAGTTTATCACAATCCCTAGGGATGAGCACCACGTAGCTTAAGTGAACACTTAGCCTCCTGGGGATCATGGTGTCATAGTGCTGTACCGGGCACTGAGAGATACTTTTTCTGCAGGGATAGCCTGTACTGTTCTATACAGAGTGAATAGACAAGGGAAATTTCCATTTTTAAAGAAATCCAAGTAAGGAAAAAAGCATGTAATGGCTTTAAAAACAATAGCTCTCTAAACAAAGTTAAATCAGACAATCAGGAGATACAGGAACTGTGTCCACCTAAAGCACGTATGTGAAAGCACTAACCCCTAGTGTCGCTGTATTACGATAAGGGGTCTCTAAGGAAATAATTAAGGTTAAATGAGTTGTGAAGGTTAGGACTCCATTCTGAAAGAAGAAGACCTATCCTGTAAAAAGAGACACCAGGGAGCTCTATCTATGCAGAGGGAAGAGCACCAGTGAGAAGGCAGAAGGTGGCTGTCATACAAAGCAGGAAGAGGGCCTGTCAACATCCTTACTTGCAGCCTCCAGCACTGTGAGAAATAGAGATCTGTTGCTACAGCCACGCACTCTGTGGTATGCTGCTATGCCTGAGTCGACTGTACAGGGGCTGCGTCATGCAGACAGAACCACCTGGTGTGCAAAATGACACGAAGTGTCATTTAAAATACCTTATCTCATCTCACTTTAGGTAATATTTTTGACTCAGAAAATAGGAATAAATTGTCTCTAAAAATCACATTGAAAACAAGTTTTAAAAGGTCATATATTAAAGCTCTACACATATAAAAAGTTTATAGAAATAGATATTAAAGTACTCCTATTTTTATAAATGTAGCATCAAATGAGAAATAAGGGAGTATGTTGGGAAGAATTTCAGGAACTCAATCTTAAAATAGCAAGGTAGTCAATTATGGGTGGTTACTCTGTTACTCTCACCTCCTCTAAACAGTCCTGATGAACACCAGAAGCACAGGCACACTGGTACATAGCAACATCCTCACTGTGAGGAAGACACACTATGAGCTGTGCAGTAAGAAGAATTAAAAGTACCCCTCCCTAGTGAGCCGACAGAATCCTGGGTGTTCTAAATGCTTCTTTACCCTTCATTCTAATTCAACATCATTCCTTCAACCTCTGCCCCCTCTGGTGATTAATAAAGGATATTCTAAGGAACAACTTCTAACTCATCAGCAGTTAGGTAGCTCACTATATTTGGGTAGAAACAGGCAGAATTGACAATGCGCCAGAACAGTGCATATCCGAAAAGGAGCGTGGCAAATTCACAACTGCTGAACTTGAGTTTTAGTCTTGGTGTATGGAATTGTAACAAACTGATGGGAAGAGAGGGAAAAGTAGAAGAGTGACCACTACCATAAAAGCACCACTCTGGAAAGGCAAGCAATAAGAGATCACCGAGTTGCAATGCTGAAAACTGCAAGTACCACACACAGCTCTGAAGGACTCTGAAGCCAGGAATATTCTGAGAACAACTTCTAGCTGTATTAACATACATGATAAGGTGAAACAGTGAAACAGAACTGTAAAAGTAGAAATAACCTAAGGTTTAACAAAGTTACCCTTTCCCAATAAAGAAACTGAGGCCAGATGATGTGGCCCACATAGGCCCTTCAGCCCTGGTACAGGTGGTCTGAACCAATATCTGCCTATGACAGTTTCTGCATTAGGATGTCCTGTAATGTTTTAAAATTCAACACTGGTTTCCTAAGATACCAAGCATGGCTCAGGATACATGTTTGTAGGATCTTGTACAGTTATTCCTTACATCCTTTGGTATTATAATGCCACAGAATACCAAAAGAATAATTACAAAGCACTAAGAGAGAATAGTATACTGGGCCTAGTGTCTAAGCACATAAAGTGAAAGCTACAGCTTGATCCACAAAGTGGTACAAAGCATTGTGCACATGTGTAGGTAGCACAAAGAGGGGTGGTGAGGAATGAGATTAAGTCAGCAGAGCTGAGGAACTGCCACAACAAAGCTCACAGGTGAGTGACACTTATTCCAAGGATATGAGGAGGTCAGTGGAAATGTAACTTTTTAAAGCAGGGACTAACATTATCAGTTTTGTCTCTTAGGATGATGACCCCATAGACTGAGAATGAGGAAAGACTGGGTGATAGGGAAACCAGATGGAGACTGACAAAAGCATCCAGGCATGAAGGAATAGGGGCCTGAACCCAGGTAATGGCAGGTGGAATAAATGAAGGCATTTGACTTAAGAGACAGGTTCATGAGAACCTGAAAAAATCAAAGAGAAAGCTCTAAGATGACTGGGTGATAGAAAGGCGAGGGTGGGGTCACTTAGGTGCAGGTGGAACTGAGCCTGGGCTAGAAGATGCCACAGGTCAGGCCTAGCAGGGGGAGGTGGCCATGATCATTGATTATGCAGGAAGAGAACTTAGACAAGAAGTAAAAAGACGCAGGACAAGAGCCTGAAGGAACCATGTTAAAGCAGCACACAAAGAAGGAGTGGGCAAAGAACAAAGAGGAAAAATGAACATGGGTGGTAGCCAACCAAGAAGTGCTGCTATCAAGCCAGGAGGAGAAGCAACTAGCCCTGTGCCCAGTGCCAGGAAAGAATACCCAGGGAAGGTGCACACTGGTAGACGGAAAGGGAGTAAACATGGGGTGCAAGTTACTCGTTTATATTCCTGTCACGATGCAAAGGAACACTTTCCAATGTTTTCCAACTTCACAGGGCATTTTACTGACCAAAGAATTTGTTTATTACATCTGCCAGCTGAAAAGTTTCCTATACAGGAAAATGAATTTACTACCACTTTTGTGAAGGAAGATAACAAGCAGTGCATTTAGATAAAAAGCAATCCATTCTCAGATCACTGTCAGACTGGAAGATTCTTGCTGCAGATGCTGGCCAGCACAGGGCCACCTGGCCTTCTGACTCACTATCCCTTCAGCAATCTCCCCTGAAAGATGAGGAGAAATCAAGTCTGGACTTGCACATCCAAACAGGCTTCTCCAGGAAAAGATCCCAAGTGGAAAATCTATAGTCCCTTTGAAAATAAAAATCAACTGAAGAAGTTTGGAACACTAGGCTGGGGAAAGGTTACAATGACATCTGCATGATTTCACAGCATGGACAAGTATCAATGTGATACTGAACTAGGCTGGAGGGAAGGAATGACAATTTGTTGAGCAAGCAAAAGGAAATGCTGTCATGTCAATATCAATATTTTCTGAAGGTCAAACACAGAGTTTTCAACCTATGGATAATTTTCATCATTAACAGGGTACCAATTTAACCCGATGAATGAATTTTATTTATCAAGCTCCATACATTAATTCAATAGGAAACATGTTTTACCTTCTATATAAGTATATTACAGTTAGAATAGACTAGCTTTGCAGCATTATTTTGGGGTTATTTACAAGAGAGAGTAAAGAAATTCTGTTAAATTTCAGGTCTGTAAAAAAAAACTATCTTAAAACTTCTCATGGAAAAAGAAATGGAGAAAGCATAAATTAAATAAACCCACTGGGAATACAAAAGCATCATTTAATTCCACAGTATCACCAAATACCCTTTAATAGACTTTTATGTATAATAATTCACAAGAAAATATTTGTTTCCAAGAGTGTAGGTAAAAACAGATGTGACAGAAGCAACTAATGCATGACAGATATATTAGCTGGATGGAAGGCTCCCTGATATTAAGCACACCTTCATCTATTTCTTAGATCTCATTATTTTTAATAAAATTAAGTATGTTGATATTATGAAAGTTAAAGATGAACCCTTTATTTCTCTGCTCATTCATATTCAAAATAATTGCTGGAAATGATTGTCACTTGGGACACAAAACCAAGGCTCTAATATTGGACAAACTAACACCACAATTTCTGCCATTCAGCCAAGAATATTCAAGTGAATTCTTCTGGCCCATTACAACAGAGCGCCATATTAAATAACGCTGCTGCACTGAAACACATCTAAGGACATAAAATAGGGGGGGAAACATAGATTGAGCACTGTAATGGACTTTCTGGTTTTAGTGGCCTAGGGGAAGCTGGAGATAATCCAGAGTCAGCTCCCTTGACCCCAGAGGAAAGGAGAAGTAAGAAAAGGAACTGAAACTAAACCTCTCCAGCCAAATCAGAGCTGACCCACACTGAGGTCACAAGCAGGATCCCTACAATTGAACCAAAGGGTGGGAGATAAGGCAGCAAAGGAGTTTAAAACAAAAAATCCATATGCTATTTAAAGACTTTGAATAAGCTTTCCTCAACCCATGCCATTCTCATTTATTACATTTAAAGAAACATAAATTGCTTTAGGATTTGTCATTATGTAAAGAAATCTTCTATGTCCTCATAGAAATCAAACATTTTTAAAGGCATAAAATACTGCCAGAAGCTGGCCTTATTAAATGATTAGCTCACCATAAACCTCTTTCTTGGGATTAAATATACAATGTTAGGAGACTTAAGAGTAGATCATATGTATTTCCAAACAATTATTTCTCAACTAAATAAGCAAGCTTATCTTTTCAATCAACTTGCTTTGGTAGAAATGATCAGCCTAGCATTTTCTACTTCACTTCCTGTAAGAAAATACTGCATCAAGCACACACATGTCTACATGGAATCCTAGCTGCATCTGCCTGCTCACACTGCTATTTCTGTGTAGAAATGCAGGCTCTGATGTTTCTTCTTTCTCACCTGACTATTGAGAAGGTAGGTTTGGACCACGACTCCATTTCAGGGACTCCACATCCTCACAGGAAACAGGTGGTAGCCAGATTGCTGGCTGTATTTCCCCAAGGATGCCAAAAACCTCACTCTATGAGCTATACTGTCAGGGTACCACAGGCACCACTCCTGAGGAGGTGGAGGGATTCAGGTGGTAAGTGGTTTCAGGGTCAGGGCTGCCCACAGCCTCATCCGTCATTGCATCACGAACATGGAAAGGCTCATCTGAAGTTCTGGCGGGTGACAAGGAGGGCTTAAGCGGTGTTGGAGATTACAGAACAAAGTCTGTAAGTGTGTTGAAGGCAAATAATGCCCAAAGACAAAGAACAACTATACCTTTCATTTTGAAAACCGCCTCCTGGAAAAACCAGTCTCATTACTAAATTTTTTAAAAAAGAATTATTTATTTTGAAAATCAGAGTTACATAGAGAGGAAGAGACAGAGAGAGAGAGAGATCTATTTCCATCACTGGTTTGCTCCCCAGATGGCTGCAATGGCCAGGGCTGGGCCAGGCTGAAGCCAAAAGCTAGGAGCCTCATGCAAGTCTCTGGCATGAATGGCAGGGGCCCAAGGACTTGATCCATCTTCTGCTGCTTCTCTCAGGCCACTAACAGGGAGCTAAACTGGAAGCAGAGCAGCCAAGACACGAACTGGTGCCCACATGGGATTCTGGCATCAAAGGCAGCAGCTTTGCCTGCTACTCCACTATGCTAGCCCCTCATTATTGAATGTTTAACTTCCTGACACAAAGGTGTGATTTTTTTAATACTTCATAAGTGAAAGGACAGTAGTATCTATCATTTCACACTTTTCTTTTCACACTCTTTTCTTTCTTTCAAAAAAACTATTTTTACGTTATTTGAAAGACAGGCAAAGAGAGATCTTCCATCTGCTGGATCACCCTGCAAATGCCTGCAACAGCCAGGGATGGGCCAAGCTGACACCAGGAACCTGGAAATCAATCTGGATCTCCCATGTGGGTAGAAGGAACTCAAATACTTGAACTGTCACCTACCATCTTCCAGGGTATGCATTAGCAGGAAGCTGGATTGGAACTAGATGAGCTGGGACTCATATCAGGCACTGCTATGCCAAATTCCTGCAGCTTCCTTTATCTTTTTTTTATTTAAAGATTTTTTCTTTATTTGAAAGTCAGAGTTACAGAGAGAGAGAGAAAAAGAGGCAGAGAGAGAGAGAGAGAGAGAGAGAGAGAGAGAGGACTTCCATCCGCTGGTTCACTCCCCAATTGGCCGCAACGGTCGAGATGCACCAATCTGAAGCCAGGGGCTGGGAGCTTCTTCTGGATATCCCACATGGATGCAGGGACCCAAAGTCTTGGGCCATCTTCTACTGCTTTCAAAGGCCATAGCAGAGAGCTGGATTGGAAATGGATCAGCTAGGTCTCAAACCGGCGCCTATATGGGCTGGTCTCGAACCAGTACCTAAATGCATGCGGCGTCTTTACCTGCTAAGCCATGGCACCAGCCCAAGCTCCCTTTATCTTTAACTGTGAAAACATTTTTTATTTTTAAAATTCATTTATTTGAAAGGTAAAGTGACAGAGCAGAAGAGACCTTCCATTCACTGGTTCACTCCCCAAATGCTCCCAAATGTGGGGGCTAGGCCAGGCCAAAGCTAGGAGCCAGGAGCTCTATTGGGTCTCTTACATGAGTATACTCACTAACATTTCCAAACTATTTCATAATGTGAACAAAGTCTGAAACTATTATAATTGTCCAAGAGTGTTACTCAGAGCATTTTATCTTAGCTAATTGTTAGAATAAGGAATACAGTATAATTTATCTTGAAAGCAAATAAATATAATAATTCTTTAAGGAACTAACACATTACAGTTTTTCCCTTTACTAATTTTTAAAAAAATATTTACTTATTTATTTGAAAGAGTTACAGAGAGGCAGAGGCAGAGAACGAGAGAGAGAGAGAGTGGTCTTCCATCCCCTAGTTTACTCCCCAAATGGCTGCAATGGCCAGAGCTGGGCTGATGTGAAGCCAGGAGCTGGGAGCTTCTTCCAGGTCTCCCACAAGGGCACAGGGGCCCAAGGACTTGGTCTATTTTCCACTGCCTTCCCAGGTCATAGCAGAGAGCTGAATTGGAAGTAGAGCAGCTGGGACTCAAACCAGCACCCATATTGGATGCTGGCATTGCAGGTGGCAGCTTTACCCACTACACCACAGCGCCGGCCCCTAAAAGAGAGTTTCTATGAGTGCCGTGACCAGATTCTGTTTATTCATAGTGCGTCTCCTGCCTGGTGCAAGGCCAGGCACCTGTTGAGTGAATATATGCAAGGCCCCCTTGCCTCACTTGGTATCTGTGGCCCTACTTCCCACCATTGTATTTCCATCATCATATTCAAGCACCAGTAAAGCTGAAGTGTGGGAAAAGAATATTTGTTTCATACAACTAAAACAAATACAGAAAAATGGGAACCCACAACATTTTCCTCTGGGTAACTGATGTATATGAGAATTTTACAAGAAAAGATAATGAGGATGTTACTTGGTTGTTTACCTTCTACAATATAATGGAAGACAAATTTTTTTTTTTTACAGGCAGAGTGGACAGTTAGAGAGAGTGAGACAGAGAGAAAGGTCTTCCTTTTTGCCGTTGGGTCACCCTCCAATGGTCTCCGCGGCCAGCGCGCTGCGGCCGGCGCACCGCGCTGATCCAAAGCCGGGAGCCAGATGCCTCTCCTGGTCTCCCATGCGGGTTGCAGGGCCCAAGCACTTGGGACATCCTCCACTGCACTCCCGGGCCCTAGCAGAGAGCTGGTCTGAAAGAGGGGCAACCAGGACAGAATTGACTGATGTTTTTTAATTAGCTAAAAGATGTGATCTTAGATTAAAGAGAAGTTTAAATAGACATCAGCCATTTAACATTTAAAAGAGTAAAAATCGATGACTCTGACCCCAAAATTATCCTTCTTTGTGTCACAAATAACCTGTAACTTTGTGCACTGGATTGAGAACATTTGCACATCACTATGATTTATGAGGACAGATGACTTCAGAGTGATGAGTGCAGTGCCTGCTCCATGCCTGATTGATAAGAACATTAAGAAGTTCTCAAAAACAAATTCTTGAACTACAGAAATCCTTAATGGACAAGATAGAAAATCTCTCTCGTGAAAATGAAATATTAAGGAGGAATCAAAATGAAACGAAACAACTAGTACAACAGGAAACTGTGATAGTGACTGAAGTGAAGAATTCAATAGATCAAATGAAAAACACAATAGAGAGCCTTACAAACAGAATGGGTGAAGCAGAAGAGAGAATATCGGACTTAGAAGACAGAGAACAGGAAAGGATACAGTCAGACCAAAGAAAAGAAGAGGAAATTAGAAATCTAAAACATATTGTCGGGAATCTTCAGGATACTATTAAAAAACCCAACATTCGGGTTCTAGGAGTTCCTGAAGGCGTGGAGAGGGAGAAAGGATTAGAAGGCCTTTTTAGTGAGATATTAGCAGAAAATTTCCCAGGTTTGGAGAAGGACAGAGAAATCCTAGTACAGGAAGCTCACAGAACCCCTAATAAACACGACCAAAAGAGATCCTCACCACGACACGTGGTAATTAAACTCTCCACAGTGAAACATAAAGAAAAGATCCTAAGATGTGCAAGAGAGAAACGTCAGATTACTCTCAGAAGATCTCCAATCAGACTCACAGCTGATTTCTCATCAGAAACTCTACAAGCTAGGAGGGAATGGCGAGATATAGCCCAGGTACTAAGAGAGAAAAACTGCCAGCCCAGAATATTATATCCTGCAAAGCTATCATTTGTGAATGAAGGTGAAATAAAGACTTTTCATCGCAAACAGAAGTTGAAAGAATTTGTTGCCACTCGTCCAGCCCTGCAAAAGATGCTTAAAGATGTGTTACACACAGAAACACAGAAACATGGTCATCAATATGAAAGAAGGTAAAGGAAGGAAAATAGGAAGAAAACCTCACGGCAAAAGATCACAGGGAATTCAAAGCATATATTAGAACTTATCTTTGGCAAATGGCAGGGCAAAGTTACCACTTATCATTAGTCACATTGAACATTAATGGCCTGAACCGTCCAGTCAAAAGACACCGATTGGCTGATTGGGTAAAGGAACAAAACCCATCTATTTGCTGCTTACAAGAAACACATCTTTCCAACAAAGATCCATACAGACTGAAAGTGAAAGGCTGGAAAAAGATATACCATGCCAACAGAAATGAAAAAAGAGCAGGCGTAGCCATCTTAATATCGGACAACATAAACTTTACCACAAAAACTGTTAAGAGAGACAAAGAGGGACACTATATAATGATGAAGGGATCAATTCAACAGGAAGATATAACAATTATCAATGTATATGCACCTAACTACAGGGCACCGGTTTATCTGAAAGATTCATTAACGGACTTAAAGGGAGACTTAGACCCCAATACAATAGTACTGGGGGACTTCAATACTCCACTCTCAGAAATAGACAGATCAATAGGACAGAAGATCAACAAGGATACAGTAGATTTAAACGACACTATAGCCCAAATGGATCTAACAGATATATACAGAACTTTCAATCCTACAGCTAAAGATTTTACATTCTTCTCAGCAGTACATGGAACCTTCTCTAGGACTGACCACATACTAGGCCATAAAGCAAGTCTCAGCAAATTCAAAAGAATTAGAATCATACCATGCAGCTTCTCAGACCATAAAGGAATGAAGTTGGAAATTAGCAACTCAGGAATCCCTAGAGCATATGCAAATACATGGAGATTGAACAACATGCTCCTGAATGAACAATGGGTCATAGAAGAAATCAAAAGAGAAATCAAAAATTTTCTGGAAGTAAATGAGGATAACAGCACAACATACCAAAACTTATGGGACGCAGCAAAAGCAGTGTTAAGAGGAAAGTTTATATCAATAGGTGCCTACATCAAGAAATTGGAAAGGCACCAAATAGATGAGCTTTCAACACATCTCAAGGATCTAGAAAACCTACAGCAAACCAGACCCAAATCTAGTAGGAGAAGAGAAATAATTAAAATCAGAGAAGAAATCAACAGGATTGAATCAAGAAAAACATTACAAAAAATCAGCCAAACGAGGAGCTGGTTTTTTGAAAAAATAAACAAAATTGACACCTCATTGGCCCAACTAACTAAAAAAAGAAGAGAAAAGACCCAAATCAATAAAATCAGAAATACAAAGAATCATCAGAAATTACTACAAGGACATGTATGCCAGCAAACAGGGAAACCTATCAGAAATGGATAGATTCCTGGACACATGCAACCTACCTAAATTGAACCAGGAAGACATGGAAAACCTAAACAGACCCATAACTGAGACAGAAATTGAAACAGTAATAAAGGCCCTCCCAACAGAGAAAAGCCCAGGACCAGATGGATTCACTGCTGAATTCTACCAGACGTTTAAAGAAGAACTAACTCCAATTCTTCTCAAACTATTCAGAACAATCGAAGAAGAGGGAATCCTCCCAAATTCTTTCTATGAAGCCAGCATCACCTTAATTCCTAAGTCGGACAAAGATGCAGCACTGAAAGAGAATTACAGACCAATATCCCTGATGAACATAGATGCAAAAATCCTCAATAAAATTCTCGCCAATAGAATGCAACAACACATCAGAAAGAGCATCCACCCAGACCAAGTGGGATTTATCCCTGGTATGCAGGGATGGTTTAATGTGTGCAAAACAATCAATGTGATACATCACATTAACAGACTACAGAAGAAAAACCATATGATTATCTCAATAGATGCAGAGAAAGCATTCGATAAAATTCAACACCCGTTCATGATGAAAACTCTAAGCAAACTGGGTTTGGAAGGAACATTCCTCAATACAATCAAAGCAATCTATGAAAAACCCACAGCCAACATCCTATTGAATGGGGAAAAGTTGGAAGCATTTCCACTGAGATCTGGTACGAGACAGGGATGCCCACTCTCACCACTGCTATTCAATATAGTTCTGGAAGTTCTAGCCAGAGCTATTAGGCAAGAAAAAGAAATTAAAGGAATACAAATTGGGAAGGAAGAACTCAAACTATCCCTCTTTGCAGATGACATGATTCTGTATTTAGGGGACCCAAAGAACTCTACTAAGAGACTATTGGAACTCATAGAAGAGTTTGGCAAAGTAGCAGGGTATAAAATCAATGCACAAAAATCAACAGCCTTTGTATACACAGACAATGCCATGGCTGAGGAAGAACTTCTAAGATCAATCCCATTCACAATAGCTACAAAAACAATCAAATACCTTGGAATAAACTTAACCAAGGACGTTAAAGATCTCTACAATGAAAATTACCAAACCTTAAAGAAAGAAAGAGAAGAAGATACCAAGAAATGGAAAAATCTTCCATGCTCATGGATTGGAAGAATCAATATCATCAAAATGTCCATTCTCCCAAAAGCAATTTATAGATTCAATGCAATACCAATCAAGATACCGAAGACCTTCTTCTCAGATCTGGAAAAAATGGTGCTGAAATTCATATGGAGACACAGGAGACCTCGAATAGCTAAAGCAATCTTGTACAACAAAAACAAAGCCGGAGGCATCACAATACCAGATTTCAGGACATACTACAGGGCAGTTGTAATCAAAACAGCATGGTACTGGTACAGAAACAGATGGATAGACCAATGGAATAGAATTGAAACACCAGAAATCAACCCAAACATCTACAGCCAACTTATATTTTACCAAGGATCTAAAACTAATTCCTGGAGCAAGGACAGTCTATTCAATAAATGGTGCTGGGAAAATTGGATTTCCACGTGCAGAATCATGAAGCAACATGGATTAAAGACCTAAATCTACGACCTGACACCATCAAGTTATTAGAGAACATTGGAGAAACCCTTCAAGATATTGGCACAGGCAAAGAGTTTCTGGAAAAGACCCGGGAGGCACAGGCAGTCAAAGTCAAAATCAACTATTGGGATTGCATCAAATTGAGAAGTTTCTGTACTGCAAAAGAAACAGTCAGGAGAGTGAAGAGACAACCGACAGAATGGGAAAAAATATCTGCAAACTATGCAACAGTTAAAGGGTTCATAACCAGAATCTACAAAGAGATCAAGAAACTCCACAACAACAAAACCAACAACCCACTTAAGAGATGGGCCAAGGACCTCAATAGACATTTTTCAAAAGAGGAAATCCAAATGGCCAACAGGCACATGAAAAAATGTTCAAGGTCATTAGGAAATCAGGGAAATGCAAATCAAAACCACAATGAGGTTTCACCTCACCCTGGTTAGAATGGCTCACATGCAGAAATCTAGCAACAACAGATGCTGGCGAGGATGTGGGGAAAAAGGGACACTAACCCACTGTTGGTGGGAATGCAAACTGGTCAAGCCACTATGGAAGTCAGTCTGGAGATTCCTCAGAAACCTGAAGATAACCCTACCGTTCGACCCAGCCATCCCACTCCTTGGAATTTACCCAAAGGAATTTAAATTGGCAAACAAAAAAGCGGTCTGCACCCTAATGTTTATTGCAGCTCAATTCACAATAGCTAAGACCTGGAACCAACCTAAATGCCCATCAACGGTAGACTGGATAAAGAAATTATGGGATATGTATTCTTTAGAATACTATACCGCAGTAAGAAACAACGAAATCCAGTCATTTGCAACAAAATGGAGGAATCTGGAACACATCATGCTGAGTGAAATAAGCCAGTCCCAAAGGGATAAGTACCATATGTTCTCCCTGATCGGTGACAACTGACTGAACACCAAAAAGGAAACCTGTTGAAGTGAAATGGACACTATGGGAAACGGTGACTTGATCAGCATAGCCCTGTTAATGAACAACTTAATACATTATCCCTCTTAGTAGTTTTTGTTGTCTGTTCTACTTAATATGACTGGTTTAATTCTGTAATTAATACACAGTTATTCTTAAGTGTTGAAAATTAACTGAAATGTGATCCCTGTTAAACATAAGGGTGGGAATAAGAGAGGGAAGAGATGTATAATTTGGGACATGCTCAAGCTGACTTGCTCCAAATGGTAGAGTTAGAAACATATCAGGAGATTGCAATTCAATCCCATCAAGGTGGCATGTACCAATGCCATCTCACTACTCCAAGTGATCAATTTCAGTTCACAATTGATCATAATGAAAGGACTAAGAGTCAAAGGGAGCACATAAACAAGTCTAGTACCTGCTAACACTAACCGATGGAATAAATAAAGGGGAGAGTGATCCAACATGGGAAGTGAGATACTCAGCAGACTCATAGAATGGCAGATGTCCTAAATAGCACTCTGGCCTCAGAATCAGCCCTAAAGGCATTCGGATCTGGCTGAAGAGCCCATGAGAGTATTTCAGGCATGGAAAGCCAAGACACTCTGGCAAAAGATCTCTGTGAGTGAGATCCCAGTGGAAAGAACAGGTCATCAAAGAAGGAGGTACCTTTCTCTGAAGGGAGGAGAGAACCTCCTCTTTGACTATGACGTTGTCTAAACAAGATAAGTCGGAGAACTCAGAGGGCTTCCATAGCCTTGGAAACTCATGACTGGAGCATAGGGAGATTACTGATGCCATAGACAGGAGTGTCAATTGGTAAAGTCAACAACAGGAGTCACTGTGCACTTACTCCTCATGTAGGATCTCTGTCCTTAATGTGCTGTGCATTGAGATTTAATGCTATAACGAGTACTCAAACAATATATTTCACTTGGTGTTTCTATGGGGGTGCAAACTGTTGAAATCTTTACTTAATGCATACTAAACTGATCTTCTGTAAAAAAAAAAAAAGAAATTATCAATTCCCAACTTGACTCTCACTGGGATTAAACATGACAATAGGTCTGATCTGATTTCATCATCATTTAAAAAATCATCTATTATTTTTCACTTTATGTTTCTGTGTGGGAGCAAACTGTTGAAATCCTTACTTAATGTATACTAAGCTGATCTTCTGTATATTAAGATAATCGAAAATGAATCTTGATGTGAATGGAAGGGGAGAGGGAGTGGGAAAGGGGAGGGTTGTGGGTGGGAGGGACGGTATGTGGGGGAAGCCACTGTAATCCATAAGTCGTACTTTGGAAATTTATATTCATTAAATAAAAGTTAAAAAAAAAATCACCAAAAAAAAATAGTAGTATCAGGAAGAAATTGGTAGAGAGTGAGAAAATCATTTTCATAACCAAAGTGTGGCAACATTAAAAGCACTAATCACTAAAAAGAAAAAGAAAAAAAAGTACCCGGCATTGAAAACCAGGAGGATAGTTCTAGCCCTGTCTCTTCCTTCAACTGGTTGCGTAATCAGAACAAGTGACTTACCTCCTCTGGGCCTCGTACTTTCAATTCCCCAAAGAAAAAGGATGGACTAGAAGTTCTCAAAGAATTGGTGTTCTGTCAATTTTGTTTTTTTTTTTTTGCAAGGGAAAACTAAACAAGTATGCTGAGTGAACAACACTGTAGCAAACGAATGATAAATATAGGGATCTGGCAGTTAAGGTTTATAAGGGGCCAGACACTAGGAACATTCTTGCCAGCTTCTTGCTATGTTCTTCTTGTCCTCCTCCTTCCAGTCCTGTAGCTAACCACACTATCCCAACCTCTCACTGCAAAGCTGGTCTGTACAACTCAGAATTTATGGTGGCCTTGCTGCTGAAACGCAGTATTCATATCTAGTCACAAAAAAATCCAACCATACCAGTCTCTTGTGTGATTACTTCATAAGAAAGAAGTTGGGGCCGGCACTGTGACACAGTAGGCTAAGCCTCTGCCTGCAGCACCAGCATCCCATGTTAGGTGCCGGTTTGTCTCCCAGCTGCTCCTCTTCTGACCCAGCTCTCTCTGCTTATGGCCTGGGAAAGTAATAGAAAATGGGCCAAGCTTTCGGGCCCTTGTGCCCATGTAGGAGATCCTGAAGAATCTCCAGGCTCCTAACATCTGATAGGCCCAGCTCTGGCCATTGCAGACATTTGGGGAGTGAATTAGCAGATGAAAGACCTTTCTCTCTGTCTCTCTCTCTGTAACTTTACCTCTCAATTAGATAAACAAAATCTTAAAAAATAGAAAAAAAGAATTCAAGAGCAAAATTGGAAGGAAGAACTTTCATGTGGCAAGACCATACATGTTGGGCTGAAGCAGGATAAAAGATTTGTTTATAATGCACAGAACTCAAAACTAAACTCAAAATGATCAGCAACACCTCTAAACCACTTAGAGGTGGAAGTAGGTAGATCATTCCAGTTCAAGTTCATTCATGTTTGAGCAAGTAAATGTGTACATGTAAACATTTATAGACAGGAGAATATAAATAAATCAGATATCATATTATAGAATCACAAATGATTGCTGCTGATTCTGAAAAAAGAAATAGAATTGTGAGTCAAACTTACAGCTGGTAGAGTGCCACTGACTGGTGTACTCTTGCAACAAAGACTAGGATTCATTCAAGGAAGGACTGCTGTCTCAATTAGATCAATGAAAATCATTTCAGACATTTCTAGTAAAATATTGGAAAAGAAAGCATTCTTTTTATTGAATTTGAAGCTGGAGTTACCACACGGAGAAAGACTGCCAACCTTCCACAACCAACGTGATGGAAGCATTAACACTTTTCCCTCCAACTATTAATTCTGGATACCATTCAATTCTTTTTTGTGTTTAAGTCAGTGTGTTATTAAGATTTCCCTGGATAGTAAGACTAAGGAATCTTCATGTATGCCTGAATTTCTGACTGATCAAATGAGTTATAAATATAACTGAACATTATAATCCTTGATATGAAAAAAGAAAGTCCTAAGTATAACAATGGACTGACCAAGAATTCTGTAAAAGGAGGATTCTTGGATCACACATGGCAAGTCACCTTGAAACAAATATTTTTCATATTGTAAAATTCTAATACAAGTATGTGAAATCAAGAAGACAAATGTTAAGATAATTGGGAAAGGACTCTGAAAGTAATACAGGAGATAAGAATTAAAAATGTGTACTAGTTGAGAACATGCTGGTTGAGTGTTCTATCAGTAGAATATATTACTAGGAGTATGGGGAGATGGGAATGCAGGATCAACTTAATTAGAACAACAATGTTTCTTAAATGCTAGAAAAAGCAAAAATTACCTGAGAGTCTATTAAAATGAATATTTCCAGCATTTTTCTGGAGTGACTATTGATTAGGTTTGGAATAGATGACTATGTCTACTGTTCCCTTCCCCAACTGCTGATGGAGAGACCACACAGGAAGACATCAGGAAAAAGAGCACTGTTTCAGAGGACAGGTAGGTGTTCTGAATGTTCAGAATAGTTTTATTTATCACACAAATCACTGAGTCATAGCAGCAACTTTCAAGTTACATGTTGGCTACTCATTAGAGGGGTCCAAAATCAATTTAGTGAGACCAGGATTATGGTAAAAATAAAAGATATGCATATAAAGGTTAACATTGTTTGTGAATTGTGTGTTCAGAGGGGTGTGTGTGTGTGTGTGTGTGTGTGTGTATCTGTGTGTGTCTGTGTCTGTCTGTGTGTGTAGAAGATACAAAATGCATTCCTTATTATAAGGTTACACTCAGAAAAGTCTGAAAGTCGTAGGTTTGAATTAGCGCAAAAAAGGTGGACTACAGAACTGTCCAAGCCAAATCTTCAATAATAATTGTTTTATGAATGGAAAAGCTCTATAAGGAAGGATCGTTAGAATGGATTGAACTTCTGGAATAATTTCTGAGATTTATGAAACACCTGGAGAAAGAAGTCATAGTTTTCAGAGCACAAATCTTCAACAGCACAATTAATTTTTTGCTACATGCTTTATTCTTGCTGATGTTGTAAACGGGATTGTTTTCTTAATTATTTTAGATAATTCATTGTCAAAGGTATTGAAATAACAATGAAAGGAAATGCAACTTACTTTTCTATATTGCTTTTGAATCCTACCACTTTGCTAAATTCATTTATTAGTTTTTAACTCTGTGTGTGTGTGTGTGTGTGTAGGATATTCATGCTATCCATAAACAGATAATTTCATTTCATCCTTTCCAACTTGGATGCATGCTTTTTATTTCTTTTATGGCTAAGTGCTCTGGCAAAAGGAGCAGAGAGTGGAATGGTGGCTGTGAGGGGCTAAGGTATGGAGGTTTAGGGAGGTACCAGTCAAAACTGTCTGTATAAAGATATGTAAGTCTTGGAGATCACTGTACAACTTAGTGCCTATAGTTAATTATGCTATACTATACAGTTATAATGTTAAGAAGGTGTATATTAAGCCTTCTTATCACAAAAATATTAACAGTAATTATAAATAAGAGAACAGAATAAAACTTTTAGAGGTGATGGATAGCTTTATGGTAAGGATTGTGGCGCTGGTTTCATAGGTTCTTCAAATGTGCAATTATCTGAGATCTGTGGTTGATAGTATGATTAGGTTCTTAGATTTCAACATCTTTTCAAGAGACGGTATGTTGGTTTCACTGAGTGTGTACTTACTTTCTATGTCACCAACTTGTATACTTAATCATGTACAACTTTTGAGATATCAAAAAAATTTAAACAATGAATGTTGGGGGGAAATTATATTATTGAAAAGTCATAAAAAGAGTAACAATCTACTTCATATATTTTAATGTAGAAATAAACTACGATATCTTTTACCTACCACCTCAGATGCCTGAGCAAGCCTTACCTGAAAGTGGTTTTTGGTAAGAAACACATTGATGTCTCCACAAAGAAATGGCAGATCTCTGTCGATTTTGCAGTCCATTTAGTCTTTCGGCTAGCCCACCTCTGTTTAATGAATTATAATGTATTATGTTTAGTTAAAAGAAAATTTATATTTTATATTTACCAACCAGAGACAAATAGATAAAACGTGAAAGTTTAACATTACATTTCTTCCTCTTAGCTCATTTTTTAATTTTCTTGAAAGCTAAGTTTTCTGATTCTTATAAAAATGGGCTAATAGGTTTATTCTAAGAATATCACTTTTTTAGAAATTACAGCTAAAATCAGTTTAACTCATTTTCCATTTTTAGTAGTTCAGGTGTTCATTCCCTAAACATGTACTACTTGCTTATTATATGCTATATGCTGGCCCTAGAACTTTGTTAGGGAATACAGACAGAAAGACAACCCTGAGCAATGTCTGGGGTGAGGGTGTTCACAATGGGTTGAGCAGATGTGGGCAAACAGATAAATGTAAAGTGGGTTCAGAGTCCCAGTCAAGAAAAACCCTGCCAAATTGTATGTGTGTAGGCATGAGCCCCTTATATGAAGTGCAGAGATAATCGATTATCAATCACAGACACATAGCAAGGATACTAACATTATTAAAACTTCCACAGATGGCAGGGAGACAATTCATAACACTGAACATTACAGTCACTTCATCTGAAACTTTACCTACCAATTGTATATAGATATGTTCAGATACATAAAATTTTAAAAATTATAAATATATAAGTATGTATTGATACATACTTATATGTTGTATATATGTGTGCATATATATAGATACAGATATATTTAGAGAAAAAATTCTATGCTTCTAACACATCTGTACTCTCCAGAGAAATCAAACCAACTATCAATTACTATTATGGCTGCACACTACATAATTTGTCAATGTATTATATCCTAAGATTATGTCTTATTTTAATAATCATTTTACTACACTGCTTTGTTTTATTCAAATTATGTCCTTCTAAGGTAGAAAGAACAAATCTGAACTCCCACCTCACAGATGCAAACAGAGGTCAGAGAAAGGTTAAGGAACTTCTCTAATATTACACAACAGCTTAGATGAGGAATCAGGCCTTAAAGCCGGGGGACTTCCAACACTACCTTGTATAGAGTAAACTCTCAAGAAATGCCCATGATGGATGTTACTGTTTTTGCTTGCATTTTACTCGCACACTTATACTCCTTCCACTATGATCAGATGGTCTTATTTTACTAAATACATGTTCTTATTCATTATTGCTACCACCTACTGTGTTTTCCAACAGGAACTTATTATTTCTGAATGCTTGTGTGTGTGTATATACACATCAGAACATTTTTTTTAAAGATTTATTTAGGATTGGGTGCTGTGGCACAGTGGGTTAATCCTCTGCCTGTGGCACCGGCATCCAATATGGGCATCGGTTCAAGTCCTGGCTGCTCCTCTTCAAATCCAGCTCTATGCTTTAGCTTGGGAAAGCAGTGGAAGATGGCCAAAGCACTTGGGCTCCTGCACCCACATGAGAGACCCCAAGGAAGCTCCTGGCTCCTGGCTTCAAATTGGCTCAGCTCTGGCCATTGTGGCCATTTGGGGAGTGAACCAGCTGATGGAGGACCTTTCTCTCTGTCTCTCCCTCTCACCATCTGTAACTCTACCTCTCAAATAAATATATAGAAATATTTTATTTAAAAAAAGATTTATTTATTTGAGAGGCAGAGCTACAGAGAGGCAGAGGCAGAGAGAGAGAGAGAAAGTGCTTCCATCTGCTGGTTCACTCCCCAAATGGCTGCAACAGCCAGAGCTGGGCTGAGCCAAAGCCCGGAGCAAGGAGCTTCTTCCGGGTCTCCCATGTAGGTGCAGGAGCCCAAGGACTTAAGCCATAGTACACTGCTCTCCCAGGCTGTAGCAGAGAGCTGGATCAGAAGTGGAGCAGCCGGGACTTGAACTAGCACCCATATGGGATGCCGGACAGCAGGCAGTAGCTTTACCTGATATGCCACAGGACCAGCCCCACGAAAATATTTCTTAAAAATCACCTTCATGCTCAGAAATATACTCAAGAATCTCTACTTTGCATACAAGTACATGTCTACCTCTATTTGATATGTATGCCTTTCTTCATGAAGTCACTCATTTATATCCCTCTCACTCTAAACAAAATTATGAAAACATTACTATTATTGTCCCCATATCACAGATGACAAACTGAGGCTCCAAGATATTAAATATCTGCCTTACAGTGAGTGGAATAATGAGAGGTGCAGCTAGATGCATGCCCCAAGTGGTCTGACTTCAGACTCTGTGCCCTAAATCTAGGTAACATACCTACCATCTCTTAATTGTACTAATTAAAATTGCATTAGTAGAGGTAGGCATTTCACCTAGGTTAAGATGCTTGCTTCTCATATTGGAGTTCCTGGCTTCAATTTGCCCTCAGAGTTCCCTATAACAGTTTCCTACCAGTGCAGACCCTGTCACTCATGTGAGAGACCCAGATTGAATTCCTAACTCCTGGCTTTGGCCTGGCACAGCCCCAGCTGTTGTGGGAATTTGTAGAGTGAACCAGCAGATGGGAACTTGGTATCTCTTTCTGGCTTTCTCTCTGTCTCTCCCTACCTTTCCCTTTTTAGTTCCCTACCACTCAAATAAAAAAGAAATAAAATTATATTCATAATATGAGAAATATTTCAAAAAGTATAAATGTACAACTATCTAGATAATTATTGGCCAAATGTTGGTTTTCAAAGCAATGGCTTTACAGAGAAAAAAAAGAAGACAAAATGGAATCTGAAAGTACTATCTGATTAAAGTCAAATCTAGAATTCAATAAAAGACTACAGAGTTATAGGATTAAAAGCCAGAGTAACATGAGTTTAGGGGTTCTCTACAGCTGGGAGTTTCCAAATCCTGGAGGAAATCTGCCTCTGAGTCCAGACACTAAAGGCTGTACAACAGGCAACTGCTAGGTTTCCTGTTATCTCTGCTTCAAATCTACCCACAGAGTTCCTGGTCAGATGTACCTGAATTTAAGAATGGACACACCAAGTCCTCTAATAAAAAATTCTATTTCTAATAAAAACTTAGTCTACATTAAAAAGAGAGAGAGAAATGGAAAATTAAGGAAGGCCTTGTTATCTACATCAAAGTCCACTGTTTTCCATACAATTGGTCAAGTTATTCACAGATGATGTCCTAAACTCCATGCCATTATTACGGCTGCTCTCAGAACCTTTTTTGTTTGTTTTGTTTTTAACTTTTATTTAATAAATATAAATTTCCAAAGCACAGTTTATGGATTACAATGGCTTTTTCTCCCCCCATAACTTCCCTCCCACCTGCAACCCTCCCAACTCCCATTTCCTCTCCCATTCCATTCACATCAAGATCCATTTTCAATTCTCTTCATATACAGAAGATCAGTTTAGTATAAATTAAGTGAAAATTCCAACAGTTTGCACCCACACCAAAACACAAAGTGTAAAATACTGTTTGAGTACTACTTATACCATTAATTCACATTGTACAACACATTAAGGACAGAGATCCTACATGAGGAGTAAGGGCACAGTGACTCCCGTTGTTGACTTAACAAATTGACATTCTCGTTTATGGCGTCAGTAATCTCCCTAGGCTCTAGTCATGAGCTGCCAAGGCTATGGGAGCATTTTGAGTTCGCCGACTCTGATCTTATTTAAATGAGGTCATAGTCAAAGTGGAAGTTCTCTCCTTCCTTCAGAAAAAGGTACCTCCTTCTTTGATGGCCCGTTCTTTCCACTGGGATCTCACTCGCACAGATCTTTCATTTAGGTGTGTGGGTTTTTTTTTTTTTTTTTTTTTTTTTTTTTGCCAGAGTGTCTTGGCTTTCCATGCTTAAAATATTCTCATGGCTCTTCAGCCAGATACAAATGCCTTAAGGGCTAATTCGCTCTCAGAACTTTTATCAGTTCCTTTGATGTATCATTACACAATCCCCATAAGCTGCCCATTCTACCATTGTTAGCCCCAGGTTTGACTCTGTACTGGTTGGTCAATCTCAAATTTAATTCATTATCACCACTGCCAACAGGACCTTATTCTACCAGACAGTATCAAGCATTCCCCAGCTCACTCATTCCCTCTCTGTGACTATCACAAACTCTCTCCCTGCAAATTCCACAACTTCCTCTTCATCTTCTCTATCATCTCAGGAAGGAAATTCCTGTTAAGAATCTGTTCCCAAGCCACATATATCTACCTATATATGCATGGATTTCATTCTTCCACCTGTCGATAGATGGACTATCTGTACTCCTGACCAGATTCATCCCCATACCTGCATGGACTCTACCCCACCTATGCACAGGTGCACAGCCAGAGCTGGCATGGTGAATGATGTGCACCAACAGGAGTGACGACCTGGTGAGAATCTCAGGGCATGCTTCATCACTGTCTTCCTCTCCACTGCTCTGAAATTTTCTCCTCTCCCAGGCCTTTCCCACTAAGACATAAACAAGTTGAAATTTCTCCCAACTTAAAAAATGAAACCTCAGTCTCACATTCTCCTCCTACTAATACCGTGTTGATCTCCTTCCCTTAAAGCAGAACTCCTCTATAGAGTTCTGTCTTCAGCTCCTCTCTCTTCATTCTCTCTGGGATCTTTAGTCGTCTCCTTTATCTGACCACTATACTGAGACAGCTCCACGTCCTGTTCCTCACCACATAGCACATCCACAATTCATCACGCTCTCTCCTCCTAGAGACACTTCTTCACTACTCTGCAGGCCACCATACTCTCTCATTTTGGTTCCCCCTCAGCAGCCTCTTCCTCCACACCTGACGCTGCCAGGTGCTGGATTCTCCTCTCAATCTGTACCAGATCCCCTGCAGACTGACTGAGCTCTTACTAAAAAATGTCTCGACACTGAAGCACATAAATTCACCTCCCTAGCACCCAAATTATCCATGAAGTCTAGACTTGCATTCCTACTCAGACTCATAATGTTCAACTGAAAATAGTCAAAAGACATGATTTTTCACCCTGAAGAAATGAAAGCAGAACTATCTCATCCCTGCACAGTTTCCTGCCTCATCACAGGAAAGGGCAGCTCCATTTTTCCAGCTGCTGGATATGTCACCTACTCAGGGCTTCCTTGAGCCCTTGGTTTTCTTTTAAATTATTATTTGAGAGACAGAGAGAGATAGGACATTCAGACACAGAGAGAGATCTTCATCTACTGGTTCACTAATAAAATGCCTATAATATCCAGGGTTGGGCTAGGATGATGCTGGGAGCCAGAAATGCAATCTGTGTCTCCAGCATGAGTGGCAGGGACCCAGGTACTTGAGCCATCATCTGCTATCTCCTAGGGTGCATATTAGCAAGAAGCTGAGATCAGAAGTGGAGCTGGGACTCAAACCCAGGCACTCCAATATGGGATTTAGGCATCTTAACTGCTATGACAAATGCCCACCCTCAAGCTCCTGTTTTAAAACTGAAATGACATTGCCCACTCTGGAGCATTCTCTATACCCCCTTCTGCCTTGCTCCATAAATGTACCTTCCTCTGACATTATGTCTACTACATCTTGGCTCCTTTACAGCACTGCAACACAGGCAGAAGCTGTCACATCTACTCACTGCCATGTTTCTTGCACATGAAACAGTACTCAGCACATTGTAGGCCCTTGGGAGGGCTGGGGATGTGAATTTCTGTAATTGGATGACCCTGCCTTTACCAATGAGGATACTCTAATCTCTTTAATGAGCATCCTTCCCTTCCTCTCTAAAGATTACTGCAAACCACCATTAATTCTCTTTTGAGATTACCATTTTTGCACTTTGGGTATAAGGCTTTATGTTCTATTTTATGAAAAACAATATGTTCTATTTTATGAAAAACAATATGGGGAAAAGGCATGAACTTTTTCACCCTGCTAAACCCAAGCCACTAGACCTAGCCACATCCTGCTCTTCCCTCCACTCTGATGCTCAGGGCTGACTGCCCCTCTCCTATTCCCCACCACCACACTGCCCCCCCCCGGGGGGGGCACTTCCTCTCCAGGATAGTGACAGAGTCATTATCCCACCCTCTCAGCCTCAGCTGAACCTTCACCATTGTCTCAAAGTCTGTATCTCATATTCTCTGCAACCTCTGGAGAGGTTGCAGCCCGTTTAGGCCACCAACAGTCCAGACCCCTCACGCCTGGAATGCAAATTCCCAGCAAGGAGCCATGGGCACCACCCCGTTGCTTCCTCAGCCTGTACTCCTGAGTGCCATCGACCTGCCCTCTCTTGATGAGGAGACACCTCCAGCAGATCCACACCCTACTGCTCCCTGGCCCATATTTACTCTTTCTACTGAGACCCCTTTTCTATGGAATTCTCTTCTACTTTTGCTTTGTGGCACTGTTTCCCATAGGTTCTCTCACTTTTTTTTTTTTTTTTGGACAGGCAGAGTGGACAGTGAGAGAGAGAGAGAGAAAGGTCTTCCTTCCGTTGGTTCACTCCCCAAATGGCCGCTACCGATGGTGCCACACCTATCCGAAGCCAGGAGCCAGGTGCTTCCTCCTGGTCTCCAGTGCAAGTGCAGGGGCCTCCACTCCATCCCGGGCCACAGCAGAGAGCTGGACTGCAAGAGGAGCAACCGGGACAGAATCCGGCACCCCAACCGGGACTAGAACCTGGGGTGCTGGCACCGCAGGCAGAGGATTAGCCTATTGAGCCACGGCGCCGACCTCTCTGTCTCACTTTCAATGGGTTTCTATTTGGCTTTGTATTGTTCTTACTTGTATTTAAAAGAGACCTTGTATGACATGGTTCCTACATGCTCTTTCACACATCCTACTTGGCCCACTGTGGCTACCCCAACCTGATTCTCTTCTCTACTGATAGGGATGATCCTCTACGGTGGTTCTCTACAGACTCTCTGGCTATTTCTTGTCCATGAGTGCTGGCTCTTACATACTTCTTTACATTTCCAAGCACTGCCCTGGCCTATCTCACTCATCACATTCGTGAAAGTAACCTGACAAGGTCTGTATTTGTTTCTATTCTTCAGATAACAAGGTACACAAGAACAGACAGTGGTTCATTTGTGTGTCTTGTATGAGATAGCACCAAGGACATGGATGCTCAAGAAAATTTGGTGGGCAAAGAACAAATCTGCATTCCAGAAAGCAGTTGCATAAGCTGGGCATGTCCGGATTCACCAACACTCATACTGGGTGAACAATTCATTAAGTCTGCTCCAGAATTTAGGATTTCAGTAACTGCTAGTCAGAATTATAATTATGTTCTGCCCATTTTCCTTCTCTAGTAAACAAGTATTTTAAAATTAACATTTTAGATATTTAAGTTTTTAAAGAAAGAAAAAAACTGAAAGAAAAGTATTTTAAAAGTTAGAGTTTAACCTTAAAAACTTCTTCCTTGTTGAATTTTCTGATGTCTTGAAAAATTTGGCCCTCTGTCTCTGGGGTGTACACAAGACAGACTCTGTTGATTTTGCTGATCCAAACTTCAAGTGGTATTTGTGGGGAGATTCTGAATCAATACACAGGGCATCTTCCAAGTCATTATCTTTTTCACTCTCTGAAGAATACTCCAAAATTTCTGTAGAACTTTGCTGAAAAAATTTAAGAGAAATGCAATTAAATATGGAGTGTTTTATCCAAGACCAAATTTATACATGCATGTCATTTGATTCCCTTATAATTACATTTGTTAAAAAAGGTTTTCGGCTGGCACCGCGGCTCACTGGGCTAATCCTCCACCTTGCGACGCTGGCACACCGGGTTCTAGTCCCGGTCGGGGCCCCGGATTCTGTCCCGGTTACCCCTCTTCCAGGCCAACTCTCTGCTGTGGCCAGGGAGTGCAGTGGAGGATGGCCCAGGTACTTGGGCCCTGCACACCATGGGAGACCAGGATAAGTACCTGGCTCCTGCCATTGGATAAGCGCGGTGCGCCGGCCACAGCGGCCATTGGAGGGTGAACCAACGGCAAAGGAAGACCTTTCTCTCTGTCTCTCTCTCTCACTGTCCACTCTGCCTGTCAAAAAAATAAATAAATAAAATAAAACAGGTTTTCAAATACAGTATCTGTAGGCTAAACTTATCTTGTGTCAAAAAAAAAATTGAAACATAGGACTGATTAGGAGGCAAGAAACCAAGGCAAAAATAGAAGAGGATAAAAAGGTATAAAGCAATCATTATCTCACAGAGCCCACTGAGGTCAGTACAAACATTTCAATCTTTCAGCCACAAAAAGACAAATGCCACACATACAGGTGGTCTCCCAAACTGAACAAGTAACCTTAAAGGCTGATGTTAACAGTCACTGTAATCTTAAACTCATTAGGAAAAATATTTTTTGCCTGCTCTGTGGCGTAGTAGGCTAAGCCTCCATCCACGGTGACAGCATCCCATATGGGTAACAGTTCATGTCCTATTCCTCTTCTAATCCAGCTCTCTGTGTGTGGCCTGGGAAAGCAGAAAAGGATGGCCCAAGTGCTTGGGCCCCTTCATCCATGTGGGAGACCCAGAGGAAGCTCCTGGCTCTTGGCTTCAGATCAACCCAACTCCATTTGTACATCTGGTGAGTGAACCAGCAGATGGAAGACCTTTCTCTCTGTCTCTCCCTCTCTGTGTCTGTAACTCTATCTCTCAAATAAATAAATAAAAACACCTAAGAAAAAAGATGAAAACTTAATCTTTCTAGCACAATAGCAATATAATATTTCACAGAGACTACTTGGAAATTGCAGCAGTTATTATTTAACAGTGAGTCATTGTCACATTTTCCTAACATGTCCTAAATGGTTCCTTTTGTCTCCTACTTAAATTTCTGAAAATACACATTTTTCGAGAAGTAGATTATAAAACAAGAATTCAAGCCACCTGGTCAATACTGTAGAGGAGAATCAAAACCTTCTTTCTGATATTTTCTTTTCTTTTTTTTTTCCTTTGAGAACAAGTTTTATTATTAAGTCTCATAATACAAGTCTTTTAGGACAGAGGTCCTGCTTAGGAAGTTAGCACACAGTGACTTCTATTGTTTCTTTGACAATTAACACTCTTATGTATGATGTCAGTGATCACCCAAGGCTCCTGACAAGAGCTGCCTAGGCTATGGGAAGCCTTTTGAATCCACAGATTCCTTAAATATTTCGACAGAGCCATAGGCAAAGTGGAAGCTCTCTCCTCCCTTCAGAGGAAAGTATATTCTTTGGTGGGCACTTCTTTTCACTGGGGTCTCACCCACAGAGGTCCTTAAGGGTTGATGAAGCTCACTGTGTTAATGAAGTTTAGGGCCAATCGTAAGTTTGCAACTGGCCTTTAAGTGAGCCCAGAGAATACCTCTGATTATTCAAGAGAAGCCTTCTTATTTGTATTCTACGGATTATTATAATTGGCACTTTAAACATTTTTATTTTTATTTAACAGGAAGAGGGGCAGACAGAGATGATCTTCCATCTGCTGGTTCAGTCCCCAAATGCTCACAACAGCCAGGGCACGGCCAGGCTAGAGCCAGGAGCCTAGAATTCTATCTGAGTCTCCCACTTAGTTGGCAGGGGCCCAAGCACTTGAGCCACCACCTGATGCCTCCCAGGTTGTGCCTTTAGCAGGGAGACAGATGGAAATGGAGCTCAGACACAGGGTGTCAGATACAGGTGCCTGCTACACCATGGCATTGGACCTGAACACTTCACTTAATTTTGTGGAGCCTCACTTTCTTTCTCTATAGAACAAACCCTCATAGGAATGTTGTAAGTATTAAGTGAGCTAGGGCTTCAGCAAGTGTTGTGTAGCGGGCTAAGGCGCTGCTTGTGACACTAGCATCTCATATGGGCGGTCGAATGAGCAGCTGGTTTGAGCCCCAGATTCTCCATTTCCAATCCAGCTTACCACCCATGGACCTGGGAAAGCAGTGCAAGATAGCTCAAGTGCTTGGTCTCCCAATGCCTGTGTGGAGGACACAGACATAGCTCCCGGCTCCTGGTTTCAGCCTGGTCCAGTCAAGGCTGCCATGGACATCTAGGTAGTGAACCAGCAGATAGAGGATCTCTCTCTCCCTGTTTCTCTCTCTTGGTTACTCTGCCTTTGAAATAGATAAAAAAAAAAATACATACATAAATCCATCTTTTAAAAAAAGTAGAGAAAGGCTGGAATGGCATAGCAGGTAAGGACGCCCCTGCAATGCTGATGTCCCTTATGGGTGCCAGTTCCAGTCCTGGCTGCTCTACTTCTTTTTTCTTTCTTTTTTTTTTTTTTTTTTCCTTTCCCAAATAAACTTTTTATTTAATGAATGCAAACTTCACACATTTCATAAGTACAACTTTAGGAATACAGTGATTCTTCCCACTATCTTGTTCTCCCACCCAGAGTCCCACCCCTATTCCTACCCTTCCTCCTCCTCCCTCTCTCATTCCCAGTCCAATTCTCCACAAAGATCCATTTTCAATTCACTCATTCACAGAAGACCAACTCTATACTAAGTACAGAGTTCAAACATTTGCACAGGAAAGAAAAATTGTTCCTGAACAGTTGAGACAAGGGCTTTCAAGTCATTGCCTCTTGAAATTAATTGCATTTTATTTAAGAAAACACTTAATTAACATTAAAGAAGCATACAAGATGGGGCCAGCACCGTGGCTCACTTGGTTAATCCTCTGCCTGTGGCGCCAGCATCCCATATAGGCGCTGGGTTCTAGTCCTGGTTGCTCCTCTTCCAGTCCAGCTCTCTGCTGTGGTCCGGGAGGGCAATGGAGGATGGCCCAAGTGCTTGGGCCCCTGCACCTGCACTGGAGACCAGGAAGAAGCACCTGGCACATCTTCTGTGAGCACTCAGACATAACTATAACTTATGAGACACAAGAATATCCTCCACTTAATACATAAAAAGCAAGTATGTCCTTGAGAATGAGTTTTATCATTAATTAAGGAAGCATCTAAGAAGACAGGCAATGGAATTGGACACTGAGGCATAACTAAAACCTATGTGACATAAGAATATCCTCTACTTAATACATTAAAATGAAATAAATCTTTAAGAACAAGTTTTACTGTTAACTCTCATAATACAACTCTTTGGGGACAGAGGTTGTATTAGCACACAGTGACTCCTATTGTTAATTTAACAATTAACACTCTTATGTACTATGTCAGTGATCACCCGAGACTCTTGACATGAGTTGCCTAGGCTATGGAAGCCTTTTGAATCCACAAATTCCAACAGTATTTAGTCAAGGCCATAAGCGATGTGGAAGTTCTCTCCTCCTTTCACAGAAAAGTACCTCCTTTGACGACCATTTCTTTCCACTGGGATCTCACCCACGGAGGTCCTTCATGTAGGACATTTTTTACTACAGTTTTTGTGGGCTTTTCAGCCAGACCAGAATGCCTTAATAGCTGATTCTGAGGTGAGAGTGCTACTTAAAACAACTCTCACTCTAAGAGTCAGCTATGTTGACTGCTTCTTATGTTGGAGCATTCACTGCTTTTTAATTCTATTTATTATTATTACTTAATCCTATTTATATGATCACTTTAACACTTAATCATATCCATATGATACTTTAACACTTAAGATGGTATTTTTATCACCCAGTGTAAGGGGATTTGGGGTCCCATGGAAGTTTTTAAACTATACCCTTATAAGTAAGTCCATAGGAACATATGCAGAACTATACAGCTTTACAAACTTCATACACTTCATAATTACAACTTTAGGAACATGGTGATTGTTCCCACAGTGCCTGTCTTCCCACACATACTCCCATCCCTCTTCCTGCTCCACCTCTTATTTGCACGCTTATTTTTTTACTAAGATCTATTTTCAAATGACTTTATATACATGTGATTAACTCTATTTTAAGTAAAGAGTTCAGCAAACAGTATTAAAAACAAAACATTCCTCAACAGTCAAGACAAGGGTTGCACAAGTCATTAATTCTCAAAGTGTCTATTTAACTTCTACAGACTGCCTTTTAGGTGCTCTATTAGTTATCATAGGTCAGGGAGAACTTATGGGATTTCTTCCTTTGGGACTGGCTTATTTCACGAAGTATGATGTTTTCCAGATACACTGATTTTGTTGCAAATGACCAGATTTCATTTTATGCTGTGTAGTATTCCATGGTGTACATATGCCATAACTTCTTTATCCAGTCATAAGTTGATGGGCATATGGGTTGATTCTATGTCTTAGCTATTGTGAATTGAGCTGCAATGAACATGGGGTACAGAAAACTGTTTCATATGAAGATCTAATTTTCCTGAGGTGAAGTCCCAAGAGTGGGATGGCTGGGTCATATGGTAGGCTCTTATTCAGATTTTGCAGCTATCTCCACACTGTCTTCCAGTGTGGCTTTACCAGTTTACATTCCAGTTAATAGTGGATTAAGGTTCTTTTTTCTCAACATCCTCACTAGCATTTGTTTTATGTTCAGTTCTGTATGAAAGCCATTATAACTGAGGTGAGGTGAAACCTCATTGTGGTTTTGATTTCCATTTCCCTAATGGCTAGTGATACTGAGTATTTATTCATTTGTCTAATGGCCATGTGGAATTGCACTTTTGAAAAATGTCTCTTTAAGTCCTTGGCCCACTTCTTAACGGGTTGTTTTGTTGTGGAGTTCCTTGATCTCCTAACATATTCTGGTTATTAATCCTTTATCAGTTGCATGGTTTGCAAATAACTTCTCCCATTCTGTCAGTTGCCTCTTCACTTTCCTGAGTGTTTCTTTTGCAGTACAGAAGATTCTCAATTTGATATAATCCAATTTATAATTTTGGCTTTGATTACCTGTGCCACTGGGGCCTTTTCCAAGAACTCTTTGTCTGTGCCAATGTCTTGCAGGGTTTCCCCAATGTTTTCTAATAATTTGATGGTATTAGGTCATAGATTTAGGTATTTAATCCATTTTGAGTGGATTTTTGTGTAAGGTGTAAGGTAGGGGTCTTGCTTCATACTTCTGCATGTGGAAATCCTGTTTCCCCAGCACCATTTGTTGAAGAGACTGTCCTTGCTCCAGGGATTGGTTTTGTCTCTTTTGCCAAATATAAGTTGTTTGTAGATGCTTGGATTGATTTCTGGTGTTTCTAATCTGTTCCATTAGTCTATCCATCTGTTTTTGTACCAGTACCATGCTGTTTTGATTATAACTGCCCTGTACTATGTCTTGAAATCTGGTGTTATGATGCTTCTGGCTTTGTTTTTATTGTAGAAGACTGCTTTAGTTATCTGGGGTCTCCTGTGTTTCCATATGCATTTCAACATAATTTTTTTTTTCTATTTCTGAGGGGAATAACCTTAGTATTGTGATTGGTATTGCACTGAATGTGTAAGCTGCTTTGAGAAGTATGGACATTTTGATGACTGTTTCTTCCAAGCCATGAACATGGAAGATTTTTCCACTTTTTTGTATCTTCTTCTATTTCTTTCTTTAATGTTGAGTACTTCTCATCATAGAGATATTTGACATCCTTGGTTCAATTTATCACAAGGTATTTGACTTTTTTTTATATAGCTATTGTGAATAGGGTTGATCTAAGAAGTTCGTTCTTGACTTTGGCATTATCTGTGTTTACAGAGGCTGTTAATTTTTGTGTACTTATTTTATATCCTGCTGCTTTAATAAAGCCTTCTATGTATTCCAATAATCTCTTAGTGGAGTTTTGGGGTCCCCTACATATACAATCATGTCATCTGAAAACAAGGAAGTGTGATTTCCTCTTTCCAAATTTGATTCTTGCATAATGGCTCTGGTTAAAACTTCCAGGCTTATATTTTACAGCATTGGTGAGAATGGGCATCCTTGTCTAGTTCCAGGTCTCAGTGAGAATGCTTCCAACTTTTCCCCATTCAATGCAGGGCCTTTACATGTCTTTGATATGCTTTAAACTTGTTCCTTTTATAGATCTGTTTTTGTGAAAATTGTAGCGCCTCTTTTTAACAGTGTCTGCTTAATTGGTTACTCTGCCATTTCAAGAGTTAGGTCCTGTAAGCTCTTTGTGACTCTGTTAAATAGTTTTGAGTTATGTGATGATTTCATGTGCTAACTCTTATGTTCAAGGTTTTATTTCTGGTTTATTCGACAACAAGAGACCTAAAATTCATATTCTGCCAAGGTAATCTATTGTGTACTCTACTGTCTCTGTTAAGTTTAGATTAAAAAAAAAATTAAGTCTTAAAAAACTATGTTAAACATCATTATAATTAAATCTGGTCTAAAAGTGTTAAAATTGCCCTAATTAAATAAATGACTGTCACTTCAAAATGTTAAGAAATTCTAATCTAACCAAATAATGTAAGTTCTTTTGGCACCTTTAACACTTTCTAAAAATCAAAGTTCTAAATTCTCTAAACTTTTGGTATCTCCAGAAGGGCCCCTGGAAATGTCAAAAGATATATCTCTCATCTTTCAGAGATAATAACCAATCGGAATGTTTAAATTAAAAGTGCTGCCAAGATGTAAAATAATTCAACACTCTACTAAAATTCCTCACAACCCACAAGGACAATCATCAAAAAACAAAATAAAAACTTACAAAACAAAAAGGGGGAATCATACCCCCACAAGACCAGGTAGGAATGGCCATGCTCATCTTAACTATTTTAAATTTTCCAAAACATCAGCCCTTGTCAGCCTTTTACAATCCCTCCAAGTACTCTACCTTTCGGTTAGGGTAAAAATGGAAAAACCCACCAACGGGATGCTGGCAAGGACCAGACCTACTGATAGGTGCTGGTACAGGATTTGGATGTGTTCCCTCAGGGGAATTCCAATCCCCTATGGGTACCTGTGAGAAACCTTAAATATCCCCCCTTTTGCCAAAGAACGTCACCCAGGAAGACCCCGTCCTGAGGAGTGATTTTTCCTTTTCTCTTACAAGGATAAAAAGACCATATTGGACCCTCTGCCTCATTGTAACTGGATCATCACGGTACATCAGGAGTGCTGCTTCTATGCTAATCGCTCTGGCGCTGTGCAGGACAAATTCAAGACCCTCCAAGAAGATCTTGAAAACTCTCATTACCTGAGGTCGGGCCTTGGGGGATGGCTTCCTTATCTCCTCCCCCTTGTGGGCCCCTTGGTCTTTCTTGTAAATTTGTCCAAGATCACATCGCTGCAGTCCAGTTAATGGTGGTCTGACAAAAATATGCCACTCTTTAAGAACTGGGTTATGCTGCTCTTTAAGCGCTAGATTGGGAACTCTATACATTCGCCCATGGCCACTGCCAAGATGTAGAGGTATAATACATAATACCCTGAGTTGCTGAGGTGGTAGCCAATGACGGGTAAGATCCACTGGGGCAGCCCTTAACAGCTGGAGTAGTAGCCAAAGACGGGTAAGATCCCCAGAGGGGGACAACCTAAGACAGACATGCTCCCTAAAGGGCTGATCCCAGTCAGAGGGGACAACCTAAGACAGGCACACTCTCCACTCAGTTCCTCTTTCTCTTTAATATAAAAAAAGGGGGAAATCTGTGGGGGAATTAGGCACAGGAGGCAATTCAAAGATGGCGCCCAAAGGAAGTAAGGTAGGTGGTACCCAGAGTTGTTTACCACCTAAAGCTGACTGGCTGCGCAGCATCAAGGGAGGTGACGACAACTGATGACGAGTGTACAGACATATGGCTGGTCCTGTAAAAAGTCTCCCCATAAAATGACCTTGTAAGTAATTGGTTGGTCCTTATGCCCTGCCCCAGTAATCCTGCAGTCCTGTGCTTTAAAAGGCTTTGCAATGCATGCAATAAATGAGTTCTTGCTTACTTGACTTCACTCCCCGCTGCATCTGACTGTCCCCGGGATTGGGGGGATGGGGAACAGGAGAGCGGCGCACTTAACCTTTCTTCAGACCCAGTCCATCCTTATTCGGGTGGACTACTACCCTGCAATTCAACACCATGGGTTTTTTACAAATTGCCTCGATTGTGTTGAGGAACAATTCTTCTAAACCCGATTTGCTTAAGGTTGTCATTGTGAAAGGGTATTGTATTTTATCAAATGCTTTTTCTGCATCTATTGAGATAATCATATGTTTATTATTCTTCAATTTGTTAATGTGATGTATCACATTGATTTGCCAATGTTGAATCATCCCTGCATACCAGGGATAAATCCCACTTGGTCCAGGTAAATCATCTTTATGATGTGTTTTAGATTTGATTAGCTAGAATTTTGTTGATGATTTTTGCGTCTATGTTCATCAAGGAAATTGGTCTATAGATCTCTTTCTCTGTTGCAAATTTTTTCAGCTTTAGGAATTAAGGTGATGCTAGCTTCACAGAAAGAATTTGGGAGGATTCTCTCCCTTTCAATTGCCTTGAATAATTTGAGAAGAATTAGAGTTAGTTCTTCTTTAAATGTCTGGTAGAACTCAGCAGTGAAGCCATCCAGTCCCAGGCTTTTCTTTTTGGGAGGATTTTTATTACTGATTCAATTTCCACCTTGGTCATGGGCTGTTTAGGTTTTCTATGTCTTCTTGACTCAATTTTGGTGGGTTTTATGTGTCTAAGCATCTATCCATTTCTTTCAGATTTCCTGGTTTGTTGGCAGTTAGTATTCTGTAGTAATTTGTGATGATTTTTAAAAAAATGTCCATGATGTCTGCAGTTACATCTACTTTTTCATCTCTAATTTCATTAATTCGGTCTTTTCTCTCTATTTTTTTGGTTCATTGGGTCAATGGTGTGTCAGTTTTGTTTATTTTTGGGAAAACCAGCTATTTATTTTGCTGATCTTTTGTATTTTTTAATCAAATTTATTTACACCTTCTCTAATTTTTAATTATTTCTTTTCTCCTATAATTTTTGATTTGGGTCTGGTTTGCTGTTGTTTTTCTAAGTCCTTGAGATACACTAACAGTTCATTTATTTGGTGCCTTTCCAATTTCTTGGTGTAGAAACTGATTACTATAAACTTTCCTCTTAACACTGCTTTTGCTGCATCACATAAGTTTTGATATGTTGTACTGCCATCTTCATGTATTTCCAGAAATTTTTTGATGTCTTCTATGGTCCACTATTCATTAAGGAACATGTTGTTCAGTCTCCATGTGTTTGCATATGTTCTAGAGATGCCTGAGTTGCTGATTTCCAGCTTCATTCCATTGTTTTATGAAGATGCATGGTATGATTTAGATTTTTTTGAGTTTGCTAAGTCTTGTTTTATGGTCTAGCGTGTGGTCAATCCTAGAGAAAGTTCCATGTACTGGTGAGAAGAATGTGTATCCTGCAACTGTAGGATGGAAAGTTCTGTAGATATCTATTAGGTCCATTTGCTCTATAGTGTTGATTAACACTCCTGTTTTCTTGCTGATTTTCTGTCTGCTTTATCATTTTCTTGCTGAAAATGCAGTACTGAAGTCCCCATTACTATTGTATTGGAGTCTATGTCTCCCTTTAAATCCCTTAACACTTCTTTAAATGGCTTGGTTCCCTGTAATTAAGTGTACATATGTTTATAACAGTTTCATCTTCCTGCTGAGTTGATCCCTTAATTAATTGTGTCTTTCTTTGTCTCTTTTAACAGTTTTTGTGTTAAAGTCTATTTTATTTATCTTTGTCTGATATTAGGATAGCTACACCAGCTCTTTTTTGGTTTCTGTTGGCATGGAGTATCTTTTTTTATCCTTTCACTTTAAGTCTCTGTGCATCTTTCTTGGTGAGATGTATTTCTTGTAGGCAGCAAACTGATGGTTTTTTTTTTTTTTTTTTTTTTTAATCCATTTAGCCAGTCTGTGTCTTTAAACTGGAGAGGTGAGGCCATTTATATCCAAGGTGACTATTTATAAGTAATGACTTTGCCCTGCCATTTTTCCATAAATATTCCTATTTTTTACTTTGAATTTCTTTTGTACTTTTACTGGGAGATTTCTTGCCTTTACCTTCTTTCTTAGTGATGACCATGCTTCTGTGTTTCTGTATGCAGCACATCATTAAGCATCTTTTGCAAGGCTGGAAGAGTGATGGCAAATTCTTTCAATTTCTGTTTGTAATGGAAGGTATTTATTTCACCTTTATTCATAAATGAGACCTTTACAGGGTACAGTGTTCTGGGTTGGCAGTTTTTTTCTCTTAAGACTTGGAATATATCTCACCATATTCTCCTAGCCTGGAGGGTTTTTGATGAGAAGTCTGCTGTGAGTCTAATTGGAGATCCTCTGAAAGTAATCTTGTGTTTCTCACGTGCACATTTTAGAATCTATTATTTATGTTTTACTGTAGAGAGTTTGATTACAATGTGTCCTGGTGAAGATCTTTTCTTGTCATATCTATTAGGAGTTCTATGTGCTTCCTGCACTTGGATGTCCCTTTCTTTCTTCAAATTAGGTAAGTTTTTTCTGTTATTGTTTCACCAAAAAAGCCTTCTAATCCTTTCTCTCTTTCCACACTTTCAGGAACTCCTAGAACCCATACACTGGGTCATTTGATAGTGTCCTATAGATTCCTAACAGTTTTTTAGTTTTCTAATTTCTTATTTTTGGTCTGACTG
Source organism: Oryctolagus cuniculus (assembly GCF_964237555.1). NCBI lineage: Eukaryota > Metazoa > Chordata > Mammalia > Lagomorpha > Leporidae > Oryctolagus > Oryctolagus cuniculus. The sequence goes on along the minus strand of NC_091437.1, from coordinate 71,652,840 downwards.
TATAACTTCCTGCGATTTGTCTTCTAAGTCAGAAAATTCTTTCTTCTTCACCGATTCTGTTGTTAAGGCTTTCAACTGCATTTATTTGTTATACTGAATTCTTCATATCCAAGATTTCATTTTGATTGATTTCTCTTTAAGATCTCAATTTTGTAGGAGAAATTCTCTTTCATATCATATACAGATTTCATAAGATCGTATATTTTTGCTTCTGATTATTTCTAAGTAATCTTATGGTTAATTTTTTGAATTCCATTTCTGGCATTTCTTCAGTCTCTTCATCTTCATAATCCAGTACTGAAGTGTTGTATTCTTTTGGGTGCATCATGTTGTATTCCTTATTCTTGTTTCTTGAATTGGTATGTTTATTATTCAGCATTTGTTGGGATACCTGTTGGTTTCTTCTTTGTTTTTTCACTGTGGCAGCTTTTGTCTTTGGATTATGCCTGTGTGGATTAGCAGAGTATCTACTTTTTCAGTGAATAACTAGAGATGTGTAGTTTGTGTGTCCAGTGAGCTCTGTTCTGTGCTCTGGTGTGAAGGGAGTTTCCAAAATGAACCCAGGTTGGGCATGGTAAATCAATCAATCAATCTCTCTCTCTCTCTCTTCCTCCCTCCCTCTTTTATCATCATAGGGGAGGTTTGTTCTTCTCTGCAGGCATAGACTCAGCTCACCTCCTCTACTCAAAAGAGACCAGTGCCTGTTCACTATCCCCAGTGGGTATAATATTTGTCCGTGCTGCCACAAGAACCGCACAAAGCATCTATGCAGTCCTTGGTCCAAGCATAGATTCCACAGTGATGTCCCTCACCAGGGAACCAGAGAGCCCTGAGCGTGTGGAACCTCCCACAGTGACTGCCCAAAGTCCTAGCCATGCCCTCAGCCTTCCCATGCAGCCTCAGTGTTTTCACAGACCCAGCACAAAAGCCTTCCACAGTCACAAGCACCCAGCTCCCTGTCAGTTCTCCCCACCATACTCAGGAGTCTCTGCTTGGCTGGTTGCTGGGTACAGATATGAGCTAGCACAGCTGTCAACATACGTCCAAAATGAGGCCCCCTTTCTATCAGCTTGTTACAGGATGCTATTGCAGGGTGATTGGGAGACAGAAACATGGCTCCCTGTTTTTTTTTTTTCTTTTTTCTTTTTTAGTTCAGCAGGTACACTATCCCCTCAGGGCCCCAAGCCAGATTCGCTTCAGGCTCTTCCTAAAGCTTTATCACCAGGGGTTTGGGCCTGCTGAAGATTGATCTCACCTTACTCTCTGAAACTGGTGCAGAGGCTCTTGCTGCTGGAGTCCTGAGTTTTGCATCTCCACACTCTCTATGTAGTCCACAGTGTCCCTTTAATTTGCATGCAATTTCCTTTGCTGCTTTTTCCCCAACTCTTCTCTGACTCACTCCCTCCACTTTTTTTAAACTATCATCTCAAAATTAGAGCAGTAAGCTCCCTCCCTACTCCAATATCTTAATCCAATCTCCTGATATTTTCTGTTTGCCTAGATATACACTAAAGCTCTGGTGCATGACAGGGCCATTAGTAGGTTATACAATGCAGCCTCAGGTTATTCCAGCACCAGCAACAATTTCTCCTCCAATATTTAATTTTCCAGTGCGTTAGTATATCCATGTAGTTTATTATCTATATTAAATTATAAATGTAACATATATATATATATATATATATATATATATCATATACTCGCTTGAATGGGTCTTTTTTTCCCAGTCAATTCACAACGTACGGGACCCCATCAACCTAGACAGATCAGCATGGCCATCACTGTGGCAGGCACACGGATGGAAACAATGAAAGAGAAAGGACCGCTACATGTTCATGTGCACAGGTGTGCCTGTGTGCAGTGGTGGTGGGGGTAGCTCTAGGGTTTCTTTTATTTGCTCATCTACATAAAACAAAAGGCTGATTACGTTTGGCCTTTTCTGTGGATTATATAGTTAAATTCTTTTTAAGAGTCTTTCAAAATACACCATCCATCCCTCCAACTCTTAAAAAAAATCTGCTTGGGTGGTCATCTGCTGACTGATACATTTCAAATGAGAAAAAGTAAGCTGCTTACCCATTAATAATAGCCACTGGGGCACATGTTTTCCACACAAGATAGCTTCTATGTAAATATGGAAAGTGAGCCACAAAAAGCACCTAAGCAGTTCAGACTGAAAATGAAACTCGTCAACACTGAGAACTCTTCATCTGATTTTAGAACTCCATATTTATATCATTTTGCTACAAGATGTCATTTCTTTAAGATAAAGCTTTGCATTCCATCTTAGAGCAAGGTCTCTCACCCCTGGCACCATTACCATTTTCGGTTGGACAACATGCTGAGGCCATCCTGTGCACTGTAGGATGTCCAGCATTGTCCAGAGCCTATACCTACAGGATGACAGTAGCACCTGTCCCTCCAGTTATGTGAACCAAAAATGTCTCCAGGGAAGGATGCCTGAGTCCCATATTGTAACGCCTGATTTTGACTTCTGGCTCCAGCTCTTGATTTCAGATTCCTGCAGTATGGACCCTGGGAGGCAGCAGTGATGGCCCAAGAAGTTTCATCCTACCACCCCATGGGAGACCTGGATTGAGTTCACAGCTCCTGGCTTAGGGCTGCCTCCCACAATCCTCCTACCCTTGTTAAGCATTTGGGAAGTGAAATAGCAAGTGAGAGATCTCTCTGTATCTGTTTCTCCTTGTCTCTCTTTTGCCTCTTTAATAAATTAAAAATGTCTCTAGGCTAATCCTCCGCCTGCGGTGCCAGCACCCTGGGTTCTAGTCCCGGCTGGGGTGCTGGATTCTGTCCTGGTTGCACCTCTTCCAGTCCAGCTCTCTGCTGTAGCCCGGGAGTGCAGTGGAGGATGGCCCAGGTCCTTGGGCCCTGCACCCAAGGAGTATCTGGCTCCTGGCTTCGGATCGGCACAGCGCACTGGTCGCAATGCGCCGGCCATAGCAGCTGCTTGAGGGGGTGAACCAATGGAAAAAGGAAGACCTTTCTCTCTGTCTCTCTTTCACTGTGTAACTCTGCCTGTCCAAAAAAAAAAAAAAAGTCTCTAAACATTGCCAAATGTCCCTTAGGGGACAAGATCATCCTTGCAGTTGAGAACAACTCTCCCAGAAATAAGTCAACAAATAACCAACCACAGGGCCCTGTGCTACAAACTCACATACAAACGTGAAAAGAATTCATGCTGCTTCACAGGGATGGCGGAAGCTTCACCCAAATAGTTACAAAACATGTGGCAGAAGTAATGTATTAGAGGTATTGCTGGGCCTCCAAGGAGGACCCGAAACAGAAGCAATAAGACCATTTGGGACAAAAGGATAGAGCAGCGAAGAGAACACCATCAGGAAAGCTTTGCTTCCCAGGATCTACCTGAAGCTGAATGCTAAATGTGAGTTAATCAGGCAGAGAGGAAAGGAAATACATATCATGAAGAAGGGACAGGAGGACCAAGAATATGAGGTCAGGGAAAACACAGGAGATGCAGGAAAGTTTAGAAGAAGTGGCAAGAGATAAGGCTGCAGTGGGGCCATGCAGATCACAGCAGGGCATATGCCTTCCTTCTGAGGCAGTGAGGTCCACTGGCAGTTTTAAACAGGGGCTAACAACATCAGATGTTAATGTGGGATGATCATGCCAACAACATTCTATAGAACAGAAAGTGAAATGAGAGAGAGAAGGGATCCGGCCAGCACGCAGGGAAAGCAGCTAGCTAAAAGGTTCTTCCACTGTCAGGGTAACACATGAAAAGGGTCTCAGTGATAACAGGAATAGAGAGACAGAATTGATAGAAAAAGAGAAAAAAGATGCAACAACACTTGAGGACTCAGATGTTAGGGATGAAAGTGAACATGGAATCAAAGCAGACCTCAGGCATCTAGTATGAGCAACCAGTCATCTGAGGCATGTGCACCCAGAAAGGGAATTCAGGAGACACATCTGAAAAGGCAGTCACTATTATGGAACTTGATTTTGATGAACTAAGGTTGCAATGCCTGGGGAAAACCTGGGGTGAAACTAACATCAATAGGCCATAGCTCTGCAGGTCTAGAATTTTAAGAGTGATGTAGAATGGAACTACAGCTTCAAGAATCATGAGGCCAGAAACAGTTGTGATGGCATGAGTTAGAGAAGACTGTCCATGAATAGCATGTAGAAAGTAAAAAGAGAAGGCCCAGGCTGGGATCTTGGTAAGATTATCAACATTTAAGCTATTTGTAGGTAAGAAGAGACAGACAAGAGCTTTGCATATGACAAAGGAGATTGTACAAAGTCAGAGGACCTTGGGAAGAATGTTTTGAAGAATAAAGGAAAACAGAAGACCTGACTATTCTTTTAGGAAGCTTTCATCTGATACTTTATTTTATTTCACAAATATAAAGGATAGCATAAAATGACACATGGACTCAGCTATGCACAACTGACATGATAATCTTGGAGTAAAATCATGAGAACCACAAAATCCAAATGAATTTCCTCAGTGAAGAATTTAAGAGCAGTAAGATTAGTAAGATTTAGTAGCAGCTTAGATAGTACTTTGGAATTTCTTGGCATCAATGCATGTCAATCAATATTAGGCATTTTTGGCTTAAGCTATCAAATCTTTAATGAAAACTAGCTGATGAATAAGAATATATTGACCACTTATTACCTACATGCTATCTTACCTGCTACAGTTAATACAAAGAAAATTTCAAATCCATCCTTGTACTTACATATTTAATTTAAAAACTGAAAACATTAAAAACTAAACATACAAAGTGGTTCACAGACAATTTCATATGCAGATGTAGCAAAGAAGACAGAAGATCACATGGAGTAATTTTAGCCAAGAAAGTATTTACTAAGAGACTTTACTTTTATGTGGTCTTAGTCTGAGCCCTACTCCATATTAGCAAGCTACTTTAGGGATCTTAGTGATGTTCCCATTTACCAATTGGTGATGCAGTAAAACCCAATATATTGGGCATTTAGTAAATGCTAGCTGTTCTTTCTAGCCCCAATAGTAATCTATACACACAAATGGGTTTTTAATTTTCTATTTTAAAACTGTACATTTATTCTGCAAATATTTTTCTTCTTGCAAGAGGATTTCTACATAAAGGTCAAAGGCACATAACAAATAATTACTTTAGAATATTTTTGAATGACATAGTTGAAATTTCCTTTGTCTCTCTTCCTATGCCTACCTCCTGGATTAGGCATTCATTAATATCCTGTGTATGTCACAGGATATTTCATTAATATCTTGTGTATGTCACTGTAATATCATATACATGTATAACACTATTTTGCAAGAACAGGGCATATTAGTTTTCATTTCTACATAGTATTCCAGAGTCCGAATATACCATTTTTTATCTATTTCAATATTGCTAGATTCTTAAGATTTTGCATTATTTCACATTGCAGCATTATTGCACCACACATGTGCTATATTTGTTTCACTGGGCATACACATGGCAGATTCTCTGTGATGTACATCAACTCAGGGGATTACTGGATAGTCCATTCTCAACTTTACCCACAACTGTGAGATCACTCTGTGGAGCCACTGTACTGATAGACCCACTAGCAGTGTCTGAAATCTGTAATGCAGCATCAGTTTATATATTTTTATATACTAAAGTGTTACCTATCTGATGGGTGTAAAATAGTATCTCTCTGATATGTCTCTGATGATTCGTATGGCTGAGCATCTGTGCACTTGTTTACTGGCCATTCATATTTTCTCTTCAGTGAAGTGCCTGTTCATATGTTTCACTTATTTCTCTCGTAAGAGACACAATGAATCTTTTTTATTACCTGGATGTTGTTGTTAAAATAAAAAAGGTAGTCAGAAAATTGCTTTTTGAACTTAAAAGTCACAGAGAATAAACTCAATATACAATGCTGACATATTTTCTAGGACCTTAAGAAAATTCTTTTACCCAGAGACTTTTTTAACCAGTTATTTCTGATAGATTAACTAATGATAAACAGTGACCAAAGGTTATGTGGGTAAAATTTTTCTTCCTTGGAAATTTTATTCGTAATCAAATTATCTTCACTAAGAAATGTGTTATTTTATACACAAAAAATAGATTTCAAGTGTCAAAATAAAGATTAACAATATATTTTTAAAAACATATTTTCCAACTTTTTTTCTGCTATCTTTAGAAAGCTAACTAATGACAAACTCCTTCTTGACACTGTTACATATTCATTTCTTCAGGTATGAAAATCATTTACAGAAATAATACAAAAGAGTTACTAAGGATCTTTTACAGCAGAAAAACAACTGCAGTGGTCAAAGTCCCAGAACAGAAAGTGTCACTATATCTATAACCATCATTTGCAAGTGTTTAAAACACAATACAATTACAACTACAAGGAATCACTTTTCCTGATGTAAGCAACTTCGGAATAAGGAGCCTTCTGAATAAGAGATTAAGCATCACAAGCAACAAGAATAAAATTTAAGCAAGCAGGAGTTTCTGGGAAATCCGTCACCAAGGGAAACAGCCTGGTACTGTTTCCACAACAACATACTAAACTGCCCTTGGTTGATGTCATCTGCAATTTATCCAAAGTACAAAGTAGTCAATATTGACCCAGATTCCAAAGTTTAGCAGTACTTTGAAAGTAATATCTGGTGCAATTTACTTCTAACTATACAGAGAATCAACCTCACTATCCCCGAAAATATAGCCTTCAACCTTTAGGCAGCCACAGGGTCTCTCACATCTCAGCAACCATGCATCTCCACTAAGACCTGTTTCAGGCATCAGGGCTGATTGATCACAGATGGACAACTGACCAAAGTTGATCCCATCAGAGTCTCTTCCACCAGATTTTGTGGTGATAAAGTCTAGGAAGTAGAAGCTAAGTGGAAGCTAGTAAGTTACACTACTTACAGTTCTCCATTAAAAGTGCAGGAGCTCTATTGTTGAGGTTCCCCAAGCTGACCTGAGGCCCAGTTCATCCTTCAACTTTATTTTAGATTCCTCAGGATACCCAGCATTTTTCCAATAAATTTCTTCTTTATTTATTTATATATTTATTTTTAAAGATTTCTTCTTCTTTTAAAACTAGGCTGGATTTTTTTTTCTGGTAATTGCTACCAAGAAGCTAACTTCCAGCTGAATATTTCCAAAAAAGAAAGTTTCCCTTAAATAAATATTTACCTGGTACATACCATGTTTAAAGTATTATGGGAGACATGAGAGTATTTTAGGTATGGAAAGCCAGGACACTCTGGAAAAAAAAAAAAAAGAGGACCTAAATGAAAGATCTCTGTGAGTGAGATCCCAGTAGAAAGAACGGGCCATCAAAGAAGGAGGTACCTTTCTCTGAAGGGAGGAGAGAACTTCCACTTTGACTATGACATTGTCTAAATAAGATCAGAGTTGGCAAACTCAAAAGGCTTCCATAGCCTTGGCAACTCATGAAAAGAGCCTAGGGAGATTACTGACACCATAAACAAGAATGTCAAATTGTTAAGTCAACAACAGGAGTCACCGTGTACTTACTCCTCATGTAGGATCTCTGTCCTTAATGCGTTGTACAATGTGAATTAATGGTATAACTAGTACTCAAACAGTATTTTACACTATGTTCTGTGTGGGTGCAAACTGATGAAATCTTTATTTAATATATACTAAAACGATCTTCTGTATGTAAAGATAATTGAAAATGAATCTTGATGTGAATGGAATGGGAGAGGGAATGGGAGTTGGGAGGGTTGCGGGTGGGAGGGAAGTTATGGGGGGAAAAGCCATTGTAACCCATAAATTGTACTTTGGAAATTTATATTTACTAAATAAAAGTTTAAAAAAAGTATTATGGGAGATAGACTATTTAATGAGACACTATTGCATAATGAAATTCAAGCATGGAATTAACATATGAATGGCTCGTATGAATATTCCAAATGAACAGAGAATGGAGTCCTTATTTCTGAGCCATCTGAAAATAGCATACTGGTCCTATGACCTATACTGGTCCTCAAAGGATTGGAAAATTCTTAACAGATACAGATGCACAAAGAGAGATGGATGAAAACCCATAGGCAGGAAAATACAATGGATATTTATGATATATAGATATATAGATGAGTGCAAGTAAGTGAAAATTTAGAGTTCATATTGAGTAACAAGAGAAAATACAAATACATAATCCTACAGACTGGGTGAGTGGAAAGTTGTGGAAGTTCTTTAAAAAAAAGATTATTTATGTATTTCAAAGAGTTACAGAGTGAGAGTGAGAGACACAAATAGAGAGAGAGAGAGAGAATCTTCCATCTGCTGATTCACTCCCCAGAAGACCGCAAGGACCAGGGCTAGGCCAGAACGAAGTCAGGAGCCAGGAGCTTCTTCCATGTCTCCCATGTAGGTGGCAGGGGCCCAAACACTTGGCCATCATCCAGGAGCTGGAGCTGGATAGGAAGTGGAGTAGTCTGGACACAAACTGGTGCCATATTGGATGTCGGCATTAAAGATGGCAGCTTCACCTGCTATGCCATAATGCCAGCCCTGCTGTAGAGGATTTTGAACGTCAACTTTAAGACTTTAAACATCTTCTGAAGAAAGCAGAAAGCTTCTGAAAATGTCTGAATCAGTAAGGAAGATGAACTTAGAAGGTACACTGAGAAGAAGGTTAACAAAGGGAAGACTAATAGAAAGTTACTGCAAACATCCGAACATAATTCTCTACATTGCAGAGTTGTACATCTGCTCTCAGATGGTTCAATTCACACACTTACCAGTATCTCAAATTCGATTAAGTTCAAAATTGAACTTTTTTTTTTACTTTTATTTAATGAATATAAATTTCCAAAGTACAGAATATGGATTACAATGGCTTCCCCCCCATAATGTCCCTCCAACCCGCAACCCTCCCCTTATCTACTCCCTCTCCCCTTCCATTCACATCAAGATTCATTTTCGATTCTCTTTATATACAGAAGATCACTTTAGCATACATTCAGTAAAGATTTCAACAGTTTGCTCCCACACAGAAACATAAAGTGAAAAATACTGTTTGAGTACTAGTTATAGCATTAAATCTCAATGTACAGCACACTGAGGACAAAGATCCTACATGAGGAGTAAGTGCACAGTGACTCCTGTTGTTGACTTAACAAATTGACACTCTTGTTTATGGCATCAGTAATCACCCTAGGCTCTTGTCATGAGCTGCCAAGGCTATGGGAGCCCCCTGAGTTCACTGACTCTGATCATATTCAGACAAGGCCATGGTCAAAGTGGAAGTTAACTCTTCCCTTCAGAGAAAGGTACCTCCTTCTTTGAAGACCTGTTCTTTGCACTGGGATCTCACTCGTGGAGATCTTTCATTTAGTTTTTTTTTTTTTTTTCCCCAGAGTATCTTGGTTTTCCATGCCTGAAATACTCTCATGGGCATTTCAGCCGGATCTGCATGCCTTAAGGGCTGATTATGAGGCCAGAGTGCTGTTTAGGACATCTGCCATTCTATGAGTCTGCTGAGTATCTCGCTTCCCATGTTGGATCACTCTCTCCCTTTTTGATTCTATTGGTTAGTATTAGCAGGTACTAAACTTGTTTATGTGCTCCCTTTGGTTCGTAGTCCTATCATTATGATCAATTGTGAACAGAAATTGATCACTGGGACTAGTGAGATGGCATCGGTACATGCCAACTTGATGGGATTGAATTCGAATCCCCTGGTATGTTTCTAACTCTACCGTTTGAGGTAAGTCAGCTTGAGCATGTCCCGAATTGCACATCTCTTCCCTCTCTTATATTTAACAGCAATCACTTTTCAGTTGAGTTTCAGCACTTAAGAAGAATTGTGTATTGATTACAGTATTCAACCAAAAGTATTAAGTAGAACAAACAAAAAAAATACTAAGAGGGATAACATATTAAGCTGCTCATCAACAGTCAGGGTGAGGGCTGACCAAGTCACCGTTTCTCATAGTGTTCATTTCACTTTAACAGGTTTCCTTTTTGGTGCTCAGTTAGTTGTCACCTATCAAGGAGAACAAGTGGTATTTGTCCCTTTGGGATTGGCTTATTTCACTCAACATAATGTTTTCCAAATTCCTAACAGGGATCACTTTTCAGTTAAAATTTAAACACCTAAGAATAATTGTGTGTTAATTAGAGTTCAACCAATGCTACTAGAACAAAAAAAATACTAAAATGGATAAAGTATTACATTGTACATCAACCGTCAGGAAAAGAGCTGATCAAGTCACTGTTTCTCAGTGTCCATTTCACTTCAACAAGTTTCCCCTTTGGTGCTCAGTTAGTTGTCGCCAATCAGGGAGAACATATGATATTTGTCCCTTTGGGACTGGCTTAATTCACTCAGCATGATGTTTTCCAAATTCCTCCATCTTGTTGAAAATGACTGGGTTTCGTTGTTTTTGACTGCTGAATAGTATTCTATAGAGTACATGTCCCATAATTTCTTTATCCAGTCTACTGTTGATGGGCATTTGGGTTGGTTCCAGGTCTTAGCTATTGTGAATTGAGCTGCAATAAACAAAAATGTGCAGACAGCTTGTTTGTTTGCCAATTTCATTTCCTTTGGGTAAATTCCAAGGAGTGGGATGGCTGGGTTGAATGGTAGGGTTATATTCAGGTTTCTGAGGAATCTCCAGACTGACTTCCATAGTGGCTTGACCAGTTTGCATTCCCACCAACAGTGGGTTAGTGTCCCTTTTTCCCCACATCCTCGCCAGCATCTATTGTTGGTAGATTTCTGAATGTGAGCCATTCTAACTGGGGTGAGGGGGAACCTCATTGTGGTTCTGATTTGCATTTCCCTGATTGCTAGTGATCTTGAACATTTTTTCATGTGTCTGTTGGCCATTTGGATTTCATCTTTTGAAAAATGTCTCTTGAGGTCCTTGGCCCATCTCTTAAGTGGGTTGTTTGTTTTGTTCTTGTGGAGTTTCTTGATCTCTTTGTAGATTCTGATTATCAACCCTTTATCAGTTGCATAGTTTGCAAATATATTTTCCCATTCTGTCGGTTGTCTCTTCACTTTCCTGACTGTTTCTTTTGCAGTACAGAAACTTCTCAATTTGATGCAATCCCAAATGTTAATTTTGGCTTTGACTGCCTGTGCTTCTGGGGTGTTTTCCAAGAAGTCTTTGCCGGTACCTATATCTTGCAGGATTTTTCCAATGCTCTCTAATAATTTGATGGTGTCAGGTCATAGATTTAAGTCTTTAATCCATGTTGAGCGAATTTTTGTGTAAGGTGAAAGGTAGGGGTCTAACTTCATGGTTCTGCATGTGGAAATCCAGTTTTCCCAGCACCATTTATTAAATAGACTGTCCTTACTCCAGGGATTGGTTTTGGATCCTTGATCAAATATGAGTTGGCTGTAGATGTTTGGATTGATTTCTGGTGTTTCTATTCTGTTCATTGGTCTATCCATCTGTTTCTGTACCAGTACCATGCTGTTTTGATTACAACTGCCCTGTAGTATGTCCTGAAATCTGGTATTGTGATGCCTCCGGCTTTGTTTTTGTAGTACAAGATTGCTTTAGCTATTCGAGGTCTCCTGTGTCTCCATATGAATTTCTGCACAATTTTTTCCAGATCTGAGAAGAAGGTCTTCGGTATCTTGATTGGTATTGCATTGAATCTATAAATTGCTTTTGGGAGAATGGACATTTTGATGATACTGATTCTTCCAATCCATGAGCATGGAAGATTTTTCCATTTCTTGGTATCCTCTTCTCTTTCTTTCTTTAAGGTTTGGTAATTTTCATTGTAGAGATCTTTAACGTCCTTGGTTAAGTTTATTCCAAGGTATTTGATTGTTTTTGTAGCTATTGTGAATGGGATTGATCTTAGAAGTTCTTCCTCAGCCATGGCATTGTCTGTGTATACAAAGGCTGTTGATTTTTGTGCATTGATTTTATACCCTGCTACTTTGCCAAACTCTTCTATGAGTTCCAATAGTCTCTTAGTAGAGTTCTTTGGGTCCCCTAAATACAGAATCATGTCATCTGCAAAGAGGGATAGTTTGAGTTCTTCCTTCCCAATTTGTATTCCTTTAATTTCTTTTTCTTGCCTAATAGCTCTGGCTAGAACTTCCAGAACTATATTGAATAGCAGTGGTGAGAGTGGGCATCCCTGTCTCGTACCAGATCTCAGTGGGAATGCTTCCAACTTTTCCCCATTCAATAGGATGTTGGCTGTGGGTTTTTCATAGATTGCTTTGATTGTATTGAGGAATGTTCCTTCCAAACCCAGTTTGCTTAGAGTTTTCATCATGAACGGGTGTTGAATTTTATCGAATGCTTTCTCTGCATCAATTGAGATAATCACATGGTTTTTCTTCTGCAGTCTGTTAATGTGGTGTATCACATTGATTGTCTTGTGCACATTAAACCATCCCTGCATACCAGGGATAAATCCCACTTGGTCTGGGTGGATGCTCTTTCTGATGTGTTGTTGCATTCTATTGGCGAGAATTTTATTGAGGATTTTTGCATCTATGTTTATCAGGGTTATTGGTCTGTAATTCTCTTTCAATGCTGCATCATTGTCCGACTTAGGAATTAAGGTGATGCTGGCTTCATAGAAAGAATTTGGGAGGATTCCCTCTTCTTCGATTGTTCTGAATAGTTTGAGAAGAATTGGAGTTAGTTCTTCTTTAAACGTCTGGTAGAATTCAGCAGTGAATCCATCTGGTCCTGGGCTTTTCTCTGTTGGGAGGGCCTTTATTACTGTTTCAATTTCTGTCTCAGTTATGGGTCTGTTTAGGTTTTCCATGTCTTCCTGGTTCAATTTAGGTAGGTTGCATGTGTCCAGGAATCTATCCATTTCTGATAGGTTTCCCTGTTTGCTGGCATACAAGTCCTTGTAGTAATTTCTGATGATTCTTTGTATTTCTGTGGTGTCTGTTGTTACATTTCCTTTTTCATCTCTGATTTTATTGATTTGGGTCTTTTCTCTTCTTTTTTTAGTTAGTTGGGCCAATGAGGTGTCAATTTTGTTTATTTTTTCAAAAAACCAGCTCCTCGTTTGGCTGATTTTTTGTAATGTTTTTCTTGATTCAATCCTGTTGATTTCTTCTCTGATTTTAATTATTTCTCTTCTCCTACTAGATTTGGGTCTGGTTTGCTGTAGGTTTTCTAGATCCTTGAGATGCGTTGAAAGCTCATCTATTTGGTGCCTTTCCAATTTCTTGATGTAGGCACCTATTGATATAAACTTTCCTCTTTTTTTTTTTTTTTAATTTTTTTTTTTTTTTTGACAGGCAGAGTGGACAGTGAGAGAGAGAGAGACAGAGAGAAAGGTCTTCCTTTGCCGTTGGTTCACCCTCCAATGGCCGCCGCGGCTGGCACGCTGCGGCCGGCGCACCGCGCTGATCCGATGGCAGGAGCCAGGAGCCAGGTGCTTTTCCTGGTCTCCCATGGGGTGCAGGGCCCAAGCACCTGGGCCATCCTCCACTGCACTCCCTGGCCACAGCAGAGGGCTGGCCTGGAAGAGGGGCAACCGGGACAGAATCCGGAGCCCCTACCGGGACTAGAACCCGGTGTGCCGGCGCCGCTAGGCGGAGGATTAGCCTAGTGAGCCACGGCGCCGGCCATAAACTTTCCTCTTAACACTGCTTTTGCTGCGTCCCATAAGTTTTGGTATGTTGTGCTGTTATCCTCATTTACTTCCAGAAAATTTTTGATTTCTCTTTTGATTTCTTCTATGACCCATTGTTCATTCAGGAGCATGTTGTTCAATCTCCATGTATTTGCATATGCTCTAGGGATTCCTGAGTTGCTAATTTCCAACTTCATTCCTTTATGGTCTGAGAAGCTGCATGGTATGATTCTAATTCTTTTGAATTTGCTGAGACTTGCTTTATGGCCTAGTATGTGGTCAGTCCTAGAGAAGGTTCCATGTACTGCTGAGAAGAATGTAAAATCTTTAGCTGTAGGATTGAAAGTTCTGTATATATCTGTTAGATCCATTTGGGCTATAGTGTCGTTTAAATCTACTGTATCCTTGTTGATCTTCTGTCCTATTGATCTGTCTATTTCTGAGAGTGGAGTATTGAAGTCCCCCAGTACTATTGTATTGGGGTCTAAGTCTCCCTTTAAGTCCGTTAATGAATCTTTCAGATAAACCGGTGCCCTGTAGTTAGGTGCATATACATTGATAATTGTTATATCTTCCTGTTGAATTGATCCCTTCATCATTATATAGTGTCCCTCTTTGTCTCTCTTAACAGTTTTTGTGGTAAAGTTTATGTTGTCCGATATTAAGATGGCTACGCCCGCTCTTTTTTCATTTCTGTTGGCATGGTATATCTTTTTCCAGCCTTTCACTTTCAGTCTGTATGGATCTTTGTTGGAAAGATGTGTTTCTTGTAAGTAGCAAAAAGTTGGGTTTTGTTCCTTAACCCAATCAGCCAATCTGTGTCTTTTAACTGGACAGTTCAGGCCATTAACGTTCAATGTGACTAATGATAAGCAGTAACTTTGCCCTGCCATTTGCCAAAGATAAGTTCTAATATATGCTTTGAATTCCCTGTGATCTTTTGCTGTGAGGTTTCCTTCCTTTACCTGCTTTCATATTGATGACCATGTTTCTGTGTTTCTGTGTATAACACATCTTTAAGCATCTTTTGCAGGGCTGGACGAGTGGCAACAAATTCTTTCAACTTCTGTTTGCGATGAAAAGTCTTTATTTCACCTTCATTCACAAATGATAGCTTTGCAGGATATAATATTCTGGGCTGGCAGTTTTTCTCTCTTAGTACCTGGGCTATATCTCGCCATTCCCTCCTAGCTTGTAGGGTTTCTGATGAGAAGTCAGCTGTGAGTCTGATTGGAGATCCTCTGAGAGTAATCTGACGTTTCTCTCTTGCACTTTTTAGGATCTTTTCTTTATGTTTCACTGTGGTAAGTTTAATTACAACGTGTCGTGGTGAGGATCTCTTTTGGTCGTGTTTATTAGGGGTTCTGTGAGCTTCCTGTACTAGGATTTCTCTGTCCTTCTCCAAACCTGGGAAATTTTCTGCTAATATCTCACTAAAAAGGCCTTCTAATCCTTTCTCCCTCTCCACGCCTTCAGGAACTCCTAGAACCCGAATGTTGGGTTTTTTAATAGTATCCTGAAGATTCCCGACAATATGTTTTAGATTTCTAATTTCCTCTTCTTTTCTTTGGTCTGACTGTATCCTTTCCTGTTCTCTGTCTTCTAAGTCCGATATTCTCTCTTCTGCTTCACCCATTCTGTTTGTAAGGCTCTCTATTGTGTTTTTCATTTGATCTATTGAATTCTTCACTTCAGTCACTATCACAGTTTCCTGTTGTACTAGTTGTTTCGTTTCATTTTGATTCCTCCTTAATATTTCATTTTCACGAGAGAGATTTTCTATCTTGTCCATTAAGGATTTCTGTAGTTCAAGAATTTGTTTTTGAGAACTTCTTAATGTTCTTATCAATTTTTTCAGATCTGCTTCTTGCATTTCTTCTATGTCATCATCTTCATAATCTTGAATTGGTATGTCTTTTTCATTTGAGGGCGTCATGGTGACTTCCTTGTTTTTATTACCTCGGTTTTTGCGTTTGTTATTTGGCATATTGGAGATATTTGGTTTCTTCACTGTGGTGCTTTTTCTTGTTATACTATGACTCTGGATTAAGTGGACTGTCTGTTTTTGATGGAGCCTTAGAGGCTTCAGATGAGTGTGGCCTGAAAGCTCTGTTTGGTGTGCCAAAGGTGACACTCCCAGGTTAGGAGTGGTCAATCTCTCTCTCTCTCTCTCTTTCTTTTTTTCATTCAAAAGGGAAGTAATTCCGCACAGCTGAACGAAGTTGGAGGTACTTAGCAGGCAACTGATATACCCACAGGAGCCAGAGATCGGAAGCTCTTTCCCAAGGACCACACAGGGAATCTGTTCTGCCCTCAGAGTGGGCTCAGATTCTCCTTCAGTCTCCCACTGGGTTGCCAAAGTTACGGAATTGTAGCGTCTCTGGAGAGTGCTCACGTGAATTCCGTGAGTTCTCTCCCCCACCGTCTCTTTTTTCACAGTCTCAGTTCAGTAGCACCACAAATTTACTAGGTCCTAGTCTCCTGTTAATTCGCCCTGCCCAGAGTCAGGTTTTTCTGCTAGGCTCAGGGCCGGTGCAGACCTGAGGTCGCTCTGCTTATGACGTATGTCCAAGATGGCGCCTGCTCTTTGTCTTGCTCGCCTTTGAGAGGTGAGCGGAGAGAGAAAAACCTGTGTCCGTATCAGTCACCTTTTTTTTTTTCTCTCTCTCTCTCTCTCTTCTAGTTAGCCTGGTGAACTTTTCCCCTCGGGGTTGTTCCCTCTAGTCTCCTCTTTCCGCTTGCTTGCCGGTGTCTCAGGCTATTGAGGTTCGGCTCACCTCGCGTTCCAGCGCTGGTGTGTTGAGTCTGCCGCTGGTGTCCCAAACTGTGGGCTCCCACGCTCTCCACGCAGGTCCGCTGTGAATCACTCGTTCTGGAAGAGTTTCTTCTGCTGTTTCTTTCCCTACTCTTCCTTGAACCTGCAGTATCTCCACTTTTATTAAACTGTCTCTCCCCGGACTATCAGTGTGCTCCCTTCCTATTCCGCCATCTTGCCTCCTCCCGTCGAACTTTGTTTTTAAAGACTTATTTATTCACTTTAAAAGTCAAGTCACAAAGAAAGCAGGAGAGAGGAGAGAGGGAGGAAGGGAGGGAGGCAGGGAAGGAGAGAGAGAGAGAGAGAGGGAAGGAGGGAGGGAGGGAGGGAAGGAGGGAGGGAGGGAGATAGAGAGAGAGAATATCTTCCATCCACTGATTCACTTTCCAGGTGGCCACAATAGCCAGAGTTGGGCCAGGCTGAAGCCAGGAGTCAGGAGCTTCACCTGAGTCTCCCACATGGGTAGCAGGGGCCCAAGGACTTGAGCTACCTTCCACTGCTTTCCCAGGCCATTAGCAAGGAGCTAGCTGGATCAGAACTGGAGGAGCTGGGATACAACCTGCCGTCCATATGTAATGTTGGCGTCATAGGCAGAAATTTTAACTGCTATGCTCCAACACTCGCCCCCAAACTGAACTCTTAATGTATTCCTCACAACCAGCTGTTTGCCCTAGTAACTCCACATTCCACCCAGGTACTCAAACCAGAAGCCCACAGATGGTAAGTTTGTCAGTAAGTCCTGCCTGTAAAATTCACTCAAAGGTGTCCCCTACCCTTCTCCCTACCAAGTGCCATGATGGTAATGGTAATACCTCTAAGTCTCCACTGCTTCTACCCTTGATCTACCCCAGGAGGCTTCCTCCAACTAAAGTAAATAAAAAACAGCAAGAATAACCACAATAGCATCATCACCATTATCATCAAGTTGTCCTACCAGGCTTTAGTTTTAAAGGACTCACACAGGTACTCACTCGCTTGTTCCTCACAACAGCTGAATGTAAAATGATGACAGAAAACTCCTCATGTCTGAAAGGTAGTCACTGTGTGGGAGATGGTGTCCTATAAAAATGAGGGCTGCTCAAGCCCCCACAGCGGTTTTTATCAGGGTGGAGTACCAAGCTCCCTGCTCCCCACTTCCAACTGCACTCTTTCAAAGACCTGCTGGCCTCCATGACTGCAAACGGCTGAGCACTCACTGAGCTGAGACCTCAGTGAACAGCTTTGAGCCTCAGATCAGCAAAGAGTGAACATACATTATGAAATGCTTTTCTGACACCAAGAAGCATAACCCAATTAAAGAACTTCCCCCCAGCATTCTAAAATTCAAGAAAGAAACCTTCTAGAAAAGAAAAGAAATGAAGGGTAATTACTCCTACCAGCTAATAAATTACACTGTAAGATTACAGTTATTAAAAGCTTGATACTGGCCAGCGCCACAGCTCAATAGGTTAATCCTCCACCTAGTGGCGCCGGCACACCAGTTTCTAGTCCCGGTCGGGGTGCCGGATTCTGTCCCGGTTGCCCCTCTTCTAGGCCAGCTCTCTGCTGTGGCCCGGGAAGGCAGTGGAGGATGGCCCAAGTGCTTGGGCCCTGCACCCCATGGGAGACCAGGAGAAGCACCTGGCTCCTGCCATCGGATCAGCGTGGTGCGCCAGCCACAGGGCACCAGCCTTCGCGGCCATTGGAGGGTGAACCAATGGCAAACGGAAGACCTTTCTCTCTGTCTCTCTCTCTCACTATCCACTCTGCCTGTCAAAAAAAAAAAAAAAAAAAAAATTAAAAAAAAAAAAGCTTGATACCAACACAGGAATAGACAAACCAATGAAACAGAAATGAAATTCCAGAAATAGATGAAAACACAAGTCCAAGTTCATATATAAAAAAATAAGAAAAATAAAGAGTCCAAATCAGTGAAGCAAAAACCAAAAGAACCTACTTGGTCCCTTTGCTGCATTTACAATGCGAATGAAAACCATACTCAGCATACTGTCAACATCCAGAAAATGTCATTCTTACTCTAATGAGACACAAAGTTATTGTGAAAGGCCCCAAAGGAACCCTGTAAAGAGACTTCAATCACATTAATGTAGAACTCAGTCCCAGATGACAAGATCAATTGGTAATATTGCAATGATACAATAAATCATCTCTACTGATTTGGGACTTATTCTTGAGTTGATTATCCTTTTCAACTACTTGGCAAGTAAATAGCACAGGGATAAGGTGGTAGTATGTAAGGAACAATACAGAAGGGGTAAAAGCCTATTTGGGGATAACTGACTACCTATTTGAAGAGAGAAAAAGTTGGCATATTAATTACACAGACAGGTATGTAGGTGGAGGTACAGACACTGCAGCATAATTATTTTAAAAACAACCTACAATCATTCACTAATCATGTGCTGGTTATGGTAGTTACACAAGAAAATATAATGCAACCATTAAGAAAGAGGTAGACCCTAAGTCATGATAAGGACATAGAGAATTACAAAAACAATGTATATATCAAGACTTTATGGGTACAAAAACAAATACAGAGGAATACACACAAATGCTCTTACATACACAGAACAGTGGTTGAAGACTTACAGAGAAATTTAATGCATTTCCTTCGGTCGCTAAGATGGCTACTTTTCAATTTAATCATTATTTTAACTGGAAGGCTTTTTGCATGAATATTATTAATTTCTTAATATTCTTCCATTAGTATTATTTAACTCAAAGTAGGGAAGAAGAAAAGTTTTCTGGAGGATCCAGACATTCAGATTTCAAGAGAGGCAAAAACAAAAATCAAAATGGGGAAAGAACAAAAACGAGAGCGATTCAGTCAGGAACCCAACTAATGGGTAGGAGACAACTCTTCATTTCAAGTTATTTAGTAACTAGAGACGTTCTCATTTCAAAATGAATAAAATAAGAAATAAAGAAATATTTCTTAGGCCATCTAGATACATAAATATATCAATAATCACTGGTTTGAGTCACCAAAGGAATGTCTTGACAAAGACTCTAAACTTGAGGGCCTCCAGAGTGCAGGGAGGAAGCAGCAGAAATCACCAACAACTGGCCAGCAACTGACCCAGCTGACCCCTGCAATGGCTTGGAGAATCTGGACAATCATTACCCAATTTTGTTGTATTTCAGGAGGAGGTAAAGAAATCTCCTGATTTTTTTAAGATTTTTTTTTAAGATTTATTTTATTTATTTGAAAGACAGAGTTACGGAGAGAGGTAGAGACAGAGAGAGAGGTCTTCCATCTGCTGGTTCACTACCCAGATGGCCACAACGGCCAGAGCTGTGCCGATCTGCAGCCAGAAGCCAGGAGCTTCTTCCAGGTCTCCCATGCAGGTGCAGGGTCCCAAGGTCTTGGGCATCTTCTACTGCTTTCCCAGGCCATAGCAGAGAGCTGGATCGGAAGAGGAGCAGCCAGGACTAGAACCGGCACTCATATGGGATGCCGGCACTTCAGGCCAGGGCTTTAACCCACTGTGCCACAGCACCAGCCCCCAATTCTCCTGATTTTAAAATACTTGCCACTAACTGAAAAAAAAAATTTTTAAATATGAGCAACATGACCTGGAAATACCAGTAAAAACTATCCTTAAGGGTTAAAAAAATGAAACAATGATTTTTGATATTTCCAACTTTTCTTCAATGCTTCATTTCAATGCTAAACTATAATACTTGACAATAATGCTAAACTAAAATACTTGACAATAATAGGGTCTCAGAAATATATTATAGTTATAGCATAACTATATATACTGTATAGTATTATAGTTTTAGTATATTATACTCTTCTATTATTCTATAACTATTCCATTCTCTATCAAAGAATTGACTATACTCACAACCCCAGAAGGCCAGGCTGGGCCCAATTAACACCATGTATCTCTCAAGACTTAGGGTTTTGGATGCAGGTGAGAAGAACACATCCTTTTCTTCAATGTTTCATTTGTCTTCAGTAAAATGGAAGCTTTCTTTAAGTGTCTTGAAAGTTACAGAAATAGAGAAGTATCATTAAAGCTATGTTCTCTCAAAGGCTAACACAAGAACAAAGATTTGAGAGAAGTTTCACTAAAACACTGAGTGTTTCGTTTTAAGGTGGATCTTAAAAATAAATGTTAAACTCTCATTAATTCATTCCACAAACCTATTTATGCTAATATAGTCCAAGTAGGCTTTGACAATCCAATGAGGAGAAATTAAATCCTTGATAAACTGTTATCATTTGAACTTCTGTCTTTCCAGTTTGCATTTAGTAAATATGTAACCAACACAGAAAGTTAGGAAAATTAAATACCACATATCAAAACATGAATATTTTCTACTAATCCTGTCTTGTGTTATTTAGGGATACTGAGTTTACTGCAACACTGCATTAAAAAAGATCAACATCATAATGAAAGCACTAAGAGTCAAAGGGAGCACATAAACAAGTCTAGTACCTGCTAACACTAACCGATAGAATAAATAAAGGGGAGAGTGATCCAACATGGGAAGTGAGATACTCAGCAGACTCATAGAATGGCAGATGTCCTAAATAGCACTCTGGCCTCAGAATCAGCCCTAAAGGCATTCGGATCTGGCTGAAAAGCCCATGAGAGTATTTCAGGCATGGAAAGCCAAGACACTCTGGCAAAAGATCTTTGCGAGTGAGATCCCAGTGGAAAGAACAGGTCTTCAAAGAAGGAGGTACCTTTCTCTGAAGGGAGGAGAGAACCTCCACTTTGACTATGACCTTGTCTAAACAAGATAAGAATCGGAGAACTCAGAGGGCTTCCATAGCCTTGGAAACTCATGACTGGAGCATAGGGAGACTACTGATGCCATAGACAGGAGTGTCAATTGGTAAAGTCAACAACAGGAGTCACTGTGCACTTACTCCTCATGTAGGATCTCTGTCCTTAATGTGCTGTGCATTGAGATTTAATGCTATAACGAGTACTCAAACAATATATTTCACTTGGTGTTTATGGGGGTGCAAACTGTTGAAATCTTTACTTAATGCATACTAAACTGATCTTCTGTAAAAAAAAAAAAAAAGAAATTATCAACTCCCAACTTGACTCTCACTGGGATTAAACATGACAATAGGTCTGATCTGATTTCATCATCATTTAAAAAATCATCTATTATTTTTCACTTTATGTTTCTGTGTGGGAGCAAACTGTTGAAATCCTTACTTAATGTATACTAAGCTGATCTTCTGTATATTAAGATAATCGAAAACGAATCTTGATGTGAATGGAAGGGGAGAGGGAGTGGGAAAGGGGAGGGTAGTGGGTGGGAGGGACGGTATGTGGGGGAAGCCATAGTAATCCATAAATCGTACTTTGGAAATTTATATTCATTAAATAAAAGTTAAAAAAAAAAAGAAAAAAAAAAGAAAAAAAGATCAACAGACTACCTGGAATTTCTGTCAGTCAGGAAAATGAAAGCAAATGGTAAAAATGGCAAGCACATACTTCCTATTAATTAAAAAATTGTAATCATAACACAGTTTTAATTATAATTTTCTTTTTTAAAGATTTATTTATGTATTTATGTATTGAAAGGCAGGGTGACAGAGAATGAGGAAAAAGAGGAGAAACAAACAGAGAAAGAGAGATCTTTTACCACTGATTCACCCCTCAAATGGCCATAACAGCCAGGGCTAGGTCAAGCCAAAGCCAGGAGCTGGGAACTCCATTCTAGTCCCTTCATAAGTGGCAACGGCACAGCTACTTGTGCCATCACCTGCTGCCTTCCCAGGAACATTAACAGGAGGCTGGATCAGAAGTGGAGTGGCCAGGGCTTGAACCTGTACTGTTACGGGATGCCACTGCTGCAAAGTGGCAGCATAAACTGCTGAGCCATAAAGCCAGCTCTAAAAACTGATGATTTTTTGAAGTGTAATTAAATAAATGTGTGTGTGTGTGTGTGTGTGTGTGTGTGTACAGAAGGAGCACATGTATCCTCTTACATAAAGATAAATTAATAGTTCCATCAATGGTGGGGACCATGCTCCAAATTTATTTTCCTGGAATAATGATGAATTCGAGGGACAAACTGGCTCACACCCATTTGATGTGGCTCCTCACTCCAGAAGTTTGAACCTGTGCCTCTGACTAGTTACCATTCCCACCAAGTTTACTCTAGCAAATTAAGTGAATGTAGCTTTTTAATGGACTAGGCATAATTCAGTACACTGGCAAGTGCTGATTCATTTCCGGCCCACTACTTTAATAATTATTATTCTAAAACTGTTCAGTAACCAAATAGTACTAATGAAAATACTTCAAAGTAAGAGTCAATCAGTTCAAGTGAAGTATTAAGAGAGGCCAAAGTTCATGACACCGAGGATGATGTATTAGTAATGGAAATAGGGAACACATTCAGGAACAAAGAAAGGGGAAGATACTATCTGGAGTTTTAATGGTCAAAAACCTAGCATAGAACATCTGGCAGAAGGCTGGAAACACAGGTGCTTGTTTAAGAGGCCACTAGAGGTGCTGCCGCTGTGGTGTAGCAAGTAAAGCTGCTGCCTGCCATGCCGGCATTCCATATGGGCACCGGTTTGAGTCCTGGCTGCTCCACTTCTGTTCAGCTCTCTGCTATGGCCTGGGAAAGCAGTGGAAGATGGTCAAAGTTCCTGGGCCTCTGCACCCTCAAGGGAAGAGGATCCTGGCTCCTGGCTCCTGATTGTCACAGTTACAGCAGTTCCGGTCAATTGGGGAGTGAGCGAGCGGAAGGAAGACCTCTCTTCCAATCTCTCTCGATCTCTCTGCCTCTCCTTCTCTCTCTCTGTTAACTCTTTCAAATAAATAAGAAAATCTTAAAAAAAAAAAAAAAAAAAAAAAAAGAGGCCCCTGGAGAAGAAAAGATCTAGTAAGATGTCTTTGTAATGTATACAGGTGAAGATGTACTAGCACGAGTACCCTGGCTCCTAGATTCCCTCAAGTTGATGTGAATTTCTGACCTTAATCTCATTGCAGACAGCCTTCCACAGGTGTATATTAAAAAATCACAATGACTCCATGACTTTTGTTCCTTTTGGGGATTCTTGATTTTGACATGTTATAATACTGCACGCTAAGATGATAAGAAAAAAACAAAGACCTGTTATTTCTCTCTTAAAATCTGCCTATTTTTGGTAAGATATGCAATGCTGGGGCAGGGGAAATGCAGCTCTGGTAAAACGAGAAGCACAAGTTTACTTAGGTGATCTAACCAGAAAAGCCAATAATAAAAAGGTAGACATTCAGTAATATCATTGACGTTTCTTTAAAAAATAATTTTGGATAACTATAAATTTGGAAACTTCAAATTTAGAACTGGAAAAATCAGCATAATGCCTTGTGCATTTAATCTGATACTCTTAATGCCAATATTACATTTTGTAATCTTATCTATAAATTTCTTCAAAAAACCATCAGAAAAGATTCTAGTCAACGATCACCCTAAATACCTGAAGAGCTATCCAAAACTGAAGTGTTCCAGTTTGTGTAAACTGAATCTTAACCAAAATCCATGTATGAAAGTCTGCATTTCTAGAGTCCTCCTCGGTGAAATGCTTCAACTATTCAGTCAGGAAAGTCAAGTCTAATTATAAGATGATGCAGTGCCTCTGTGGGGAAGCTGCCTCAATGACAAATTAAGCAAATTAGCCAGATGAAGCACTGCTCTTTCACATTTGGAAAATAAAGCTTTTAATTCTAGAATTTATAGAAAGGTCACACCAAGAGCAACCATGGAACAGCACTAATAAATAATCACCTCTATGTGTAAATGGGATCTTTGTAGACTAATACTTACCAGCTGATTTCTAGAAACTAAGCTAAAACTATTCCTCGAGATAACCAATTACAAGACAGAAAACAGCTTATCTGGGTCACGTTTTGCGCAAAAACCTAAGTCTCACATTTTTGGCCCCAGCAACATGAGAAGGTAAGGCACAGAGGACATCTTGTATACCTGGTGCCATGTGGGGCAGGTACTGGTTGCGCCCCAACTTGCAGGCCAGGCGTGCTTCTCACCACACATCCTGCCGGGTGCTGGTTTCTGCTCTTTGAGGCCTCCCACCCAATTAATGACCAGGCCCAGACCTGTCCAGGTAGAATCTTATGAGATTACCCAGAGCAGTGCTATGTTGAGTTCACCCTGTTTGTCCTGGGTTCAGTCTTCTTTTCTTAAAGTCACACTACAAACTGAGAACAATCAGCAATGCTTAAGAAAGAACATGAGAATTATCAGGATTCAACTCTTGGTATCCCATAACTCCCATGCAGACCACTTTATGGAGGGCAGATGGGGTGAGGGGGACAACAAAAATGCTACAGAACATACTCCATGGTAAGGAAAATTTCCAAGTCGACACTGCTCTGAAAACTGGGGGAATCAAAGGGTACTGGTGGTAATACATTATCAAACTGGTTACCAAGTGCTTTCATTTCCAGTCCCTATTCTAAGTACCAGGAATCACTGTGGGTACAGTGGATATAGTGAGAGCGGGCCACAGAGGGGTGGAAGTCAAAGTCCTCACTTTGTGTGGTCTTTATATTCTAGTAGAACTATAACACAAACACATCTTAATTAAAGTAGGCTGTTTTCTGGCTAGTCATCAAGTATTTCACTGTGTGAAAATGGACAATAGGAAAAAAAAATCCCCACTGCTACCAGGGTTTTATTTTCTATTACAATGAAAATCAATAAATGCCAGACAATAGAAAGGCTTAAACCTCTGATAGGAGATATACTTTCACGGTTCACATGGTGTGCTTTTCGGGGGCTGAAACTCAATCCATGGAAATCAGAGCCAGTTAGTGAGAAAGTAAACAAAAACCTACAGGTTTTCTCACACATTCAAGAAGGAAAAAAAAAATCTCAGAGGTAAACAGGTTTAACAAGCTACACCCATACTTACACCTCTGTAAACCACTTGGCTTGCCTTCCCCAAACCAAATCTATCTTTCTAACCTCAAGCTGCAGCCCAGTGGGAATCAGAGGACTCAAGTTCTATCAAGGCAGTTTATAAAAGCACTCCCCACCTCATTCTCATGTCCAAGGTGCCCACTCTGAGGAGCCAAGGGAAAACGAAAGGAGGGCAAAGGTACACCTTATGAGAAATGGAGGGAGGGAGGAAAGGTTAAGTAACAATGCTCAAGGAAGGAAACTACTGGGTCAGTCAAAGTTCATGCAGCAGAAGTTGAGAGTAGAGAAGCACAGAAAGTGCCTAGGCCAGGAGGTCTTACAGTACTGCACTAGAGTGGTTGCCACTCCCCAACCCCAGATCCTTGCGTGTTGTGTCTACAGTGATCATAGACAAAGAAAAGCACCTGTTCTCCAAGGACAACTGTAAACCCTGGGATTTTCTTATTAACTGTGGTTATTTCCTATTAACCTGTCTGGCTACCTCCTGCCAGAGCCATGTAGGGGGTGGCACACAATGCCCTCAGTATGGTGGAGCCTGAGTGGTCATCCAACTCAGACCTATACTCAATACCTGGATAGAGAAATAAACATGACCACATGTTTCAAAAATAAACCTGTTCATTTATGCAAATAGAGCCAGAGGCAATATATGGGTTATCTCTGGTGAGGAGCAAGGCTTTGTTTTTATTCAAAGCAAAGGATTACAATCCTATACAATGGGGGTTGGCAGTGGTGCAATGGGTTAAGCCACTGCCAGCAACATCAGCATCCCATATCGGAGTGCCAATTTGAGTGTGGGCTTATCCACTTTTGATCCAACTTCCTGCTAATGGGCCTGGGAAGGCAGTAGATGATCACACAAGTACTTGGGCCCCTACCATGCACATGGGAGATCTGGACGGAGTTCCTGGTGCCTGTCTTAGACTTGGCCCAACACAGGCTGTTATCTCGCTTGCTCGCTCTCTCTCTCTCCCTCTCTGACACTCTGCCTTTAAATAAATAAATCTTAAACAACAACAATCTTATACAATGGAGGACTAGGAGGAGATAAATGGAAAAAAACTGAGAAAAGAGCCCTGCAAAAAGTAGGAGGCTTCAAGGGCATCCAGCAGGTGTCCTACGAAAACAAAAGCAATAAAGGTTGAATACACAACCCCAAGCTGGGGGCCCTGTGGTTCTCCTCCATACAGCTTGCCATGGGTGCCAGGCTTACAGATATTACGGGCCCAGGAGGCTCCACAGACACCAGTTTAATAAATTCAGCTGAATGGAGTTCTCAGGCTTCCTCATAGCATGATTTCCCAGGAGCTTTTTCTTTTCTTTTTTTTTTGAAAATTTTTATTTAATAACTATAAATTTCGAAAGTACAATTTTTGTATTACAGCAGTTTTTCCCTCCATAACCACCCTCTCATCCACAAACCATCCCATCTCCTACTCCCTCTCCCATCCCATTCTTAATTAAGATTCATATTTAGGCTGGCGCTGTGGCTCAACAGGCTAATCCTCTGCCTGTGGCGCTGGCACCCAGGGTCCTAGTCCAGGTTGGGGCGCCGGATTCTGTCCTGGTTGCTCCTCTTCCAGTCCAGCTCTCTGCTGTGGCCCGGGAAGGCAGTGGAGGATGGCCCAAGTCCTTGGGGCCTGCACTCGCATGGGAGACCAGGAGAAGCACCTGGCTCCTGCCTTCGGATCAGCGCAGTGCGCTGGCCGCAGCGGCCATTGGAGGGGTGAACCCATGGAAAAAGAAAGACCTTTCTCTCTGTCTCTCTCTCTCACTGTCCACTCTGCCATTTATATGAAAGTGAAAAAAAAAGATTCATTTTTAATTATCTTTATATACAGAAGATCAACTTAATATATACTAAGATTTTAATAGATGGCACCCACACAGACACACAAAGTATAAAGTACTGTTTGAATACTTGTTTTTACCATTAATTTGCATAGTACAACACATTAAGGATAGAGTTAATGGCGAGTAAGTGCACAGTGACTCCTGGTGTTGATTTAACTACTGACTCTCTTATTTATGATGTCAGTAATCACCTGAGGCTCTTGTCATGAGCTGCCAAGGCTATGTTAGCCTCGAGTTCACAAATTCCGACCTTATTTAGAGGAGCCTTTAATATGTTCCTGTGGATGGTAACCTATCTGAGTTTTTTAGATGGTGTCTTTCCTAACCCACCTGACCACAGTTTCACCAGCTTGCCCGTGTCTCATAAATGTGGATCCCCCACAGACTTTCATATTTTAATCACATTAATGAAATCCCATGGAAGTGAAGTTTTCCATTATTTCTTCTATAGTCTTTTTTTTTTTTTTTTTTTGACAGGCAGAGTGGACAGTGAGAGAGAGAGACAGAGAGAAAGGTCTTCCTTTGCCATTGGTTCACCCTCCAATGGCCGCTGTGGCTGGCGCGCTGCGGCCGGCGCACCGCGCTGATCCGATGGCAGGAGCCAGGAGCCAGGTGCTTTTCCTGGTCTCCCATGGGGTGCAGGGCCCAAGCACTTGGGCCATCCTCCACTGCACTCCCTGGCCACAGCAGAGAGCTGGCCTGGAAGAGGGGCAACCAGGACAGAATCCGGCGCCCCGACCGGGACTAGAACCCGGTGTGCCGGCGCCGCTAGGTGGAGGATTAGCCTAGTGAGCTGCGGCGCCGGCCTCTTCTATAGTCTTAAACATCATATGCTGAATATAGCTAAATATTCTCAAAAGCTCAGAGATATTCTTGTGAAGAACCATTATTTCAACATAACGTGGTTCTGCATATGCCAGATGGGTTTCCTTTCCCTCCATCAGTAAAGCTGTTGACTGGCCCTATCCTATGATATCGCATGACTGCTCCCTACAGTTTTTATGACTGCCTGTCAAAGTTCATAAACCCCTTCTTGTAGCATGATGTGGGATATCAGAAGGACTATAAAGAATCACAAAATACAGATTTTGCTCTTTAGAGTCATAGCTGGCTGCTTATTCACAATTAACTCAAGCCACTAAGGGCCCAAAACACTCAACTATAAAGTAAATCTAAAGCATTTATTTCAGAGGGCCAGGGTCTCCTTCTAGATCTCAGGTCAGCTCCCGAGGTCCTGGATGAGTTTCTGGCAGGCAGTGTGTCTCACCATATCTTATATGTAAATGAAGGTGCCTCTTCAAATAATCAAATTTTATCTAATCCTCATGAGATTACTCTGAGGTGAAAGAAGGCCAATGAAATAGAAGACTAAATAATTTTTATGTAGTTGTCCAGAGTATACAACAAGATAACAGTCTCTGGATCCTTACTCTCCACTTAGTATCCTACACACATTGTAGCAGGCTCTGTCTAGTAAATAGCAACAATAAGAAGAATAGGGGAAAATATGCATATATATTTATTTATCCTTAATACTTCAAATAAGAGAAAAAGGCAAATAAATGATCTCTAAAGAAATTTGTACCATATATTTTTCCATAAGTATGAGGCTCAAGAGAGATGATACACCAAGGACATTTAATATTAAGGAATTTAAAAGGTATACGGTTTCATAATACTTGTTTCATCATTATTTCAATAGCTAAAAGATAATGTTTAATGCACTGTGGTGAATTTTATTAGCCACAATGAGCTAAAATATTATGGAGATAAGTCATCTCTGAAAATGATTACTCTTTGAGATTCATGCAAGAACATGAACTATGGAAAGACATACCAGGTACCTTCAGTCCCTATAAAAACCAGAAATGGCAAGGAAGGCTTAGAAACCTTGCTCTCAGGAAAATATCTGGTTACATTGTGAATTCAAACGAAATAATGTTTACCTTGATGAAACTGTAAAGACTCATGATACCATAAAGTTGTCCAGACTTTGATTTGTGAAGTCATACAGATACTTTTTACATGAAAAAAGGTAATACTGACTAAAAATAATCATATTACTAAAAGATTATACTCAAAATATAACTATCAGAATATTTTATGTTTCTGAGATATATGCCATCAGAGATTCTAATTATGAAGTGTTCATCAAAGTGTTAACCCATGGGTATTCCTGGAAGAGCCTGTTCTCATGACTGGCCCTTGACCTGAACACTTGGGATGTGAGCTATTGGAATATTTGGATAGAAATGGTTTGCAAGCTCCCAGCCTGGACTACACTGTACCACTTTGTATAGAAAGTCTGTGTAAACAATGTAATTTATGCTGAACACCAGCTTTCTTTTTCAGGTACCACAGTTTGAGTAACTACAGCCAGTTACACAGGAACTGAGTCCCCAAATGACCGAATCGAGATAAAATCCTAGATTGCTTGGACAAGGGAGGTTCCCTGACAGACAACATATGGCAAATGTTGCCACGATTCATGGCTAGAGAAACATGTCCAGTGCAACTCCTCTGGAAGAGGAGGGTTCTTGGAACCTTGAGCCTGGTCTTCTCCAGACAACTTGGTACACCTTTTTCCTTTGCTTGCTTTGCCGTAATCAACTGCCTACATATAATAAACCGCCTGCATGGGTGTCCCATGAATTCTTCTAGCAAAGCACTGAACATTTGGCAAGTTCTATTTTGTCAATCCTGATCCAGAATAACTCAGCTTCAATAAAAATGATTGTTCTCAATTTCTTTTCAAGGTTGAAAAAAAAAAAAAACAAATAAAAGGAAAACCTCAAGATTCTTTTCCTCATCATTTAAATGTACCTTAATATGCTATAACAGAACACTGAAATTCAAATCACCTAAATTAGATGTAGAAATGAGTTTTAAAATTCAACTTAGCATTTACTGGAACTCTATAACCTCACAAAATAACCAAATATTGCAAAGAGAAAACCCAAGTGTATGACTCCCCTGGCCAGCATCAGGTATTCCAGATTGGCTGATATTCTCCTGCACTAGTTTTCTCAAATTTCATAACAAAGCACCACAAATGTAGCAGCTTAAAGCAACACCCAATAACACCTAGCTCACAGTTCTGTTCACATTGTAATCAGGCAAATAAAAGGCAAAGCATGGCATGGCTAAGTGCTCTTCACAGGATCTCCCAAGGCTAAAATCAGCCACTGGCTAGGCTGCCTTCTCATATGGAGGCAAGATTCAGTTCCTTGGAGACTGGTATCCCTGATTTCTTACTAGCAGTCAGCAAGGGCCACTTTTCTCTGGAGAGGCCACTTACATTACTGCCCTCGTGGACTCTTCCATTTTCAAAGCCAGTCAGCAACAGATAAATCTTCTTGTGCAATTCTTGTATAATTCTTGCAATTGGCTCTTAGCCAAAAAGTTTAAGACATTTAATTTACCTAATAACCAGATTCAATGTTATTCAAATAAGATATCAACACCCCTACAAAGGAACAGTGAGGGAAGGCTTTGAAAAGACCTTTTTCTCAGAAGAATCCCATCTCAAGGCATTATAAAATGGTAAATTTCCCAGGAACAATGCAAACTTCCTAGAAATACTAAACTGGCATTTACATAAATCTTAAGTATTCAGGCAACATAGGACTTTGAATAAAGACAAATTGAAAAGCTTTTTTTTTTGTTGTTACTGTACTAGGTTCTTAAGAGTACTCATGAGAGTACCAAATTTATTTAAATTCCTGTCTTCATCACTCACAATCACCGATTCAATGACAAATATCTTAAAAGAAACTGAAGAAAGCAAAAAAACTTCTAATAGATTAAGACTATAAAACAATTAGACCTATTTCTTTGAAGGTCCTGCTTTAGAAAAACAATTTTTTTTTGTTTTCTGCTTACTTACCAACTCAATCTACTTAGGACTTAGGTCAACCTGAAAAGATACTTAGACTTCAAAACTTTATATACTTGTATAAGGTAAAATAATTTGAAACCATTTGAAAATATATCTAAAATGGGACAAAATATATTTTTATTGTACTTCTAAGTAACAGTTTAACTGCTTTTGAATAATAGATACAATCTTTAAAAACATAAATGGACAAATAAGAATATAAATAAAGCGAACAAGGTTTTAATTTTTAAAGATTTATTTGAAAGGTGGAGTGACATAGAAGAGACAGACGGGCCCGGCACTGTGGCATAGTAGGTAGGCTAAGCCTCTACCTGTAGCGCTAGCACCCCATATTGGCTCCAGTTCGTGTCTCCACTGCTCTTCTTCTGAAGCAGCTCTCTGCTAATGGCCTGGGAAAGTAGTGGAAGATGGCCCAAGTGCTTGACCCCCTGCACCCTCGTGGGAGACCTGGAGGAAGCTCCTGGCTCCTGGCTTCAAATCCGCCCAACTCTGGCCATTGCAGCCATTTGGGGAGTGAACCAGCAGATGGAAGACCTCTCCCTCTCTCTCTCTTTCTCTCTGTCTGTAACTCTGCCTCTCAAATAAATACATGCATCTTTAAAACTAAAATGGGATGCCAGTGTTGCAAGCAGAGGCTTAAGCCAAAACCCTTTGTGCCAAAACATCGGCCCCCTGCTATTTTAAGAAGAAGGTTTTATTTTCTTCTAAAATCCCTTTTGATTGGGTTTCTCCACATCTGTCTTTAACCTGATTTTTTTTTTTTTTTAAATTTCTGAAGTGGACCAGGGAAAAACAATGGCTCAATAGAAACCACAACCACATATAGAATGAGTTAAACAAAGGAACCTAAAAGAATATATGCCAATAAGTCAAGACCAAAACAACAGCACACAATTACCAGGGTTGACAACAGCAGTTAAAAAAAACATCAGGAGTAAACAGTTTATTTCTCCTAGGACCCTGCCCCTGGACATTTATGTCTACAGGTCATTATCTTTCACATTTGATTTACCTTTTTAATTTGGAATTTTTAAGTGTTTATATATTTATTTTCATCTACTTGAAAGGCATAGTGACAGCCAGAGAAACAGAGAGAGAGATCTTCCATCTGCTAGTTCACTCTTCAAATGTTCACAGCAGCCAGGGCTCATCCTGGACAATGCCAGGAGCCTAGAACTCTATCCAGATCTCCCATGGATGACAGGTGCCCAAATCTTTCAGTTATTCCCACTGTATCCTAGGATCTACATTAGTAGGAAGCTGGAGTCAGGAGCCAGAGCCAAGAACTAAACCCAGGCTCTCCAATATATTTTAGCGTATGTGCTGCCACAGCGAGCGCTAGGCTCTCCAATATAAATGTAGCATCTTAACCATGAGGCTAACCATATGTCCTAGTCTAGGGAATTTATATTGAATGTGATTTTTTTTTCATTTTGAACTCAACTTATCACTGAAGAGATGGCTGAGATCTTTATTATTTTTAAAAGTAGCAGCATTATCAAAATACTACTTCCCCAATATGGCAGAGTTTTTTAGAATTTCTATGTCATTTTAGGAATATATTCTTTAGCAATATGCTGAATATTTTCATGTTTACTTCCATTTTCCACAGTGAGATCAGATGGTTGATAATTAAGAAATAAGTTCTTGAAGATCCTAGTTCTAATCCTACCCTGATTTCTCACCTTTTTTTAAATCTTATAGCATTACCACATTAACCCCTGAGAGGAATACTAGGCATTGTGTTCCAAAAGTTAATCTGGACAAGGTTTTAACCTCTCTGAGCCTCAAAAAGGAATACCAGCTGTAAAAAAGGAATGATGAGTATTTCATAAGTATTTCATAAAGTCATCAACAGAGTAAAATGAAAGTATAAAAAGTGTGGTAAGGTTCTTAAGAATAAGGATAGTAGCTTGTCTTACTGCTACTGCCTAGTATCAACTACACAAATGGTTACCAGCATATCAAACAGCACACCTTCCTTTCTTTACTAGTCAAAGAGTAATTACATGTTTATTGTGTGTCAGGCATAGTTCCAGGCTGAGGACAAAAGATAAATAAGACACTTACTTGACCTTTAGGAACTTATAATATAGAAAAAAAAAAAAACAGAAAAGAAAATACATCAGTTAACATAAAGAGGTACGGGTGCTACCTTAAATATGGGGCATGAGAGGAGTCAAAGAGAAGGGCTCAAGGTCATGAGCAAGGACATCTTCCCTAAAGAGGTGATTTCAAAGAATTCAAAGGTATACAAATAGGGAAGGAAGAAGTCAAACTATCCTTATTTGCTGATGATATGATTCTATATACAGGGGACCCAAAAGACTCCACGATGAGACTATTGGAACTCATGAGTTTGGTAAAGTGGCAGGATATAAAATCAACACACAAAAATCAATAGCCTTTGTATTCACAGACAATGGC
The DNA here is from genome assembly GCF_964237555.1 of Oryctolagus cuniculus. Classification (NCBI taxonomy): domain Eukaryota; kingdom Metazoa; phylum Chordata; class Mammalia; order Lagomorpha; family Leporidae; genus Oryctolagus; species Oryctolagus cuniculus. The sequence continues at coordinate 71,619,338 of NC_091437.1, read as the reverse complement.
CTAGTTAAGAAAGATATTCTAAGATCAATCTCATTCACAACAGCTACAAAAAATATTAAATACTTTGGAATAAACTTAACCAAGGACGTCAAAGATTTCTATGATGAAAGTTACAAAACATTACCAAAGAAATAGAAGATGTAAAGAAGTGTAAAAATCTCCCTTAGTCATGGATTGGAAGAATCAACCTCTTCAAAATGTCCATACTACCAAAAGCAATTTATAGTTTCAATGTGATCCCAATCAAAATACTAATAACATTCGTCTCAAATATAGAAAAATGATGCTAAAATTCATATGGAAACACAAGAGACCCTGAATAGCTAAAGCAATTTTAAACAATAAAAACAAAGCTGGAGGCATCACAATACCAGACCTCAAGATATATTATAGGAAAGTTGTAATCAAAACAGCTTGGTACTGCCACAGAAACAGATGTATAGACCAAAGGAACAAAATAGAAATGCCAGAAATTAATTCACATATCTACAATCAACTTATCTTTGACAAGGAGCAAAATTCAACTCTGGCAGCCAAGACAGTCTCTTCAGCAAATGGTGCTGGGAAAACTGGATCTCTGTATGCAGAAGTATGAAACAAGACCCCTATCTTACACCTTACACAAAAATTCACTCAAAATGGATCAGAGAACTAAATCTATGATCCATTACCACCAAATTATTCAAGAACATTGGGGAAACCCTATAAGACATTGGTATAGGGAAAGACTTCTTAGAAAAAACCCCAGAAGCACAGGCAAACAAAGCCAAAATTAACAAGTGGGATTACACCAAACTGAGAAGCTTTTGTACTGCAAAAGAAACACTCAGCAAAGTGAAGAGGCAACAGACAGAATGAGAGAAAGTATTTGCAAACTATGAAACTAACAAAGGATTAACTTCCAGAATCTATAAAGAGCTCAAGAAACTAAACAACCACCAAACAACCAACCTAGTCAAGAAATGGGCAAAGGACCTGAACAGACGTTTTTCAAGAGAGGAAATTCATATGGCCAAAAAATACATTTAAAAAAATCAGGATCACTAGCCATCAGGGAAATGCAAGTCAAAACCACAATGAGGTATCACCTCACCCCCATTAGAATGGCCCTCACACAGAAATCAACAAACAACAAATGATGGCAAGGATGTGGGGAGAAAAGTACCTTAATCCACTGTTGGTGGAAATGTAAACTGGTACAGCCACTATGGAAGACAATATGGAGATATCTCAGAAAGCTGAATATAGACCTACCATATGACTCAACCATCCCACCCCTGGGAATTTATCCAAAGGAAATGAAATCAGCATATGAAAGAGTGATCTGTATCCCCATATTCATCTCAGCAAAATTTTCAATAGCTAAGATATGGAATCAACCCAGATGTCCATCAACTGGGGACTGGAAAAAGAAATTATGCTATATATACACTATGGAATACTACACAGTGGTAAAAAAAAATGAAATCCTTTCATTTGCAAGAAAATGGATGCAACTGGAAACCATTACACCTAGTGAAGTATGCCAGCCACAAAATGATAAATACCATATGATCTCTCTGATCTGTGGTAACTAATAGAGTACCTAAAATGCAATCTATAAGAGCGAAACTGACACTTTAAGGCATTGATCTTGGGGCCAGTGCTGTGGTGCAGTGGGTTAAAGCCCAGGCCTGAAGTGCCGGCATCCCATATGGGTACCAGTTCTAGTCCCACCTGCTCCTCTTGTGATTCAGCTCTCTGCTATGGCCTGGGAAAGCAGTAGAAGACTGCCCAAGTTCTTGGGTCCCTGCACCTGCATGGGAAGACCTGGAGGAAGCTCCTGTCTCCTGGCTTCAGATTGGCTCAGCTCTGACTGTTGCGGCCTTCTGGGGATTCAATCAGCAGATGGAAGACCTCTCTCTGTCTCTACCTCATTCTGTAACTCTGTCTTTCAAATAAATAAAATTAATCTTTAAAAAAATTAAAATGAAAGAAAATGCATCGATTTTGAACAGCCTTTGCCTTGACTGTCAAGGAATAATATTTTTTTTTTCCTTTTTTCTTCATTCTAATGAGTGAATTCTCTACTGGGTATAGGGTTAATTTTATGAGTAGAATAATTACCTGAAAAATTTATCTCTGTAAATAAGAATGGGAAAGGAAGATGAAGAAGAGGGTGGGAGTATGAATGGGAGGGAGGGAGGGGAGAAGAATACTCATGTTCTCAAATCTGTATATATTAAATGCACGAAGCTGCATTCCGTAAATAAAATAAAAGACTTTATAAAAAGAAAAAGAAGTAGATGTTTCATAGAAGTTGGGAAGAGGTGGGTGCTCTAAGCAAAGACAACAGTGTGAAGCCAGTGCCGCGGCTCACTAGGCTAATGCTCCGCCTGTGGTGCTGGCACTCCAGGTTCTAGTCCCGGTTGCTCCTCTTCCAGTCCAGCTCTCTGCTGTGGCATGGGAAGGCAGTGGAGGATGGCCCAAGTCCTTGGGGCCTGCACTCGCATGGGAGACCAGGCGAAAGCACCTGGCTCCCGGCTTCGGATTGGCACAATGCTGGCCATGGCGGCCATTTAGGGGGTGAACCAATGGAAGGAAGACCTTTCTCTCTGTCTCTCTCCCTCTCTCACTGTCTAACTCTGCCTGTAAAGAGAAAAAGAAAAAAAAAAGACAACAGTGTGGGAAGAGCTATGGAAGGAACAGACTGCCATGTTTAGTTATGTATGATTTATTCAGTATGGCTGAGGAAGAAGACAATGTGAACAGTTAGGTTACAAAGGTGCTTAGTATATCTCACAAAGTTCCAAACAAAGGATTTCTATCTCACTGGAGAACTCAGACACCTATTTATGAGCTATTTCTTTTTTTTTGTTTTTTAAGATGTATTCTATTTTTTTTTTTTTTGACAGAGTTACAGAGAAAGGTAGAGAGAGAGAAAGAGATCTTCTATCTGTTTATTTACTCCCCAAATGGCCACAATGGCCAGGGCTGGTCCTAGCTGAAGCTAGGAGCCAGGAACTTCTTCCAGGTCTCCCACGTGGGTACAGGGGCCTAAGCACTTGGGTCATCCTCCACTGCTTTCCCAGGCATTAGTTGGGGGAGCTGGATTGGAAGTGGAGGAGCCAAGACTCAAACCAATGACCAAATGGGATGCTGGCACTGTAGGCAGTGGCTTAACCCACTACGCCATAGTGCTGGCCCCATGAACTCTTTTTCTTCAAAGCAACCTACTGTATGCCACAGTCTTTATTTTCACGATTTCTTTTTATCTTTACTACAATCCTATAAGGGGACTTTACTACAGTTCTATAAGGGAAGGAAACTGTTATTGGCTGAATGCTTGTTGCCTCTCAAAATTCCTACCTTAAAATATAATTTTATGTGACAATGTTTGAAGGTGGGTGTTGGGAGGTGATTAGATCATGACAGTGGAGCCCTCAGGAATGCGATCAGTGATGTTAGCAGGAAAGGCCAGGGAGCTATCCTTCTGTTTTTCCACCATGTAGGGACATGAGAAGTTGTCATATCATGATCCAGGAAAAAGCCTATACCAGATACACAGATGCTCTTACCTCCAACTTCCAGCTTCTAGATCTATGAGAAATCAATGTCTGTTTTTAATAAGTTACTCAGCCTGTGGCATTTTGTTACAGCAGCATAAGCTAACAATGAAGCCAAGGCTCAAAAAGTTTAACTGACTTGCTTCAGGAACAGAGGAAGGAACAGTGGACCAAGCTAGGATCCATTTCAGCATGCTCAAACGTATGTAAACTTCTGATCACAATACATGTTTCACCCGGCAGGACATACATATATCAAATAGAAACAACAGTTTCATGAAGCAGAACCAAATTTTAGGGGTGTTCATTCTCTTTCCTTAAAAAAAAAATCTGTTTGAAGAGTTGATGGAGGAGCAAGTGATCAGCAGTCCCAGTGCTGCCATTTTTTTTTTTCAAGATTTATTCATTTGAAGGGTAGTGTTATATAAAGGGGGAAAAACAGACAGACAGACACACACACACACAGCAAAAGAATGAGAGATAGAGAGATCTTCCATCTGCTGGTTCACTCCCTAAATGGCCATAATGAAGCCAGGAGCTTGGCTCTTAGGCCATCTGCTGTTGCTTTCCCAGGCACATTAGGCAGGAAGCTAGATCGGAAGTGGAATAGCCTGTACTTGAACTGGCACTCAAATGGGATGTCAGCATGGGAGGCAGCAGCTGAAAGCTGTGCCACAATGCCTGTCACATACCAGTGCTGCTCTTATAAGCCACAGAGGATGAGGACAGAAACTCTGCCTTTGGATTGAATCTTGTATAGGTCCAGTCCTTGGCATCCAGCACCATGAAGGTCAGGGGCAGAAGCTGGACAGCAAGCAGTGAGAGAGGGTGGGAGGGGTGATCCCACAGACCATAAACCTAGAGAACTGTCTCAAGGAGTTTTGCTTTAGACAGAAGAATGAGGCAAGAGCTGCAGGGGGAGTATGGTTAAAACAAGTACAAGTTGTTTGTGTGTTTTCAATCTGAGAAAAGAATTTCCCTTATCTTTTACAAAAATAAGTAAAAAACAAATAGTGTGGCATTCAATTTCCTCATGGTCTTAATTCTCTAATATTATTTCCTGATGCTCTTCCACAAAAAAGATCTAACTCAGCTATATCAAATTACTGATGCTTCCCCAGAAAGTTATTCTTTGTCTTCGTATTTTTTACATGCTATTTCTTTAACCCAAAATGCCCTTCCTCTATGTTGCCTACCTGGTAAACTCCTACTGGGTGTTGAAGACTATTCAAGCATCCAGCATCTGTGATGACGTCCTCCCCCCTCTAACTTCCTCTTAAGAGTGAATTTTGCAGAAGGCACCCAGATATACCCACTGCAATTCTACCATTGGTATTGGTATTCCCCTAGAATTGCTTTAACATTACCTACTATGGAGTCTTTCTTTTCCCATGGAGAGCTAGTCATCTCTTCCAACAGGTACAAACTGTTTCTATTACTGAATTTCTATATTCTACAAGCATTTGTCTACATGTCTGTCCCTTTTTTCAAACTATGAGCTCCTTGAAAGCTGACTTGCTTTCTGTAGGCCTGGCTCCAAGACTAGTAGAGAAATCTACTGCTTGAAAGAATATGAAATAAATAAATGTTGACCACATCACTTACAGAAAACTTCTCTTTATCTGATCTCTAAATAACAACAGCAGGGAAAAAAATCTTTCACAATACATCTTTCCCTTATGTGTCAGGAGCCTATCTGAACAGCAACAAAATGGGAAATAAACTTTGCGCCACTTCTGCAGTTGATAGAGAAGGAAACTAAAGAAGTTCCTTCTGCCTTGAGAGGACAGCAAACAGATTTCTCTCTATGGTGGACATCACACACAGAACAGACCTTCTGGAGACCATGACCACATGTACAGATGCTCCTCACTCCATAGATTAACACTTTTGGCCCAATATTGTGCCTACAAAACCTTTCTTTTTTCTTTCAGGTGATAATCTTGCACAGATCTGGTAAAATTAATGGTATACAACATACTTATAGCAGAGAGTGGATGATGAAACAAATAGAAATTTCCTCCCATTCTTTTAAATCTAAGGATTTAAAAACAAAAAAGTCATTTCTGGAAAAGAATGAACTTCATATGAGCATAGAGGAAAGCAGTATTGGGTCATTAGAATTTTTCTAGACTATCATGAAAACATTTTCTTTCTATGTGTATTTTGCTCCCCAGATGATTACTGTCTTAGATAAACCCCTGGAAAAGAAGTCCATTCCACAAAGTGTCCCCTTCATAACTGCCACTCAGAATACCAACTGCCTATCATGACACAGCAACCAAGAAACATGAGGCTGGAGGCTGGCATAGAGGACAATCAACTTGTGATTTCCTGCTAGACTTTCTCAATTCACACCATGATGAAATGGCTAGTGTTGCAATGCACTTAGGACTTCAGATAAAAACACAGGACACCCAAGACAGAAGTGGCCAGAGAAAGCAGCACCCAGCAGGAAGTTGTTCCTACAAAGGAAATTGCAGTTTCAAAGCTTAAGAGGAAGTCAAGAGGGAGAATTAAGTGTCTTAAGCACTTGAGAAAATATTGAAGAAACTATTTGTGGTCTCAAACACAGTTAAAACACTAACTAGTTCAGGTAAACATTAATTATAAATCCAAAACAAAAGTCAAATGTCTATTAAGCATTGTCTTGTTAGGAGCTTCCTCTCTCCATTTTTATTCCTTGCAAAAATTTTTCAGGAAAAAATATACACTATGAATTCAAAGAGACAGAGGGGACAAACACTCTCACTCACCTCACATTCGTATTTCCCTCCATTTTAGAATGTCCCACCTCATCTTCATATACAAACCTACCCAGCCTACATGATTATGGCTACTTCTCCTACAGTTTATTTCCACATGCCTAGGAAATGTACCCTAGTCACAGAGAAGACACTGCCAATCATTTTTTGGCATTATAATTACTATGTTTAGCTTTACATCACACTACTTAATAATAAAATCTAAGGAATCTCTGACAGAAGAGGCTGTTTCTATCCCTTGCATCACTGGGTGTCAATCAAATGGGATGTGTTTACCCACTTATTTAATTCTCTTTTTAATTTTTAAACTCATGCCCAGAATTCTCTTCCTGATGCTTATAAACATTCACAGAGTAGACCTGTTCCAGAGCTAAGCAGGAAACTGAATAAGAAGCTTTATGAAAGTTAACAATGTTACTAGAGGAAAGACTGTTGGCAAATTTTCCTAAGGGAAGACTATACTCACTTTCTTTGCCCCAGGTTAACCATACATTTAGCCATGTCTGTCCAGAAAGATGTTGAAGTTCCTGCTCCCATGATGTTTTTCTCTCTTCACATCAAAGCCACAGCACATTCACCTTGGCAAGACAATGCAAGGCACCAAGGACCTACTTTTTATTTGAATTACTAAAAATTTATTTTAGCATTCACCATTTTACTGAAAACCAACTATACTCAGCAGTATGATCTCCCTAGCAAAACTGCCTTTTTGACCTCTTAGCTCCTTCCCACTCTGTCAACAACCAGTGACATCTGCAAGAGACTGCAAGTTTTTGTCCTCCTAGAATTGCTGAAATTAGTCCCCAATGTGATAATATTAGGAAATGGGGCCTTTGGAAGGTGACTAGGTCATGGAGGCAGAGCCCTCATAAATGGGATTAGTGTCCTTATGAAAGAGGCTTCTGAGAACTGCCACCCCTCCCACCATGTAAAGTTACAGAAAATGTGGCTGTTGATGAGCCAAGCAACCAGATCTGCTGGCAGCCTGATCTTGGACTTTCCAGTCTCCAGAGCTATAAGCAATTCTACTGTTTATAAACCACCAAGTCTGTGTTGTTTTCTTATAGTAGCCCAACTGAACTAAGAAAACACCTGTCATTCTATAATTATTTTTTTAAAGATTTTTATTTATTTATTTTACAGATAGAGTTACAGACAGTGAGAGAGAGAGAGAGAGAGAGAGAGAGAGAGACGGGGAGAAAAGTCTTCCTTCCGTTGGTTCACTCCCCAAATGGCCGCCATGGCTGGAGCTATGCCAATCCAAAGCCAGGAGCCAGGTGCCTCCTCCTGGTCTCCCATGCGGGTGCAGGGGCCCAAGCACTTGGGCCACCTTCTACTGCTATCCCAGGCCATAGCAGAGAGCTGCACTGGAAGAGGAGCAACCGGGACTAGAACCTGGAGCCCATATGGTATGCCGGCACCACAGGTGGAGGATTAACCTAGTGCGCCAAGGCGCTGGCCTCTCATTCTATAATTTTTAATTTAGCTTTTGAATCACTATGTCATTACCATCTTCATCTTCCCTGTTTCCCACCAGACATATTTTTTTCTAGCAAAGCAAAATTCCTTACTTGCCTTCAATCATTTCTCATACACTTCTTGAACACCAAGTATCTGCTGGATGCTACTGCTACAATGCTGACTAACAGTCAGGCTGGTTATGGACTAAGTATTATGAAAGGAGTGGAGAGAGCCAGCAGGAAGAAGGAGAAAGCTAGTGATAGAATTTCTTGCCTTTTTTAACCAGTTAAACTTCTTTTTATTCCATGTTCCCACTGTCTTAAGTATGTGAATTTCTACAATGGTCCACACTACTTGCGTGCTTCAACTGTTGTTCTCATACTGTGTGTTAGTTTCCTATTTCTATGTAACAAGTGACCACAAACTTCTTGGCTCAAAGCAAGACCCACTTATTAACTTACACAGTTCCGCAGGCCAGAAGTCCTGCAAGTTATAGCTGGGTCCTCTGCTCAGGCTATGGCAAAGCTGAAATCTATGTGTTGGGTAGTGGTTAGTCTTCCTCTGGAGAAAAATCCAAGTAGAAACTCATTCTTGTTGTTGTGCAGAATTCAGCTCCTTGTAGTTACAGAAGCGGGTCCTGTTTCTTTTTGGGATGCCTGCTGAGGTCTGCTCTGACCTGCAGGATGCTATATGTCCCCTGCCCTGGGATTCCCTCCATTTTCAAGCCAGAAACAACACACAAACCCTTCCTGCTCCAAGTCTCTAACTTCTTCAGCCTCTGTCTTCCAGACCTAGATTTGAAGAGCTCAGGAATTAGGAAAAGTGCACTGAAGATAAAGTCTTTTCTCAAAGCCAGCTATACCATATAACAAAACCTAATCACGATGGTAAAATCAAATCCTAGTCTAAGTTCCAGGGATTATTCAGTACACTGTGATGAGTGGGCACATTGGAAGTCATTTAGAATTCTACCTACCACAGTTCAGATTTTGCATCAACACTTGATATCCAGAAGGAATCTTACAGTACCAATTAATTAAAAATAGTAGGTTCTTATTTGATAAAGACTTTATTTTTCAATTCTGAGACCGTAATAACCAAAAAACCATAGGCAACTCTCAAATATTGCTTCCAGTCCCTTCGTCCTTAATCCAATCACATTATATATGCCTAAGAAGCATATATAATAGTCAGCCTTTGGTATTCATTGGTTCCTCATTGGTATAGTCACCAATTTCCAGTTTCAACTGGAAAATATTCTGGAAACAAAATTGGGTCTGTCATGTACAAACTTTTAATTCTTGTTATCATTCCCTAAGCAATACAGTGTAACAACTAATTACATAACATTTTCATCATTTTGGGCAGTATAAGTACTGTAGGGATGATTTAACTTACACAGGAGAATTGTTACGGTCACATGCTAATACTATGCCATTTTATATGAGTACTTGCATATCCAGGGGTTTTCATATTCACAGGGGGGCTTAGAACCAACTCCTCTATGAATACTTTTGGACAACTGTACTGAGTATCTCACATAGCCTCATGTCGTAACGCTGAGCTAATAATCACCCTCTTTCTCAGAATTCCACTATATCCTGTCAGTCAGCTCTACAGGATCTCAGCTTTCCAATAGTTATTTACCAACTGCTCTAAGTCCTCTTTTACATCAAACTGAACAGAAATGAAACTAATTCAATAATAAATCTTAACAACTCACCCTTCCTTTCCATTTAAACACTCAGTGTCTAGAACAGGATCATCAGAAACATGAGTTTCCCAAACTGATGTCCTTGGATCTACCTTTGCCTGTTTTGTGTACACATTTGCCCTAGCCTACACAAACACACTAAGAAAGGCACCAGCACTGTGCTGAATGTTCTCCTTCAACCTAGACTTGGCTGTCAAAGCTTCTTATCCTATCACTCATGTGTTCCCTAGGTCCCAAACTCCTACTTTAGACCCCATCATGCAATTTCATGTTCTCAGCTTCTGGTACCCACACCTTAGGCCCCTGTTCAGACAGACATGCCCTAGCCTAAAAGGGCTAGCTCCACAAAGACCCTTCTTATTGTTCTCATCTCAACAGTCTGCTTCGCTCTGACTCGGAATGACTGGCATTAGATTTGTCTTGCTCTGGCTTCCAGTCACTTTTAATAGGTACATGTTACCTTTTCCACTATCTAGAAGCTCCATGTGTGTGCAAAGTAAACACACATTTTTCCTTATCCCATTGCATATATTTTTTAAAAGATTTATCTTATTTCTTTTGAAAGGCAGAGTTAAGAGAGAGAGACAGAGAATCTTCCATCAGCTGGTTCTTTCCTCAAATGTGCTCAGTGGCCAGGGCTGGGCCTGGCCAGAGACAGGAACCAGTAGCTTCTTCCAGGTATCCCATGTGGGTACAGAGGCACAAGGACTTGGGCCATCCTCTACTGCTTTACCAGGCACTAGCAGGGAGCTGGAACAGAAGTGAAGCAGCCAGCACTTGAACCAGTGTCCATATAGGATATTGGAATCGGAATAGTGGCTTAACCTGCTATGCCACATGCTGGCCCCATCTCATTGCATCTTATATAGCACAAACTTAAGAAGCTAAGCAAACAGGCCTTTTCTTCACAACTGAATCTACATCTCCTCTGGACCATTCATCTGTTTTATACTCTCTTTATCTTTCCTTGCCCAGAAAGACAAAGCCTTTAAAATACAGGTTAATAAAATAGTCCATCAATTCTAGTCTCTACCTGAATGAAATAACAACACAAATGGCAGCAGAGAGTTACAAATCAATATGTTCAGTGTTTAAATAACATTTAAGATCCTGAAAATGGGAATAAATGGAAAAGGGAATCTCAGAAAAGAAATGTATTATTTTTTTTTAACTTTTATTTAATGAATATAAATTTCCAAAGTACGATTTATGGATTACAATGGCTTCCCCCCCATACCGTCCCTCCCACCCACAACCCTCCCCTTTCCCACTCCCTCTCCCCTTCCATTCACATCAAGATTCATTTTCGATTATCTTAATATACAGAAGATCAGCTTAGTATACATTAAGTAAGGATTTCAACAGTTTGCTCCCACACAGAAACATAAAGTGAAAAATAATAGATGATTTTTTAAATGATGATGAAATCAGATCAGACCTATTGTCATGTTTAATCCCAGTGAGAGTCAAGTTGGGAGTTGATAATTTCTTTTCTTTTTTTTTTTTTTTTAACAGAGGATCAGTTTAGTATGCATTAAGTAAAGATTTCAACAGTTTGCACCCCCATAGAAACACCAAGTGAAATATATTGTTTGAGTACTCGTTATAGCATTAAATCTCAATGCACAGCACATTAAGGACAGAGATCCTACATGAGGAGTAAGTGCACAGTGACTCCTGTAGTTGACTTTACCAATTGACACTCCTGTCTATGGCATCAGTAATCTCCCTAGGCTCCAGTCATGAGTTTCCAAGGCTATGGAAGCCCCTTGAGTTCTCCGACTCTTATCTTGTTTAGACAAGGTCATAGTCAAAGTGGAGGTTCTCTCCTCCCTTCAGAGAAAGGTACCTCCTTCTTTGAAGACCTGTTCTTTCCACTGGGATCTCACTCGCAGAGATCTTTTGCCAGAGTGTCTTGGCTTTCCATGCCTGAAATACTCTCATGGGCTTTTCAGCCAGATCTGAATGCCTTTAGGGCTGATTCTGAGGCCAGAGTGCTATTTAGGACATCTGCCATTCTATGAGTCTGCTGAGTATCTCACTTCCCATGTTGGATCACTCTCCCCTTTATTTATTCTATCGGTTAGTGTTAGCAGGTACTAGACTTGTTTATGTGCTCCCTTTGACTCTTAGTCCTTTCATTATGATCAATTGTGAACTGAAATTGATCACTTGGACTAGTGAGATGGCATTGGTACATGCCACCTTGATGGGATTAAATTGGAGTCCCCTGGTATGTTTCTAACTCTACCATTTGGGGCAAGTCAGCCTGAGCATGTCCCAAATTATGTATCTCTTCCCTCTCTTATTCCTACTCTTATGTTTAACAGGGATCACATTTCAGTTAAATATCAACACTTAAGAATAACTGTGTATTAATTACAGAATTAAACCAGTCATATTAAGTAGAACAGACAAAAAAACTACTAAGAGGGATAATGTATTAAGCTGTTCATTAACAGGGCTATGCTGATCAAGTCACCGTTTCTCATAGTGTCCATTTCACTTCAGGAGGTTTCCTTTTTGGTGTTCAGTCAGTTGTCACCGATCAGGGACAACTGATCAGGAATCTCAGAAAAGAAATGTATTATTTTTTTTTTCTTTTGACAGGCAGAGTTAGATAGTCAGACAGTAGAGACAGAGAGAAAGGTCTTCCTTCCGTTGGTTCACCCCCCAAATGGCCGTTATGGCCTGCCCACTGCGCCAATCCGAAGCCAGGAGCCAGGTGCTTCCTCCTGGTCTACCATGCGGGTGCAGGGCCCAAGCACTTGGGCCATCCTCCACTGCACCCCCGGACCACAGCAGAGAGCTGGACTGGAAGAGGAGCAACCGGGACAGAACCGGTGCCCTGAGCAGGACTAGAACCTGGAGTACCGGCGCCGCAGGCAGAGGATTAACCTAGTGAGCCACAGCGCTGGCTGAAATGTATTCTTTTGGCACCAAGGTCACACTGCAAAAGAAGCTTCAAAACAGGAAAAGTATAGAACTTGGAAAATATATGTTTTCATGTGGGCAAGATGGGAACCAATGGAGAAGTCCACTGCAGGAGATAGCTAAATCGATGTGGGTATCGTCACTGGGTGGAACATATGGTACAAACAGGGACCTTTTCTGTGTTATCATGAAGAATCTGGAGTACACTGTACATGGAGAGCGGAATGGTTATCTAGTAAGCTATCATTTGTCTACAAAGAATTGGCAATAGAACTTCAAATACATTAATTTAAATCCCTTAAAGAACTTAATAATAGTGTTTGGGGAAGGGCTTTTGAGTTGGAGACAGGAGTGAGAAGCTTTCCATTTTTTCCCAGTGCCTGTGGACCATGAGAACATGGTATATAAGATTGGCAGAGTCCTTATCCTCTGAGAGGACAGATCCACTCATGGATTATAACAAAGTCAACACCCAGGAATAAGCTTCATGCTTCCACAAGGAAAAATGCATATGTCTTTACTTGATCCAGGTTTTGTGGCAAAAATAAACAAATATACAAGTATATGCTTCCTGACCCTCTGCAGACTCCTCCTTTAGTTAGGGATGCAGTGCCCTGATAAACAAGCTACAAGCCTGCATGTAGGTCCACTCCAGCCTCACTGGAAATGCCATCCACATTCTGCCTGCGTGATTGCAAACTGGGGAAACCTGCAAACTCAACCTCAGACTCCACAGAATCCATAACTCCACAGAAAACCAAAGCTTTGAATATACACAGAAAAAAAAATCATAATGATCTAAGATACACTCACACAGAGAAATAGAGAGAGAGAGAGAGAAAGAGAGGGTGAGCCAACAAGTACCCATCTACTAATTCACTGCCCAAATAAACACATTTTGGGTTGTGGCCAGCTGGGCCAAAGCTGTGAGCTGGAAACTCAATCCAGGCCTCCTACATAGGTGGCAGGGAATCAATTACTTGAGCTGCTGCCTCCCATGGTATGCATGAGCAGGGAGCTGGAGCTGAGAAATCAAATCCAGATACTCTAATGTGGATTGCAAATATCTTAACCACTAGGATAAACTTCCATTCTCTTCTTTTCTTTGAATATTACGGAAGAAGAAAAATTTTCCTTCTTCCAGTTAAAAAAATATTTTTAATTTGCTCATTTGAGAAAGAGAACAAGACATATAGACACAGAGAGAAAGGCAGAGAGGAAGACAAGATAGAGTGGCAAAGCTCCCACCTGCTGGCTCATTTCTCAAATGTCTGCATAGCTGGGACTGGGCCAGGGCAAGGTCAAGAGCCTGGAACTCAATCTGGGTCTCCCCTAAGGGTTGTAGGGATAGGGACTCAATTATATGAGCCTTCATCCCTGCCTCCCAGGGCCTGTATTAGCAAGAAGAGAAGCTAGAGTCAGGATTCAGAGTTGGGGATCATCCAGGTACTCTGATGGGAAATGCAGGCCTAAGATTTATTTTATTTATTTGAAAGACAGAGTTACAGAGAGAGGTAGAGACAGAGAAGCCGGTCTTCTATCTGATGGTTCACTCCCCAGATGGCTGCAACGGCTGGAGCTGCACCAATCAGAAGGCAGGAGCCAAGAGCTTCCTCTGGGTCTCCCACACAAGTGAAGGGGCCCAAGGATTTGGGCCATCCTCTACTCTGCTTTCCCAGGCCTTAGCAGAGAGCTGGATAGGAAGAGGAGCAGCAGGGACTAGAACTGGCATCCATATGGGATCCCGGTGCTACAGGCCAGGGCTTTAACATGCTGTACCACAGTGCAGGGCCCAGAAATGCAGGTATCTTAAGTGGTGTTTTAACTGCTAGGCCAAACACTCATCCTCAAATCAGCTTTTTTTTTTTTTTTTTTTTTTTGGATTTATTTATTTATTTAAAAGATAGAGTTACAGAGGAAGAGAAAGAGTGAGAGACAGAAAGAGATCTTCCATACACTGGTTCACTCCCCAAATTGTTGCAACAACCCGGGCTGGGCCTGGCAGGAAACAAGAGCCAGGAGTTTCTTCTGGGTCTCCTGCGTGGCTGCAAGGACCAAAGGACTTGGTCATCCTCCACTGCTTTCTCAGGTATATTAGCAGGGAGCTGGATCAGAAGTGGAGCAGCCAGGACTTGAACTGATGCCCATATTGGATGCCAGTGCTATAGGCAATGGCTTAACCTGTTATGCCACAATGCCAGCCCCCAACCAGCTTTTTAATAGACTTTTTTGGATTAAGGAGGACTGAGTTACCAGAAATGCCACTAAAAAGACTTTCAGAGAAACATATGGTATTTTCGAAACTCAAGTCATCATCCATGAGATTTGCTGCGACTGAAAGAAACCAAATGAACACTGGATATATTCCAAATGAAAATTTTGTGAACTGAAGAGAAACTGGAGCCTGCCAACTGGTAATTAAACAAATGAGGAGAGCTAACCAACTCATGAAACTACTCCCTCATTCTGGGGTCCCTTCTATACCTTTTAAGTACAAAAACAAAAATTTGCATTGAATTTATAAGATCAAAAACAGAGCTTGGAACAATACCCAGGGTTTTTCTGATTGCTTTTGGTTCAGATTCAGTCAATATGATGGTTAACTTCAGGTTAACTTCAACTGAGAGCTGCCAAGAGGCAAGTTACCAAGTCTACACCAGGACATGGGAGTGCCAACAGGAACACCCGGCTCACAGTAACCCTTGGCTCAATATTCAAGAGGGCAGAAGCCATACTGGAGTTTGGAAGAGGCTGAGGTCAGTGTCAAATCTGCGTAGGATTAAACGTGACAAGTTCTAGGAAAAATGCAAAAAACACTTCATCAAGAATCAAATGTTTGATTTTCTAATTAACTGAAGAAGAATACTATTATAGGGGCCATGACAAAAAGTATACTCCTCCTTCTCCATGTTCCTTCCTCCTTTGGAACAGTGATCCAAGCGTATTTAGAACACAGATTCCTACCTTTGAATGAGCACAACAGACTACATCAGTCCCTTCCTTCATATCCCCAAAGAGCCTGCAGATCATGCTGGAAGAATAACTTTCTTAACGTACCACCAAAGAGATACAAAACAGAAAATGAGCTAGATATGACATTCAAGGAAGAGCACCACAATCTCCCAACAGTGGTTCCCATGCTGAACTGCAAAATGGAGTGCTTTTCTGTCCTTCTAGATAGCAAAATCAGAAATTGAGTGGGTTTTTAAAGTATCATTTCAATAACATGAATAACTATGGAAAGTAGCTAAACAAACTTCCTTCTCCAGTAATCATTGCTAGAGGCTGGGGCTGGAAGAAGGGAAACCAAGGAATGAATCAGTTTGAAAAGTTTCTTCTACCTAATTAAAAAACACACATACAATTTAATTTCTATGCCCTTTAATTCCTGCAGAGATGTTTTTGTCACAAGAGCCCTGACAAACTGAAAACACTGTCAGCTCACTGAGTAGAGGAAGAAAGATCTAGACTGACCACCTGCAGGTGGGATAGCATTTGATGAGCATAGATTTACTAGACAGCATGATTTTGGCCAGATAAAATCACTCAGGCAGACTGGCAGAACCCATTCCTGAAACATTCTATTTCTTAGGCTGTTTATGCAAAATATTCATTCATTTTTCTTTCTACATTATGGTATACTCGATTTATTTCATTACAAATAAAAATAAAGGGAGCCATAAGGTAGATTCCAGAAATTGCAGAAATCTCACAGGTCTTACAGGTGACGATGTGTGATTAAGGAGTGCCAAGAGAAAAGGCTTGAGATGGGGCTCAGCCCAGGCACTGGTACCAGGGGGGATCATGATCAAAGTGGTCTTTACAGGGCATAAAGCACAGAGGATGACTCATCATCCAAGATCCCACTAGTGATAAAGCAACAGAACTTGGGAAAGGCACTTTCAACTCTGTTGCCAATGAGTGTAGGTCATTAAAAGTGATGCGACCGGAACCAGTGTTATAGTGCAGTGGGTTAAACCACCACTCCCAACACTTCCACCCATATCAGATTGTTGGAGTCCTGGCTACTCAGCTTCCAATCCAGCAACCTGCTAATGCACCTGGGAAAGCAGGGGGAAAATGGCCCAAGTGCCATATTTTTTACACTTTTTATATTCCCTACCTGGGAGACCAGGATGGAGTTACTGGCTCCTGACTTCAGCCTGGCCCAAACCTGGCTGTTGTGGACTTTTGGGGAGTTAAATCAGCAGAAAGAAGACCAATCTGTCTGTCTTTCTCTCTCTGATACTCTTTCAAATAAATACATCTTCAAGAAAAAAAAAATTTAAGTAATGTATTCATACAACACTCAAAACTCTTGGCAGAAGCTCACAAGCCATAGCCTCACAGGCATTTCTAGACAGCACAGCAGGAATCCAGCACAGTGACCTCAACTGAGTATGCTGCACACATGTACAAATACAAGCATGCCACGCCCACAGCCTGCTGTCTCCGGCACCTGTGCTCACATTGCTCCTTAGATGTCTATCAGGGGCCACTCTAGCTACTCCAGGACCTAACTCTCTTGATTGTCAAAGCTTGAAAGAAATGTAGCACAGACAGCCTCTAGGCTGGACAACCACATCCAAGAGCACGTGTGGTGTCCCTGACAATTAAGTGTCGGTTGTGCTCTTGGCTCACATCATGAAAGGCCTGCTGCCTCAGACCCTGGGAAGCCAATTACAATGAAACCTGACCTCAGGATGACCTCCTGCCCTCATCAGTCCTGCAATCCTGATCTCCCCTGACCTGCTGCCGAAAAACAGCCAATCCTTCTACCTATTCCTGTCCCTCAGAACAGCTATTTCAGCCATGCTCAAACCACAGCATCACCAATACAGCTTATTAAACAAGGATGTCAGGGTCCCATCCCTAGATTTGGATTCAGATCTGTGGTGGGCCTGAGTATCTGCATTTCTAACAGTTTCCAAGGTACTGCTGTTGAGGAACCATTGCTCTCTGACTTATATGCACACATCAAGGTTTGGTTTTGTTTCCTGCTTGCCTAGCTCAGCCTTATTCAGTCTATAACCTCTGCTGGGACAGGGGATGCCTGTCCCCACCAAGGCCATTCCTAGAGTCACAATATGCCACAAATAGGCCAGCATCATTGTGAGTTCACCTGATTCTTCCTAATAGTCAAAGGGATGGAAAGAAATCAGTAAAAATTGCATTGAATCCTTAGTAAGAACTAATGGGCAGGGACTTGGTGTAGCAGTTAAGACTCCCCTTGGGACACCAGCATCCTACACTAGAGTGTCTGGGTTCAAGACCCAGCTCTACTCCCCATTCTAGCTTCCTAGCAATGCAGAGCCTGGGAGGCAGATGGTAATAGTTGTAGTAGTTGGGTCTCCACCACCCACATGGGAGACCTAGACTGAGTTCCCAACTCCTTGCTTCAGCCTACCCTAGCCCTGGGTATTGCAGTCATTTGGGGAACAAACCAGCAAATGGGAAATGTCTATCTGTCCCTCTCTGCTTTCAAATGAATTAAATAAATAAATATTTTAAAGAATTAATAATTTCTTGTCATAAAGAAATTATGCAGTGCGTTAAGACCATCTGCAAAGCACTTTCATCTCCTGGTTGCGCCATTTGAACATCACAAAAAGATCTAAAAGTTGCTATCATTATTACCATTTTAGGAATGTTAAAACTGAGGTTAGGGAATGCATATCCTCCTGAAATCACAGCACTAGTACTTCAGCTATCTTCTTTTATGTAACTGGGGTCATGTAATCCATTTATCAGTTGTACTTTTTTTATACTTTTATCAGCATCACTCATCACTATTCCAATACTTAAAAGTACATAGTATTTAAGAATGATGTAAACAATATGCAAATGCTCACCATATACACTCAATAAATGTTGGCTAAATCAGAATATTGTCTTAACATGACCATAAACAACACTAAAGCAATATTTGTGGCACAGCAATTCTAAGAACAAGCCTGACGACAACAGATGATACGCTAAAGTACTGGATGAAAACTGCCAACCAATGGACAAATTTTTTACCCACGGAGTTTTTCACTTTTGAGTTTTTTAAAATTTGAATTAGTTGTCAACATGTAGAAATTGAAAGCTTTCCAATTAAAGATCTGGATGACCAACATTCGGGTTCTAGGAGTTCCTGAAGGCATGGAGAGGGAGAAAGGATTAGAAGGCCTTTTTAGTGAGATATTAGCAGAAAATTTCCCAGGTTTGGAGAAGGACAGAGAAATCCTAGTACAGGAAGCTCACAGAACCCCTAATAAACACGAACAAAAGAGATCCTCACCACGACACGTTGTAATTAAACTCTCCACAGTGAAACATAAAGAAAAGATCCTAAAAAGTGCAAGAAAGAAACGTCAGATTACTCTCAGAGGATCTCCAATCAGACTCACAGCTGACTTCTCATCAGAAACCCTACAAGCTAGGAGGGAATGGCGAGATATAGCCCAGGTACTAAGTGAGAAAAACTGCTAGCCCAGAATATTATATCCTGCAAAGCTATCATTTGTGAATGAAGGTGAAATAAAGACTTTTCATCGCAAACAGAAGTTGAAAGAATTTGTTGCCACTCGTCCAGCCCTGCAAAAGATGCTTAAAGATGTGTTATACACAGAAACACAGAAACATGGTCATCAATATGAAAGCAGGTAAAGGAAGGAAACCTCACAGCAAAAGATCACAGGGAATTCAAAGCATATATTAGAACTTATCTTTGGCAAATGGCAGGGCAAAGTTACCGCTTATCATTAGTCACATTGAACGTTAATGGCCTGAACTGTCCAGTTAAAAGACACAGATTGGCTGATTGGGTTAAGGAACAAAACCCAACTTTTTGCTACTTACAAGAAACACATCATTCCAACAAAGATCCATACAGACTGAAAGTGAAAGGCTGGAAAAAGATATACCATGCCAACAGAAATGAAAAAAGAGCGGGCGTAGCCATCTTAATATCGGACAACATAAACTTTACCACAAAAACTGTTAAGAGAGACAAAGAGGGACACTACATAATGATTAAGGGATCAATTCAACAGGAAGATATAACAATTATCAATGTATATGCACCTAACTACAGGGCACCGGTTTATCTGAAAGATTCATTAACGGACTTAAAGGGAGACTTAGACCCCAATACAATAGTACTGGGGGACTTCAATACTCCACTCTCAGAAATAGACAGATCAATAGGACAGAAGATCAACAAGGATACAGTAGATTTAAACGACACTATAGCCCAAATGGATCTAACAGATATATACAGAACTTTCAATCCTACAGCTAAAGATTTTACATTCTTCTCAGCAGTACATGGAACCTTCTCTAGGATTGACCACATACTAGGCCATAAAGCAAGTCTCAGCAAATTCAAAAGAATTAGAATCATACCATGCAGCTTCTCAGACCATAAAGGAATGAAGTTGGAAATTAGCAACTCAGGAATCCCTAGAGCATACGCAAACACATGGAGATTGAACAACATGCTCCTGAATGAACAATGGGTCATAGCAGAAATTAAAAGAGAAATCAAAAATTTTCTGGAAGTAAATGAGGATAACAGCACAACATACCAAAACTTATGGGACGCAGCAAAAGCAGTGTTAAGAGGAAAGTTTATATCAATAGGTGCCTACATCAAGAAATTGGAAAGGCACCAAATAGATGAGCTTTCAACGCATCTCAAGGATCTAGAAAAACTGCAGCAAACCAGACCCAAATCTAGTAGGAGAAGAGAAATAATTAAAATCAGAGAAGAAATCAACAGGATTGAATCAAGAAAAACATTACAAAAAATCAGCCAAACGAGGAGCTGGTTTTTTGAAAAAATAAACAAAATTGACACCCCATTGGCCCAACTAACTAAAAAAAGAAGAGAAAAGACCCAAATCAATAAAATCAGAGATGAAAAAGGAAATGTAACAACAGACACCACAGAAATACAAAGAATCATCAGAAATTACTACAAGGACTTGTATGCCAGCAAACAGGGAAACCTATCAGAAATGGATAGATTCCTGGACACATGCAACCTACCTAAATTGAACCAGGAAGACATGGAAAACCTAAACAGACCCATAACTGAGACAGAAATTGAAACAGTAATAAAGGCCCTCCCAACAGAGAAAAGCCCAGGACCAGATGGATTCACTGCTGAATTCTACCAGACATTTAAAGAAGAACTAACTCCAATTCTTCTCAAACTATTCAGAACAATTGAAGAAGAGGGAATTCTCCCAAATTCTTTCTATGAAGCCAGCATCACCTTAAATCCTAAGACGGAAAAAGATTCAGCACTGAAAGAGAATTACAGACCAATATCCCTGATGAACATAGATGCAAAAATCCTCAATAAAATTCTCACCATAGAATACAACAACACATCAGAAAAATCATCCACCCAGACCAAGTGGGATTTATCCCTGGTATGCAGGGATGGTTTAATGTGCACAAGACAATCAATGTGATACACCACATTAACAGACTGCAGAAGAAAAACCATGTGATTATCTCAATTGATGCAGAGAAAGCATTCGATAAAATTCAACACCCGTTCATGATGAAAACTCTAAGCAAACTGGGTTTGGAAGGAACATTCCTCAATACAATCAAAGCAATCTATGAAAAACCCACAGCCAACATCCTATTGAATGGGGAAAAGTTGGAAGCATTTCCACTGAGATCTGGTACCAGACAGGGATGCCCACTCTCACCACTGCTATTCAATATAGTTCTGGAGGTTCTAGCCAGAGCTATTAGGCAAGAAAAAGAAATTAAAGGGATACAAATTGGGAAGGAAGAACTCAAACTATCCCTCTTTGCAGATGACATGATTCTGTATTTAGGGGACCCAAAGAACTCTACTAAGAGACTATTGGAACTCATAGAAGAGTTTGGCAAAGTAGCAGGGTATAAAATCAATGCACAAAAATCAACAGCCTTTGTATACACAGACAATGCCATGGCTGAGGAAGAACTTCTAAGATCAATCCCATTCACAATAGCTACACAAACAATCAAATACCTTGGAATAAACTTAACCAAGGACGTTAAAGATCTCTACAATGAAAATTACCAAACCTTAAAGAAAGAAATAGAAGAGGATACCAAGAAATGGAAAAATCTTCCATGCTCATGGATTGGAGAATCAATATCATCAAAATGTCCATTCTCCCAAAAGCAATTTATAGATTGAATGCAATACCAATCAAGATACCGAAGACCTTCTTCTCAGATCTAGAATAAATGATGCTGAAATTTATATGGAGACACAGGAGACCTAGATAAAGCAATTTTGTACAACAAAAACGAAGCCGGAGGCATCACAATATCAGATTTTAGGACATACTACAGGGCAGTTGTAATCAAAACAGCATGGTACTGGTACAGAAACAGATGGATAGACCAACGGAACAGAATTGAAACACCAGAAATCAATCCAAACATCTACAGCCAACTCATATTTGATCAAGGGTCCAAAGCCAATCCCTGGGGTAAGGACAGTCTATTCAATAAATGGTGCTGGGAAAATTGGATTTCCACGTACAGAATCATGAAGCAAGACCCCTACCTTTCACCTTACACAAAAATCCACTCAACATGGATTAAAGACTTAAATCTACGACCTGACACCATCAAATTATTAGAGAGCATTGGAAAAACCCTGCAAGATATAGGTACCGGCAATGACTTCTTGGAAAACACCCCAGAAGCACAGGCAGTCAAAGCCAAAATTAACATTTGGGATTGCATCAAATTGAGAAGTGTCTGTACTGCAAAACAAACAGTCAGGAAAGTGAAGAGGCAACCAACAGAATGGGAAAATATATTTGCAAACTATGCAACTGATAAAGGGTTGATAACCAGAATCTACAGAGAAATCAAGAAACTCCACAACATCAAAACAAACAACCCACTTAAGAGATGGGCCAAGGACCTCAAGAGACATTTTTCAAAAGAGGAAATCCAAATGGCCAACAGACACATGAAAAAATGTTCAAGATCACTAGCAATCAGGGAAATGCAAATCAAAACCACAATGAGGTTCCACCTCACCCCAGTTAGAATGGCTCACATTCAGAAATCCACCAACAATAGATGCTGGAGAGGATGTGGGGAAAAAGGGACATTAACCCACTATTGGTGGGAATGCAAACCGGTTAAGCCACTATGGAAGTCAGTCTGGAGATTCCTCAGAAACCTGAATATAACCCTACCATTCAACCCAGCCATTCCACTCCTTGGAATTTACCCAAAGGAAATTAAATTGGCAAACAAACAAGCTGTCTGCACCCTAATGTTTATTGCAGCTCAATTTACAATAGCTAAGACCTGGAACCAACCTAAATGCCCATCAACGGTACACTGGATAAAGAAATTACGGGACATGTACTCTATAGAATACTATTCAGCAGTCAAAAACAACGAAACCCAGTCATTTTCAACAAGATGGAGGAATTTAGAAAACATCATGCTGAGTGAATTAAGCCAGTCCCAAAGGGACAAATATCATATGTTCTCCCTGATTGGCGACAACTAACTGAGCACCAAAGGGGAAACTTGTTGAAGTGAAATGGACACTGAGAAACAGTGACTTGATCAGCTCTTTTCCTGACGGTTGATGTACAATGTAATACTTTATCCATTTTAGTATTTTTTTTTTTGTTCTAGTACCATTGGTTGAACTCTGTAATTAACACACAATTATTCTTAGGTGTTTAAATTTTAACTGAAAAGTGATCCCTGTTAGGAATTTGGAAAACATTATGTTGAGTGAAATAAGCCAATCCCAAAGGGACAAATACCACTTGTTCTCCTTGATAGGTGACAACTAACTGAGCACCAAAAAGGAAACCTGTTAAAGTGAAATGAACACTATGAGAAACGGTGACTTGATCAGCCCTTACCCTGACTGTTGATGAGCAGCTTAATATGTTATCCCTCTTAGTATTTTTTTTTGTTTGTTCTACTTAATACTTTTGGTTGAATACTGTAATCAATACACAATTCTTCTTAACTGCTGAAACTCAACTGAAAAGTGATTGCTGTTAAATATAAGAGTGGGAACGAGACAGGGAAGAGATGTGCAATTCGGGACATGCTCAAGCTGACTTACCTCAAACAGTAGAGTTAGAAACATACCAGGGGATTCGAATTCAATCCCATCAAGGTGGCATGTACCAATGCCATCTCACTAGTCCCAGTGATCAATTTCTGTTCACAATTGATCATAATGATAGGACTAAGAACCAAAGGGATCACATAAACAAGAATAGTGTCTGCAAATACTAGCTGATAGAATCAAAAAGGGAGAGAATGATGCAACATGTTAAGTGAGATACACAGCAGACCCATAGAATGGCAAATGTCCTAACAGCACTCTGGCCTCAGAATCAGCCCTAAGGCATGCGGATCCGGCTGAAATGCCCATGAGAGTATTTCAGGCATGGAAAGCCAAGACACTCTGGGGGAAAAAAAAAACCTAAATGAAAGATCTCTGTGAGATCCCAGTGGAAAGAATGGGTCATCAAAGAAGGAGGTACCTTTCTCTGAAGGGAGGAGAGAACTTCCACTTTGACCATGGCCTTGTCTAAAAATGATCAGAGTCAGTGAACCCAGGGGGCTTCCATAGCCTTGGCAGCTCATGACAAGAGCCTAGGGTGATTACTGATGCCATAAACAAGAGTTTCGATTTGTTAAGTGAACAACAGGAGTCACTGTGCACTTACTCCTCATGTAGGATCTTTGTCCTTAGTGTGCTGTACATTGAGATTTAATGCTATAATTAGTACTCAAACAGTATTTTTCACTTTATGTTTCTGTGTGGGAGCAAACTGTTGAAATCTTTACTGAATGTATGCTAAAGTGATCTTCTGTATATAAAGAGAATCGAAAATGAATCTTGACATGAAAGGAAGGGGAGAGGGAGTGGGAAAGGGGAGGGTTGCGGGTTGGAGGGACATTATGGGGGGGAAGTCATTGTAATCAATATTCTGTACTTTGGAAATTATATTCATTAAATAAAAGTTAAAAAAAAAAAAGAAAGCTTTCCAATTAAAGATCTGGATGACTAGCTCTCCCAAAACTGAAGGGATCTGGCAATGATGGAATCATGTTCTCACGAGGTCACAGCCAGCTGGGGCTGACCACTATCCCATGTACTCAGACAGGGTGGCCTCTCTTGGTAGGCAGGTTCCCCGGGCCTCCTTCCTGTGTCAATTGCCTGGGCTCACAGGCATTTGACAGGCCTCCTGTGCTTCAGCTTTTTCCTGTATAGTCAAAATGGACCAATGGTAAACAACTTGAGCAGAATAAATTTCTAAAAGCTTACCAAATTATAATTTAAAAGCAATTAGTTTGGTTGTTTAGGGACTACTGAGAACAGCCAAACATTGGCCACATAGTGATGAGACAGAGCTAGATTTTTGTTGCTTCTGTTCTAGGAAAGCCAGTCCTTCCACTTCTGTGAGAAAAAGTGGTAAATGGCTCCAGGCTCTTTCAGTTCACATACATGCATATATATAAATACACAGTACAGAAGCTGGTCTTCACCATACCATTTTAACTATGATTACTGAGGATCCATTTATTGAAAGAGGAGGCAGCAGGTAACATATTCCAAAATGAAAACTATCATTCATGACATATTCTTAGGACATAACAAATATATACAATACATAGAAGCAAATACTACAGTTTCTTTAAAAATATTTGTCTTATTTATTTTTTTTTTTTGACAGGCAGAGTGGACAGTGAGAGAGAGAGACAGAGAGAAAGGTCTTCCTTTGCCGTTGGTTCACTCTCCAATGGCCGCCGCGGCCGGCGCGCTGCGGCTGGCGCACCGCGCTGATCCGATGGCAGGAGCCAGGTGCTTTTCCTGGTCTCCCATGGGGTGCAGGGCCCAAGCACCTGGGCCATCCTCCACTGCACTCCCGGGCCACAGCAGAGGGCTGGCCTGGAAGAGGGGCAACCGGGACAGAATCCGGCGCCCCGACCGGGACTAGAACCTGGTGTGCCGGCGCCGCTAGGCGGAGGATTAGCCTAGTGAGCCGCGGCGCCGGCTGTCTTATTTATTTGAAAGGCAGAATTACAGACAGAGAGGAAGAGACAGAGATCTTCCATTCACTGGTTCACTTACCAAATGGCTGCAACAGCCAGAGCTGGGTCAGGCTGAAGCCATAAGCCCAGAACTCTATCCAGGTCTCCCACATGGGTGGCAGGGGTTAAAGCACTTGGGTTATAACTTGCTGCCTTCCCAGGCACATTAGCAGGAAGCAGAGTAGCTGTGAATAGAAGTAGTACTCATATAGGATGTCAGTGCTACAGGTGACAGCTAACTGGCTATACTACAACACTGGTACCAAATACTATACTTTCTTAAGCGACGGGATGTTCACTACCCTAAATTAAAGAACAAACTTTATAGAGGATACTGTTGAGTGATCAAAATCTTACTTAAGTTTATCTGTAGTGGTAGGTTGATTTTCTACAGCTAGGGAAAAAAGAAATCAAACAAATTCATCTCCTACTCAGTCACTACAGGGAAAGTGAGACATAAAATCATTATTCTGTATTCATTATCTCTTTTACCCCTTTTAGCTCTTGGGGATAGCCTAAGGAAAAGGAAGTCTCTAGCTCTGACATACATATGACTCTTGGGACTCTGAACAAGTGGTCTTGACTCATGAGACTTTCCAAGAAAGAAAAGTTGTCAAAGTCCCAGACTAAGACATTTGTCCCCAAACAGGGATAACAGAAACGATAGATATTTTTCATCAGGGGCTGGTGCTGTGGTGTAGCGGGTAAAGCTGCTGCCTGCAGTGCTGGCATCCCATATGGTTGCGGTTCAAGTCCTGGCTGCTTCACTTCTGATCCAGCTCTCTGCTATGGCATGAGATAGCAGTGGAAGATGACCCAAGCCCTTGGGCCCTTGCACCCGCGTGAGAGATCCAGAAAAATCTCCTGTCTCCTAGCTTCAGGTGGGCGCAGCTCCAGATGTTGTGGCCAACTGGGGGGTGAAACAACTGATGGAAGACCTCTATATCTATATCTCTCGCTGCCTCTCCTTTTCTCTCTGTGTAATAAATAAATAAATCTTAAAAAAATATCAAAATATAACGAAAATTTATAATCATATTTGGGTCCCAACATCTGATCATTCCCATTAGATGTCTATGACATTCTAGTCATGCTAGAGTTAATGCCTTCACATGAAACAAACTTCACAAAAATGTAAACTTTAACCACTTCTAGCTGAAGGCTACAGAAAATTTATTGAGTACGATTTATGGATTACAATGGCTTCCCCCCCATACCGTCCCTCCCACCCACAACCCTCCCCTTTCCCACTCCCTCTCCCCTTCCATTCACATCAAGATTCATTTTCGATTATCTTAATATACAGAAGATCAGCTTAGTATACATTAAGTAAGGATTTCAACAGTTTGCTCCCACACAGAAACATAAAGTGAAAAATAATAGATGATCATTTTTTAAATGATGATGAAATCAGATCAGACCTGTTGTCATGTTTAATCCCAGTGAGAGTCAAGTTGGGAATTGATAATTTCTTTTTTTTTTTTTTTTTTTTTACAGAAGATCAGTTTAGTATGCATTAAGATTTCAATAGTTTGCACCCCCATAGAAACACAAAGTGAAATATATTGTTTGAGTACTCGTTACATTAAATCTCAATGCACAGCACATTAAGGACAGAGATCCTACATGAGGAGTAAGTGCACAGTGACTCCTGTAGTTGACTTTACCAATTGACACTCCTGTCTATGGCATCAGTAATCTCCCTATGCTCCAGTCATGAGTTCCCAAGGCTATGGAAGCCCCTTGAGTTCTCCGACTCTTATCTTGTTTAGACAAGGTCATAGTCAAAGTGGAGGTTCTCTCCTCCCTTCAGAGAAAGGTACCTCCTTCTTTGAAGACCTGTTCTTTCCACTGGGATCTCACTCGCAGAGATCTTTTGCCAGAGTGTCTTGGCTTTCCATGCCTGAAATACTCTCATGGGCTTTTCAGCCAGATCCGAATGCCTTTAGGGCTGATTCTGAGGCCAGAGTGCTATTTAGGACATCTGCCATTCTATGAGTCTGCTGAGTATCTCACTTCCCATGTTGGATCACTCTCCCCTTTATTTATTCTATCGGTTAGTGTTAGCAGGTACTAGACTTGTTTATGTGCTCCCTTTGACTCTTAGTCCTTTCATTATGATCAATTGTGAACTGAAATTGATCACTTGGACTAGTGAGATGGCATTGGTACATGCCACCTTGATGGGATTGAATTGGAATCCCCTGGTATGTTTCTAACTCTACCATGTGGGGCAAGTCAGCTTGAGCATGTCCCAAATTATACATCTCTATCTTTTATCACCGACTGACTTTCATGATGCTTTTTTTTTTTTTTTTTTTAAGATTTATTTATTTGAAAGGCAGAGTTACAGAGAGAGGTAGAAACAGAGAGAAGTCTTCCATCCTCTGGTTCATTCCCCAAATAGCCACAATGGCTGGAGCTGAGTCTATCCGAAGCCAGGAGCCAGGAGCTTCCTTTGGGTCCCTGCTGTGGGGACAGGGGTCCAAAGACTTGGGACATCTTGACTGCTTTCTCAGGCCATAGCAGAGAGCTGGATCAGAAGTGGAGCAGCCAGGACTTGAACTGATGCCTATATGGGATGCTGGCGCTACAAGCTGGGGCTTTAACCCACTGTGCCACAGCCCCAGACCCATGAGGGTTTTTAAAAAAGATTTATTCATTTATTTGAAAGTCAGAGTTACAGAGAAAAGGGAAGAAACATGAGAGATAGATTTTCCATCTGCTGGTTCACTCTGCAGATGGCCACAACAACCAGCACTGGGCAACTCCAAGCGAGGAGCAGGAGGTTCTTCCAGGTCTCCCACACGGGTAGCAGGGGCCTAAGCACTTTAACCACCTCCTGCTGCTTTTCATTGGCCATTAGCAGGGAGCTAGATCAGAAGCACAGCAGCCATGACATGAACCAGTGCCCATATGGAATGCCAGCATTGCAGGCAGTAGCTTTACTCACTATGTCACAATGTCAATTCCTCATGAGGCTCTAAAACACTACCCACTCTACATGTATGAAATCTCCTTTATTTTCCTTCTCCGTGTTTCCTCCTCATTTCTTTCCCTAATTTTTCAGAACTTCATATTCTAGGCTTGAATTTCTTCCTTGTAAGTGAAAAAACAAAAACCTATATTTATGGAAACGAACAGAAGGTTCATCATACTTTCCTTCTTATAATTCAGTTCAATTAAAACAAAAGAAGTAAAAATTATATGGCAAAGGAAATAAATGTTACTTGCTCCACCAAACACAGAATGTAACCCATGACCAAAGAGAAATGATCAAAGTAAAAGTAAGATAAAAGAAACAAGTTTGACTCAAGCAAATTTCTTCCTCCTCTTGGCCACTCTAAGACCCTTCGCCCAGTCGTTCTGTCAGCAGATAGCCTAGAACCTGGTGGGATAGCTCAGGTAACTACAAGATATACACCAGGCAGACTGGAGTGCTGATAATCTCCCACACAGGCCAGATAATCACAGCAAGTCCTGACAGACAATTATGGAGTGGGTGTTGGGACATGGGAACCTGGAATGAGTTTCTCTCCCTCAGATCCAAATACCAAAGAGTGCCAAGACCTAGAAATGTGGATGCAAGACTCTAAGAACCAGAAGGAAGCTGGCCTAGAAAGTTTAACTGTTCCCTTATAAGCTAGCTGATAGATTCACTTCTTCTAATTCAAAGATTCCCTCAGTTGTCTTCACTTTGTCCCCTACCATCAAAGTAATACTGTGTATGTTTCTTATTGGAGACACAGACAAGTTACCCCATCTGCAAAATAAAGATAGTAATACCCATTTCAAAAGGGTCACTGTGAAAACTGGATGAGAAAATATTCGGAAAACAGATTCTGTAGCACTCTACATGTTAGGTAGGCACTCATAAAATAGCAGCTGTCACTATTACACAAGTTTTAAAAACTGAAGTTCAGTATTCAAACTTTGCTAGGACTTTATGTTCATATTGGCCTTACTGTAGGTAACAGATGCCACCCCATCCCTGCCACCGCCTACTGCAAATCTGCTGTCTGTTCAACAATGTTTTCCATTAAAATTCTTCTGGAAATGTAAGTTATACAAATCCTAAAAATATATTCAACCCTTGGGACACATTAGCTTTGCTAATGAGCGGTCCATTTAAGTTTAAATATCATGTAAAATCCAGACAGTAAGTTTTCAAATGATGAAGCCATGTGATCATGCATGTTGATTACATACTCATTTCTTTAACTGTTTTTTCCTGATCAAGTACAGAATCTCTCTCCCCTTAATTTTTCTCATGGTTGAATATTTTGGTTACATCAGGAAACATACTTTGTTAAGTATTCTTAACTAGGATATTAAAGTTTCAGTAGTGCTGAACACCCTGAGGAGGTCTGCACTGAATGAAAAATTATGCTCTCAGACAGCAAGTCTCATACATTAACTTGATCCCATTGCCCTCGTTTCATAAGTGAAATTGTCTGATTAGGGAAATTTGGGGTGGCAGTTCGCCTAGCAGTTAAAATGACAGGTAAGACAGCTGTGTCCCACATCGGGGAACAAGGGTTCTCAACTATGGCTCTAGATTCCTGCTTCTAGCAAATGGAGACCTTAGGAGGCAGCAGGTGATGGCTCAAATAACTAGGTTCCAGCCACCATGTGGGAGACCTCTAAATCGTGCTCCCAGGTCCAATCAGCAGTTACATACATCCGGGGAGTGAATCAGAACACAGGAGATGTTTCTCTCTGCATCTCTCCCTTCTGTGTGTATGTAAGCTTCTCTTTCTGATTCTCAATTTAAAAACTTGAGAAATTCAAGGGACAGAATAAAAATAAAACAGAAGTATAATATCACCACTTCTATTTTCATGGGAATTGAATGATTAAACAGTAACACCTAACTATGCTTTTACTATAAATACAGGTATGTAACTCAAATTAACTCATGAGTTTATGATATTTTTTCACCAGATTTTGTTGCTGATGTTTAAAAATCACTTGCAGGGTCGGTGCTATGGTATAGTGGGTAAAGCCGCTGCCTGCAGTGTCGGCATCCCATATGGGCACCGGTTCAAGTCCCAGCTGCTCCACTTTCGATCCAGCTCTCTGCTATGGCCTGGGAAAGCAGTCAAGATGGCCCAAGTCCTTGGGCGCCTCCACCCGCATGGGAGACCCAGAAGAAGCTTCTAGCTCCTGGCTTCGGACCAGCACAGATCTGGCCAACTGGGAGTGAACAAGTGATTGGAAGACCTCTCTCTCTCTCTGTCTCTCCATGTAACTCTGACTTTCAAATAAATATATAAATCTTTTAAAAAAATCACTTGCTACTATCGGTTCTCATTTCTTCTCTTTACTATATGCATCACTCACTCATTCATGAAGATCCTGGTCCTCAAGGAACTTTCAGCTTAGTTGAGGAGAGAAGTGAGGCAGCAATTATCAGGTGCAATGACAAAGGGCACTAAGGAAGCAAGAAGGGTACTAGCAAGATGTAATACCTACACCCAACTTTTCCTTATTGCATGTAAAATTTATGGGGTATAGTGTGATAATTTGAAACATGTATATAGTGCATGAAGATCAAATCAGGGTAACTAGCATTTCCACCTCCTTAATATTTATCATGTCTTTGTGTTGGGCAACCTTTGAACCTCATCTTCTGTTTCTTTATCAGAACCAATGCTTAATTTACAGCAACAGAACCACTTGAAGGGGAATAGGAAGGAAACATTAAACTACTTCTAGCACTCAACATAGAAAGGTTTCTTAAGAAATTCATGCACACATAGTCTTTGTTTTTTAAAAATTTCATACTGTTTATAGAGGACCTTGGAAGAGCAATAAATGAGCACTTTTAACAAGGGAAGGTTTAAAGGGAAAATAAAGTTTCTTCCATTCAAATTTCATGGGACTCTGATTTTAAGACTCCCAGCCAATCTAACTCATATAGGAAAAAGCCCCACGGGAATGATTATGTTATAGCTTTTTGATAATACTTTTGGTTTTAAATACTTGATATGTCTGTAAAAGCTTGTATTTGATTTATCTCCTTCACTTGCTTACTTATTTAATTTGTGCTATCAAACAGGTTCCTAGTCATAAATGCTCCATTGCAAGTCTGACCTATAACTGTGAACCATTCTCTCTAATTGGGCTGTAAATATTTGTTGAAAAAGGCATTAATGCCTTTTAGAAAGACATTAATGAATAAGAAAAAAAAAACATAATGATCATTTGGAGGAAAAAAAGGCACATTACCAGACATTTGCCAAAAACAAAGGCAAGCTTTTAAAACCCATTATCAGGTTCAATACAAACTTATGACCTGGTTAACTATTACAGTGAACAAAAGAAAAGAAGTTATTTTCCATATGTTTGGTGAGCTGGATAGAATATAAGATACATCTCTTTACTCACACAAATACAAATAAAATATTTTTTTAAAAACTTGGTTTAAATATGTACTCTGAATATGTTTGTGCCATGTGAGTGGTGCTATTAGCTCTATTCATTAGCTTTATCTGTACTTACTATATTTTTACTGCAAAATAGTCAATGAATTTCTGTGGCTTTATTACAAAGA
The DNA here is from genome assembly GCF_964237555.1 of Oryctolagus cuniculus. Lineage (NCBI taxonomy): Eukaryota > Metazoa > Chordata > Mammalia > Lagomorpha > Leporidae > Oryctolagus > Oryctolagus cuniculus. Next base: position 71,587,268 of record NC_091437.1, on the reverse strand, counting down.
TGGAAAATGAAAAATGAAAAGAAACAGAGGAATAGCCATTCATTTCAAACAGTGAAGGAATGAGTAAACTTAATGACAGACATATATTCTCAGGCATGGAAAGGCAATGAGTAGACAAGAATGTGATACTAGTAATCAAAGGTCTGTATGTGAAACCATAAAAGAGGAAAAAACAATTCTAAAAAACAAGTATTAATATGCTTATTTTAAAATAACTAATTGCCATGTTCCACCTAATGTGCAAAGACAAGAACATTCCTCACTCAAGATCTACAATGAAACTTATTTGAATGAACTTGACCTTGGTTGGCAGCAAGCCAGCAACCTTCCTCACTGGATGACTTAACAGAACACTGTGTTCTTGGCACAAACACAAAAGTACTTGTTGAAATCCATGCTAAAAAGAATCTCAGTATACATTTAGAATCAATTTCCAAATGAAATGATAAGAGACATTTCACTATAATTAGGGTTTTTCAAGGTTTGACTCTTATTTATTTTGGGTTTTTTTGTTTGTTTTTAAATTCTCACTCCATTTTGGCCATTTTGAATGCTTCCACGAACAACCATTTTACAAGCTCTCTAAACCCTCACTCTGGCCCTCCTCCTATGCTGACTCGTCCAACAATGTACCTGGAAATTTCCAAAGCACACTAGGCTGGCATATTAGGGAGGGACAGCAAGTGATGCCAGAAACAACGTGTTGACTCACTTCCGTGGAAAGCCCTAGAGAAAAATGTGGGCCACAGGTAAAGGTAGTAAAGTTATGTCACTGCCATACAGATATATTAACTTGGCCACAAAGGTAAGATACAAATAAGAAGCCGAGTGAAACATCATTTGGTACATGCATAAGTACATAGGGAGTCTCGATACTTTCTATCAGGAAAAAACAAAACAAAACAAAACAAAACAAAACAAAACAAACCACGATTTTCTTCCCTTTAGTTTTTGCTATCTTTGTTTTCTCACAAAATTTTATCCTTGGCACAATATTAGCATAATTCATTCCCTACATGATTAGCAAGAGTAGTTCACAATCACCTCAGCCTACTTGCAGAGAAAACCTACAGGAGTCACAGAGCATTAACAGTGAACAAGATCCAAACCACCAACATTCAGCCATAGCAGAAGTCACTACTAAAACGATGAAGATTTACTCCTTTCTTTTATCTTTAAACCATGTAGTTTTCAGTCTTAATTCTTCACCACGTTAATGGTGGAGGTTAAAAGAAATCAGATCTCTCCTTCTAAAGCAACAGACATCCAATGTGTAAGCCAAAGCAACAGGAATAGAGAGTCTTAACTGATGTTGGTAAGTTTTATGGCTTAGACTCTAAATAAAAATGAGGAGTACATAGTCAAATTACTTTTTAACAGAGTTAAGTAATTTTCGGTGTTTCTTCCTTCTAAATTGTAAAAGATTTAAATTGTAAAAGATCTAAATCTTAAAAGATATTGATATAATTTTGTTGAAAAAATTTCTCATATTAAACACAGCCAGTGGAATAAAGAATAACAATAAAGTTTACTTTCAAACAAATGCTTCTTTAGTTTAAGCACATTTATCTTTTCAAATAAGGTTTACTCACATGAAAGTTAAAACTAGTCTAAATATACTGATACCAACTAATGTTTACAGATATATGGACCACAACTGTGCTCAGAAGTCAGCCTATGCTTCAAATTTTGCTCCAAGTAATTAAAGTCATCTCCACTGTATATTCCTATGCTATGCCATCTACAAATAAAAAAATACTTTTTACTATATTAGTTAACTTTATATAAAATCAATTGTATCATATAGTTGCTAGGTTATTCTAGCATGACATTCCATATTATTGAAAAGAAGCAATTCAACAAGTTAGACAGCCTTGGCACTAGAATTATGAAAATTCTATGCAAAGTTTTGCATGACAATCTTTACAGAATGAGTCCACCTACACCAAATGATACAGAAGAGAGACTGCCTGCTTTCATGCATACCTCTGTATGTATACATAAGAAGGTAATACTCATTTAACACATATGAACATAAGGGGATACTGGAAATCTCAAAAGACAGGTTTTTTTAACTTAGTGTTCTGATAACATTTTAGAGAAACATTTACAGAAAAGGCACAGAGATAGAATAGAGAAGTTTTGTAAAATTTTCATCTAGCCTCCCCTCATATTAACATCTTACTCAACAATGGTATACTAGGAAAACCAAAAAATGAACATCACTCTAACACTATTAAATAAAATGCAGGCTTCAATCAGTTGTCTCCACCTTTTCTGTCTCAGAATCCAACTCAGGTTCCTTCATGGCATTTAGCTATCATGCCTCCTGAGTATCCCCCGTCTGTGACTGTTCTGTTTGTTCTTATCTTTCATCATCTTGGCACCTTTAACAGTACTAGTTGCATAGTTTGTAGAATGTCCCTTAGTTTGGGCTTGTCTAATATTTTTTCATGATTAGACTGGTGTTACGGATTTTATGGTGGTGTATTCTCAGTTCATGGTATCAGGAAGTATAGAATATCAGTGCCTTTTTATGTTTAACATACAACACTTAGTTAACAGGATATCTGACAGGGTTCAACATATAATGTAAGTATTTTCCCTGGAGTATATAATAAATATTTGGGGGGAAAATACTACAAATACACATGTCTTGTTTCTCGTTTTGCTTTGCATACTAAGTTTAGCACTCATTCATAGACCTTGCCTCCAACAATTATTACTGTAGTGTAAAGGTGATTTTTCTATTTCCCTCATCGCTTTCACATTTTTCACAGAAATTCTTCTGAAAACCCTTTCTTTCTCTACTATCACTATGGGCTCATTGCCTTATTCTTTAAGTTATAATACAATATTTATCATTCTTTATTTCATTGTTCAAGTTGTTTCACTTCACACAATAATTAATAGTGAAGTACCAAGGCATATGTCTGACCCTTATTTAAGAATTTGGAACAAATTTACATCATATTTACTCACATTCCCAAAGGTATTATTAGCTAGTTTTAAAAACGTACTGAACGCTGACAATAAGGCACATAAATTACATTGTCATTTTTCATGTGTGTCAAGGAAAGAAACAAGGGTTTAGAACCACAATTCCTATAAGCTTTTTCTTTTGTTCTTCTGCAGAATAATTCTGAGTAGCCTTGGACCTACCCAATTTTCTCCCCTTTGTCATTTGTAGCTCTAAAGAATAACTGTAGAACTTACAAGGAATGCAACCTGAGGAGATAATGAGGGTGTAGCTGGAACAGCTGGGCTCTGTTACATTCCTCCCACTCCCAAAACAGTATTCCTTCCACATATGAATCTACTGCATCCTGTGGTTCTGAGATACAAAACCCAAGGCAGAGGTCCCTCAACTACAGTACACGTCGGGCACTCACAGATGAGACACTATCTGTCCTGGGAAGATTTCCTGATTCTTGGGGGACTGGCTTGCAGTGTATCCTAGACTTCCACTGTCCTGTACTGCCTGTCAGGTAAGTAATAAATTCACTTCATATAATTTCCTATGGGGGCTGCCTACCTCATTGGACTCAAACAAGTTGGTAATCAATGCATAGTGAACCTGCTTCACATCTTCCACCCTATTAATTCATTAACAACAGATAAACATTTGGTGAGTTATATCACAAGCCAACTTCTATGCTAGGTAGTAGCAGTGATGAATCAAAGCTGATGCTAAAGAAGGGACTCAGAGTCTCTTCCTGAATACAAGAAAATCCAACTCTAAGACACCTGGAGCCAAAAATAAATAGAAGCAATAATAATGCAAGATTGTTTATTCTTAGTGAGTTTTAATTTTAATACCATCATCAAATTTTATATGCCAAATAATTTTTTTAGGAAAACTAGCTCAGAAAAAGTACTCTATAACCTCAAATACTAGGATTTCTACTAGATGATTTAAAAGGAACAACAACAACAACAACAAATCAATCTGATAAATATACAAGTCCATATTCTTCAAAAATTTTCCTAAATTAAAAGTAAACAGGGGCTGGTGCTACAGCTCAATAGGCTAATCCTCCACCTGCAGCACCGGCACACCAGGTTCTAGTCCCGGATTCTGTCCTGGTTGCCCCTCTTCCAAGCCAGCTCTCTGCTGTGGCCCGGGAGTGCAGTGGAGGATGGCCCAAGTGCTTGGGCCCTGCACCCCATGGGAGACCAGGATAAGCACCTGGCTCCTGCCGGATCAGCGTGGCGGCCATTGGAGGGTGAACCAACGGCAAAAGGAAGACCTTTCTCTCTGTCTCTCTCTCACTATCCACTCTGCCTGTAAAAAAAAAAAAAAGTAAACAAGGATAATACAGACTTAGTTAAACACAGAATTAATTGACTAGTATAATAAAGTTAGGTCAGCTATATTATGAGCTTGGAGACTGGGTATCTTCACAGTTTCCAGTCCAAGAAATCCCATATGAAATAGGGAGTTGTGTTTTCACAAATTACCTATATATATTATAATGTCTGCTCAAAAGTATAAACAGTCTGGCTTTAAGAACATGCTGGGAAAATACCTACAAATACTATCTAGTACAATATATCCTAATGGCAGGAATAAAGAGTAATAACCAGGATAAATTTCTGCATTGGGAATAAATAAGCATTTAAATACCAAGGATGATAAGAAAGGTAATAATAATGAAGGGAGTTTAAAATGTATATTAAAAGCTACCTTTAAAAATATAACATTGGTGGCTGGGATTGGTTAACTTGCCGCTTGCTGGGGCTGGTGCTGTGGCACGGTGGTAAAGCCACTGCATGCAGTGTCAGCATCCCACAAGGGTACCAGTTTGAGTCCTGGCTGCTTGATTTCCGATACAGCTCTCTGCTATGGCCTGGGAAACCAGCAGAAGATTGCCCAAGGACTTGGGCACCCAACATGAGAGACCTGGCTCCTGGTTTTGGCCTGGCCCAGCCCAGGTGTTGTGGCCATTTGGGGAATGAACCACCAGATGGAAGATCTCTCTCTTTCTCTCTCTCTGTCTCTTCTTCTGTGTAACTCTTTCAAATAAATAAATATATCTTAAAAAAAAGAAAAGAAGCAATAGAAATGTCTTCTAAACTAGGCCACTAATGGAATATAAAGAAAAGATATATGCTTTACAATGTGACAGTCAGATAGACTTCAACTTAAATCCCAGCTCTTCCACCTACTAGCTCAGTAGCCTTAGATAAGGAAATTCCCTTCCAGGTGTCCAGGTTAGTTCCACATAAAACAAGAATGATACTAACTACCTGTGTGACTGTAGAGAGAATGAAGTGAGATAGGTAAGAAGACGCTGGGCATTAGCAGATAGAAAAAGAGTTTCACATCAGACTGGCCTGCATGTAATCAGGTCACCAATATTTAGCTAAGCAACCCTGAGCTAACTTGTTATTCTCACAACCAAAGTTGCTTTCCCTCCAAAAAACCATAATATAAATACTGGAACATTAAAGAATTTAAAGTTTTTTCAAATCAAACTATCATTAAATGTATTTGTAGAGGATGTATATCAATATTTTGATTATGATGCAAACTATGAAATTCCCACATAAAATTATAACCTATATCACTAATGTACATATTTTTTATAAAAGCACCTATAATTCTTTCAAGTATTTTGGTAAATATTTGTCTTACTTATCTGTACATGAGTCAGTAAGAATATAAAAAAGAGGGCCAGTGTTGTAGTTTGAGCTGCTGCCTGAGACACTGGCATTCCCTATGGGCACCTGTTAGTGTTCTGAGTGCTCCGCTTCCAACCCAGTCCCCTGTTAATGCGCTTGGGAAAGCAGCAGATGGGCCACGCCACTTTAAGCAGACCTCTTTTTTTTTTTTTAACTTTTATTTAATGAATATAAATTTCCAAAGTACAGCTTATGGATTACAATGGCTTCCCCCCCATAACGTCCCTCCCACCCGCAACCCTCCCCTCTCCCACTCCCTCTCCCTTTCCATTCACATCAAGATTCATTTTCGATTCTCTTTATATACAGAAGATCAGTTTAGCATACATTAAGTAAAGATTTCAACAGTTTGCTCCCACACAGAAACATAAAGTGAAAAATAATAGATGATTTTTTAAATGATGATGAAATCAGAACAGACCTATTGTCATGTTTAATTCCAGTGAGAGTCAAGTTGGGAATTGATAATTTCTTCTTCTTCTTTTTTTTTTTTTTACAGAAGATCAGTTTAGTATACATTAAGTAAAGCTTTCAACAGTTTGCACCCCCATAGAAACACAAAGTGAAATATATTGTTTGAGTACTCGTTATAGTATTAAGTCTCAATGTACAGCACGCTAAGGACAGAGATCCTACATGAGGAGTAAGTGCACAGTGACTCCTGTTGTTGACTTTACCAATTGACACTCCTGTTTATGGCCTCAGTAATCTCCCCATGCTCCAGTCATGAGTTTCCAAGGCTATGGAAGCCCCTTGAGTTCTCCGACTCTTATCTTGTTTAGACAAGGTCGTAGTCAAAGTGGAGGTTCTCTCCTCCCTTCAGAGAAAGGTACCTCCTTCTTTGAAGACCTGTTCTTTCCACTGGGATCTCACTCACAGAGATCTTTCATTTAGGTTTTGTGTTTTTTTTTTTTTTGTTTTGCCAGAGTGTCTTGGCTTTCCATGCCTGAAATACTCTCTTGGGCTTTTCAGCCAGATCCGAATGCCTTTAGGGCTGATTCTGAGGTCAGAGTGCTGTTTAGGACATCTGCCATTCTATGAGTCTGCTGAGTATCTCGCTTCCCATGTTGGATCACTCTCCCCTTTATTTATTCTATCGGTTAGTATTAGCAGGTACTAGACTTGTTTATGTGCTCCCTTTGACTCTTAGTCCTTTCATTATGATCAATTGTGAACTGAAATTGATCACTTGGACTAGTGAGATGGCATTGGTACATGCCACCTTGATGGGATTGACTTGGAGTCCCCTGGTATGTTTCTAACTCTACCATTTGGGGCAAGTCAGCCTGAGCATGTCCCAAATTGTACATCTCTTCCCTCTCTTATTCCCACTCTTATGTTTAACAGGGATCACATTTCAGTTAAATTTCAACACTTAAGAATAACTGTGTATTAATTACAGAATTAAACCAGTCATATTAAGTAGAGCAGACAAAAAAAAACTACTAAGAGGGATAATGTATTAAGTTGTTCATTAATAGTCAGGGCTATGCTGATCAAGTCACCGTTTCTCATAGTGTCCATTTCACTTCAACAGGTTTCCTTTTTGGACCTCTTAATAACAGCTGGAATCTTATCTGCTGATGTAAACTTGAATAGGTCTATTCCTTCAATAAGTGGAAACTTCCAATAAGTGGAAATCCTGGGCAAATAACTGCTGTAAGGTCCCTTTCTGTATAAATAATCTGATTTCAAAATACATCACAAAATTCATAGGCCCATGACTGCGTGAGTGATTTATCAATAAACTTGATAAATTTTAAGTATTTATTTCTTGTCCAATCACATACCTGAACATTCTTCACAGAATCAGGTACCATTTACTATATGTATAATGGATAATATCATAACTTTCACCATACCCCCTTGCCTCAAATGGTAACAACACTACTCATATTACTCACAATGTTATGGCTGTTAGGACATGTAACTGTTGCAACATTATAAATCTACTGCAGGTCCTTAATGCCATTTGTTTAACAGTACTGATTAAATGATTACTAATGGAGCCGGCGCCGTGGCTCACTAGGCTAATCCTCCGCCTTGCGGCGCCGGCACACAGAGTTCTAGTCCCGGTCGGGGCGCCGGATTCTGTCCCGGCTGCCCCTGTTCCAGGCCAGCTCTCTGCTGTGGCCAGGGAATGCAGTGGAGGATGGCCCAAGTGCTTGGGCCCTGCACCCCATGGGAGACCAGGAGGAGCACCTGGCTCCTGCCATCGGATCAGCGCGGTGCGCCAGCTGCAGCGCGCCGGCCGCGGCGGCCATTGGAGGGTGAACCAATGGCAAAACGGAAGACCTTTCTCTCTGTCTCTCTCTCTCACTGTCCTGTCAAAAAAAAAAAAAAAAAAATTATCTAACAAAAAGTTAGATAGAAAGAAAGTACAAATTCTAAGAAAGCACAAGCTACCAAAATTGACTCAAGTGGACATGGAAAATCAGAATCGAACTATAATAAGACATTGAATAAGTAAATCTGAAACTTAAAAAGAAAGTCCTAGCATATCCACCTCCATAGGAATACTCTACTAAACATTTATAGAAATTAATAGCAACTTGTCATAAATTCATAAATTTACAAGAGAAAGGAACTTTTCCAGTTATTAGCTGAATTTTGTTATGCAAAACTTACATGTTTAAGCTTGAACTCCCTGCATCTCAAAAATGTGCCCTTATTTAGAAAAAAACCTAACTTTAATCAACTGAAGATGAGGTCAAAGTGGAGTAGGAGAGGCCTCAAGTCCAATATGATTGGTGCCGTTTGAGCACACATGGAGAACATCATGTGAACATCAGAAGCTCAAAGAGGCCTGAAACAGATCCTTCTACAGTGCCTTCAGAGAGACAGCTTGGCTGTGCTGACATCTTAATCTTGGAATAAGAATATGTCACAAAACAGCCTCTACTTGGACCACAATGGAATTAAATTAATAACAGAAGGAAAACTAAAAAATTAAGATACATGGAATTTTAAAAAGCTGTATTTCATTTATTTGAAAGGTAGAGTTACAGAGAAGGTGAGGGCAAAAGACACACACACACACACACACACACACATACACACACAGAGAAAGTGAGAGAGAACGAGCGAGAGAGCGAGAGAGAGAGAGAGACTGATTGATTTTTATCTACTGGTTCACATCCCAAATGGCTAGAATGTCTGGGGCTGGAACAGGACAAAGCCAGGAGCCCAGAAATCCATCCAGGTCTCCCACATAGGTGTCAGTAGCCCAAGAATGTGGACCACCTCTGCTGCTTTCCCAGGAACATTAGAGGGAGCTGGATTGTTAAGTGGAGTAGCCAGGCCTCAAATTGCACTCTTCTGGGGTGCCAAAATTGCAGACAGTTGCTCAGTTTGCTGTACCATGACCCATAACGCCAGCCCAAAACAACACACCTTTTAACAGTTACTGGGGTAAATGATGATGTAAAAGTAGTAAACACTTTGAGACAAATGAAAACAGTAACACAAAACAAGTGGGATTTAGCAAAAGCTGTGCTTAGAAGGAAATTCAGTGCTATAATGAATGTCTTTATGAAAAAAAGAATAGAGATTTAGAAACCAAACTTTACACTTCAAGGAATGAGAAACACATTAGCAGAGAGAAAAATAATAGTAAAGTTTGGATCAGAGCTAATTAAAATTGAAAATAAAGTTGGCTCTTTTAAAATATCAAAAAATTGGCAAACCTTTAGATGAATGAAAAGAGAAAAAATGCAAATAAGTAAACCAGAAATGAAAATTGATACAACACTACTATTCTTAAAGAAATAACATGAGTTATAAGAAAATACTAAAACAAATGTACATCAACAAGTTAAATAATCTAGACAGAATGGACAAATTCCTAGAAATATACGTATTACCAAAACAGATTCAAGATAACATCGAAAATATAAATGAAATTGTAACAAGTAGAGACGTTAAATTAGAATCAAATGTCTCCCAAGAAAGGAAATCTGACTAGAGTATCACCGGTTATTTCTTCCGAAGATTTAAGTAAGAATGAGCACCAAACCCTCTAAAACTCTTCAAAAAACAGGAAAGCAGAGAACTTTACCACACATTCTATGAAATTAGCATTGCTCAAATGCCAAGTACATTTAGAAGCCTCACAAGAAAACTACATATTAATATTTCTTAATAATATTGATAAGAAAAATACTCAATAAAATACTAGCAAATTGAATCCAGCAGCATAATGAAAGGATTTGCACCATGAACAAATGGGATTTATCTCAGCAACCCAAGGGTGATTCAACATATGAAAATCAATTCAATCTATCAGTAGAACAATCATATGACCATTTCTGATGCAGAAAAAGCATTTGACAAAATTCAACACCCTTTTGTGATTAAAAGCACACAACAGTGTAGGAATAGAAGGGAAACCCCTCCACCAGATAGAAAGCATTTATGAAAAACCCAAAAGTAACATATCAATACTGAAAAACTGAAAGCTTTCTTCTAACATCAGGAACAAGATAAGAATCCTTACTTTTGGGGTTTCTATTCAATATTGTACTGGAAGTTCCAGCCATACCTTTTAGTAAAGAAAAAGAAACAAATGACAAATTGGAAAGATTTAAAACCACGTCTATTTGCAGATAATATGATCTTACACATAAAAGTCATACAAATTCACAAAAAACTATTAGTGCTAATAAATTCAGCAAAATTCTAGAATATAATATATAAAAATGATTAGGTTCCTAAACATTAGCAATGAATAATTCAAAAATGAAAATTTAAAAAAATGATTTATAACGGCATCAATAAGAATAAAAGTAGAATAAGTTTAGCCATGGAAGCAAAAGACTTCTACACTGAAAACTAGAAAACACTGCTAAAAAACAAACAAACAAAAACCAAAACACCTAAGGTAACCTAAATAAATGTTAAGCTCTATTTGCATGAATTGGAAGACTTAGCATTGTTAAGAAGGCACTAATATTCCCAAACAATCTATAAATTCAATACACTCCCTAGAAATTTCAATGCCCTTTGTAGAAATGAAAAAAACTAGTTCTTAAATTTTTATGAAACTGGGGCCTGCGTGTGGCATAGTGGATAAAGCCACCACCTGTAGTGCCAGCATCCCACGTGGGTGACAGGTTTGTATCCTGGCTGCTCCACTTCCAATCCAGCTCTCTGCTATGGCCTGAGAAAGCAGTATAAGTATATGGCCAAAGTCCTGGGTCCCTCCCCCTATACAGGAGAGCCAGAAGAAGCTCCTAGCTCCTGGATTTGGATCTGCCCAGCTCCAGCTGTTTCAGCAATTTGTAGAGTCAACCAGTTGATGGAAGACTCTCTCTCTGCCTCTGCCTCTCTGAAACTCTTTCAAATAAATAAATAAATCTTTTAAAAAAATTTGCTCCCTTTCAAAAAAATTTATAGGAAATTACCAGGAGGCCTGCATAGCCAAAACAATACTAAAAAGAAGAACATATTTGGAGAACTCCCAATTTCAAAACTTGTACAATAAGCAAAATAGTATGGCATGGGACATAAGGACAGACCAATGAAACAGAATGGACAGTCCAGAAATAAACCATACATTTATGGCAAACTGATTTTCAACAAGACTGTCATGTAATGATTTTTTAGTGAACAATAAATGGTCTTCAAACAGAGCCTGGATAACTGAATTTCTACATGCCTCACACTATACACAAAAATTAACGCAAAATGGAACAACAGCCTAAATGTAAAAGCTGAAACTATAAAACTCTAAGAAGAAAATATAGGTATAAGTCTTCATGATCATGGATTTAGTAAATGATTCTCAGACATGATGCCAAAAACATGAGTAAAAAGAAGAAAAATATAAACTGTACTGTCTTAAAACTAAAACTTTCATGCACCCAAGAATACTATAAGAAAGTGAAAAGAGAACTTACTGAATGGGTGAAACCAGTTCTCAATCATATATTTGACATGAGTTTAGTTATCTCTTAAAACTCAGCAGGAAGAGAAGGCGCTGTGGCACAGCAGGTAAAGCCACTGCCTGCAGTGCTGGTATCCCATATGGGTCCCAGCTGCTCCATTGCAGGTCCAGCTCTCTGCTATGGGCTGGAAAAGCTGTGGAAGATGGCCAAGTCTCTGGGTCCCTATGCTTGTGGGGAAGTCCTGGAAGAATATCCTGGCTCCTGACTTCAGATCAACCCAGCTCAGGCCATTGCAGTCATTTGGGGAGTGAACCAGTGAATGGAAGACCTCTCTTTCTCTTTCTGTCTCTCTGCCTCTCTGTAATTCTGCCTTTCAAATAAATGAATAAATCTTAGGGAAAAAAAAAAAACTCAACAGGAAAATGACAATTTAAAAAACTTTTCAAAGAGGCCGGCGCCGCGGCTCAACAGGCTAATCCTCCACCTAGCGGCGCCGGCACACCTGGTTTTAGTCCCGGTCGGGGCGCCGGATTCTGTCCTGGTTGCCTCCCTTCCAGGCCAGCTCCCTGCTACGGCCCAAGTGCTTGGGCCCTGCACCCCATGGGAGACCAGGAGAAGCACCTGGCTCCTGCCTTCGGATCAGCCCGGTGCGCCAGCCGCAACGCGCCAGCCGTGGCGGCCGTTGGAGGGTGAACCAACGGCAAAAGGAAAACCTTTCTCTCTGTCTCTCTCTCTCACCGTCCACTCTGTCTGTCAAAAATAAATAAATAAATAAATAAATAAATAAAACAAACTCGTCAAAGGATCTTAATAGATAGTTCTCCAAAGATGATTTTCAGAAAGCCATTCAACATACATACTGTATGATTTCTACTTAAGTGAAATACCCAAGACAGGTAAAAATCCACAGAAAGAGTACAGGCTGGGATTGCCAAAGACTCAGATGAAAGGGGAATATGGAATGGATTTTTATGGTACAGTGTCTCCTTTTAGGAAGATGAAACTGTCTTAGAATGAGATTGAGGGAGGGGCTGGTATTGTGCCATAATGGGTAAACCACCACTACCTGGAACACTGGCATCTTATATGGACAGAAGTTTGACACTCAGCTGATCTACTTTCGATCCAGTTCCCTACTAATGTGCCTGGGAAGGAAGTGGAGGATGACCCAGGTTCTTGGGCCCCTGCACCCATGAGGGAGACCTGGAAGAAACTCCTGATTCCTGGCTTTGGTCTGGCCCAGCCCCAGCCATTTTGGCCATTTGGGGAGTGAACCCGCAGGTAGAAGATTCTCTCTCCCTCTCTTCCTCTCTCTGTATAATTCTGACTTTCAAATAAATAAATAATTCTTTAAAAAAATGAGATAGAGGGAGTAGTTGTACAATACTATAAGTATACTAAGTGTCACTGACAAGTACTTTTGGAAATTAATTTAGTGCTATGTGAATTTCTTTTTTTTTCTTTTCTTTTTTTTTTTTTTTTTTGACAGGCAGAGTAGACAGTGTGAGAGAGAGACAGAGAGACAGAGAGAAACATCTTCCTTTTGCCGTTGGTTCACCCTCCAATGGCTGCCACGGCTGGCATGCTGTGGCCGGCGCACCGCGCTGATCCGAAGGCAGGAGCCAGGTGCTTCTCCTGGTCTCCCATGGGGTGCAGGGCCCAAGCACTTGGGCTATCCTCCACTGCCTTCCCGGGCCACGGCAGAGAGCTGGCCTGGAAGGGGGGCAACCAGGACAGAATCCAGCGCCCCGACCGGGACTAGAACCCGGTGTGCTGGCGCCGCTAGGTGGAGGATTAGCCTATTGAGCCGCGGCGCCGGCTCAATACTATGTGATTTTTACCTCAACAAAATTTTTAAAAAGTCAATTAGGCGATTGGTGATAAATTGACACTGCTAAGGAAATACATAAAGCAAAATGAGAGCAAATAGTTTAGAAAGCAAAGAGCTGCACTTTTCATTATTATATATAACAATCTATGTGTTTAAGGTCATTTCTTTTGTAAAAAGATAGAGATAGTTTTAAAAATCTGGGGGTGGAAAGGGGGGGTCTTTGACCACTACCTTACTGTCAACTTTGGTTCTGTTGGAAGCTGTCTTTCTTCTGCTTGGACAACCCCTGAAATAATACTAATGCCAAGAAAAGTTCCTCAATTTAGATGTCTCAGAGGCATTTGGGTAAAGAATAGGCAGTGTTCCCTCATCAAGATGTCTGGGGACCAAGGCCCAAGGCCTGGAAGCACTCTCCTTTCTCAAGAAAAAAGCACAAGCCTCAGATGCTGCTGTCACAATTGCTGTAGCTACAGCGGCCAGTGAGGGAAAAAATGGGACAGATTTCCTGAAACATCATAAGATGTCTCTATGGCTTTGGAACTCAGAAAGTTGGAAAACAGCCTGTTTTAGGTAAACCCCTTCCAGAATATTTATAATCTGAAAAACATTTTCACTACAACTGATGTTCTTTAAAACTGCTGGAATTTGAAAAAGGAAAAGATGACCAAGATACTGAAATAAATGCATGAGAAACAAATCTTCAATTTCTCTTGTAAGCTCTTTTCTCCACTTTCTAATAATTTTTGCAGTTATTTACAATACATTTTTCCTTCTTTTTGTCCTAGAAATATAGATATTGGGTAAAGAGAAAAATTAATTTTCTTATGTTGTTTTAATACAGTACCTCTAAACAAATGTGCTACAAACCATTCCAAGTGACATCATGAACTACCTACTTTATATTCCCAATATAAGATTCTAAAAGCATATATTTTCTTCCTTAAAAAATAAATTCTCCATTTTCATTTAAAAATTTCACTTTATAGTCTCATTATTGACTTAACTGTGTCCTTCAACTCATATTCATATGTTGAAATTCTAAGTCCTCAAAATGAAGCCATCTTAGGAGCTTATGTCTTTAAACGGATGTTTAAGTTGAAACACAGACATTTAGCACAGGTCCTAACCAAATACGATTGATGTCCTTATGAGAAGTGAGATAGATGCCAGGGATATATCTGCTCAGAGAAAAAGCCATGTGAAGACACAGCCAGAAGGCCACCATCTGCAAGCCATGGAGAAAGGCCTTAAGGATAACCAGTTCTTAGACTTCTGGCCCTCAAGACTGTAAGGAAATTAATTTGCTGTTTTAGCTACACAGTCTATGCTGTTTTGTCATGGTAGCCCTAGCAAACCAAATACAACTACCATTTTCTCTCAAGAGATCCCAATGCAAAGTAGTATATATAATCATCTTAGGATTCTTCACCTTGCAAATTCTTGGTGAATTAGCCATAAAAACCCTATTGAAGAAAATTTCTCATTTATAGAGTTCAGAACCACTTAACCAAAGGATCCAACACAATGGGAAAGATCATTAGTAATATAGGTGTTAATTGCTTTAATGTGTTATTAAAATTTTTTTTTTAAATTTTTTAAAAATATGAAACTTCTCATGTAAACATCAAAAAGTGGTCATTAAAAGACCACTTTTTTTTTCAGCTCCCAGCAAAGATGACCAAATACCTCCCAATTTGTCTTAAAATAGAAGACGTAGAGAAGCTCTTTTTTTAAATCTGGAGTGAGCTAGCACATTGGTACCATCAAAAGAGCTGGTAGAGAATGAAAACATGCACACACAAGAAAGTGGGGCTCAGAGAAGGAAAGGAGAGGCTGTACAGCAAAACAGCTCAGAGAACCACACTTAGAATCACACAGAGATGTGTCCAAGTGACAACTCCCATTCTCTAGTTATGTGATGTCAGACAAGATATGAATAAGTATAAATAACATTTGGAGAATACTTTACAATGGTAAAGATTGAGATAACATCTATAATAAATTTACTTCAGGTGGTGGGCACTTGGTATAGCAGATATGATGCCACGAGGGGCACTTGCATCCCATATCAGAGTACCTGGGTTCAAGTTTTGGCTCTATACCTGATTCCAGCTTCTTGCTAATGCATGCTTAGGGAGGCAGCAGTGCAAGCAGCTGGGTCTCTGCTACCCATGAAACCTGGATTTAGTCCCAAGCTCCTAGCCTTGGATTGGCCAAGCCACAGTAGTTGCATACATTTGGGGAGTGAACTAGCAAACACAAGGTGTGTCTGTGTTTGTATGTATGTCTTTCCAATCAATTAAATTTTAATTTTATAAGCTAATCTGATAAATAATACTTTTATATCATGATCTGTGGAATAAGATCTCTGGAGACAAATATAATTACATATATCTACTAAAACCACTAGAATAGATGAATTAAATTTTAATTTTATAAGCTAATTTAATAAATTATACTTTTATATCATGATCTATGGAATAAGGTCTCTGGAGACAAATATAAATATATATTTCTACTAACACAACCAGAATAGACCGTTAGATAACAACATTTTAGCATTGTAAAAGTTACAGCATTTACCAGACCAGTAAACTAAAATTCAAGAAAAGGAATGTTGATACAAACAGAAGTTAAAATATTATTTCATACAAATGTTTAATAATTCCCAATCGGGATGCAACCAGACCTTGGAAAGCAGAAACAGTAGTAGACAGTAGGCGGGTGCCTACCAGTTTTGTAATCATTCAGACTTTAAAGGAATGCCAAAGTAATAAAAGACTAATTGTATTTCTGAATCTATTTTAAACACAGGAATGTCTACCTGCAAACTAAAATTAACCTGACATTGCTTGAATGTCTTCTATGTGCTAGTGTATTGTGTTCTGTGACTCACCAATTTTTAAGGTAACTACGTGAGGAATAGGCTGTTAAAGTGAGTTAACAGAGAAGCTGGTTGAGTCTAAAAAAAGCTGAAAACTTGCCCAAGACCAAGCATGGGTAAGAGACAGTTAAGACAGGAGTCTAAGATGTGCAAGACCTGTTTCTGTCTCTAAAAGAGTAAATACTGGAGTACTTTATATCTTATGTCCAGGCCAAAATTGTCAAAAATGTTCTGACAGAATCTGCACTATTTTATTTTACATTTTTAATGAACCCAGAAGGCAAAAGGAGGCATTGTACACCCACTCTTGCAATTTCAGACTCTCTCAATCAAAGAGTTTTGATGACTACCTACATACACAGTCAGCTATCACTGGTTATAGACCTATTTCATTGGGTGCTTTCAATTGTTCTTTTTTGGAAAGCATCATTTCAAACAGCTTCATCATAATTTGCCCAAGTCCTACTTTATTGTATTTCTCTATTTTGGAATTCATTGAGATTCTTGAATATATAAACTGTTTTTTTCACTAATTTATATAAATTGTTAGCCATTATTTCTTGAAAAATTTGTGCCAAATTTCCCTGTCCTCTACTTCTAGCACTCAAACAACACATGTATTAAACCTTGTGAAACTTAAAAAATAAATTAAAAAGGTCAGACAGCGATCAACTTGGTATTTCCAAAGGTCTAATATATACAGCACAAATACTGGCACTGTTCTACCAGTCACTTCATTTTTTGAAATACCGTTTATTACTTTCTAAGAATGAATAATTTCAGGACCAGTGTTGCGGAGTACAGGGTAAAGTTGCTGCCTGTGATGATGGCATCCTACATGGGCAATAGTTCATGTCCTGGCTGCTTCATATTCAATCCAGCTCCCTGCTAATGGCCTTGAAAAACCAGTAGAAGATGGCCCAGGCATATGGGCCCCTGTTACCTATCTGGAAAACCTGAATGAAGCTCCAAGTTCCCGGCTTCGGCTGGGCCCAGATCTGGCTGTTGTGGTCATCTGGGGAGAAAACAAGTGGATAGCAGAGCTCTCTGTCTCTCTCCTTCTGTAACTCTGACTTTCAAATAAATCTCATTAAAAAAATAATTTCTGGGGCTAGTACTGTGGCATAGCAGGTAAAAGCCGCTGCATGCAGTGCCAGCATCCGATATGGGTGCTGGTTGGAGTCCTGGCCGCTCCACTTCCAATCCAGCTCTCTGCTATGACCTGGGAAAGCAGTAGAAGATGGCCCGAGTCCTTGGGCCCCTGCACCCATGTGAGACCCAGAAGAAACTCCTGGCTTCAGATTGGCACAGCTCCAGCTGTTGCAGCCATCTGGGGAGTGAAACAGCGGATGGAAGACCCCCCCCCCCCCCGCCTCTCCTCTTTCTGTGTAACTTTGACTTTTAAGTAAATAAATAAATCTTTAAGAAAATAAAATAATTTCTACTGACTTAAGAAGTTTACCAACTCTTTTTTTCTTCCCCAATCTCTGTCACCCTAAATAATCAATTTTTTTATCTCAAATATACTTTTTTTTTTTTTTTAACAGGCAGAGTGGATAGTGAGAGAGAGAGACAGAGAGAAAGGTCTTCCTTTTTGCCGTTGGTTCACCCTCCAATGGCCGCCATGGCCGGCGCACCACGCTGATCCGAAGGCAGGAGCCAGGTGCTTCTCCTGGTCTCCCATGGGGTGCAGGGCCCAAGCACTTGGGCCATCCTCCACTGCCTTCCCGGACCACAGCAGAGAGCTGGCCTGGAAGAGGGGCAACCGGGAAAGAATACGGTGCCCCGACCGGGACTAGAACCCAGTGTGCCGGCGCCGCTAGGTGGAGGATTAGCCGGCCTCAAATATACTATTTTTTAAACTTTTATTTAATAAATATAAATTTCCAAAGTACAACTTTTGGATTATAGCAGCTTTCCCCCCCATAACCTCCTTCCCACCCACAACCATCTCATCTCCCACTCCCTCTCCCATCCCATTCACATTAAGATTCATTTCCAATTATCTTTATATACAGAAGATCAATTTAGTATATACTAAGTAAAGATTTCAACAGTTTGCACCCACACAGAAACACAAAGTATAAAGTACTGTTTGAGTACTAGTTTTACCGTTAATTCACACAGTACAACACATTAAGGACAGAGACCCTACATAGGGAATAAGTGCACAGTGACTCCTGTTGTTAATTTAACAACTGACACTCTTATTGATGATGTCAGTAATCACCCTAGGCTCTTGTCATGAGCTGCCAAGGCTATTGTCATGAACTCAAGGCCTCTTGAGTTCGCCAACTCCAATCTTATTTAGACAAGTCCGTAGTCAAAGTGGAAGTTCTCTCCTCCCTTCAGAGAAAGGGACCTCCTTCTTTGATGGCCTATACTTTCCGCTGGGATCTCACTCCCAGAGATCTTTCATTTAGGTCTTTTTTTTTTTTTTTTTTTTTTTTTTTTTTTTTTTTGCCACAGTGTCTTGGCTTTCCATGCCTGAAATACTCTCATGGGCTTTTTAGTCAGATCCAAATGCCGTAAGGGCTGATTCTGAGGCCAGAGTGCTGTTTAGGACATCTGCCATTCTATGAGTCTGCTGTGTATCCCACTTCCCATGTTGGATTGTTTTCTCCTTTTTAATTCTATCAGTTAGTATTAGCAGACACTAGTCTTGTTTATGTGATCCCTTTGACTCTTAATCCTATCATTATGATCAATTATGAACTGACACTGATCACTTTAACAAGTGGGATGGCATTGGTACATGCCACCTTGATGGGATTGAATTGGAATCCCCTGGCACATTTCTAACTCTACCATTAGGGGTAAGTCCGATTGAGTATGTGCTGAACTGTACATCTCCTCCCTCTCTTATTCCCACTCCTATATTTAATGGAGATCACTTTTCAGTTAAATTTAAACACCTAAGAATAACTGTGTGTTAATTAAAGAGTTCAAATATATTATTTTTAAGTTATAGAACTTGCATTTGGTTCTTTTATCTGGCCTCTTTTTTTTTTTAGTTGAAGATTGTTAGCTGTTGATCCATGACATACATGTTTTCATTTATGACCTAAAACAGTTATAGTATCTGCTAATTTTGACATGCAGTTCATATTGGAGCCAGTCTCAATTAAATGACTTTTTTTAAAGTATGATTCAAATTTTTGTCTGTATATTTATGTGTGCCTGATTTTATTATATATTATCTGTATATTGATGTGTGTCTAATTATATTATTATTTTTTTTTAACTTTTATTTAATGAATATAAATTTCCAAAGTACGATTTATGGATTACAATGGCTTCCCCCCCATACCGTCCCTCCCACCCACAACCCTCCCCTTTCCCACTCCCTCTCCCCTTCCATTCACATCAAGATTCATTTTCGATTATCTTAATATACAGAAGATCAGCTTAGTATACATTAAGTAAGGATTTCAACAGTTTGCTCCCACACAGAAACATAAAGTGAAAAATAATAGATGATTTTTTTTTAAATGATGATGAAATCAGATCAGACCTATTGTCATGTTTAATCCCAGTGAGAGTCAAGTTGGGAGTTGATAATTTCTTTTTTTTTTTTTTTACAGAGGATCAGTTTAGTATGCATTAAGTAAAGATTTCAACAGTTTGCACCCCCATAGAAACACAAAGTGAAATATACTGTTTGAGTACTCGTTATAGCATTAAGTCTCAATGTACAGCACGCTAAGGACAGAGATCCTACATGAGGAGTAAGTGCACAGTGACTCCTGTTGTTGACTTTACCAATTGACATTCCTGTCTATGGCATCAGTAATCTCCCTATGCTCCAGTCATGAGTTTCCAAGGCTATGGAAGCCCCTTGAGTTCTCCGACTCTTATCTTGTTTAGACAAGGTCATAGTCAAAGTGGAGGTTCTCTCCTCCCTTCAGAGAAAGGTACCGCCTTCTTTGAAGACCTGTTCTTTCCACTGGGATCTCACTCACAGAGATCTTTTGCCAGAGTGTCTTGGCTTTCCATGCCTGAAATACTCTCATGGGCTTTTCAGCCAGATCCGAATGCCTTTAGGGCTGATTCTGAGGCCAGAGTGCTATTTAGGACATCTGCCATTCTATGAGTCTGCTGAGTATCTCACTTCCCATGTTGGATCACTTTCCCCTTTATTTATTCTATCGGTTAGTGTTAGCAGATACTAGACTTGTTTATGTGCTCCCTTTGACTCTTAGTCCTTTCATTATGATCAATTGTGAACTGAAATTGATCACTTGGACTAGTGAGATGGCATTGGTACATGCCACCTTGATGGGATTGACTTGGAGTCCCCTGGTATGTTTCTAACTCTACCATTTGGGGCAAGTCAGCCTGAGCATGTCCCAAATTGTACATCTCTTCCCTCTCTTATTCCCACTCTTATGTTTAACAGAGATCACATTTCAGTTAAATATCAACACTTAAGAATAACTGTGTATTAATTACAGAATTAAACCAGTCATATTAAGTAGAACAGACAAAAAAAACTACTAAGAGGGATAATGTATTAAGTTGTTCACTAACAGTCAGGGCTATGCTGATCAAGTCACCGTTTCCCATAGTGTCCATTTCACTTCAACAGGTATTATATATATCTGTATATTAATGTGTGAATTATATTTTGGACACTGTGAATGACAACATTTTAGAAATTTTAGATTTCTTTATGTTATTCTGAAGAGTAATTACGTTTTGGTTTAACAGGCAGATAAGGCTAATCTAACTCTCTAAACTCTCCTTTTCAGTAGGTGGCAGCGGATGGAAGACCTCTCTCTGTCTCTCTGCCTCTCCTTCTCTCCCTGTATAATTCTGACTTTCAAATAAAATAAATAAATCTTAAAAAACAAAAAAAAATGTCAGACCTATGGTGAATTAAATCATAACTTTTAAATATTATATGGTTGTAACAATATTTTCTAATCTTTCCCTATACTAGAACTTCATATATCAGAAAACAGAAGTATTTGGGAAATGAAAGAAAGTAAAAGAAAAAAAAAAGCAATGAAGAGAAATGGGATGACAAGGTAAAAGAGGAAGAAGATTTATGCCAAGCAAAAGGGCAGTTTACAAAACCTATGTTCTATCTCATAAGCTAAAGTTCAGCCAAACAATAAGTGGGCTGTTGGAAAGGTAAAATTTCTGGCACAGATGATACAAATAGTATTTGGTACATATAATGCTCATTTTCTTTAAAAGATTAAAAGCCAAAAATCGCTACTATGTGATATTATAAATAGTACACAGCACATGAATTATAAAATAATGACAAAAGTGCAGAGACTCTTCGATAAATTCTTCAACATTTCTCTTTTCTACCTTGAGAACACAATGGAATATGAATTAGTTTTTCTAAATGCAATGTTTCTATGTTTAATGTAATCTCTAAAATAAACTTACATGAAAAGCACAATTAAAATCTTCAGTCTTGAGGCCAGCATTGTGGCTTAGTGAATAAAGCAACTGTTTACAGTGCTGGCATCCCATATGGGTGCCAGTTCGAGTCCCACCTTCTCCATCTCCTATCTAGTGCTCTGCTGGGGCCTGGAAAGGTGGTGGAGTCCTTGGGCCCCTGCACCATGTGGGAGACCCAGAAGCTCCTAGCTCCTAGCTCCTAGCATCAGATTGGCATAGCTCTGCAGCCATCTGGGGAGTCAACCAGCAGATGGAAGACCTCAAATAAATGAATAAATATAAAAAAAAATCTTTAGTTTTGGGCCCGGCACTGTGACACAGCAGATAAAGCCACTGCCTGCAGTGCCAGCATCCCATATGGGCACTGGTTTGAGTCCTGGCTGCTCCACTTCTGATCCAGCTCTCTGCTATGGCCTGGGAAAGCCGTAGAAGATGGCCCTAGTGCTTGGGACCCTGCATCCACATGGGAGACCCAGAAGGCACTTCTGGCTCTTGGCTTTGGGTCAGCCCAGTTCTGGCTACAGCAGCCATTTGGGGATTGAATCAGTCAATGGAAGATATCTCTCTTTCTCTGCCTCTGCCTCTCTGTAACTCTCCACCTTCCAAGTAAATAAATAAATCTTTACAAAGAAAAATAAAACTTCAGTATTCCCTTTACTTTGTCACTTTTTTAAAAATACAAACTTAATTAACATCAAAGAGGGCTTCTAAAATGCACGCTTCCAATCCTCACATATAAGTATGTTATCAGAGGATTCTAGGCAGATGACAGAGCAAGAACTATAAGGAATCTCTGTCCCCACCTAGAAAATAATTACAATGGCAGAATCTGTTCTATGTAACTGGTTTGGATCCCTAGGGCCTAGTGAAGGTTTGTGGCTCTCAGGGGAAGACCTGAACAATAAATTTAACTAATTTTGGTAAATTTCAAGTTTCAGCACAACAGCAGCTACCCCTTATCATGATCAGCCTCATGGCAGGCAGTTGTGCGTGTGTTCCCAGGAACAACTTGCATGTACCTTAAAAGAACCATAGTGGGCAAAAAGGACCTCATTTTCAAAATATAGAGAATGATGGCTTTAATCCCTGACTTATGCTTCTGATCACAGAGGTGCAGAGAAAGGCAAGTAGTCACTGTTGTTACACCCCTCCCACCCCCCAACACTGTGGCAAGACCTTCCCGCTCCAGCAAAATGACTCTCAGGAGATTTAAAGAGCTAATGTGCTTTCTTTTCCCATCCTTGAATTTTTTCTTTCCTCTCTTTTGGGATCCAGAAAATAAAGATCAAGACATTCAAAAGTAAATACTGGGGCAGCTTTTTGGCATAGCAGTTGATTCTGCATTTCATATCACAGTACCTAGGTTCAAGTTCTGGTTCAACTCTTCATTCCAGCTCCTTGCTCATGTGTAATCTGGGAAGCAAGAATTGATAGCCCAAGTACTTGGGTTCCTGCCACCCATATGGAAAACCTGAATCAAGTTCCAAGGTCTTTGTTTCGGCCTGTTATGGGTATATGGAAAGTGAACCAACAAATGCAAGATGGATAGATCAATCTCTCTCTCTCTCTTCCTCCCTTCCCAATAAACAAACAGTATCTGTGGATTCATGAAGGGAAAAGTGCAGGCTCAAAAAAGAATGAGAAGACCTTAAATTATCTCAGGCGGATATTTGCACAGAAACAGCCTACAATAATAAAATAGATTAAAGAAAAACAGTGAAAACAAAACAAAACAAAACAAAAAAATCCCTTGGAAGGAGACAATTTGGACTTAATAATTGACCACATTATTAGATTCAAATGTCCAACCAACTTTCAAAAAAAAAAAAAAAAAAAAACAAGGCACAGAAAGTACAGCCCACTCACAGAAGAAAATAAATCAACAGAATCTGTCTATGAAAGATGTGATACTAGATTTTCTAGACAAGGACTTTAAAACCATCACTTTAAAGATGTTCAAAGTAGTAAAGGAAGATATGAAGAAAGGCATAAAGTAGTGTATGAATTTCAATATCCACAAGGAGACAGGAAAACTAAAAAGAAGTCAAAAATAAAATCTGGAGCTGAAAAGCCTATCAATGAAAATGAATAATTCAGTAGATGAATTCAAAGGTAAATTTCAGAAAGCAGAAGAAAAGAATCAGTAAATTTAAAGACAAGATAATAGATATTATTGATTCTGAGGAATAGAAGGAAAAGAACTGAAGAAAACTGCTTGCAAACTAACAGATCATGAAACAGACTAACATACACATCTTGGGCTTATAAGAAAGAGAGAAAGAATATTTAAACAGTGGCGAGAGGGGCCAGCTCTGTGGCGTAGCAGATAAAGCTGCTGCCTGCAGTGCCGGCATCCCATAAGGGCACCAGTTCATGTCCTGGCTGCTCCACTTCCAATCCAGTTCTCTGCTATGGCCTGGGAAAGCAGTAGAAGGTGGCCCTAATCCTTGGGCCCCTGCACTTGCGTGGAAGACCCGAAAGAAGTTCCTGGCTCCTGGCATTGGATCAGTGTAGCTCCAGCTGTTGTGGCCATCTGGGGAATGAACCAGCGGATGGAAGATCTCTCTCTCTCTGCCTCTCTGTAATTCTGCATTTCAAATAAATAAATAAATCTTAAAAAAAAAAAAAAAGAGTAGCTGGAGACTTCTCAAACTTGAAGAAAGACATGAATAAAATATTCCAACAAGCTCAACAAACTCAGAGCAAAATAAACTCAAAGAGATCCACACCCAGACATGTTATAATCAAATTTTCAAAAGACAAACAATCTTGAAAGCAGGAAGAGAGAAATCATTTGTTAAATAGAAGGTATTTCAGTAAGATTAGCAGCAGATTTCTTACCAGAAACTTTGAAGGCTAGAGGTAATGGGCCCACATTGTAAAGGGAAAAAACAAAAACGAAAACCTGAGCCAAGAATACTAACTGCAGCTGGCAAAACTGTCTTTCAAAAGTAAGGAAGAAATTAAGACATTCCTAGATAAACAAAAACTAATGGATCAGTACATTTGCCATGTGAAATAGGCTCAGGGGAGTCCTGTAGGTTCAAATGAAAGGACATTAGATGGTAATTAAAAGCTAACTGAAAAATAAAGATCTCCATAAAGGTAAATATAAGGAAATATAAAAGCTAGTATTATTGTAACAATACTTTTTTGTTTTCTACCTGATTTAAGAAAGTAACATTTTTTTTAAAATTATCAGTCCAAAAAGTAGTATTAGAATGTTGACTTGTAATTCCACAGATTGTTTCCTACATCATTTGAGAGAATGATACATGTCAAAGAATTATTAGTTTATAATATAGAACATGCAATGCAAAAAGACACTGTTTTGTAACATCAACAGCCTGAAAGGTTGTGGATGGAGCTGTTAAGAAGCAGTTTTCAGCATGTTATTAAAGTTAACTTGGTCTAAATTCAAAGTGCAGTATTAAAATTTTAGGATGTTAAGTGTAATCCCAATGATTACACAAAGAAAACAGTTATAAAATATACACAAAAAGAAATGAAAAAGGATTTCAAATATTTCATGATAAAAATTTCATAATGCAAGAAACAAGAGAAAAAAAGCAAGAAAGTGTATAGAAAATAAACAGCAAAATGCAGTAAGTTCCTCTGCAGGAGAAGTTATTTAAATTTAGATAGATTTAAAAAACTCTATAAACAAAAAGACAGGGATTGGGATGGATTAAAAAACAACAACAATAAAACAGGATCCAACTCTAAGTTGTCTACATTAGTCTCACTTTACATCCAAGATTTGTTCATGAAAGGATGGAAAAAGATACTCCATGTACATCGTAACCATGAGACAGCAGAAGTGACTATCAAAACGTCAGAAAGGAGCCAGAGCTGTGGCACAACAGGTTAAAGCCACAAACTGCGGTGCAGATATCCGATACAGGTGCTGGTTCAAGTCCTGGCAGCTTTACTTCTGAACCAGCTTTCTGCTAAAGTGCCTAGGAAAGCAGGGGAGGATGACCCAAAGCCTTGGACCTCTGTACTCACATGGGAGACTAGGAAGAAGCTCCTGGATGCTGGCTTTGGATCAGCTCAGCTCTAGCTGTTTTGGCCATTTGGGGAGTAAACCAGTGGATGGAAGACCTGTGTGTGTGTGTCTGTGTGTGTGTCCACCTCTCTCTGTAACTCTTTCAAATAAATAAAATAAATCTTTTATAAAATGTCAGAAAAATAGCTTTTAATTATATATTAATAAAAGGTTCAATGCAGCAGGAACAGAAAGGTACCTAATAGGAGGCCTTAAAGTGTGTGAACATAACTGGTAGAACTTAATGGTTAAAAAAGACAGTTCTAGAATAAGTTAATGAAATCAATACCCTACTCTCAATATAGACAAATCAGACAGAAAGTAAGTAAACAGAGAATTGAAACACAATCAATCAACTATATCTAACAGACATATACCCTATATCCAAACACATCAGTACACATGCTCTCCTCAATATAATTTTCCAGGGTACTCCACTTCAGGCCACAAATTAAGTAAAATGTATTATAAACATACAACAGAATACCATTAATAGCCTTAAAAAGGAAGGAAATTCTCATAACACGAATGACTCCTGAGGACATGATGTTTGGTGAAATAAGCCAGCCACAAGAAGACTTTTGATCCAGCTCCCTCCTAATACACCTGGGAAAAGTAGC
Organism: Oryctolagus cuniculus; assembly: GCF_964237555.1. NCBI lineage: Eukaryota > Metazoa > Chordata > Mammalia > Lagomorpha > Leporidae > Oryctolagus > Oryctolagus cuniculus. Next base: position 71,560,897 of record NC_091437.1, on the reverse strand, counting down.
AGAAGATGGCCCGATTGTTTGGGTGCCTACCACCCACATGGAGATCCAAATGAAGCTCCTGGCTGCTTGCTTCAGCCTGGTTCAGCACGGGCCATTGTGGCCATCTGGGGAGTGAACCAGCAAGTAGAATACTGATTGATCTCTGTCTCTCTCTCTCTTTCTGTAATTCTTTCAAAATAAATAAATAAATAATTTTTTAAAAAAGACATATTATATGATACTACTCCAATGAATCAGCTATAGTATAAAAAATTATAGAAAGTAGAATGGTGACTGACAGGAGTGGAAGAGAGGGAGAAATGGGAGTTACAGGGTATGGAGCTTCAGCTTTGGAAGATGGAAAGAGATAATGGTTGCACAGCATTAGAGATGTATTTACTAACACTGAATTGTACACATTAAAACACTCAAGGTGGGAGCTGGCTCTGTGGCGTGGTAGGCTACACAGCCCTACCTGTGGCACCGGCATCCCATTATGTGTGCCAATTCGTGTCCGGGTTGTTCCTCTTCCATTCTAGTTCTTTGCTATGAGCTGGGAGAGCAGTACAGGATGGCCACAGGGCTTGGGTCCCTTGCACCTGCATGGGTGACCTGGAGGAAGCTCCTGGCTCCGGATTCGCCCAGCTCCAGCCACTGCAGCCATTTGGGGAGTGAACCAGCAGATAGAAGACCTTTCTCACTGTCTCCCTCACTCTGTAACCCTAACTCTCAAATAAATAAATAAATAAATCTTAAAAAAAAAAAAAGGTCAAAGTGGAAACTTTTCTATGATGTATATTTTACAATAAAAAATTGAGCAACAGAATCACAACTATCATCATTAAATTAAAAAATGCTTTAAGACTTTGTCAGTTCACTTTCTAAAGTGTGATTAATTGGCCGGCGCCGCAGCTCACTAGGCTAATCCTCTGCCTTACGGTGCCGACACACCAGGTTCTAGTCCCGGTTGGGGCGCCGGATTCTGTCCTGGTTGCCCCTCTTCCAGGCCAGCTCTCTGCTGTGGCCAGGGAGTGCAGTGGAGGATGGCCCAAGTACTTGGGCCCTGCACCCCATGGGAGACCAGGAGAAGTACCTGGCTCCTGCCATAGGATCAGCGCGGTGCGCCGGCAGCAGTGCGCCAGCCGCGGCGGCCATTGGAGGGTGAACCAACGGCAAAAGGAAGACCTTTCTCTCTGTCTCTCTCTCACTGTCCACTCTGCCTGTCAAAAAATAAAAAAAAAATAATAAAGTGTGATAATATCTCCTTGTAAGAATAAAAAATATTGTTTATTCTTGTTTTGTTAAATTTTTCCACAGTTCCATCATTTATTAATTACTGAATCATTTTTTTTCTATCAGTACTGGTAAGAATACAAAGAAAACTTCTGTTTTATAACAGTGAATCCATATTGCAAATTTGAAAATCACACTTGCTTTCTCCTTAAAACTATGGATTATTTTCAGATCATTTATCTGTGCCTGATAGTTTCTGTTGTTCAGCTTATCAAAAGCCTGAACCTCACTTTAGTTATCTGGTATTTATTACGCCTATTAGTTCATATTTGCAAAAAGGTTACTAAGTACATAAAAATTATATAACAAAGCTCACCTAACTCCAATTTCCTTCACACTTCCTGAAAAATGTAGGTTATGAACACAGCTCACTGCTATGGCTCTGCTGCCCTCTATAGGAAACTTTTATGGAAGACACTGATTAAATAAATTGAAAATCCAGGCAACCATGGGGAATGCTGTCAACTGAAGGATATGGATAGTCACATCAATAATCGATACTTGCTAAGGTCCCAAAAGTCAACATCACAAAGAAAAGTTATTATTGTCTGCTGTACCATCACATATTTCCTCTGGGCATGTATGAAAATTCCTCTGAGCAGTAGCTTTCAAACTTTTTCTATTAACTCAAAGAGGGAACAGATATTTATAGCCTCGTGGTTAAAATGTCTGCATCTCATGATGGAGTACCTGCATTCAATGTACAGTTCCAGCTTTCTTGGGGGGAGAGGGGTATCTAAAATAATTGGGTTCCTGCCACCCACAGGGGAGATCTGGTTACACTTCTGCCCCAGCCTTGTGAGCATCTGGTGAGTAAACCAGCAAGAACAAACATGCACGCTCGTGCGCGCTCTCTCTCTCCCTCTCTCTCGCTCTGTGTGTCTGTGCGTGTGTATGTGTATGCCTTCCTCCCCCCAAAAATGAAATAAACTTTTAAAAGAAAGGATATGGCTTTGAAACTTCAGGGTATCCACAAAGATGAAATCAGGCTGCTATACCCATATGGAATTGAGGGGGGCAACCGGAAATAGAAAAAGATTTGACAGTTATCAGTATTTGGAAGAGACTGTACTTGAGAAGAGAAAGAAAATTAATGGATTTGTTTTCATATATGAGCAATGGAAAGGAAGAAAAGAATAAGTTGAGGCCAGAGAAAACAGCAGTGTGATAGGGCAGATCATCCATCCAAAAGGACCTTGTCTATATATGGTAATGTCTCTCAATGCCCACTTGGACAAACCACTCTTTGAGTCACTTTTGAACAACAGAGTAGTATGTTATGCTTCAATATGCTACTTTAGTAATGTAAGTGTATTTTAAGAGAGGAACTACATGGTAAAATTCTTAGGTATTTTAACGGTAAGCAAGCCAAGGTCTACTCTTTTCTATGACCACACCTTTCATGTTTTTCCAGTTAAGAAATTAAGCAGTGTAGATTCTAAGCAGTAAACCAGCACTTATTACTATTATGTGGTAGTTTCAATCACAGCTGTGTTGTTTACTACATAAAGAACTTGTTCATGATTATATATTTTTCTATCAGTTTCCCTGTCTGAAAATTGGGCATAACAACATCTATTTCACAAGACTGTTTAAGGTTCATAGGGGAAATGTATATAGAGCAACTAGCATAGTTCAAGGCCCAGTAAATGTTCATTATATGATTTGTTTCTCTTTCTCTCCTTTGGAGGAAGGGCTATTAAAAGCTATGTTTACTTCTTTTTATATTTTGAAACAAATAAAGAAGAGCAATCAGGGTTGTGGTGCAGTGGGCTAAGCCTGCAATACTGTTATCCTGTATTGGTGTACCACTGCCAATCTCAGTTGCTATGCTTCCAATCCAGCCCCTTATTAATGTGCCAAGACAGGCAATAGAAGATGGCCCATGTGCTTGTGCCCCTGCCACCCATGTGGGAGACCTGGATGGAGTTCCAGATAGCTGGTTTTGGCTTAGCCCAGCCCTGGTGTTGCACCACTTGGAAAGTGAACCAGTGGGGCTGGCGCCATGGCTCACTAGGCTAATCCTCTGGCTGCGGTGCCAGCACACCGGGTTTTAGTCCCGGTCGGGGCGCTGGATTCTGTCCCGGTTGCTCCTCTTCCAGTCCAGCTCTCTGCGGTGGCCCCGGAAGGCAGTGGAGGGTGGCCCAAGTGCTTGGGCCCTGCACCGGCATGGGAGACCAGGAGGAAGCACCTGGCTCCTGGGTTCGGATCGGCGCAGCACGCCAGCCGTGGCAGCCATTTGGGGTTTGAACCAACGGAAGAAGACCTTTGTCTCTGTCTCTCTCTGTCTACTCTGCCTGTCAAAAAAAAAAAAAAAAAAAAAAAAAAAAAAAAAAAAAGAAAGAAAGAAAGAAAGAAAGAAAGAAAGAAAAGAAAGAAAGAAAAAAAAAAGAAAAAGAAAGTGAACCAGTGAACCAGTGGATGGAAGACTGGTCTCTCTCTCTTTCTCTCTCACACTCTTTCAAACAAATAAAAAAAAAAAAAAGAGAGAAAATAAATTTTTCCAGTACTCCTACTACCCAGAGATACATAAGAGAATAGGCATTTATAATTTACTTCTTATAACTGTACATTTTATTCCAAAAGAACTACAATTGTGAAAATTCTGTCATACTGTGAATTATGATTTTAACAAGGATTGAATTTGAATTGCAAGCAGTACAACAACTGTGTATGAGCTTTTTAGCTAGCTGGTGAACCTAGCCAACTATGCAGTGTCTCTATCCATGTAGCATTAAAATCATGCTTGTCAAGGTTCTTTATACAAGTTTTCAAGTGATAAATACATTCTTGGTTCTAAGACTATTTCCCAAAATCAAGCAAAGAAAGGAGTTAGTTCAAAGAAAGTGGTTTTACCTAATACTAATGTTTTGACAAAAAATAATTTTCAGGTCAGTAATGTTAAAAATCATGATAAACAACTCTTCTTCTATTCAAAACAAGACAAAGGAACTCATGAAGCCAACTTCATTGCATGCTTTATTTTATCAGTTCAGAACATGTTCATGAAATATCAGATAAGATATGAAAATGACAAAGTTAACTTGAGATATGAAGCCATGATCATCTCCCTCAATGGAAATGAAGTGATTTAAAAGGCAAAGAACATGAGATCACATCAAAGACAGTTAACCACTAAGGCAATCACTGCTCTAAGAGTGAGAAAATCACCGAGAAGAAATATTTAAAAAACACGTTCTTAATGCAATGTGACAATAACAAAAGAGGCAGATCACCCATCACAGGAGTCTCTTACTATCACACTGAAGACGTTCTGAGGGGTAAAGCATTGTTAGTCCAGTCTATATACTGAAAACTCAACAGGAAATTTTAGATCATGGTATATGTCCTGGTCTGTTAAGAAATAATTCCACTGCAGACACCAGTGTACAAACATAATGATCATGAATAATCAAGGAAACATGAATACCAAAGGAACAAAATAAAGTAGCAGTAATCAACTTTAAAAAAATGGAAACTTACAAATTGACAAAGAATTCAAAATAAAGAAGCTCAGTGAACTACAAGAAAATACAGGAGCACAACTAAACAAATTCAGGAAAACCAATAAATGAACAAAAGAAGTTCAATGGGCCGGCGCCGTGGCTCAATAGGCTAATCCTCCACCTTGCGGCGCCGGCACACCGGGTTCTAGTCCCGGTCGGGGCGCCGGATTCTGTCCCAGTTGCCCCTCTTCCAGGCCAGCTCTCTGCTATGGCCAGGGAGTGCAGTGGAGGATGGCCCAGGTGCTTGGGCCCTGCACCCCATGGGAGACCAGGAAAAGCACCTGGCTCCTGGCTCCTGCCATCGGATCAGAAGACCTTTCTCTCTCTGTCTCTCTCTCTCACTGTCCACTCTGCCTGTAAAAAAAAAAAAAAAAAAAAAAAAAGAAGTTCAATGAAGAGATAAAAACCATGAAAAGGAACCAAACAGTAATTTTGGAGCTATACTACAAAATGTATGAATGGCAAAATGCCATAAAAAGCTTCAACAACAGACTCAAGCAGAAGAAAGAACCAGTGATTGTAAAGATAGATATTTGAAGTTATCAAGGGGGAGTATGAGGAATAAGAGTAAAAAAGGGTGAAGAAAGCACATAGGAATTATAGGACACAATTGAGCAAACCAACACATGTACTGTGGTTATCATAGAAAGAGCAGAAAAAGAGAAAGGAGCTTATTTAAAAATAAAATGAGAATAAGAATAATTTGGAAGACATAAAAATTCAGGTACAAGAGCAATCAGGTTCAATCCAAACAAGACTATACTAAGACATATTAAATCAAACTGTCAAAACTCAAAGGCAAAGATCAGAAAGTAGCAGGAGGATCATCTGCAAGGGAATTCCACCACAGCTATTAGATTTCTCAGCAAAACCTTGACAGGCCAGAGGGGATGGAATTATGTATTCAATGTCCTGGAAGTAAAAACTGTCAACCAAGAATATTATATCTGGTAAAGCTGTCTTTCAGAAAAGAAGGAGCAGTAAAGACTTCCCAGTTAAGTAAAAGCTGAAGGAATTCATCGCCACCAGACCTGACTTAAAAGAAATGCTAAAAAGGGAATTCTTCAAGCTGAAAGAAAAGCACACTTCTAAATAACATGAAAATACATTAAGGTATAATTCATATAAAGAAGGTACATAGTCAAATAAAAATATAATATATAATGGTGAAACACAAATTGCTTATCTCTCTAGTATAAAGACTAGAAGATAAAACTGTCAAAACGAAAATTGTGACATCATAACAAAATGTAGATGGTAGTATAAAAATGTAGAGTTCTCATAATACAAATAATAAAAATGAGTGCTTTAAGTTGTTACTTAAAATAACCTGTTATAAGCTATTACATATAAGTCTCATGGTAACAGAGTAAAAACCTCAGTAGATACATAAAACCACTTTTACTATATTTTTATTCCTTACTATAAAAACTAACGAATCAGAGCCTACAACTCCAGGAAATCATCTTATCACAAAGGGAGACAAGAAGTACAAAGGAACAAATAGTCTAAAATCAACCAGAAAACAATGAGCAAAATGTCAGTAGTAAATTCTTACCTATCAAATTATCTTTTGTGCAACACAGGCTTGGGCCTGACAGGGAAGACAGAGCCCCAGTATTGTCACTTTGTGGCAGAAGCATAGCCAGGCCCAATGGGCAGCCTAAGGCCACCAATATATGCCAATGCAAACTGGTCTTGCAGGACAATCTGCAATGCAAAAATCTATTCTGGTATTTTGTTTTGTCAAAGGACAATTTCATGAGTACCAGGAGAGTACCACTGGAGCAATCTTCCTCACCAACTCTGTTTGTCTGGACATGACAACAGTCAAGTCTGAGATCTGGGTCACAGTTGGAAGGGAGTGATACCACAGCTTAGTCTGCATGTACTACAGAGATGTCCAAGCTGAAATCATGGTTTATGAAATTACTAATCAGGAAACATTTGCCCAAGCAAAGACATGGGTAAAGGAATTACAGAGGCAGGCCAGTCTTAGCATCATAATTGCCCTGGTGGGGAACAAAGCTGACCTGACTGAAAAGTGCACGATCGAATATGAAGAGGCTTGAGGACATGCAGATGACAACAGCTTACTGTTTATAGAGACTCTAGCCAAGACGTCTATGAACATGTATGATTTCTTTCTGGCAATAGCTAAGAAGTTGCTAAAGAGTGAACCCTAGAATCTGGGGGCTGCAGCAGGCCAAAGCTGTGGTATAGACCTCCATGAGCAGTCCCAGCAGAACAAAAATCAGTGTTGTAGCAGGTAAGGGAGTGGCTAGCATCAAATAAGTATGGAGCTAGCACAAGAGCTAAGAAATAAATTCCATCCCCACCCCTTGGCACAAAGCCCCTATAGTAAGAGCACACTGAACCCTGGCTCACAAGGTCTGCCTACTGACAGCCCTGTCATGGTACTTTTTAATGCTTCAGCAACCAGGACCAGGCAGCTGTTGCCACTGACCTCCTATCCCTTAATCTGGGGCCTAGAGGTCAAATCACCTAGGACTTACCTTCCAAAACAAACTTTCTTCACTTTGTACTATAGGTGCAAGACAATGACCTACTTATCTTTCCTCTTCTTCCCCAGTGTTCTTTCCCATCTTTTCAGAAAACACTTTAGTCGCCTGTCCCTTCCCCCTTTTGGTTTTTAGAATCCCTCTTCTTGAACTTGTCTTTCTACTCTGCCCAGGATGGAGAAGGTGGTTAACCCAAGAACTGAGGAAGGTTTCTAGCTGAATCAAATTAAGGGCCCTGGGAAAGAACAAGGCCAGGAATAGAAGGGAGTAAGGAAACAGCTCCTTTTTGTTTTAATTTGGTATCTGAACATAACACTATCTGTGGCTTGGCCTTGTGGAGGGTTGGCCTTGTAGAGGTTGGTCCTGGGGAGAGATGAGAATGGGAGGAAAGCTCTCAGGCATTGAGGGGGAGTCATGCTGTTGTTAACTGGACAGAGGAGAAGTGCAGGGATGTCTCTGGCTCTGAAATTCTTCCAAGTCCAGTTTTTCCTCACCAAGTCTCTTAGGTAGCTACTCCCTTATTGTGAGGATCAGAGTCCTCCAATGAATATTCACTGTTTCCCTGCATCTTCCACTCTGTAGTCATCTGATGGGGTGGGGATGGGCACCAATTTCTGATGCCCATCCTCCTTCTGATACACAGGCATTTTCACCTCTTTCTAGCCTTAGGATGGCCTCAGTGCCAACCACCACATTCCCCTGCAGCTGGCACTTCAACTGACAGTAGTTCAGTGGAATACTTATTTTTTGGGGAGACTGGGGGGCTTGATTGATTCACCTGCACCTTTACCTTTTTGATTTTAGTAAGTAAGGTCCCATTTTATTTTATTCACCGTAAAATACTTACACCTTTTTCTCCAGGAGGCACTCCTCAGGTTCTTAGGTAAGACAACAAGTAACTAAACTGTCATTATAGACCTTGAGGACCTAAGAAACCACATCCTTTGCAACTGTCTCATAAACCAATTCCGGCAAGGCATCATGGAGAACTCCATTCAGCTTCAACAACCAATTTGTCTGCTGGTTATTGACAACTCTCCAATGGTCTTTTTTCAAGTTAATATTAATGTTTTTGTTAGCCCATATTTGATCATTTCATGAGCAAAGTTATCAGTGCATTTGATATGGACATGATACAGCTTGTTATCAGTCTAACACAGCTTCATTTCAGTGGGTTTCAGCTCCAAAATTAAATTACAAGCTTCTTGTGAGAAGGCAAAAATCTTCAATTTTTTAAAGAAAGCTTTTATTTAATTAATACAAATATCATAGGTACAGCTTTCAGAATATATTGGTTCTTTCCCCCATAACTGCCCTCCCACCCCCACTCCTGTCCCACCTCCTCCTTCCTCTACCATCATTCTTCATTTTTAATTAACTTTATATACAGAAGACCAACTCTATACTAAGATTTCCAAAATTTACATCCACACACACAAATACACAAAGTATAAAGTACTGTTTGAAAACAAGTTTTACAGTTAATTCTCATAGTACAACTCATTAAGGACAGAGGTGCTACATGGGGAGTAAGTACACAGTGACTCCTGTTGTTGATTTAACAATTGACACTCTTTTTTATGACGTCAGTGATCATCCGAGGCTCTTGACATGAGCTGCCAAGACTGCTTTTTGAGTCCACAAACTCTGAAAAATCTTCGATTAAATGGATCAAACTCTCCAATCAAAAGATAGAGTGGTGAATGAATTTTAAAATAAGACTGAACCATATGTTGCCTATAAGAGAATCACTACATGATGAATGACATATATAGACTGAAAATGAAGGGATAGAAAAGGATGTATCATGTAAATGGAAACCAAAAGAAAGCAGGGGTAGCAATATGCAGATAGACTTTAAGTCACAAATTGTAAAAAGAGAAAAACGGGTCAATGTATCAAGAAAATATAGCAATTTTAATGATATATGTACCCAATATCTGAACATCCAAACATATAAAATAAATATTAACAGATCTGAAGGAAGAGAAAGACTGTAATACATTTGGCAGAGTATTTTAATTCCTCACTTTCAGCAAGATCATCGAGACAGAAAATCAGGAAGAAATACTGAAATAGAAACAATCTTAAACCAAATGACATTTACAGAACATTCCATCCGACAGCAGCAGAATACACATTCTTCTTATATGTACACTAACTGTTCTCCAGGACATATCACACATTAAGCCATGAAAGAAGTCTTGACAACCTTAGAAAGACTGACATCATATTAAGTATTTTTTTATCATAATGAGCTGAAACCAAGTATCAATCATATGTAGAAACAAAAAATTTAAAGAAGCAGAAATCTCAAACAATCTAATGCTACACTTAAAGAACATAAAAAAGCATAAATTAAGCCCAAAGTTAGTGGAATGAAGGAAATAATAATAATTGGGGCAGAATGCATGGAAAATTAACTAGAAAAATACAAAATTCAATAAGACTAAGAGTTTTGTTTTTTGAAAACATAAACAGAATTGACAGACCCTTAGACAAAGACTAAAAAAAAAAAATACAAAAGGCACCAATAAATAAAATTAGAAATGACAGAAGGTCCCTTACAGCTGATACTGCAAAATTACAAAGTTAACCTAAGAGTCTGCTAGGATTAATTATACCCCAACAAATTGGGCGACCTAGAAGGAATGGATGAATTCTGGCAAGGCTGAATCATGAAGAAATAGAAAATCTAAACAGACCAATGGTGAACAAGAAGATTGAGTCAGAAATAAAATATCTCTCCTCAAAAAAAATCTCAGAACCTGATAGCTTCACTACTAAATTCTAAGAAACATTTAAAGAACTAATATCAATCCTTCTCAAAATCTTCAAAAAGACTTAAGTGGAAGGAATACAAGGTTAGCACAACCAATCAAAAAATCTGAAATTCAAAATGTTTTAAAATTTAAAAATTCTTGACTACTGACATGATTCCACAGAATATTTCATACTTGATCTCATGTCACAGTCAAAACAGACACACTTGAAATATTTTAAAATTACCTTTGAACTACATGTATAAAGTATATATGAAACATAAATGAATTTCATGTTTATACTTGTATCCCATTCTCAAGGTATCTTATAATATATATGGCAAATATTAAATAACTTAAACAATCAGGGCCACAACTGTGGCACAGCGAGTTAAGCTGTCACTTGCAGTGCCGGCATCACATGTGGGTGCCTGTTTGTTTGGTTTTTTTGCCAGGCAGAGTTAGACAGTGAGAGAGAGAGGGGCAAACAGAGAGTTATAGACAGTTAGAGAGAGACAGAGAGAGAGGACTTCCTTCCGTTGGTTCACTCCCTAACAGCCACTACGGCCGGCGCTACGCTGATCTGAAGCCAGGAGCCAGGTACTTCCTCCCGGTCTCCCATGCAGGGTGAAGGGACCCAAGCACTTGGGCCATCCTCCGCTGCCCTCCCGGGCCACAGCAGAGAGCTGGACAGGAAGAGGAGCAACCGGGACTAGAACCCGGCGTGCCAGCGCTGCAGGCCGAGGACTAGCCAAGTGAGCCACGGCACTGGTCGTGGGTGCCTGTTTGAATCCTAGCAGCTCCACTTCTGATTCAGTACCCTGCTAATGCACCAAGGAAAGCAGCAGAGGATGGCCAAAGTGCTTGGGCCCCTGCACCCACCTGACAGACATGGATGAAGTTCCTTACTCCTGGATTTGGTCAGGGCTGGGACAAGCCAGGCCATTGTGGCCATTTGGGGAGTGAACCAGCAGATGGAAGATCTCTCTCTCTATCCGCCTCTCCCTCCCTCTCTCTGACAATCTGCATTTCATATACATAAATAAATCTTTAAAAACCAAAAAAACAAATGTAAAATCTGAATCACTTCTGGTCCCACGCATTTCAGATAAGATACTCAATCTGTACTTTCAAACTCATTTTTTTAAGATTTATTTTATTGATTTGAATGGCAGAGTTACAAAGAAAGAAAGGGAGACAGAGAATCTTCCATTCGTTGGTTCAGCCCCAAATAATAATAATAATTTAACATGATCAAGTGGGATGCAGGAATGATTCAATAAATGCAAATCAATAAATGTGAACCACCTCCATTAGAGAATGAAGAACAAAAACCATATGGGCATCTCAATAGATGCAGAAAAAGAATGTCTGATGACAAATATGTGTGTATCTTATCATAATAAAGACCAAATATAAAAAACACATAGCTATCACACTCCATAGTAAAGCTGCTTTTCCTCTAAGAACAGGGAGTAAGACAAGGATACTCACTATTGTTATTTCTACTCAACACACAAGTGCCACTGGAAGTACTAGCCATAGCAATTAGGCAAGAGGAAAATAAAAGGCATCCAAATCAGAAAGGAAGAAGTGAAACTGTTTGTTTATCACATGATCTCATATACAGAAAACTCTTAAAGACTCCATCAAAAAGCTGTTAGAAGCAATACTCTAATTTAGTAAAGTTGCAGGATACAAAAGGAACACATAAAAGCCAATACTGTTTCACTACACTAACCATGAACAATCTAAAGACAAATTATGACATCAATGCTATTCACAATACCATTAAAAATAAATAAATAGAGGCAGGTATTTGGGAAAGAGATTAAGACTCTACTTGGGCCTCCATAACAGAATGCCTAGGTTGGAGTCCCAAACTCCACTCCTGATCCCAGCTTCTTCTTAACCTATAGCCTGGGAGACAGCAAGTAATGATTCACACATGTGCGTCCTGCCACCCATGTTGTAGACCCAAACTGAGTTTGACACACCTAACTTAAATATTTGTGCAGTGAACCAGCAGATGGAAGATCTCTGTGCCTCTTTCTTTCAAAGAAATAAGAATCTGTTCAAAAATTAAAAAACAAATAAATACTAAGGAGTAAATTTAACAAAGGAAATAAAAACTCAGTCTGCTGAAAACTATAAAACACTAATGAAATAAACAGCAAATGATATAAATATATCCCATGATCATGGGAAAGATATCCCATGTTCATAATTAGACAAATTAATGTATCTTTTAAAATGTATGCTTATTTGGATGTGGCTGAAAAGCCTATGAGAACAATTCAGGCATGGAAAGCCAAGACACTGTGGCAAAAAATATCCTAAATGAAGGATTTATGTGAATGATGCCCCAGTGAAAAGAGGGGGTCATTAAAGAAGGATGTACTTTTCTGAGAAGAGAGGACAGAACTTCCACTTTGCTTATGGCCTTGTCCCAATACTGATGGAGTTTGTGGTCACAAAAGGCTTCCACAGCCTTGGCAGCTCACAGCAAGAGCCTCGGGTGATTACTTACATCATAAATAAGAGTGTTAATTGTTAAATTAACAATAGAAGTCACTGTGCACTTACTCCCCATGTAGAAACTCTATCCTTAACGAGTTGTACTATGAGAATTAACTGCAAAACTTGTTCTCAAACAGTACATTTTATGTTGTGTGTGTGTGCAGGGTGTAAACTGTTGAAATCTTTATTTATTAAAGAGTTGGTCTTCTGTATATAATTAAAAATTAATCTTAATGAAGAATGGGATGGCAGAGAGAGCAGGGAGCGGAATGGAAGTCAGGGAGGAAGGGTAGGTATGGGGGGGAAAACCACTATATTCCTAAAGCTGTACCTATGAAATTTGCATTCATTATATATAAAAGCTTAAAAACTACATAAAACGTATGCTTAAAATGTGAAAATGTATGGTTTATACTGAGTATGGATTTGCCTTCTGGAAACCTGACATTTTAGTACATGGTGGGAAGACAACACACAAAGCATCAGCTCCAGTAAAAATCCTGGTCATTGAAGCCGGCGCCGTGGCTCACTAGGCTAACCCTCCGCCTTACGGTGCTGGCACACCGGGTTCTAGTCCCGGTCAGGGCGCCGGATTCTGTCCCGGTTGCCCCTCTTCCAGGCCAGCTCTCTGCTGTGGCCAGGGAGTGCAGTGGAGGATGGCCCAAGTGCTTGGGCCCTGCACCCCATGGGAGACCAGGATATGCACCTGGCTCCTGCCATCGGATCAGCGCGGTGCGCCGGCCACGGTGGCCATTGGAGGGTGAACCAACAGCAAAGGAAGACCTTTCTCTCTGTTTCTCTCTCTCACTGTCCACTCTGCCTGTCAAAAAAAAAAAAAAAAAAAAAAAAGAAGGAAAGAAAGAAATAGAAGAGGATACCAAAAAATGGAAAAATCTTCCACGCTCATGGATTGGAAGAATCAATATCATCAAAATGTCCATTCTCCCAAAAGCAATTAACAGATTATATGCAATAACAAACAAAATACCAAAGACATTCTTCTCAGATCTGGAAAAAATGATGCTGAAATTCATATGGAGACACAGGAGACCTTGAATAGCTAAAGCAATCTTGTACAACAAAAACAAAGCCATCACAATACCAGGACATACTACAGGGCAGTTGTTATCAAAACAGCATGGTACTGGTACAGAAACAGAAAGATAGACCAATGGAACAGAATAGAAACACCAGAAATCAATCCAAACATCTACAGCCAACTTATATTTGATCAAGGAACTAAAAGCAATTCCTGGAGCAAAGACAGTCTTTTCAATACATGGTGCTGGGAAAACTGGATTTCCATGTGCAGAAGAATGAAGCAAGACCCCTACCTTACACCTTACACAAAAATCCACTCAACATGGATTAAAGACCTAAATCTATGACCCGACACCATCAAATTATTAGAGAACACTGGAGAAACCCTGCAAGATATTGGCAGTCAGAATGGCTCACATTCATAAATCTACCAACAACAGATGCTGGCGAGGATGTGGGGAAAAAAGGACACTAACCCACTGTTGGTGGGAATGCAAACTGGTTAAGCCACTATGGAAGTCAGTCTGGAGATTCCTCAGAAACCTGAAGATAACCCTACCATTCAACCCAGCCATCCCACTCCTTGGAATTTACCCAAAGGAAATTAAATTGGCAAACAAAAATGCTGTCTGCACCTTAATGTTTATTGCAGCTCAATTCACAATAGCTAAGACCTGGAATCAAACTAAATGCCCATCAACAGTAGACTGGATAAAAAAAATTATGGGATATATACTCTATAGAATACTATACAGCAGTTAAAAACAATGAAATCCGGTCATTTGCAACAAAATGGAGGAATCTGGAAAACATTATGCTGAGTGAAATAAGCCAGTCCTAAAGGGACAAATATCATATGCTCTCCCTGATCGGTGACAACTAATCGAGCACCAAAAAGGAAACTTGTTAAAGTAAAATGAACACTATGAGAAACGGTGACTTGATCAGCCCTTGCCCTGACTGTTGAACAACTTAATATGTTATCCCTCTTAGTAATTTTTTTGTTTGTTCTACTTAATACTATTGGTTGAATTCTGTAATTAATACACAGTTATTCTTAAGTGTTGAAACTTAAAATGAAGGGCCCATGCACCCTCACAAAAACAAAACAAAACAAAATACAAAATCTTAGAGGTCACAAGATGGTGGTATAGGAACAGGACAATCCGAGTCATGTGGGGCAAAACAGATAATTAAAAAGGAAAAACGAGGGGCTGGCACGATGGCTCACTTGGCTAATCCTTCGCCTGTGGGGCCAGCATCCCATGTGGGCACCGGGTTCTAGTCCCGGTTGCTCCTCTTCCAGTCCAGCTCTCTGCTGTGGCCCGGGAGGGCAGTGGAGAATGGCCCAGGTGCTTGGGCCCCTGCACCTGCGTGGCAGACCAGGAAGAGGCACCTGGCTCCTGGCTTCGGATTGCACAGTGCCAGCCGTAGCGCCCATTTGGGGAGTGAACCAATGGAAAGAAGACCTTTCTCTCTGTCTCTCTCTCACTGTTTGTAACTCCACCTGTCAAAATAAATAAATAAAAATCTTTAAAAAGGAAAAAAGATACACGCCAGAGACAGACCCATGGGAAATTCTCAATGGGAAGCCCAGGTGACAAACAGAGACTGGGCAGGTCCACTCTAAAAGAGCAAATAAGAATGGGAAGCAGCAGAGGTGTGGACTGAGGAGGCTGGGGCCAGCCCCCAGCAGACCAGGTTAGATGGAAAATCGCAGGTCCATGGAACTGCAGATAGCAGTGGGAGGCAGAGCTTGGAAAATTGCTTTTGAAGCTCCACTTGGGGGAAAATAAGAAAAAGTAGAGAAGAACAAACAGAAAGGTGAGGCAGGTCTCCCCCCACCTATGTCAGTCCACGCCCCAAGCGGACCTACAGCCAGCTGAGAGAAGCCATATTCTTTGTTTACATTTTCAAATGTAAGCAGGGGACTGCTGCCTGAGCCCATGACCCTCAATTGTGGAGTCCACTGAACCATACTCCCCACCCGAGAATGAGGGCCACAATATTTCAGAAGAATTTCTTCCCTACACAAGCCATACAACATAAAGTCCTGAATATTGAAAACACAAGCTCATTCCATCCACCACTGAGAAACAAGCCGGGGCCAAGTAGAAAAAGCTCTGTGCACTGGAGCACATACCCACCTCCACCACAACTGAGATGTGAGCAGGGCTCCGGTAGATGGCGCTCTGTGTTTCCACTTTCAACACACAGATAAATAGTAGTTCATGAAAGAGGGAAACCTCACCACAAGAGAATCTCCATAGACAGAAAAAAGAAAAAATACACAAATGCCAAAAAACAAAGGAAAAACACTAAATAATAACGAAGACATTATGAGTTCCCCAAAGGAGCACTGCAACTCAGAAGGTAAAGATGAAGAGATTGATAATACGCCAAAAATGGAATTCAGAAAGTTAATCATAAGATTCTTTAGGACCAATCAGAAGCAAATTATCTAAATGAAAAGTTTTCCCAAGAAACTGAGATACTAAGAGAAGTCAGAATGTTAATACTAAAGAATTGAATTGACCAAATAAAAAAATGTATTGGAAAGCCTAAATAACAGAATATGTGACACAGAAGAAATAATATTAGAACTAGAAGGCAAATTTTTGGAAATATTACAGTCTAAAAAAACAAAGAAGAAATTAGGAAACTAAAAAACACAGTTGGAGATCTACAGGATGCTATCAAATAATCCAACATCTGGACACCAGGAGTTCCAGAGGGCATGGAAAGAGAGAGGATTAGAAGGCCTTCTTAATGAAATAATAACAAAAAACTTCCCCAATCTGGAGAAAGAGACAGAACGTACACAAATCTCACAATAGATACAATCAGAAAAGGTCTTCACCACAATACATGGTAGTAAAACTTTCCAAGGTAAAGCATAAAAAGATTTTTTTAAAAATATTTATTTGTTTATTTGAAAGTCAAAGTTATACAGAGAGAAGGAGAGGCAGAGAGAGAGAGAGAGGGAGAGAGAGAGGGAGAGAGGTTTTCCAATCCCTGGTTCACTCCCCAGCTGGATGCAATGGCTGGAGCTATGCTGATTCGAAGCCAAGAGCCAGGAGCTTCCTCCAGGTCTCCCACATGGGTACAGGGGCCCAAGGATTTGGGCCATCCTCTACTGCTTTCCCAGTACATAGCAAAAAGCTGGATCAGAAGTGGAGCAGCGAGGACTCAAACCAGTGCCCATATGAAATGCTGGCACTGCAGGCGGCAGCTTGACCCACTATGCCACAGCACTGGTCCCAATAAAAGATCTTAAAATGTGCACAAGAGAAATCCCAAATCACATTCAGAGGAAACCCAATTAGAATCACTGTAGACCTCTCATCAGAAACGCTACAAACAAGGAGAGAACAGCGAGATATAATCCAAGGCTTTTTTTTTTTTATAAGAGAAAAAAACTGTCAACCCAGAATACTGTACCCTGCAAAACTCTAATGAATGAAGGAGAAATAAGGATATTCCACAACAAACAGAAATTGAAAGCATTTATAACTATTTGCCCAGTCCTATAAAAGATGCTCCAGAATGTGTTACACACAGAAACACAGAAATAGGAACATCACTACAAAAGAAGATGAATATAGAAAAAACACCCAGTGAAAATACAAAGGAAACTCAAAATACAAAATTAGGGCTGTTTACAGAAAAAAGGCAGTGCAAAATCTGTACTTAACAATAGTCACCCTGAATGTAAATGGTATCAACTCCCTAGATAAAAGACACAGACCGGCTGAAAGGATTAAAAATAAAACCCACTATTTTGTTGTCTACAAAAAACACATCTTAACAACAATGATGCATACAGACTGAAAGAATGGAAAAAGATAACCCATGCTAACAGAAACCAAAAAAGAGCTGGTGTAGCCATCCTAATATCAAAACAAAATAGACTTTAACAAAAAAAAGTATTAAAAGAAACAAAGAAGAGCACTACATAATGATTAAAGATCAATTCATCAGGAAGAAGTGACTATTATAAATGTACACGCACCTCACTACAGGGTGCCAGGCTATCTAAAAGAAATGTTAACAGATTTAAAGGGAGAGATGGATTCAAATACAATAGTAATGGAGAATTTCAATACCCCACTTTCAGCAATGGACAGATCAAACAGAAAGACAATCAACAAGGAAACAACAGAGTTAATCGACACTACAGAACAAATAGACCTAGCAGATATCAACAGAGCCTTCCACTCTACAGCCACAGAATACACATTTTCCTCACCAGCACATGTAACTTTTTCTAGGATTGACCGCATCCTGGGCCATAAAGCAAGTCTCAGCAAACTCAAAAGAATCCAATCATACCATGCATCTTCTCAGACCAAAATGAAATGAAGAGGAAATCAGCAACTCAAGAATCTCTAGAACAAACACAAATACAAGGCCACTGAACAACATGCTCCTGCATAAACATTAGGTCATAGACGAAATCAAAAAATTTCTTAAAACAAATGAAGAAGACAATACAATGTATCAAAATTTATAAGATACATGTGGCTGGCGCTGTGGCGCAACGTGTTATAAGCCAGTATCCCATGTGGGCACTACTTCAAGTCCCGTCTGCTGCTCTTCTGATTCTACTCTCTGCTATGGCCAGGAAAAGCAGTAAAAGAACCTCAAGTCCTTAGATCCTTTCACCCAAGTGGGACGCCCAGAAGAAGCTCCTGGCTCTTAATATCGGATCAGCTCAGCTCGGGCCATTGTGGTCATTTGGGGAGTGAACTAGTGCATGGAAGATCTTTCTCTCCCTCAGGTTCTACCTCTCTCTGTAACTCTGTCTTTCAAATAAATAAAAATTATGGGATACAAGAAATGCAGTGTTAAAAAGAAAGTTTATAACAGCTGGTGCCCACATCAAAAAATTGGAAAGATACCAAATAAATGATTTATCAGAGCACCTCAAGGATCTAGAAAAACAACAGCAAACCAAACCCAAAACTAGTAGGAGAAAAGAAATTATTAAAATTAGAGAAGAAATCCACAAAATTGGAACAAAAAATACATACAAAAAAAAACCTGCAAAACAAAGATCTGGTTTCTTGAAAAAATAAACAAAACTGACACACCATTGGCCCAATTAATCAAAAAAAGGAGATTGAAGACGCAAATCAATAAAATTAGAGATGAAAAAGGAAATGTAACAATAGACACCACAGAAATAAAGAGAGTCATCAGAAATTACTACAAAGAGCCATATGTCAACAACCTGGTAAACCTAGAAGAAATGGATAGATTCCGGGACACATACAACTTGACTAAACTGCGCCATTAAGACACAGAAAACTTAAACAGACCCATTACCAAGACAGAAATTGAATCATTAATAAAGACCTTCCCAACAAAGAAAAGCCCAGGACTAAATGGCTTCACCATGAAATTCTACCAGATATTTAAAGAAGAACTAACTCCAATTCTGCTCAAGTTATTCAAAAAATTGAAAGGGAGGGAATCCTCCCAAATTCTTTCAATGGAACCACCATCACCTTAATTCATAAGCCTGGAAAATATACAACAGAAAAAGAGAATTATAGACCAAATTCCCTGAATAACAACCAAATTTTGGCCAATCGAATCCAACAGCACATCAGAAATATATTCCTTCCAAACAAGTGGGATTTATACCTGGTATACAAGGATGGTTCAACATCAGCAAACCAATCAATATGATACATCATATTAAAGAACTAACGAACAAAACAGATGCAGAGAAAGCATTTGATAAAATACAACACCCTTTCATAATGAAAACTCTGAGCAAGTTGGGTACAGAAGGAATATTAATCAACACAAACAACGCAATTTAGACAACTCATGGCCAGACATTTAAAGAAGACTAACTCCAATTCTTCTCAAACTATTCAGAACAATCAAAAAAGAGGGAATCCTCCCAAATTTTTTCTATGAAGCCAGCATCATCTTAATTCCTAAACCTGAAAAAGATGCAGCAGAGAAAGAGAATGAGAGACCAATTTCCCTGATGAACATAGACATAAAAATCCTCAATAAAATACTGGAAAACAGAATGCAACAACACATCAGAAAGATCATTCACCCAGACCAAGTGGGATCTACCCCTGGGATGCAGGGATGGTTCAACGTTCACAAATCAATCAATGTGATACACCACATTAACAAACTGCAGAAGAAAAACCATATGATTATCTCAATAGATGCAGAGAAATCATTTGATAAAATACAACACCTTTCATGATGAAAACTCTAAGCAAGTTGGGTCTAGAAGGAACACTCCTCAATACAATCAAAGCAATTGATGAAAAACCCATGGACAGCATCCTATTGAATGGGGAAAAGTTGGAAGCATTTCCACTGAGATTCACTACCAGTAGGGATGCCTACTCTCACCATTGCTATTCAATATAGTCCTGGAAGATTTAGCCAGTGTCATTAGACAAGAAAAAGAAATGAAAGGGATACAAATTGCGAAGGAAGAACTCAAACTATCCCTCTTTGCAGATGATATGATTATTTAGGGGATCCAAAGAACTCTACTAGGAGACTATCGTAACTCATAGAAAAGTTTGGCAAAGTTGCAGGATATAAAATCAATGCACAAAAATCAACAGACTTTGAACACACAGGCAATGCAACGGCTGAGAAAGAAATGCTAAGATCAACCTCACTCACAATAGCTACCAAAACAATCAAATACCTTGGAATAAACTTAACCAAGGATGTCAAAGATCTCTTCAATGAGAATTACAAAATCTTAAAGAAAGATATAGAAGAGGATACCAAAAAATGGAAAAATCTCCATGTTCATGGATTGGAAGAATCAATATCATCAAAATGTCCATTCTCCCAAAAGCAATTTATAGATTCAAAATACCAAAGAAATTCTCAGATCTGGACAAAATGATGCTGAAATTCATATGGAGACACAGGAGACCTCGAATAGATAAAACAATCTTCTACAACAAAAACGAGGGCAGAGGTATCACAATACCAGATTTCAGGACATACTACAGGGCAGTTATAATCAAAACAGCATGGTACTGGTACAGAAACAGAAGGATAGACCAAGGGAACAGAACAGAAACACCAGAAATCAATCCAAACATCTACAGCCAACTTACATTTGATCAAGGAACTAAAACCAATTCCTGGAGCAAGGATAGTCTATTCAATAAATGGTGCTAGGAAAACTGGATTTCCATGCGCAGAAGCATGAAGCAAGACCCCTACCTTTCACCTTACACAAAAATTCACTCAACATGGATTAAAGATCAAAATCTCCGACCTGAACTATCAAATTACTACAGAACATTGGAAATTCTTGCAAGATATAGGCACAAGCAAAGACTTCTTGGAAAAGACCCAAGAAGCACAGGCAGTCAAAGCCAAAATTAACATTTGGGATTGCATCAAATTGAGAAGTTTCTGTACTGCAAAAGAAACAGGAAAGTAAAGAGTCAACCAACAGAATTGGAAAAAATATTCGCAAACTATGCAACAGATAAAGGATTAATAACCAGAATCTACAAAGAGATCAAGAAACTCCACAACAACAAATCAAACAACCCACTTAAAAATATGGGCCAAGGACCTAAACAGACATTTTTCAAAAGAAGAAATCCAAATGGCCAACAGACACATGAAAAAATGGTCAAGGTCGCTAGCAATCAGGGAAATGCAAATCAAAAACACAATGAGGTTTCACCTCAACCCTGTCAGAATTGCTTACATTCAGAAATCTACCAACAACAGATGCTGGCGAGGATGTGGGGAAAAAAGGACACTAACCCACTGTTGGTGGGAATGCAAACTGGTTAAGTCACTATGGAAGTCAGTCTGGAGATTCTTCAGAAACCTGAATATAACCCTACTATACAACCCAGACAATTCATTCCTTGGAATTTACCCAAAGGAAATTAAATTGGCAAATAAAAGAGCTATCTGCACCTCAATGTTTATTGCAGCTCAAATCACAATAGCTAAGACCTGGAATCAACCTAAATGCCCATCAACAGAAGACTGCATAAAGCAAATATGGGATATGTACTCTATGGAATACTATACAGCAGTAAAAAATAAAATCCGGTCATTTGCAACAAAATGAATTAATCTGGAAAACATCATGCTGAGTGAAATAAGCCAGTCCTAAAAGCTCAAATATCATATTTTTTCCCTGATCGGTGACAACTAACCGAGCACCAAAAAGGAAACCTATTCAAGTGAAATGGACACTATGAGAAACAATGACTTGTTCAGCCCTTGTCCTGGCTGTCTAGGAACAACTTACTATTTTATTCTTTATAGTATTTTATTTTTCTACCTAATACCATTGGTTAAACTCTTTAATTAACACACACTTATTCTTAGGTGTTTCAATTTAACTGAAAAGTGATCACCATTAAATATAAGAGTGGCAATAAGAGAGGGAGGAGATATACAGTTCGGCACATGCTCATTCAGACTTACACCTAATGGTAGAGTTAGAAATGTGCCAGGGGATTCCAATTCAATCCATCAAGGTGGCATGTACCAATGCCATCTCACTCAAAGTGAACAGTGTCAGTTCATAATTGATCATAATGATAGGATTAATAGTCAAAGGGATCGGCTGGCGCCGTGGCTCAATAGGCTAATCCTCCACCTTGCAGCACCGGCACACCGGGTTCTAGTCCCGGTCGGGGCGCCGGATTCTGTCCCAGTTGCCCCTCTTCCAGGCCAGCTCTCTGCTATGGCCAGGGAGTGCAGTAGAGGACAGCCCAAGTACTTGGGCCCTGCACGCCATGGGAGACCAGGAGAAGCACCTGGCTCCTGCCATCGGATCAGCGCAATGCGCTGGCCGCAGCATGTCAGCACGGCGGCCATTGGAGGGTGAACCAACGGCAAAAGGAAGACCTTTCTCTCTGTCTCTCTCTCTCACTGTCCACTCTGCCTGTCAAAAAAAGAGTCAAAGGGATCACATAAACAAGACTAGTATCTGCTAATACTAACTGATAGAATTAAAAAGGAGAAAACAGAGAGAACTTCCACTTTGACCATGGCCTTGTCTAAATATGATCAGAGTCAGTGAACTCAGGGGGCTTCCATAGCCTTGGCAGCTCATGACAAGAGCCTAGGGTGATTACTGATGCCATAAACAAGAGTGTCAATTTGTTAAGTCAACAACAGGAGTCACTGTGCACTTACTCCTCATGTAGGATCTTTGTCCTTAGTGTGCTGTACACTGAGATTTAATGCTATAACTAGTACTCAAACAGTATATTTCACTTTATGTTTCTGTGTGGGAGCAAACTGTTGAAATCTTTACTTAATGTATGCTAAACTGATCTTCTGTATATAAAGAAAATCAAAAATGAATCATGATGTGAATGGAAGGGGAGAAGGAGTGGGAAAGGGGAGGGTTGCGCGTGGGAGGGACGTTATGGGGGGAAGCCATTGTAATCCATAAGCTGTACTTTGGAAATTTATATTCATTAAATAAAGTTTAAAACAAAAACAACAACAACAACAAAAAAAAAACAAAAAGGATAAAACAATCCAACATGGGAAGCGGGATACACAGCAGCAGACTCATAGAATGGCAGATGTCCTAAACAGCACTCTGACTTCAGAATCGGCCCTTAAGTTATTCGGATCCGGCTAAAAAGCCCATGAGACTATTTCAGGCATGGAAATCCAAGACACTATGAACAACAACAAAAAAAAAAAAAAAAAAAAAAAAAAAGACCTAAATGAAAGATCTCTGGGAGTGAGATCCCAGCGGAAAGTATAGGCCATCAAAGAAGGAGGTCCCTTTCTCTGAAGGGAGGAGAGAACTTCCACTTTGACTACGGACTTGTCTAAATAAGATTGGAGTTGGCGAACTCAAGAGGCCTTGAGTTCATGACAATAGCCTTGGCAGCTCATGACAAGAGCCTAGGGTGATTACTGACGTCATCAATAAGAGTGTCAATTGTTAGATTAACAACAGGAATCACTGTGCACTTACTCCCCATGTAGGATCTCTGTCCTTAATGTGTTGTACTGTGTGAATTAACGGTAAAACTAGTACTCAAACAGTACTTTATACTTTGTGTTTCTGTGTGGGTGCAAACTGTTGAAATCTTTACTTAGTATATACTAACTTGATCTTCTGTATATAAAGATAATTGGAAATGAATCTTAATGTGAATGGGATGGGAGAGGGAGTGGAAGATCAGATGTTTGCAGGTGAGAGGGTAGTTATGAGGTAAAAGCTGCTATAATCCAAAAGTTGTACTTTGGAAATTTATATTTATTCAATAAAAGTTTAAAAAAACATAGTATTAATCATATTGGTATAAAGTCAATTGAAAATATATCCCAGTAAAAAATAAGAGTGGGAATAAGAGAGGAAGGAGGAAGTTTGTAATTGTAAAGCTGTATCGTTTTGCATACATTCCTATGGAATTACCTCAAAGGGTAAGCTAAAAATTTCCCATGGGACTCCGGATTCCATTAAGCTTTATGGTAATAATGCCATTTTAAGTGTTAAAGTGATGATATTAAGTGTAAAATTGATCATATAGATAGGACTGAGTAAAGAGATTATATACATAAGATCAAGTGTCTGGTAATACAATAGATAGAATTGAAAGAAAAAAAAGAGATTGTTTCAACATGAGAAGCAGTACAAACAGCCGACTCATAGAATGACAATCACTCTAAATAGCACTCTGACCTTATAATCAGCCCTTAAGGCATTCTGGTCTGGCTGAAAAGTCCACGAGATCATTTCAGGCATGGAAAGCCAAGTCACTGTGACCAAAAGAATGTCCTCCATGAAGGACCTCTGTGAATGAGACACCAGTGGGAAGAATGGCTACCAACATAGGATGTACTTTTCTGTGAAGGGAGGAGAGAATTTCCACTTTGCTTATGGCTTTGTTCATATATTGACACAGACTGTGGACTCAAAAGGCTTCCATATTTTGGAGGCTTATGTTAAAGGCCAAGTGTGATCACTGATGTCATACATAAGAGTGTTAATTGTTAAATTAACAACAGGAGTCACTGTGCACTTACTCCCCATGCAGGACCTCTGTCCTCAATGAGTTACTAGGAGAATTAACTGTAAAATTTGTTTTCAAACAGATTTTTTATATTTTGTGTGCATGTATGCAAATTTTTGAAATCTTTTATAGGTAGAGAGTTGGTATTCAGTGTATAAAGTTAATTTAAAATGAATCTGAATAGAGAATGGGACAGGGAATGGGAGAGGGAGGAGGAAATGTAGTGGGAGTGGGGATGGGAGGGTCGGTATGGTGGGAAGAATCACTATATTCCTAAAGCTGTACTTAGGAAATTTGTACTCATTAAACAAAAGGTTTCTAAAAAATAAATCTATCCGGCACAAAATTCAAACTTTTTTGCACGAAAATAACTATCTTTTCATTCTATTTTTTCATGAATTTTTATAAATATATTCATATTAATTTTTTAAGATTCATGTATTTATTTGAAGGCAGACTCACAGAGAGAGAAAAAAGAATCTTAAAAGATCATTAATAAGAAGCTTCAGCCTGACTGGCAAAACCTCTTGAGCTAAAAGACAATGAAGCAATGCCTTTAAAACTCGAGAAAAAGTTATTTCCAAACTAAAATTCTATAGAAGTTTTCAATAATATGTCAAAGTACAGTAAGATCAAAGCATATTTAGACATGCCAAGCATCAAAAAACTTCTATACATCATTTCTCAGAAGCTAACAGAAGATGTGTTCAACCAAAACAAGGGTGAAAACCAAGAAAGAGGAAAACATGAAATGCAGTATAAAGGGGCACCATGCAGGAAACAAGAGTACAAATTCCTAGAATGATGGGCAACAGAGATCCCCAGAGTGACAACATCACAAAGAGAAGAGGATCTTGAATCCAAATTGGAACAACTAGGAGGTTGTAGGAAACATTCACCAAGAAAATAAAAATGACAGAAAGTCTGCTATGTAGAGAAATGATGATCAGAGAGTTAGACAATGATGAAATATTAGGATTCCATTAATGTTCAGTAAAATTACCTAAGCAAAGAGTCAATATAGGGAACAGGTGTTTTCATGAATTGGTAAAGATGCCACTTGGGGATGCATACACCCCATGTCAGAGTGCATGGGTTTGAGTCCTGGCTCCAATTCAGATTCCACCTTCTTGCTCATGTGCACCCAAAGAGGTGGTCAGAGAAGTCTCAAGTACCTGGACCCCTGGCACACAAGTGCTAGACCCAAATGCAGTTCCAGGCTCCTGGCTTCAGCCTGACCCAGCCCTTGGCTGCTGCGAGCATTCAGGGAATGAACCCAGCAGATGGACAATCTCTGGGTCCCACTGCCTTTCACACAAATATGTTTTTTAAAAAATCCAAGTAACAGGCCAGTGCCGCGGCTCACTAGGCTAATCCTCCGCCTAGCGGCGCCGGCACACCGGGTTCTAGTCCTGGTCGGGGCGCCGGATTCTGTCCCGGTTGCCCCTCTTCCAGGCCAGCTCTCTGCTGTGGCCCGGGAGTGCAGTGGAGGGTGGCCTAGGTGCTTGGGCCCTGCACCCCATGGGATACCAGGAAAAGCACCTGGCTCCTGGCTCCTGCCATCGGATCAGCGCGGTGCGCCGGCCGCAGCGCGCCGGCCGCTGTGGCCATTGGAGGGTGAACCAACGGCAAAGGAAGACCTTTCTCTCTCTGTCTCTCTCTCTCACTGTCCACTCTGCCTGTCAAAAAAAAAAAAAAAAAAAAAAAAATCCTAGCAACACAAATAGTTGTTCAAGATCATCATGATAATTAGCACTGGTCTTGATGATCAAGATTCCTTATTGAGTTACAATGATGTAAATGCTGCACACTCAACTAACCAAACCCTGACCTATCTGTACTAGGGCCCTGGAGGGACAGCCAAAGTTCATTACCTAGTTGGCAGTGGAGAGTTAGGGGGGAGAGAGCTCCATATTTCCCCATGTTGAGAAGCACAGCACCAGCATGTGAGTTAAGGACCAAGGTGTGGAGCTCAAAAGAAAGCTCTGAGAGTGAAAAGGATGATCCCTGAGAAGGAACGGTGGGAGAAACACCAAAAGGCCTTGATGAACATATGTTATAAAAGAATAGGAGTTTCTGAAACGATCCATTCTTACCTTAGCAAACTCAGAGAGCCTGTCATCACTCGTCAAAGACTGGCTACTTGAACAGGAAGCACAGTCTGAGATATCCATGGTACCCTCGCCATCTTCAAGTTCGTTACATTCACCAGCACCTTCCCTGTCACTGTCGAGCTCCCAGTCAATGAACTGCAATTCATCTAAAAAATATAAGTTGTAACTTGCTTAATTTCAAATTTTTAAATTTTTTAAATCTATTTTTATTCTCAGTAGTTACTATATCCCCATTTCTGAATAAATTTTAAATATACATTAAGTCAGTGAAAATATATTCCTAGCCTTATTTCTAGTCACTTTGTTTCTCGCATCTCTTAACCCCACTCCAATCTAAGTTAACTACATTTACCACCTGTTTTATATGCTTGCAGAGTTTCCATTGCCTGTTCCAGCTAAATATAAGTAATTGTGCATGTTTTATTTTTCCACCTCTCTTACAAACCATAATCTTTTTCACTTCACATAATTAAGACGTTTTTCCTTATTAGTAAGCAGGGAATATCCTTATTCCCTTCTACAATATAGAATTCCACTGTGTCAATGAACCCGTGTTTACTTAGCCAGTTCTCTAGTACAAAAACAAAAAAACTTGGGTTGGCGCCGTGGCTCACTTGGTTAATCTTCACCTACTACACTGGCATCCCATATTGGCGCTGGGTTCTAGTCCCAGCTGCTCCTCTTCCAGTCCAGCTCTCTGCTGTGGCCCAGGAAGACAGTGGAGGAAGGCCAGAGTGCTTGGGCCTCTGCACCCATATGGGAGACTGGGAGGAAGCACCTGGCTCCTGGCTTCGGATTGGCGCAGCGCTGGCAATAGTGGCCATTTGGGGCTGAACCAACAGAAGGAAGACCTTTCTGTCTCTCTCTAACTGTCTAACTATTTGTCAAATAAAATTTAAAAAAATTTAAAAAAATTTCAAACATTATTTTCGATTCAAATTTTTCTATACATTAATTTCTTCTATTAAATTTCTTACATTAAAGTAAGGAAACCATGAAAGTAAATTCAGTTTTTAAATCACATCAAATCATTATTAACTGGATGCTACTTTTGCAAACTTTTAAGGTGGCAAATTAAAATTATGTTCATGTTAAAAAGCCAAATGTCTTGATTCTAATGCAGTCTGCTTAGAGAAACAAATATCATTATTAAAGACAGATTAGTCTCTGAGGTCTAGCATATCACATAAACATTTTCTGCACACCACCATCTAAGTGCTCCCTAAGAGCTACTGCAACGACACAGAAATCTCATAAAATAACATGGTCTTACTTCGGAGGTCTGATAGCAAAAAAATTCCTATGAAGTGCAATGAAGTAATGTTAAAAATAACATATTAGCTTTAATACCTGAAGTAAATCTAAAACTTAAAAAAAATTTAAGGGGCTGGAGTTGTGGCGTAATGGGTAAAGCTACCACCTGCAATGCCAGCATCCCATCTTGCCTTCGTTCATGACCCGGCTGCTCCACTTCTGATCCAGTTCCCTGCTAATACATTTGGGAAAAGCAACAGAAAATGACCCAAGTGTTTTGGCCCCTGACACCCATGTGGGAGATCCAGTTGAAGCCCCGGCTCCTGGCTTCACCCTGGCTCACTCCTCGCCATTGCTACCGTCTTGGGGAGTGAACCAGCAGATGGAAGATTTCCCTCTCTTTTCTGCTCTTTTTTTTTTTTTTTTTTTTTGACAGGCAGAGTTAGAGAGAGTGAGAGACAGAGAGCAAGGTCTTCCTTCTGTTGGTTCACCCCCCAAATGGTCACTACGGCCGGCACGCTGCGCCAATCCGAAGCCAGGAGCAAAGTGCTTCCTCCTGGTCTCCCAGCAGGTGCAGGGCCCAAGTGGGTCATCCTCTACTGCCTTCCCGGGCCACAGCAGAGAACTGGACTGGAAGAGGAGCAACCGAGATGGAACCGGTGCCCCAACTGGGACTAGAACCCGGAGTACTCGGAGGATTAGTCTAGTGAGCCGTGGCACCGGCCTCTTTTCTGCTCTTTAATTCTGACTTTCAAATAAATAAATAAATCTTAACAAAAAGGAAGAGAGTAAAGTTAAAATGAGATAAGACAAAAAGTCTTCTTTAATCTGGTACTGTCATTCCAGAAGACGCAGTCCAAGCCCACTATACTGATTATAAAACCTGAAGTTCAGACCACCCCCGAGAAAAGCAGATGCACAATAGCAATTACTTCCTATATCCAACATGGTGTTTAGTCATGGAGGCATGCAGGGGAATGCAAGAGAAATTCTCTTGGTTGCTGAATGCTCATAGCAAGAAGCCAAAGGAACACAAGCACCATCACAGCTTTGCGTGTGTGGAGCAAATTGTTGAAATCGTTACTTAATATACAATTGGTCTTCTGTATATAAAGTTAATTAAAATGAATCTTCACGAATGGTATAGGAGAGGGAGGAGGTGGTGAGATGTGAGTAGGGGTGGGAGGGAGGGTATGGGGGAAGAGCCACTATATTCCTAAAGTTGGACTTACGAAATTTGTATTCATTAAATAAAAGGTTTCTTTAAAAAAAAAAAAAACTACATGATTTCTATAATTCTAGTCTGTGTCTATCAACTGGGGTGTGTCCTTCAGGGGATGCCTAACCTCAGAAGACCTCTTTGGTTGTGTCAACGGGGACCAGTGGCATCACTGTAATCTACTGGATAGAGATCAGAGAAGGTGCAAAACGTTCTGCAACACACAGGAATGTCCTCCTCCTCACGACAGAGGCATCTGGACCCAAGTGATAACAGTGCCAAGACTGAGAAACCCTATTTTCAACTGTCTAAATCAAGATACAACACAAAATACTAATAGCAAACAAAACTGGTAAAAGTTACACTTCAATCACACATTCATTGTTATAATATTGACCCAATAACCACAAGTTAGCCAGGTGGTAGTGTGGGTGTAGCATTCTGTAGGAGTTCAGAGAACAAGCTTTGAAGTCAAAGGGATCCAAAACAGAATCCCAACAAAGTTTAAAGATCCAAACTTACATTGTTACTCCTATCTCGGTAGAGTTACTCTAGGAAATACTAAATAAGAAAACGTTTCTAAAGGCTTGGCATAGAGGTTAGAACTCAGAAAAAATTATAACCAACAACAAATATTAGAAAGGAATGCAAGCTGCAGCCAATAATGAATCCAATGTTTGACAAAAACTGAATTTCTTGCAGTTTGCCATTTACCATTTACCGGTCCTATTGTCTGGACATAAAATATTCCTATTACAAAGCTTATATATTCTAGGGCCGTATCTACTATCATACTGTGATTTAGAAAATGTCTTACCTTCATTTGACAGGTCACTCCCACTGGAACTCCAAGTTATGTCAGTAAGCCCACTGGTACTCTTAGGTGTGGCAGTTTCTAATAAAGAAAATACATGTGTGTGTCAACGACTATGGTTATTTATCAAATGGAGATTTTAAAATGTTACTTGCCCAAATCAACAATGTACAAAACTCTGGCAATACTGAAATCAATGTCATATGTCAAATCTTCTTGCCTAGGGGCCAGTGCCATGGTGCGGTGGGTTAATCTTCCACCTGTGACACTGGCATCCCATATGGGCACCGGTTCAAGTCCCAGCTGCTCCTCTTCTAATCCAGCTCTCTGCTATAGCCTGGGAAAGCAGTAGAAGATGGCCCAAGTGTTTGGGCCCCTGCACCACAAGGGAGATCAGGAAGAAGCACCTGACTCCTGGCTTTGGATCAGCGCAGCTCCAGCCATTGTGGACATTTGGGGAGTGAACCAATGGAAGGAAGACCTTTCTCTCTGTCTTTCCTCTCACTGTCTGTAACTCTACATCTCAAATAAATAAATAAAATCTTAAAAAAAAAAAAACTTCTTGCATAAAGTTTTAAGGATAATCTCACCAGGATTCTTTGAATTAAGGCAAAATTACAAGAAAAAAATAAATTGGCAGGCTCTCATTTAGCTCTCAATACCATCAGACTTAAAACTGCTGCCATCAATTTAGTACTCAAGTATACACGTTTGAACAAGGTATTTTATATTTTTCTTTTGAACTCACTTACTATAATAACACAATGAGGCACACACAACTACACCCATTTCTGTGTCACAAAAATTGAAGCTCAGGGTATTTAGTTTGTTTTCCCAAGATTATATTCAGGACACACCAAGACCTCTGAAGTTCAAGTTCCCACTGTTCTTACTTGCCCACAGCAGCAGATCTAGCAGCCTACCTGATATCCACCCTCTCTCTTCTTTATTATTAATAAATACCAATTTCATCTGGATAACAACATACCTCTATAAAAAATTTCTAATTTCACTCCCTGTCTTTACTGGAAGTGACCCCATGTAAAAGGTTCGAGAGGCATTCTTTTCCAAAGGAAGCACAATGCTCACTTGGATAAAATCTTCAGCATCTACACTCCCACCATGGATTCAGCCTGGAGAATTTAGCTATCACCTGACAGCCATGAAGACCAAGCACACATTATGACTGTACAACGTGGAAAAAAGACTGCCTTCTGCCAGTCTTCTTGCAGGAGATACATTCAACCTCATTTATTCAGACACTAGGGGGAAGCAAGAGTTTCCTACCCTTTGTAGCTGGAAAGCCTTCCCTAATGAATTCACCAAAAACTTCATAACCTGAATCAGTATGGTTCTTATGTAACACAGTTCATAAGCTTACATTTCCCAAGCCATATCTCCTTTTAAACCCTGGGGTAATGAGTCTGGGCTCTGGGATAAAAGTGAAGGACACACCGAAAAAGCTTTTATCCATAAGGACAGAAAAAATGGGGCATATGGTGACAAAGACAGAGGTAAGAGGTCTCAAAAATATCCTTTTACACTGTTGTAATTATTTTAACCATGAAAACATAGTCTATCCAAACCTTGTTAGTAATTTTTAAAAGAAAGGAAAACCAATCATAAATAGCTATATTAGTCTATACTTTCTGTGTCAAGAAATCATCAAAGTGATATTACCTTCCTTGGGTCTAGGGGATAATTCAGGATAGTTTTCTGTAATGGTCTTCTTTTCAGCTGTCAACAATGACTGCAGGCAAAATAAGAATAATGATGGAATTTACATGACAAGAGAAAAAAAATCTGATTTTTATAATAATCCAAATCTTAAATTACACACTCCTTTAACACATTCTTGTTTTCCTATACTTATATGCACCAATTTAAGGATTATTAAGGTACATACTCCTTATATACTTATAAAATTTTTATATTTTCAAGAATCTAAACAGAGTAGACTGATAGAAACATTTCACGTTAATATTCAATGCTAGTAACTTCATTTATACAACACTGACTACCTAGAAGGTCTTACTTACTATACCCAAATTATCTTGAGAGTTTATGATAGCAATTCTCTATGAGGACTGTACATTGCCACATAGACAAAAATTAACAGTAGATCACTACTAAAAATATTGTGACTATCCTAGTTTACAGGCCTTTCTACTGCTGAGAAACAGGTTTTTTGCTTTTTTTTTTTTTTTGCCCCTTATAATATTTGTTGAACACTTTACTTACTGTAGGGTTAATTTTATGAATATGAAAGAAACTGAAAACAGATTTCTTTGTAAAAATTAAAGAGTGGGAATATGAGAGAAAGGAGGAAGAATGATAGGAGTACAAGCAGGAGGGAGGGTAGGGTGGGAAGAATCACTATGTTCCTAAATTTCTATATGTGAAATGCATGAAGTTTGTATACCTTGAATAAATTTACAAAGAAAATGAAGAATATTCCAGGTCCAGCACTATGGTGTAGCAGCTAAGAGCCACCGCCTACAGTGTTGGCATCATATATGGGTGTGGGTTCAAGTCCTGGCTGCTCCACTTTAAAATTTGCTCTCTGTTAATGTGCCTAGGAGAGGAATAGAGGATGGCTCAAGTCCTTGGGCCCTCTCACCCTCATGGAAGACCTGGAAGAAGCTCCAGGCTCCTAGCTTTGGAACGGCCCAGCTCCAGCCATTTGGGGAGTGTACCAATGGATGACAGAACTCTCACTCTCCCTTTCTGCCTCTGCATCCCTGTAACTCTGCCTTCCAAATAAATAAATAAATTTGGGGAAAAAAAAAACCCACAATATTTTGGTCATTTTATCAACATAGTTCTTGTGAAAACTAGCATGCACAAAATGGCTTCAACTTCTGAGAAAATTCTCAGAATGTAATCTCAGTTACAAATAAGCAGAAAGGTTCTGCATGACATAAAGCAGTAATACTGACCTGCCACAATTGTTAAAGGAACTCAAGGAATGAGGGGAGGGAATTATGCATCAATTACAGTGTCACTGAAAGAAAATAAAGAAGGGAATTCCAAAGAAATGTAATTGCAATGGCCTAAATGTACAGGAATCCAGGATTTCTTTTTCAGTATTTCAGGGATATTATTTCAATAGCTACTTTACCGGAGTTCCAGAAGTATCCTGAAATCCTTCTCCACACCTGCGCCATGATTCCAAGAGGGAGACAGCTGCTCCTCCAGTCCTGATTCCCGCTCCTCTGCACTGCAGTAGCCCGTCTCCTGGGAAGGATGGATACTCTATACCCCGATTCTTCTTTCTCTGAGGTG
The DNA here is from genome assembly GCF_964237555.1 of Oryctolagus cuniculus. Lineage (NCBI taxonomy): Eukaryota > Metazoa > Chordata > Mammalia > Lagomorpha > Leporidae > Oryctolagus > Oryctolagus cuniculus. Next base: position 71,527,561 of record NC_091437.1, on the reverse strand, counting down.
ATTTTTAAGAGGAAGAAAAAAAAAACTAAGTCAATTTCATTAAATAGCCATGAAAATGACAGCAGACAATTTGGAAATCCAGTAACAGCAGCAAGGGCACCATTTTTGTAACTCTCTGAATCTTCACATAAAGATAGAGCACCTGGATCAACAAAACCAAAAGCATGTAGACAGCACCTGCAAGTAGTCAACAAACTCCAAAATCAAGCAGGTGAGTACAAACTATCAACCCTGTGAAGTCTCGCACAATAACAGGATCTGCAAAGAAGGAAGCTGAGGGAAGCCAGGGGGGAAAGCTGGCCCTGAGATCCTAGCCATCCAGGGCTCACAGGGAAGCAGAGCAGACCTCAGCCTGAGAACCGCACCTGCACCAGGTGACAGTACCATCCTAAGAAGACAAGACAGGCTAGGGGCAGCTTGGGATACTCTAAACTGGTCAGGGTCCCATGCTGAGGAGAAAGTGTTGGGAGTAGAATCCACTCAGGAATACATGGACAACAGAAATAAAGAAAAGGTCCCGTTGGAGCAGTGTGACTGAGCAGAGCCAGGGACTATCTACATATAAACAAGTGGCCATGTTTTTGCAAACAGCAAGGGAAAAAACAGCAACAATAAGGTATACAAGCTACCTCTCAAATTCAGGAAAAGATGACATTAAAATAAATACAGGGAATGGGCATTTGGTACAGAGGTTAAACAACCAGTTGGGAAAACCATCCCATATCGGACCAGAGTGCCCGTGTCCCACCCTTGGCTCCAATTCCAACACCAGCTTCTTGATAATGCACAGATTATGGCTCAAGTAGTGGGGTCTGTGCCATCCACGTGGGAGAATTGAGTCCCAGATCCTGAAGGAGAAAACCATAACAATGGGACAGAACAAATACTAAACACTACAGTTCAAAAACATTTTCCTTAGCCCACATCTGGTTTTCTGCCCAGGCTGTCACTTCAACTTCCTTCAATCTCACTATGATGTATCCCTCAGAAATCCCTCCTCTGGGATACCTTCTGAACTACCATAGCCCTTAGTGGCTTTTTTTGAACCATTCATTTGGAAATAAGACACAAATTAACTATCAATAGTACCACCCCTGTTATCTTGTAAAATGTTGCTTTCTTCTGTTGTCTTCTTCCTCCTGAAATCAGGGTTTCATGTATAACATATGTTCTACATGTGACAAATTCTAAAAGTTCTGGCTTTACTCATTGGTACGTAAGTAATTTTAGCATTTGTGGAATAAAGTTAGAGGCAACATAAATAATTACTCTAACTATATATAGGCCCACATCTATGCTATCTCTATGCTACCTTTTCCTTTTAGGGAAGAGTTTCAGGAAAGGGCGTAACCATTCCAAAGCTTCAAAATGTTCAGTGGAAAAACTCTGAAGGGTCTAACAGCTTACATATATTTAAAGTTGTTCTTTTGCTCTCAGAGAAAATAAGAAACAGATGTCATATTTTATATAACTTTCATATAATTTCAAAATGAAGATTATTATATCTTAAGTAGTAAATCCTGAAATATGCAATTCTGCTTGGATTTACAATAGGATAATTACCTAATTTTGGGACCATCAAATACCTAGGCAATGTTCAAACAACCCGGACTACTTCAATACAGCTCAACTAAATGATTTTGATACTAGGATCCTGCATCTGTTAACTTGGCTCTCTGTTTTCACTCTTCTCAACAATCTGGAATTTTTAATTTAACTGTCAGAAATTTGGTGATCTGTTTCATTTTCATCACTTGAAAGGAAAAGTAGCAGAAATATTTTCTGCTATACCTGCACTCCAGATCAGGATGCCATTAGTTGGACACTTCTTTTTTTCCATGAAATGAAAAATCCCTATGGTACAAAAACTGCCCATACCAAGCTTGCTACAATCACCCTGCAAACCCCACTCTCACTCAATCCAGGGTTTTAAAAGTCAAAAATGAATGGAAACTGCTAATAAATCACAATCATGGTCCAGTTTTATTAATCATTTTCCACTCAAAAGTGAGCAATGGGGGCCGGTGTTATGGAGCAGCAGGTTAAGCTGCTGCTTGCAATGTCAGCATCCTGTATCAGAGGGCTGGTTTAAGTCGTAGCTGCTCCAATTCTGATCTAACTTCCTGCTAAAGCAACCAGGAAGGCAGCGGAAAACGGCCCAAGTTGTTGAACCTGCCACCCACATGAGACCTGGATGGAGTTCCTGACTCCTGGCTTCGGGTCTGGCCCGACCCTAGGTGTTGTGGCCATTTGGGGAGTGAATCAGCAGGTGAAAGACCTCTTTTCTCTGTCTCTCCTTCTCTCTCAGTTGCTCTGCCTTTCAAATAAATAAATCTTAAAAAAAAAAAAAAAACTGGACAATGAATTCATCTTGGTTCTTTTCCATTCCTGATTCCCCACTGTTAGTTGATGCACAGCAACCTATGAACTGAGTCTATGACTTAATCCACACAAAGATCATACTACCTAGAACATCATCAAAATCCCTTCAAAAGTCACAGATTCAAATATTTGTTCTCACTTCCTCTAAATTATCTGACCAAATCTATGCTAGGGGTTCACTGCTAACCTCAGAAGAGGGAAGTGTGAAGAAAACACAGCAATCCTTAACTTAAAAGCAATCAGTTAAAAAAAAAATGATGGTGATCATTGTTAAATATAAGAGTGGGAATAAGAGTGGGAAGAGATGTGCAATTCGGGACATGCTCAAGCTGACTTACCTCAAACGGTAGAGTTAGAAACATACCAGGGGATTCCAATTCAATCCCATCAAGGTGGCATGTACCAATGCCATCTCACTAGTCCCAGTGATCAATTTCTGTTCACAATTAATCTTAATGATAGGACTAAGAACCAAAGGGATCACATAAACAAGAATAGTGTCTGCAAATACTAGCTGATAGAATCAAAAAGGGAGAGAATGATGCAATATGTTAAGTGAGATACACAGCAGACCCATAGAATGGCAGATGTCCTAAACAGCACTCTGGCCTCAGAATCAGCCCTTAAGGCATGCGGATCCAGCTGAAATGCCCATGAGAGTATTTCAGGCATGGAAAGCCAAGACACTCTAGGGGAAAAAAAAAAAAAAAAAAAAAAAAAACACCTAAATGAAAGATCTCCGCGAGTGAGATCCCAGTGGAAAGAACAGGTCTTCAAAGAAGGAGGTACCTTTCTCTGAAGGGAGGAGAGAACTTCCACTTTGACCATGGCCTTGTCTGAATATGATCAGAGTCAGTGAACTCAGGGGGCTTCCATAGCCTTGGCAGCTCATGACAAGAGCCTAGGGTGATTACTGATGCCATAAACAAGAGTGTCAATTTGTTAAGTCAACAACAGGAGTCACTGTGCACTTACTCCTCATGTAGGATCTTTGTCCTTAGTGTGCTGTACACTGAGATTTAATGCTATAACTAGTACTCAAACAGTATATTTCACTTTATGTTTCTGTGTGGGAGCAAACTGTTGAAATCTTTACTTAATGTATGCTAAACTGATCTTCTGTATATAAAGAGAATCGAAAATGAATCTTGATGTGAATGGAAGGGGAGAGGGAGTGGGAAAGGGGAGGGTTGCAGGTGGGAGGGACGTTATGGGGGGGAAGCCATTGTAATCCATAAGCTGTACTTTGGAAATTTATATTCATTAAATAAAAGTTTAAAAAAAAGATGGTAAGCTGGTCTTTCAATTAAATCTTTCCCCTAATTACAAGTCATTTGAAACATGTCTGTAATCACATGCTGCTAAAGTGTAACCAGCTCCAACGAAAGTAAGCATGATGCTTCGTATTATTCACTGGGCACTTGGAAGGTGCCAGACACTGTAGCAAACATATCATATACATTATCTCATCCAGGTCCTATACATTACATTATAATGTAATGAGTACGATTAATCCAATTTTGTAGACAAATTAAGAAGAGACCATGTAATGCCACATATCTATAAATGGCTACCACAAGATCCAAACCCAGGTTGGTCTAAACCAAGGGCCTTATCCTTAATATGGCTACAGTTTTACACAAATGAAAAAGACACCCCTTTCCTTGTCCCTTTAGTTCAATCTATCAGAAAACTGCCATTAACGGATTGATGTTGTTAGGAAACACTGTGGAACGGTATCACAACAAACATGCAAGTCTAACAGGTGCTCATCACTAATGAGGCTCCATAAGTCACAGAAGTTCTCAATCTATACAACAAAAGGCACCTGCTCTCATACTAAAAGCAAATGGAATTTCAGTATTTTTTACTAGTCAGCTGTTTTTAAGATTTATTTATTTTTATTTGAAAGTCAGAGTTACACAGAGCGAGAAGGAGAGGCAGAGAGAGAGGGAGAGAGAGGTTTTTGATCCTCTGGTTCACTCCCCAATTGGCCACAACAGCCAGAGCTGTGCCGATCTGAAGCCAGGAGCCAGGAGCTTCTTCCAGGTCTCCCATATAGGTGTAGGGGCCCAAGGACTTGGATCATCTTCTACTGCTTTCCCAGGCCATAGCAGAGAGCTGGATAGGAAGTGGAGCAGCTGGGATTCGAACCAGCGACCACATGGGATGCTGGCACTGCAGGCAACGGCTTTACCCACTATACCACAGCACTGGACCCTAGTCAGCTATTTCAAAATGGAAGACATGGAGATGCCTCAGAAATCTGAAAATTGATCTACAAATGACCCAGCTATTCCAATTTGGTATTTACCCAAACAAAGTGATGTCACCATATGAAAGAGTTATCTGTACCCCTACCTTTATTGCAGCTGAATTCACAATAGCTAACATACAGAATCAACACAGATGTCCATCAACTGATGCCTGGATAAAGAAAACATGGTATATACACAATATGGTATATACACACACTTGGCCATAAAAAAGAATGAAATCCTGTCTTTTTCAACAAAATAGATGCAACTGGATACCATTATGCTAAATGAAATAAGCCAGTCTTAAAAAGACAAATATCATATTTTCTTTGATATATGGCAGTTAATATAGAATACAAAAAATATACATACAAGAACAAAGCAGATATCTTGTGACATTATCGTTGCTTTTAGCTCTTGTTTACACTCCTGTGGAACTGTGGTCTTCCTACTTCTTATTTTCTATTTATTATTTATAAATATCTATTTAAAAAGAAGAATTACGTGGGTTGGGGGTGGGAGGGACAGGTGAAATCTTCCATCTGTTCCATCCACTGGTTCATTCCCCAAATGGCTGCAATGGCCGGGGGCTGGGCCAGACTGCAACCAGGAACCAGGAACTTCATCATTGTCTCCCATATGGGTGCAGAAGCCAAGGGACTTGGGCCACCCTTTACTGCTTTCCCAGGCGCATTAGCAGAGAATTGGATCAGAAGTGGAGCATATGGGATCCCAGCGTTGCAGGTGTCAACTCAACCAATGATGCCACAATGCTAGCCCTGTCTTCCTACTTTTTAATTGCTGAATATTATGGTTAGTGGTGAATTAAGACTGTGATTGTACATAGGGTTGAAATCACATTTTCACAAAAATTAATGAAAAGATGGGAGGGAAGGAGAGATACTGGGAAGGAGAGGGAGGGAAGGAGAGAAGTACAGTTATCTTAGAACTGTACCAATGAAATAGGAGAAATCTGTTCTCTTTGTATTAATAAAAAGAGTTCATGGATGATGGAATTGAAACATAAGTTTACCTTGAGGCAAAAATTTTTGAAATCCATGCATTCTTATTATTAAAAACTAATTTCAGCAAACTAGAACTTGCAATAGCTTAGACACAGGAAACAAGAAGATACATGATAAGCCCTGCCCACAATAAATAGACACAACTACTGGATGTCAACACACATACACATAAATACACAAAAAAGGTACAAGAGTAATAAGAGAAATCAATGGGAGGATACATAGGCAGTACATACAACATGAAAATGTAATTCTAAAAATCACTTTAATTTCTCTCAGTAGTCTCACAGTAACCCTGTGAGTTGAATAGGGCAAGAATCACATATTCACTTCAAAATGGGGAAAGTCTAAAATTAAGTCAAGAACTTCCAGCAATGCAAGGGAGTCTAGTGAAGGAAACACCTGCTACATTGCATTCAGAAAACACTGTGTGTGCTGTTTTAAACTACCCACCTACATGAGGATAGCAGCTCACACTCCTGGTGCAGGTTGCTACTTCCAGGGGGAATCAACATGTGCTTCATTCTCAAAGAGCTGTTCCGTTTAGACCTATCTTGTAACTCCCTGAAGAACTGTAGCATGAGTCTGACTTTTTTTTTTTTTTTTTTTTCAGAAAACTTGAGCCATCCCAGAGCTGGGACAATTCTTACACAGCATTTACTCAACACATCTATAAGAGCAAGTATGGGTCACAGCAGCCTAGAGCAATGGACAACAGTCAGGACGAGATACACAGAATGAAATACAATAAAAGGAACAAACTGGGAAAGGAGATATGAGGGTAAACAAAAGCCTATAAAAGTTCCTTTATATACAAAGGAATCAAAAGGCCACAGGAATGACCTAGAAAACTCATAGAAGACTTAAGAATATCTGAAGCACTCAACTCTGGCTGACATTAAGGATCCATGCAAGCAAGAAGTCAAAGTTAAGATATAGTTACAAACATCCTGGCTACGTGTGAAAAACATACCTGTACACAGAGCCAATCTGCAAATGGGGAGGGTATTTTTTTCCCTCAGATTTTTTTCCTTCAACCTTTCTGTCTTTGCTTTTTTTCTTTCTTTTCTTCCTTTCTTCTTTCCTTCCCTCCCCTCCTCTCTTTCTTTTTTTTCTGTCTTCAGGCATTTCAAGAAATTCTGTCAACGCACTAATTAACCACTAAGTTAAAGGACCACAGATGTCAGTGGCAATATAGAAAATGCAGATTTCAAAATATAGTTCAGGAAGGTCACTAAAATATCACACTACAAACAGCAGCAGCAAACCTCATGGAAATGGAGAATATAATTTCCAGAGTTGTCACACTGTAATATCCAAATCCAGTTTTCAATATAATTTTTGAAGACATGCAAAGAAATAGGATAATACAGCCCATACACAGGAGAAAATCCAGATACCAATCTTTACAAAGATATTAAATAAATGATATTAAATATACTCAAAGAATTAAAGAAAACCACAAGCAAAGAACTAAAAACTAGGAAGCGGGAATAGCAATTTGCAAAATAAACTATCCATAAAGAGAGAAATTATAAAAATGAGCCATATATAAATTCTAGAGGAAAATTCACTGACAGGTTTGACAGCAGATTCGAAGAAAGAATCAGTGGATTTGGAGACAGATTTAACTGAGATTATCTCTCCTAAGGAAGTAGACAGGAAAAGGAGTGAAGAGAAATAAACAGAACTTGAGACCCACATAACACCAAGTACACCAACATAACAAAAGTGCTAGATCAAAAAGAGAGAAGGAGAAGGAAGAGAGAATATATGAAGAAATGGCTGACAATTCTGATAAAAGAAATTAATATACATATTCAAAAAACTCAATAAAAACTAATCAAAATAAAACACAAAAAGATCCACACTAAGAAATACTGCCCAAGACAGAATCTTGAAAGGAGCAAGAGAGAAGTGACTTGTCACATAAAAGGGATACTCATTAAAGACTGACAACAGGTTTCTGATCATAAACTATGGAGGCCAGTAAGCAGTGGGATAACATACTTGCATGTAAAGTGCTTGGAGGGAAAAGGTCCACCATGAATTCTATATTGAATAAAACTATCCTGAAGGAATAAAACAGAAGTTAAGATATGCCTGGATAAACAAAAGCTGACCAAGTCCATAAGTAGCCTCTACGAGAAATGCTAAAGGAACTTTATCAGGATGAAATGAATAGCAATTAAATAACATAAAGCCATACACATAAAAAAGAATGACAAATATATGAATATAAATATAAAAGCCAGCAATATTACAATTATCAGTTTATAAGTCCTTCTTCCTCATGTTATTTAAAAGGCAAATGCATAAAACAACAATTACATCTCTATGATAACGGGTTCATGATGCATAAAGGTAAAAATATAAAAACTAAAGATTTGGAGCTCTACAAGTTCAGAATTTTTGCATGTTACTTCAGTTAAGTTGGTATTAATTCAGACTATGCTATTATAAATTGTAAAATCCAGAGAAACAACTAAGAGAAAAAAAAAGTAAAAAAGAAAAAGAAACAAGGATTTAAAACAGCACACTAGAGAATAAAATTTCACACAAAATTAGGGAGTAATGGAGAAATTAAGGGAAAAAAGGTATAAATACAGAAAACAAAATGGCAGACATCATAATCAGTAATTAACTATAAATGCGCTTGTAAGGATTGGAGTCCCTGCCTGCTGTATAGGCCTCATCTTGGGCCATGAAGGGGGCAGGCCGGGTCCTTGAGAACAAAGAAGGTAAGCTCTCCTGGAATTTATGACCTTCTGCTCCCCACCAGTTCCCTTGGAATTTATGGCCCAATGCTTCCCGCCAGTGCCTCCCCATGCCATCCCCTTTGCGTGGCCTTCCCACCACATAATGTGTATAGCCTATATGTTTAAATGAACCAATGAACATGTTAGGTCCCAATACCTTGCCATATAGAGAGTAAGAAGGTAACCTACATAGGAGATGACCTGCACCCTTGCAAGTGTGAGGCTATAAAAACCTCTCTTATGCAAACGAAGGGGCCAATTGCCTGTGCTTGGCTAAAGGGCTGTGTGCGGGGTTGGGGGTCCAAGCCAGCTGGTAACAAACAAACCTCTGCTTTTGCATCTGCAACCTGTGCCTAGTGCATTGATTGGGAAATTCAGACTCAACAGCACCAAACTCTCCATTCAAAAGGCAGAGACAGCAGAGTGTATTAAAACAGCATGAATCAAATATATTGTCTATAACAGTCACTTTAAGTCCAAGAAACACAAAAAATTGAAAGTGAAAGGATGGAAAATGATAATCCATGCAAACAGCAGCCAAGAGAGACCGGGGGGGGGGGGGGGGGCTACATCAGTATTACTTAAAACCAACTTGTGGCTGGCTCTGCGGCTCACTGGGCTAATCCTCTGCCTGCAGCGCTGGCACCCCAGGTTCTAGTCCCGGTTGCTCCTTTTCCAGTCCAGCTCTCTGCTGTGGCCCTGGAAGGCAGTGGTGATAGCTCATGTCCTTGGGACCTGCACCCGCATGGGAGACCAGGAGGAAGCACCTGGCTCCTGGCTTTGGATCGGTGCGGTGCACCAGCCGCAGCGCGCCGGCCGTAGCAGCCATTTGGGGGGTAAACTAACGAAATGAAGACCTTTCTCTCTGTCTCTCTCTCACCAATTCTGCCAACATGGGAAGTGAAATACACAGCAGACCCATGGAATGGCAGATGTCCTAAACAGCACTCTGGCCTCAGAATCAGCCCTTAAGGCATGCGGATCCAGCTGAAAAGCCCATGAGAGTATTTCAGGCATGGAAAGCCAAGACACTCTAGGGAAAAAAAAAAAAAAAAAAAAAACACCTAAATGAAAGATCTCCGCGAGTGAGATCCCAGTGGAAAGAACAGGTCTTCAAAGAAGGAGGTACCTTTCTCTGAAGGGAGGAGAGAACTTCCACTTTGACCATGGCCTTGTCTGAATATGATCAGAGTCAGTGAACTCAGGGGGCTTCCATAGCCTTGGCAGCTCATGACAAGAGCCTAGGGTGATTACTGATGCCATAAACAAGAGTGTCAATTTGTTAAGTCAACAACAGGAGTCACTGTGCACTTACTCCTCATGTAGGATCTTTGTCCTTAGTGTGCTGTACACTGAGATTTAATGCTATAACTAGTACTCAAACAGTATATTTCACTTTATGTTTCTGTGTGGGAGCAAACTGTTGAAATCTTTACTTAATGTATGCTAAACTGATCTTCTGTATATAAAGAGAATCAAAAATGAATCTTGATGTGAATGGAAGGGGAGAGGGAGTGGGAAAGGGGAGGGTTGCGGGTGGGAGGGACGTTATGGGGGGGAAGCCATTGTAATCCATAAGCTATACTTTGGAAATTTATATTCATTAAATAAAAGTTCTAAAAAAAAAAAAAAACAGCAACAACAACTTGAAAATAACCACTGTCATAGTTGAGTATTACATCAGTATTACATAAAACCAACTTGAGAATAACCACTGTTATGTGAGACAAGAAAGGGCAAACTGTAATTAAAAGGGGGGGGGGGACACTAGAGCAGGCATTGTGGTGTAGGGAGTAAAGTCAATGCCTACAGTGCTGGCATCACATACATAGCTCTCTGCTATGGCCTGGGAAAGCAGTGGAATGACGGCCCAAGTCCTTGGGCCCCTGCACCTGTGTGGGAGAACCAGAGGAACCTCCTGGCTCCTGGCTTTGGATTGGCCTAGTTCCTGGCTGTTGTGGCTATCTGGGGAGTAAACCAGAGGATCGAAGACTGCTCGCTCTTTCTCTCTGCCTCTGCTTCTCTGTAACTCTGCCTTTCAAATAAATAAATAAATAAATGTCTTAAAAATGGCATTATGTTGCAGTGGCTTAAGCTTCTGCCTGCAACATCCACATCCCAGATCAGAGAGCCAGTTTGAGTCCCAGATTAGCTTGCTGCTAATGTGCCTACGAAGATAGTGAAGGAAGGCCCAAGGCCTTGGGCCCTTTTCACCCATGTGGAAGACCAAGATGGAGTTCCTGGCTCCTGGCTTCTGCATGGCCCCGCCCTGGTCATTTCAGCTAGTTGAGGAGTGAACCAGCAGATGGAAGAAATTCATTCTCATTCTCTCTCCCCTTCCCCTGTAGGTGCCTTTCAAATAAGTAAATAAATAAATCTTTTTTTAAAAAAGGGTCAATCTATCAAGAAGATATAATAATCTTAAAATAAACACAAATCTATTAACATAGGCTTGGAATATATTAAACAAAAACTGATAGAATTGAAGGAAAAACCTGACAATTCCACAATACATGGGGACTTCAATATCCTCCTTTCAATAGAATCAGACAGAAAGTTAATAAGGAAAGAGAGGGGTTGAACACCCTACAAGCTGTCTAAATTTTACAGACATATGAAGAACACTACATATAATACCAACAAAGACTACTTTTTTATCAAGTGTACATGGAACATTCTCTAGCACAGACTACATGTATGCCACAAAACACTACACAATATATCCTAAAATTCTGAAATAATACAAAATATATTCTTTGATCACAGTGGAATGGAACTAGAAATCAACGACAGGAAAACTGGGAAATCCACAAATAAAGACAGGTTAAACAACACATTACAGTGAGCCAAAGAAAAATTAGAAATAAATTACAAGGCAAATAAGGACATGATTTCAAAACCATGAAAATACAACATGCCAAAAGCTAGGAGATAGAGTGTTCACAGAAAAATTTATAGATGTAAATATCTTAAAGAGATAAAAAGACACCAAAATCAATAACCTTACACATGAAGGAACTAAAGGGGAAAAAAGGCAAGCTAAATCTAAGGCTAGCACCAAAAAAAGAGAAAATAATGAAGACTACAACAGAGACAGATAACATAGACAGTAGAGTTTATCAACAAAACAAATAATAAAAGTTGTTTCTTTGAAAAACATGAAATTAAAAACTTTTAACTAAACTGATGAAGAAAATGAGATATAAGATTTAAGTTACGAAAACAGAAAGAAGTGGGAGAATTACTACCAAACTTAAGAGAACACTAGGGGCCTGCATTGTTGCACAGCAGGTTAAAATCCTGCCCTACAGCACTGGCATCCCATATGGGTGCCAGTTTGAGTCCTCACTACTCTGCTTCCAATCCAGTCCTCTGCTATGGTCTGAGAAAGCAGAGGAGGATGTCCCAAATGCTTGGGCCCATGCACACATGTGGAAGACCTGGAGGAAGCTCCTGGCTCCTGATCAATTCAGTTCTGCCTACTGCGGCCATTTGGGGAGTGAACCAGGAGATGAAAGACCTCTCTGACTCTACCTCTCTCTGTATCTCTGCCTTTCAAAAAAATAAAATAAAACTTTAAAAAATTAAAAGAGAATATTAATAAACAACAAAAATAAGTTAACTTAGATGAAATAGACAAATCCCTGAAATGCAAAAACCACCAAAACTGACTCAAGAATAATTTAAAAAATCTGAACACATCAACAAGTAAAGTGATTGACTCAATAACTGAAAGCCTCCCAACAAAGAAAAGTACAGGACTAGATGAATTCAGTTATTTATTAATTATTTAAAAATGAACACAAATCTTCTCAAATTCTCCTAAAAATACAAGACAATAACACAGCTAACCCTTCTGAGGTCAGCATACCCTAATAAAACCAATATCCTTTATGAAAATAGTAAAAACCTCACCAAAACACTAGCAAACTGAATCAAGTAAAAAATTACGAGGATTATACATCATCAACAAGTGGGATCTATACTAGGCATACATAAGTGGTTCAATACCTCAAAATCAATGACTGTAATATACCACATTAGGAGAACATAAGAAAAAAAAAGGTGATCTATTGATACAGAAAAATGTTTTTAAAAATTCAATATGTTTTCATGATAAAAACATTTAACAACTAAATACAAAGCAATATCTTTACATGACACATTGCTTTTCCAAAAGGGGTCCTCTTAAGATCAGGAACAAGACAAGGATAACATCTTTGCCATTTCAATTAAACACTCTTCTGGAACTAGGCAAGAAAAATAAAGGCATCCAAATTTGAAAGGAAGAAGAAAAATGACCTCTATTTGCAGATGACATGATTTTATAAATAGGATACAAATGAACCCACACAAAATTACTAAAGCTAATAAATACAGAAAAGTTGCAGGATACAAGAGAAATACAGAAAAATGAGCTGTATTTCCAAACTGTAGCAGTAAACATTCCAACAAGCAAATTTTTGAAAAAAATTCCATTTACTGTATCACAAAAAAAGTATTTAGAAATCAATGTATCCAAGTAGCTACAATATTTCTACAAATACCATAAAACACAGCTGAAAGGAATTAAAAAATAAATGGAAGAACACCTTGTATTAATAGATGAGAAGACGGCTGGCGCTGTGGCTCAACAGGCTAATCTTCTACCTGCAGCACCTGCGCACCGGGTTCTAGTCCTGGTTGGGGCTCTGGATTCTGGCCTGGTAGCCCCTCTTTCAGTCCAGCTCTCTGCTGTGGCCCAGGAGTGCAGTGGAGGATGGCCCAAGTGCTTGGGTCCTGCACCCACATGGGAGACCAGGAGAAGCACCTGGCTCCTGGCTTCAGATCAGCACGGTGCGCCGGCCGCAGCGGCCCTTAGAGGGTGAACCAACGGTAAAAGGAAGACCTTTGTCTCAACAAGCTCTTGTACACAAATGTAAAATGTTATCCTAAAACTCATAAATTCGAGGCCGGCGCTGTGGCTTACTAGGCTAATCCTCCACCTAGCGGTGCCAGCACACCGGGTTCTAGTCCCGGTCGGGGCGCAGGATTCTTTCCCGGTTGCCCCTCTTCCAGGCCAGCTCTCTGCTGTGGCCCGGGAAGGCAGTGGAGGACGGCCCAAGTTCTTGGGCACTGCACCCCATGGGAGACCAGGAGAAGCACCTGGCTCCTGCTTTCGGATCAGCGCAGTGCACCAGCCGCAGCACGCCAGCCGTGGCGGCCATTGGAGGGTAAACCAATGGCAAAAGGAAGACCTTTCTCTCTGTCTCTCTCTCTCACTATCCACTCTGCCTGTCAAAAAAAAAAAATCATAAATTCGAAGAGTCTTAAATGCCCAATCAATCTTGAAAAGTAAAGACAAAACTGGAAAACTCACATTCCAGTTTTAAATTTACTATAAAGTTTACTACAAATTTAATCAAGCAATATGGTACTGGCATAACAAAAGACCTATTCACTGAAATAGAATTCACAGTCCAGAGTTAAATCCAAAGATCTATGGCCTACTGATTGTTGAAAAACATGCTAAGACTATTCAGAAAAAAAAATAACAACTGGAATCACATACAAAAGAATACAAGATATAGATATATAAATTAAAATGGATCAAGACCTTAATGTAACAGTAAATATTTTCAAAAAAAAAAAAAAAACCACAAAGGCCAGCATTATGGCACAGCAGGTTAAGCCTCTGCCTACAAGTCTGGCATCTCATATGGGCATCAGACTCCAGTCTGGCTCCATGCTAAGGCGCCTGGGAAGGCCTGGCCCAGCTCTGGTTGTTGCAGCCATTTGATAAGTGAGCTAAGGCACAGAAGATATCTCTCTCTCTGTGTCTCTCCCTCTCTCTCCCTAACTCTGCCTTTCAAACAAATAAGTAAATCTTAAAACATAGACACACACAAATAAATCTTCACAATCATGGGTTAGCCAGTAGTTTCTGTACATGTGACAGAAAATAAGATATATAATCTGAATCTTGTGATAATTTAAAACATCAGTTCTGAAGGATACTATGAAGAAAGTAAAAAGAAAATCTGTGGTGCCAGCGCTGTGGTGCAGTGGGTTGAGGCCCTGGCCTGAGGCGCCAACATCCCATATGGGCGCCGGATCTGGTCCCGGCTGCTCCACTTCCAATTCGGCTCTCTGCTGTGGCCTGGGAAAGCAGTAGAAGATGATCCAAGTCCTTGGGCCCCTGCACCCATGTGGGAGACCCAGAAGAAGCTCCTGGCTCCTGGCTTCGGATCAGCACAGCTTGGGCCGTTGCAGCCAACTAGGGAGTGAACCCAAGACCTCTCTCTGTCTCTACCTCTCTCTCTGTAACTCTTTCAAATAAATAAAATAAATCTTTAAAAAAAAACTGAATAACTGTGAGAAATATTTGCAAATAATATATATAAGGGTCTAGTATCCTTAAGAACATGCACAATTTAAAAGAAAGATGATTAACATGCTAATCACTATGGAAATATGCAAATAAATACCACAATGAAATACTACTTACATCCTGTATGATGATTATCATAAAAAGTCAAAACAACAACAACAACAAACAGAAAACAACACATATTGGCAAGAATGCAAAGGAACTCTAACTACTATGCATTACTCACTGATCTCACCCATAAGGGTTCTATCCATAGGTACTACAACTAAAAATCATCACATCAGGGAATAGGTTACAACATCTGAATGTGGTAGAGATACATTCATTTTATATCAGTGTGAATATATTTAATGCCTCAGAATTACATACTTAAAAACTATTAAAATGGTAAATTCCATATTATACATACATTTATATTTTTAATGTAATTTAAGGTCTCAGTGCATCAGAATCAACAGGGATGCATTTACAGATACCTCGGTCCCCAAATCACAAGTGAGAATCTTGAAGGGAGGCTCAAGAATCTGCATTTGACTGCCACCTCAGGTGATTCTTGTGTTTAAAAAAAAAAAAAAAAAAATTCCTCCCTTTGACCTCATCTAGCTGGCTCATTTCCTTTCCCAATAGACTTATACAGGATTTGTCCACTGCAATTTTATATATGTACAAACTCTCATCTAAACTGTTTCCCATTGGTTACTATATTTCTCCATACTTATAGATGTATATTTGTTACCAACATTTTATTAATATGTAAAAGACAAAGAGCTGAACATCAAAATTAATAAACTAGCTCAAAACATAAAAGACTTAAAGAGGTAACATATAAAAAGAAATGCTTTTTATTTTTAAGATTTATTTATTTATCTGAAAGTCAGAGTTAAACAGAGAGAATAGAGGCAGAATAGAGGCAGAAAGAAAGAGAGAGAGCTCTTCCATTCACCGGTTCACTCCCTAATTGACTGCAATGGACGGAGCTGCGCCCATCCGAAGCCAAGAGCCAGGAGCTTCTTCTGGGTCTCCCACGCGGGTGCAGGGGCACAAGGACTTGGTCCATCTTCTACTGCTTTCTCAGGCCATACCAGAGAGCTGGATCGGAAATGGAGCAGCAAGGTTTTGAACCAGCATCCATATGGGATGCCAGCGCTTCAGGCCACGGTGTTAACCTGCTGCACAACAGCACCTGCCCCAAAAAAGAAATACTTTTGAGATCTTGGTAAAATTGTGATCAGAACTCAGGAACTAAGTAGGATTTTCTTTTTTTCTACAGATAAAATAACTCTCAAGCAGACACTATTATATACTGTTTTTCTCAGGTCATAGGTTTTCACAAATATTAAATATGCAGCTTGCAGTGTGGCACAGCAGTCTAAGCCTCCACCTGAGGCACTGCCATCCCAAATGAGCACCAGCTTGTGTCCTGGCTGCTCCTCTTCCGATCCAGCTCACTGCTATGGCCTGGGAAAGTAGTGGAAGATGGCCCAAGTGCTTGGGCCCCTTACCCATGTGGGAGACCTGGAAGAAGCTCCTGGCTCCTAGCTTCGGACTGGCTCAGCTCCAGCATTTGCAGCCATTTAGGGAGTGAACCAGCGGGTGGAAGACCTTTCTCTCTATCTCCTCTTCCTCTGTCTGTAAGTCTACCTCTCAAATAAATCAATAAAATCTTTAAAAAAAACACATACAATGGAAAATCTTCTTTACTCAATGGTACCACTTTTTATACAGTAACTAAGAATTTATGATTCAATTTATGATTCAATTATGATACAATAGAAAATGTCCTAATTTTGATGTCATTAGAACAGAAAAAAAATCAGATTGATTTTTCAAAGAAAATTCGAATGTAGTACTAGTAATATGTAATTTTAAGATAAGAATGCGCCAATTTTGTAACAGATATGACAAACATTTGCAGAAAATATACTAGCAAGAAATAGACCAAAATGCATATACTATCTGATGATACGTTATTATTCACTTTTTCCATTGTATTCTTTACTTTCTAACAGACTTACAATTAGTATATTTATTTTATGATCAGGAGAATGATTTAAAAACTGTTCTAAATTGCACAAATTATAAATCGAATTCTCTAGCTTGAGTTTTTGTTCCAAAAAGAACATGAGTAAGTACTCCCCCTGCTGGTTACCTAAAAACATTAAACACTGGTAATAATAGCTACCTAGTTCCCAAAAAGGATGACCAGTGTTTAGAATCTAACCAGCATTTAAAATCATGTCAAAGGGCAATGACACTCAGGGTACAAACATCCAAACCAGTTTACAAAGTATCTGAAAACAACATAACTACTCACTTCATACTTCTTCTTTCTTAAAGACTATTTCTTGCTTTTTTACAACCCATTTCTTCTATACACCCATACTTTTCTCTCCCTCCATCTTAGCCCATTATCCTTTCCGATCATTACCTATATATGGAACAGAGTTTTTACATAGTAGAAGTAGTGAGTTATGCTTTAATTTTCATTTTCCCAATAACATCTGTAGGTTTTGAATATTCCTACCTCCAATTCTAATCCCATTTATGGTTTCATTGAATCACTTAAAACAAAATGCATGTCAGCAGATAGTAGAGGAGGGGTGTACACTGAGATCCCATCACTTGGGACCCTTGCACTCCATAAGGGAGTGCCTGACTTGAGTCCTGCCTGTGCTTCCAAAATGCAGCTTTCTGCTAATGCACACCCTGGGAGGCAGGAGATGATGGCTCAAATATTTGGGCCCTGTCATTAACATGGGAGACCTGGATGGAGTTATTGACTCCTAGCTTCAGTCCAGGGAGGCCTTCACTATTGAGAGAATTTGGGGAGTAAACCAACAGGTAGAAGATCTCTCCTTTTGTCTCTCTCTTTCTGCCATTCAAATAAATAAACAAACTTCTAAAACAGAAGACAGTAGATCAATGAATTAAGAATTCCCTCTCTCTCTGCCTCTCTGTAACTCTGCCTTTCAAATAAATAAATCTTAATAAATAAATAAATAAATAAATACAATAGGGGCCAGTGCTGTGGCGTAGTGTGTAAAGCTGCTGCCTGCAATCCCAGCATCCCATATGGGTACCAGTTCATGTCCCAGCTGCTCTACTTCCAATCCAGCTCTCTGCTATGGCCTGGGAAAGCAGCAGAAGATGGCCCAAGTCCTTGGACCTCTGCACCTGCATGGGAGACCCAGAAGAAGCTCCTGGCTCCTGCCTTCAGATCTCTGCAGCTCCAGCCATTGCAGCCAATTGGGAAGTGAACCAGCAGATGGAAGACTTCTCTCTCTCTCTCTCTCTGCAACTCTGCCTTTCAAATAAACAAATCTTGAAAAAAATAAATTAATAAAAAAAATTGAGGAAAATTCAATTTACATTTCCAGTCAAGATGCCTATTCCCAGGCAAGGTATCAATCAATTATGAAAATACTATGAAGAACTGTATCCCAACAAATTTAGATAACTAAAATAAAATGGACAACGTCTAAAAAGACACAAGTTTCAAAATCAATTTAATTTGAAATTAAAAAAAAAATCTGTGACAAAGATATTAAATCAGTGCTTAAAAACTTCCACAAACAAAAGCTGTAGTTCATTTGGCTCCAATAGTGACTTCTAACAAACATTTTAATAAGCACTAATGGGGTAGAAGTTGTGGCACAGTGGGTTAAACCTCTACATGGACATCCTCATCCCATATGGGAATGCCAGTCCAAGTCCCACCTCCTCTGCTTCTAATCCAGCTTCCTGCTAATACACCAAGGGAGGAAACAGATGATTTCAAGTGCTTATGCTCCTGCTACCCACTTGGGACATCCAGATGGGGTTCTTGGCTCATAGTTTCTATCTGGGCCAGCACTGGCTGCTGTGGGGACTGGGAGAATAGAGAGCTCTCTCTTCTCTTGACCTTTCAACTAAATGAAAAACATTTTTTAAAAATAAAAAAGCATTAATATCAATCCTTCCCAACTAATCCAGAAAACAGAAGAAATACTTTCCAATTCACACAACCAAATTACTCTGACAACTAAACAAAACCATCATAGGAAAACACAGACCAGTATCACCTATAAATATGCAAAAAATGCCAGCAGAGTGAATACAGTAATATATACAAAGGGTTATATACCATGACCAATAGGAATTTTTCCCAGGAATTTAAGAATGATATTAAAATGTACAATTTAATTAATGTAATATGTCATATTAATATGAGACAAAATCATACCACTATCCCTATAGATGCAGCAAAATAGTTGGCAAGTCAAAAACTTTCCATAATAAACTTTCAAAACACTAGCAATAGAAGGGTATTTTCTCAATTCCATAAAAAAACACATGCATCTAAAGAACTCATAACTTAAATCTTACAGAATAATGAAACACTAAATGCTTTATCCCTAAGAGAAGAAACAAGAAAGGGATGTCAATTCCTGCCACCTGTTCTCAATGCTGTAATGGCTTAAGCCACAGCAAGTATGCAAGGAGATGAAACAACAGACATCTAGATTAGAAAGGAAGAGGGGGCCGGCACTGTGGCATAATAAGATAAATAGTACCTAATCACAGGATTAAAGGATTAAATGAGTTGATACATACAAAGCCCTTAGCACAGAAAAGTGTGAAATAAATTACTGCATAATGAAAAAGAAGTAAAATAATATTTAAGCACAGGAATAACAATAATATTTCAAGCATGAAGTACTTCGAGCCTGATCTAGGATAACAGAACTGAAAAAGAAATTCCTGGATCAAAACTTTTATGGTAGCCAGCTTCCCAAATGGCCCCGATCATGCCTACCACTTGTCATTCATACTTTCTATGGTCACCCTCATGTTGTCCAGGTTGGTCTATATGATAAAGGGAAAGAAGAGATGGTTTTTAACTTTCAAGTTAGGTTAATAAAGACACCAGGGCCTCTGCCTCAGATTGTTACCGATCTTGCACTTTGGGAAGGCAGTTACTGTGTTGTAAACTTCACTTTGGAAATGGCAAGGAACTGAGACTTCCCAACAGCCACACCAGTGGGCTTAAAGTGCATCCTCCACTTCTAAGGTCCAATGACCCTTTATTTCGTGGCAAATTTCTGGGAGGCCTTGATCTAAACTACACAGTTGAGCCATCACCAGATGTATGATTCTCAGAAACTGTATGAAATAATAAATATTTGTTCTGAACTTCTTCAATTTTGAAACAATCCATTACAAAACAATACATTAGTGAAAAGAAAAACTGAGTCTTCAAAAATGATAGAGTGAATGTCAAGTCAAAAATACTAATTCTAAGTTAGAGTGACAGGGAGCTATTAGGGTCTGGTGGACTCAGGGTGAGAGAATTTCATGATACATCGAATTAAGCTCAAGGGAAAGGTCAACTACAACTCTAATGTCATTTTTAAAACAGTTACAGTTAACATCAAGGTGTAAGATTCCCCAAGGTAAACTTATGAGAAAAAAACACAAAAGACAAAATCAGAGCATGGCAGGGAGACAGTAAACAGAAGTGACCAAGCAGTGCTGAGACAGACAGAACAACAACATCAGACATGCTCAGGGGGCAAATATGTAAGATGCTCCAGGGACCAGGTAAATAACACATAGTGGATGAGGCAACTTCACTTAGTTTCTTGATTTTTCCCCCACATTTTAGTGTTTCTGAAATCTGGATGTGTTATCAAATCAACAGCTCTGTTGAAAATCGGTTTCATTTAGTCCCTAAGATCAGTTTAAAAACTGACAGCATGCTCTGATAATCAATGGTATTGGAGAAGGAAGATTGGCACAGACAAGGAAACTAAATCAGTAAGTGTGGGCGGGGGGGGGGGGGAGCAGTTTGAGTAAAACAGCTGTCAGGAGGGAAGCACTATGACAGCGTTTTAGATCTTTTTGTATGAGCCAAACATGTAAGCAAAGAGCTTAGAAGGGACTTTTAAGAAGACAAAGGACACACACCAAGACAAGTACAGTTAACAATAAAAACGATGTCTTCACTTGGAGGCGGCACCATTTAAGCCTCATTCACCCAACAGCACCCACACACTGCGAGAGGCTCTGGCACAGGGACCAGGAGCCACTGGCTCCAAGTACCTCTCCCGCTGTAGCCGGTAGAGAACGATCTAGAGAAAGCTTGGGTGCAATGGAAAGTGTGGCAACAGACACATCTGGGAAAAACGGGCAGCGCCAGTGAAAACCTGCCGCTCTCAGCTCCTGAGACGACAGAGGTAAAAAGACACAACTCAAAAGCAGCCACCACCAGCGAGTAGGGATCTGTCTCACAAACTCCTCACAGACTCGACTCTCAGGAGCCCACTCTGCCCGGAAAGGGCTCGCGCGTGCCCGGGCAGGAGCCCGACCCAGGGTGGACCCAACGGTAGCTGCCTCTCCCCGGCTCCA
This sequence comes from Oryctolagus cuniculus, assembly GCF_964237555.1. Classification (NCBI taxonomy): domain Eukaryota; kingdom Metazoa; phylum Chordata; class Mammalia; order Lagomorpha; family Leporidae; genus Oryctolagus; species Oryctolagus cuniculus. The sequence goes on along the minus strand of NC_091437.1, from coordinate 71,506,380 downwards.
CCAACGGCCGGGGGTCCCGCCAGCCACAGCACCCACAACTCCCACTCTCTCAGTCCCGCGCAGGCCACGCGCGACCGCCCGCCGAGAACGGGCACAGCAGGACAGAGCTGCGTACCCTATGGCGCGGAAGGAGCCTTGGTCGTGGCTCAAGCCACAAAGCATACCTTGAGTCCATAAGCACGGACGCCACGGGGCATCTCCCTGCGGGTACCTGCCTCTTGGGTTCGTCGCCGCCTCCGGAAAGTGCGCGTCGCCATTTCCACCTTGGCGCGCCGCACCGCGCGTAGCAATTGGATGACGATCTGGCGTAGGGCGGAGCTTCTCCGCGCCTGGTCACCGCCCAAGCGCGCCTGCGCGACCTGAGCTGGGTTCTGAGCGCTTTGGGGCAGGAAAGGTCTAGCGGTGTGTTGTGCTGCATGGTTGCTGTTTATTAAATTTTTTTTATCCGTTGTCAGACAGGAACTGACTTTACATACGATTAAAATGAGCCGCGGCTCACGAGGCTAATCCTCCGCTTTCGGCGCCGGCACACCGGGGTCTATAGTCCTGGTCGGGGCGCCGGATTCTGTCCCTGTTGCCCTTCTTCCAGGCCAGCCCTCTGCTGTGGCCAGGGAGTGCAGTGGAGGATGTCACAAGTACTTGGGCCCTGCACCCCATGAGAGACCAGGATAAGCACCTGGCTCTTGCCATCGGATCAGCGCGGTGCGCCGGCCGCGGCGGCCGTTGGAGGGTGAACCAACGGCAAAGGAAGACCTTTCTCTCTCTCTCTCACTGTCCACTCTGCCTGTCAAAAAATAAAAATAAAAAATAAAAAAAAAAATGAAGCCAGAAGGCGGCTGCGAATGCAATAATCAGTAGTTAAGTCGCAGTTGCTGATAAACTGGAGAAAAGACTGTTACTACTGCATCCGTTGGGGATGAGGGCAAAGTGGTGACATTTACCTGTTGCATACTGACATGCTCAAGAGACAACCAAATCACCAGAAGGGTTTGGGATTCTGCAGGTCTGAGCCACGCCCAGAGAGCTGGGAATTCTAACCAGTTCCCATACCTGACCAGGGATCACTCCGAAGACTGGAGGCAGCCGATCTTCCTTAGCCCCTCAAGTGAATATGCTGGGGCCTTAGCCTTTGAGAAGTAGACTTCTAACCAAACACAATGAAAAAAGCCGGGACTGAGCAGATGGTGGATTAGTTTGCAAAGACTAATTGGGTAGGAAGATTCAGTAAAAAAAAGTGTCTACTGGATGAAAGAAAAGGAAAAAAGATAAAGCAATAAGCAAATTGGAAACAGTTTCAGCCTGGGGAGGAGGAAAGAATTCACAAGGAGTGGTGCTCTCAGAGTCATGCAGAAATGTAAATTAGACTTTGGCTTCAAAAGCACTCTTTGTACCTCTGTAAGAATACATTGTTCTGTGAGGGACACACTTGTGGCCTTTCTCTCCTCCCTAGTCGCTATGCTTCCACCTTCTCCTGTTGGAGGTCCAGTGCCTAAAACCACAAATGACTTTTGGTATATGCTAGAGGCCTACCCTCTAATAACTGAAACCATGAAGTTTAAAAGGGGTATGTCGGGGGGGGGGGGGGAGGGTGCTCAGCTTAAGAAAGATAGATTGCTGCCAACATTTGGAAATATAGTTTCAGATTTAGACTATTGGGCTTCTGACAGGGAATCCAGCAAGAAGAGAGATTTGCCACTGCTGGGTCAGCCAGTCTTAGCAGCTTACTGACCAGCTCACCATTTGCGTCTTGTTTCTCAATTTCATATCAGCAGCCACATCTGTCTGTGCAGCTCCCATTCTAACCCCAGTACACTGTTCTCTTCTCTCTATTTGGATATGTTCTTCTGCCTAAAGGTTTCTTTTCCAAAACTTGGGTCTATTCAGATCTCTCTCTCCATCTCTCTCTCTCTTCCCCACCCCTCCCTCTTTGTCCCAGTAATGACACTGATGTCTTCTAGGAAGTCATACAGAAACTTGGGAATTTTGTGAACACTTTGTGTCTCCTACCAAAGTCCTGTCTGTCCCATATCCCACGTGTAAATCTCTCTTCTGGTCACCTTGTGTCCACTGCCATCAGTGTTTTCCAGGCCCAGACATCTAGTAGCATCCCAGCACATGTCTTCTAATCCTCTCTTTCAGCTGGTCCATCTCACACATATAATCCATTGTCCACATGGACCTTCCAGTGGTGATGATGCTCTCTGTACTGTCCTTCCTTCTCATTGTCTTCCCCTGGAGCCTCAGGGTCTAAGCATTTGTACTTCTATTTGCCTTAAAGGCCCTAGCCTCCCATTACCATGCCAATTCCTGTGCACCTATCAAGCCTGTACCCAATAACGTTAGTTTCTTTCAACTTTCAAATCTGAAACTTCCTGCTCTTGACTTTCATGGGAACTTCTGATCCTTTGATGATGGTATAATAATACTAAAATAATATAATTATTTGTGTAATTATATGTTTACCATTGGTTCCACCTCTGTGCTGTAAGGTGGTACCACGTCTAGCATCTTCACTTTTATATTCCTTGTACTTAGCACAGAGTCGTCCACATATGAAGTCTTCAAATGATTTATATATATAAATAATCATTATGAAAAAGAAATAGCTGGCCAAGATTGCATAGCTACTATGTGTTCAGGATTAGAACCTGCATCTGAAAGACCATGCTTTCTCTACTATACCATCACTACTAAATTGACAAGGAATTATTTATTAATAACCAGACTCAGTGAAAAAAGGAACTGTCTCTAAGGAAGATGAGTCTGTGCAAGAATGCATTCTTGCATCCTCTCCAGTTTCATCACCTCCTCAACAAACAATTACATATACCAAAATAAGCAAGAATAGTCTTATTTTAACTTCTTCCTCATTAACCTTTTTGACTCACTTGTTTTTCTGCAGTTGTCTGTGGCTTCACTCTGCTTATGATGATTGTTGGGACCCCACAGCAAGGGAGGACAAACCTTGAGAGCACTTCTGCTGCATCCCCAGGACAACTCTCCTTCCATCAGAGGGTCAGACTGTGTTTTAAGAAAGGTCTCATGTGGAAAAAAACTCTTGACATCTACTAGTGTATATTCCTTTCTAGTCTAGTAGTAAGCAGTGCTCTGAGCTACAAAGATTTAAATGTGTGTGTTGGAGGTTTGGGAAGAACTGCCAAGGTACAATATTATAATTAAACATGGACTGAGAACGCATTTAGCCCGATGGCTTACGTGCTAAGATACCAAGTGAGGATGCCCACACCAGAGTACCTGCATTCAATACCTGGCTCCAGCTCCTTATATTAGCTTCTTGGTAATGCAGACCCGAGAAGTTGTTGTGATGACTCAAATTATTAGTTCCTCGCTACCTACCTGGAGACCTGGGTGAAGTTCCTGGCTTCAATTTGGGCCCAGCCCAGGCTATTTTAGGCATGTGGGAAGGGCACCAACAGATAGAAGCTTTCATCTTTATCTCTTCCTCTCTGTCTCTCTATCACAGAGGAAAAGAAATCATGAGCAGTTCATTTACTATCTAAGTGTAGGAAGTGCAGAAAGTCTTCCCCACTGTGACTCACAATTCATCAGTCATAAAATAAAAGCTTGATTTATGCAACTATATAAACACTCTAATTCGTGCATGATAAATCCAGATAAAGCACAAGCAAAGACAAATAGTACAATATACCAGGAAGTATACCTGGAATTCATAGCATATCAAAACAATCTATCCCTAATATACAGATTGGTCTTGGGAACTAGGGGGAAATGACCTAAAGCCCAATGGAAAATGGACAAAGGACAAGGAAAGTTAAAGAATAAGGAACACAAGTGGCTTTTATTCATATGGAAAAGGTGCCTCCCTACTTATGATAAGAGAAATTAGTTAAACTTCAAGTAATTAACAGCACATATTGAAGTACAACACTGTCATATATTTCTATTGGGGTATATAGAATCATTCAAATCTATCAAGTGAAATTTGGCAATATTATTCAAAATTATGTGTGTTTGCCATGTTAGCTAGCAGTGTCACTTCTTGGAATTAACCTCACAGACATAGCTGCACACATGTTGTCTTAGTCTGTTCATGTTGTTCCAGCAGAATACCGGAGACTGATAATTACCATCAGAAATTATTTTACTTTCTCACAGTTTTAGAGGATGGGGAGTTCAAATTCAGGGCATCAGTATTCATTGTCTGGTGAGGGCATTCCTATTCCATCCTCCCTTGGCAGGAGACAGAATGGCAAGAGAGTAAGCTAGCTGAACACTGCACGAAATCTCTTTTATAAGGGCCTTAATCCTATTAATGAGGAAAGAGTTCTCATAGCCTAATTACCTCTTAAAGGCTACATATCTTAATTCTAACTTTTTGGCAACACCTGAATTTTGGAGAGGACCCATTCATACCATAGCAAAGATGACCTAATGTGTGTACACGAATACTTATTGTAGCATCATTTGTGATAGTAGGTGACTAGAGCAACCAATTTACAAAAGGGGACTGATAAATAGTCAGTAGACTGCCTAGATAACAACATCTAAGTTGAACTCAATGAAAAGAAACATTTGGCAAAATAGGAGTCAGTGTTTTTGCCTTTCCAGTGTAAGAAAAGAAGGAAAGGATATATATTGTTTACAAATATGTTGTTTGTATTTTCATGAAAAAATGCATGGTACATACAAAAATAAATATGTGTAAAAGTGGTTACCTAGCAGAAGGGAGGAAATAGTGGTTTGAATGAGAGTAATAAGATTTCACCACATCTATCTTTATATATCCTTTAATTTTTGAACCATCTCTATACTTATTTTAAAGAACAGATTAAAAATTAAGAAAAAAAGTGCCCTCTAGAAAAATGATTTCTGTACAATTCTTCTTTAGGAAATATTTATTTATGTGTTTCAAAGGCAGAGGGATAGAGATAAAGAGAGAGAGACAGGGACAGAGACAGATTTTTCCAATCACTGGTTAACTTCCCAAATGGCCTCAAAAGCAGGGCTGGGCCAAACTGAAGCCAAAAGCCAGGAACCCCATCAGGTCCTCCATATGAGGTGGGGTGGGAGTACTCAAGCACTTGGGCCAACTTCTGCTGCCTTCCCAGGGAGCATTACCAGGAAGCTGAATTGGAAACAGAGCAGCCAGGACTACAAACAGCACTCCAATATGGAATGCTAATATAACAAGCAGTGGCTTAATGCAGACTCTGATTGTTGAACAATTTTATAAATATGATAAAACCCACTTATTGGTATACTTTAAAAGATGACCTTTGGGTACTTGAATTGTATCTCAAGAAAACAGTAATAAAAAAGTTTGACCAAGGACTGGCATCATCAGCATCATCTCTAACAGAACATCCTCAGAGAAACTATTCAAGTATACATGATGCTGCACTGCAGAAATACAGTGAATCACTTGAAAATAGAAGAGACAGCATTGATGTGTATGAGATGGCAAAGAATAAATTGTGATGATAGAGCACTCCCTCAGTGTTGCTGTAGCAGACTAAATGCATGTGTTCTTATAAGGGAATAACCTCCAAATATCTAATGTAGTGAAAAGTCATCAAGGCAGAGAAGGGTGCACACACCGAGTTTCATTTCAATAAAACTGCTAACAAGACTAGTCCTACATACAGATTATGGATAAATACAATTAAAACAGAAAAGGAATTGGAATGATACTTTTATTAGTTGTGATGTACATCTGGGGAGATAACAGAAGGGATGGAATGGACCTGGATGGCAGTTAAAGAGATTTCTCCTTCACTGTCTGCATGGAAACAAGAAAATCTTAGATTAAGAAAATGTTTCAAGATTGTGTTATTTAGCTTTTTGATTTAATTTTGTTTTTGTTATTTTTATTTAATTAATTCAATTTCATAAAGTTTAGTACTTTGGATGTAGACAGAAGCCAATTGTAAAAGTGTCATAAGAGATCATAGGGGTCTCTCTGTGTAACTGTGACTTTCAAATAATAAATAAATCTTTTTTAAAAAAAAGAGAGATCATAGGGGGAGTACTAAGATGTCAGGAAGGAGCAGATAGTTTTTAAAAAAGTGCAGATAGTATAGTCTCAGGGAAGAGTTGGGGAAAAAATAGCCAAGGAAACTCTATTGAAATTAGAGGGACATGGTAGCCCTATGTGGAGGGTGTGGGCACCCACAGCTCCG